>NC_092382.1:7882182-8614682 GCF_030028105.1 Mobula birostris
CCCCCCTCCCCCCCGTCCCCTCCCTCCGCCACTTCCCCCGGCAGCTTCTTCCACAGACGGGCCACCCCTTTGGGTGAGAAAGTTTCCCCTCGGAGTCCCCTATTAAATCTCTAAAACCTGCGCCCTCTGGATCTCGATTCCCCGACCCTGGGGAAATGTCTGTGTTCGTTCACCCTGTCTGTGCCCCTGGTGGTTTTACACACCCCCTGTCAGGTCACCCCGACACTCCCGGGAATAAATTCCCAACCCGCCCGACCTCTCTCCGTAACTCAGTCCCTCCAGTCCCGGCGACATCCCTGTAAATCCCCCGGGATCTCCGGTCTCCTGTTCCCGGTGTCCGATCCGACGATGGCGGGGATGCCGAACGCCGCCTTCAGCGCCCCGTCTCCCCGTCACCCCACTTTCAGGGAACCGTCACCCGAAACCTGGTGTGTTCCATCACCACTGTCACCCCCTCTCCGTCACCCTAAACCTGTCACCCCTGTCCCCCTCTCCGTCTCCCCACTTTCAGGGAACCGTCACCCAAAACCTGTCACCCCTGTCACCCCCTCTCCGTCTCCCCAAAACCTGTCACCCCTGTCACCCCCTC
The DNA here is from genome assembly GCF_030028105.1 of Mobula birostris. Classification (NCBI taxonomy): domain Eukaryota; kingdom Metazoa; phylum Chordata; class Chondrichthyes; order Myliobatiformes; family Myliobatidae; genus Mobula; species Mobula birostris. Next base: position 7,882,772 of record NC_092382.1, read on the forward strand.
TCCGTCACCCCTGTCACCCCCTCTCCGTCACCCAAAACCTGTCACCCCTGTCACCCCCTCTCCGTCTCCCCAAAACCTATCACCCCTGTCACCCCCTCTCCGTCTCCCCAAACCTGTCACCACTGTCACCCCCTCTCCGTCACCCAAAACCTGTCACCACTGTCACCCCCTCTCCGTCACCCAAAACCTGGTGTGTTCCATCACCGACTGTCACCCCCTCTCCGTCTCCCCAAAACCTATCACCCCTGTCACCCCCTCTCCGTCTCCCCAAACCTGTCACCACTGTCACCCCCTCTCCGTCACCCAAAACCTGTCACCACTGTCACCCCCTCTCCGTCACCCAAAACCTGGTGTGTTCCATCACCACTGTCACCCCCTCTCCGTCACCCAAAACCTGTCACCCCTGTCACCTCCTCTCCATCACCCTAAACCTGTCACCACTGTCACCCCCTCTCCGTCACCCAAAACCTGTCACCCCCTGTCACCCCCTCTCCGTCACCCCTAAACCTGTCACCCCTGTCACCCCCTCCCCGTCACCCAAAACCTGTCACCCCCTCTCCGTCACCCAAAACCTGTCACCCCTGTCACCCCCTCTCCATCACTCTAAACCTGTCACCACTGTCACCCCCCTCTCCGTCACCCAAAACCTGTCACCCCTGTCACCCCCTCTCCGTCTCCCCACTTTTCAGGGAACCGTCACCCAAAACCTGTCACGCCTGTCACCCCCTCTCCGTCACCCAAAACCTGTCACCCCTGTCACCCCCTCTCCGTCACCCAAAACCTGTCACCCCTGTCACCCCCTCTCCGTCTCCCCAAAACCTGTCACCCCTGTCACCCCCTCTCCGTCTCCCCAAACCTGTCACACTGTCACCCCCTCTCCGTCACCCAAAACCTGTCACCACTGTCACCCCCTCTCCGTCACCCAAAACCTGGTGTGTTCCATCACCACTGTCACCCCCTCTCCGTCACCCAAAACCTGTCACCCCTTCTCCGTCACCCAAAACCTGTCACCCCTGTCACCCCCTCTCTATCACCCTAAAACCTGTCACCACTGTCACCCCCTCTCCGTCACCCAAAACCCTGTCACGCCTGTCACCCCCTCTCCGTCTCCCCACTTTCAGGGAACCGTCACCCAAAACCTGGTGTGTTCCGTGAAGAGAAAGCTACATTCCTGAGACAGGAGTTACCAGAGATTTCTCTCCACTCCCCCCAACACTTGTAAACACATCTCCCTCTCCCACACTCCCCCTCTCTCCCCACCCAACGCGCTCCTTCCCTCTCCCCCGACTTTACCCCATTCCCCAAACTCTCCACCTCCTCCTTCTTACCGGCCATCTCTCCCTCTCCCTCTTACCCCTCACTATCCTTTCCTCTGTCACCCCTCTCTTCCCCTCCCTCGGAACTACCCCTCTTCTCTCTCACACTCTCGACTCTCCCCCTTCTGTCCCGCAGGCTATCTCTCCTCTCTGCTCACCTTTGTCTTTCACCCCACTTCCCCCCCTCTCCGTCTCTCACCCCCTCTCTCCCCTCTGCCTCGTTCACCCTCTCTCTGTCCCTCATCCCCTCTCCGTCTCCCCCCCCTCTGTTCTCCACCTTTCTCTCCCTCCCTGTCCGACCTCTCTCATCTCCAGCCTCTCACTTCCCCCCCCCCACCCTCTGTCTCCCACCGCTCCCTCTCCTCCCCTCTCTCTCCCCGTCTGACTCTCCCTCTATCAACTATTCTCTGCCCCCTCTCCTCTTTCTCCCCATCTCTCTCCCACCCACCCTCTCTCTTCCTCACCCATCGCCCCCCCCAGTCTCTTCCTCCCCGTCTGGGTCTCCCACCTCCGCCTACCCCACACTCCTGCTCCCAACCCTACCCTCTCTCCCCCTCTCCTGTCTCTCTCTCTTCCCCGGCCCGAGCTCTTCTCCCTCTCTCTCCCTCTCTCCACACCTCTCTCACCCCATGTCTCCCTCTTTCCCTCTGGCAGAGGTCTGTGAGCGGGGGTGACGGTGATTTTGCTGGTGAACTGCCTGGTCTCCCTGGTGATGTCCGTCCTCACGGCCATCGTCAACTGCAGGAACCTCGAGTGCTGCGCCGCGCGGCCTCCGGTGGTGAGTGGGATCTTCCTGTGCACCGGGGGTGTGTGGGCGGCGGGGGATGGGACGTGGGTGGGAGAGATGGGGGGGAGATGGAAAGAGGTGGGGAGAGATGGGAGGAGCAAGAGAGAGAGATGGGGGCAGAAAGGGAATGAAAGGGGTGGGGAGAGGAGGATAGGGAGGGGGAGAGAGGTGAGGGAAAGAGATGGAGGAACGAAGGAGGTGGAGAGAGGGGACTGAGGGAAGAGGGAGGCTGAGGGAAGTGGGTAGTGGATCCCGTCTCCTCTCCTCACCTTCTCTTTCTCCCCTCCCCTCCTCAATCTGATCCCTCCCTCTCCTCCACCCACAGAGAATGGTGGTGATCCACGCTAACCAGCCCGCGCCGCCAGACCTCGCCTCCATCTTCTCCAGCAAACCGGCGCCCACCCCGGCCTCTGACGGGCCCCAGTGACGACACGTTCCCCGATCCACGGGACAGCCCGAAGGATTCGGGCCCGAGTGGCCTGAAAGGAAAATCAAGGCCGGATTTTGGAGACGGAGTTGGGGGTGGGGGTTGGTGGGTAACATTCCCGTGGTCACATTCCTCCCCGTTGGGTACCCCACAGTTCAAGCTCCCTTGTTACGAGTCGCCCTGTCCCACCCTCGGCAATCCGGTCACTCCTGACACACTCCGCTCTCTGTCCCCTCTATCACCGCCCGTCTCACCCTGGCTGGTGGCCATTTTGTGATGGTTATCATTGAAACCGCTCTCCCAGCATCGTAGAAATAGTCACACCCTTTTCCTCACCTCCCTCCCTGTTTATTCAATCTCAACTCCTCATCCCTCCTCTCCTCCCCCCCCCCACCCTCCGCCCCCAGCTCTCCCAACTCTCCATTTAACCTTCTGCAGACAGACACTCAGTGAACCGGGTGTGACCCTCCCTCCCACTTCCTCCCTTCACCATCCTGTCACCCTCCTTCCCATCCCATCACTCCACCTCCCTCCCACTTCCTCCACCACTCAGTGAGTCACTCCCTCACCCTCACCATCCTGTCACCCTCCTTCCCCATCCCATCACTCCTCCTCCCTCCACACTCAGTGAGTCACTCCCTCACCCTCACCATCCTGTCACCCTCCTTCCCATCCCATCACTCCCCCTCCCTCCCACTTCCTCCACCACTCAGTGAGTCACTCCCTCACCCTCACCATCCTGTCACCCTCCTTCCCATCCCATCACTCCCCCCTCCCTCCCTCCACACTCACTGAGTCACTCCCTCACCCTCTGCACCCTGTCACCCTCCTTTCCCATCCCATCACTCACAAACCCCTCCCCTCGCTTTCCTCTCCCCGCCACCTCGATGTTGTTCAAGTTACGCTGGATGGCTGCCATTTTGCGATGCCAATTTTCGCCTCTCCTCATCGCCCTCTCTTTCTGTTACCCAGTGAGTCTCTCCACTACTCACCCCATCACTCCTGACACCCTCCCCTCTCCGTCCCCTTGTCCTTTCCTCCCGCCATCCAACACATCCTGGGTGCGTGAACGTTGTCCGATGGGAAATTTCGCTCCCTCACCCGATCCCTTCCCTCTCTCGTTGAGTGAGTCTCCTCTCCCCTCTCCCTCCGTTCAGACACTCAACTCTCCGTCCCATCAGCCCAGATCGCGTCTCGACCTCTCACTCCCCCTTTCCCCTGTCCGCGCCCTCCTTCTTGCCGTCCGTCTTATTTGCGAAGGATCGAAACCACCCACCCTCCCCCCACACTCCCCATCCTGTTCCTGCCCACCTTGTCCTTTCAGACCCCACTTTCCTGGTCCTGCAACTTCCCCCTCCCTTCCCATCCCATCAGATCCCCTCCCACCTCGTCCCATTACTTTCCCTCCTTCCTGGTCAGATCACTCCCGCTCCCTTCCTGTCGTTTCACTCCTCCTCACCCCGACTCTATCTTATCAACGTCACCACCAGTTTGTGACAGGAACTTTCGCCTCCCCTTTTCGTCCCCTATTGAGTCAGTGACTTCGCCACGGTCACCGTCTCATCAGTCCACTCCTCGTCCCCGTCACTCCTCTTCCTCCCAAACCCCTCACCCCTCCTCCCCAAAACCCACATGTATATGTGTATGTGTGAATATCTGAGATATATACATTAGTTTATTCAATGACAAAATTATTAGAATTAAAAACATACATGCAATACCCCAAGACTATATAAAACACAAATTAAAATACTGTTATTACAATCAATAACACACTCAATCCTGGGATTGTATCACACGGGCACCGCATGTTCCTTCGCCATAGATTCTGTGTGCGACTGTGACCATTGTAAGTCAGTGTCTCACTCCATCCCTGGCGGCCACATTAACCAAGGAACACACACAAAAATTCTGGTGAACACAGCAGGCCAGGCAGCATCTCTAGGAAGAGGTACAGTCGACGTTTCGGGTCGAGACCCTTCGTCAGGACTAATTTAAAGAAGAGATAGTCAAAGATTGGAAAGTGGGAGGGCGGAGGGGGAGGGATGGGGCCAAGAGCTGGACAGTTAATTGGCAAACGGTATACAGAGTTGGAGAAGGGGGAGGGTCATGGGACAGGAGGCCTAGGGAAAAAGAAAGGGGAGGTGAACCCCACTATAGTGAGAGGGCCAAGAGGGAGAAAAAAGGGACGAGAAAAAATTGGGAAAAATAATAATGACAATAAATAATAAATAAGGGATGGGGTACAAAGCAGAGGTGGGGCATTAACTGAAGTTGGAGAAGTCAATGTTCATGCCATCAGGTTGGAGGCTACCCAGACGGAATATAAGGTGTTGTTCCTCCAAGCTGAGTGTGGCTTCATCTTTACAGTAGAGGAGGCCGTGGAAAGACATGTCAGAATGGGAATGGGACGTGGAATTAAAATGTGTGGCCACTGGGAGATCCTGCTTTCTCTGGTGGACAGGGCTCAGTTGTTCAGCAAAGCGGTCTCCCAGTCTGCGTCGGGTCTCGCCAATATATAGAAGGCCACATCGGGAGCACCAGACGCAGTATATCACCCCAGCCGACTCACAGGTGAAGTGTCGCCTCACCTGGAAGGGGCCCTGAATGGTGGTGAGGGAGGAAGTGTAAGGGCATGTGTAGCACTTGTTCCACTTACAAGGATTAGTGCTGGGTGGGAGATCGGTGGGAAGGGATGGGAGGGGGGGACGAATGAACAAGGGAGTCACTGGGATTGTGTGATGGAACGGCGTGGAGGGAGCTTCACGCTGTGTCTGACCCCGGGAGTGTGTGATGGGATGGTGTAGAGGGAGTTTCATGCTGTGTCTGACCCCACGAGTGTGTGATGGGACTTTATTTATTATTTCCCTTTTTTGTCCCCGTTGCCCATCCTCTGGGTTCCCCCTCCTCCCCCTTTTCCTTCTCCCTGGACCTCCTGTCCCATGATCCTCTCATATCCCTTTTGTCAATCACCTGTCCAGCTCTTGGCTCCATCCCTCCCCCTCTCTGTCTTCTCCTATCATTTTGGGATCTCCCCCCTCCCACTTTCAAATCCCTTACTCACTCTTCCTTCAGTTAGTCCTGACGAAAGGGTCTCGGCTGCACCTCTTCCTAGAGATGCTGCCTGGCCTGCTGCGTTCACTCAGCAACTTTTGATGCGTGTTGTTTATTATCAAAGTTCTTATTTGTCACCATATACTACCCCGAGATTCATTTTATTGCAGTCATCTACAGGACAATAAATCAATTTGGCAGAATTTATGAAATCTATAAAAAAACAAAGACTAACCAACAAGCAACGTGCAAAGGATGGGAAATTTGTGCAAATAAAATATTAAATAATACTGACACGAGTTGTAAATTATTTGAAAGTGAGTCCGTAGGTTGTGGAATCAGCTCAGAGATGATGTGAGTGAAGTTATCCACGCCGGTCACGAGTCACTCGTGTCTCAGAAAAAACCCGCCATCATCGGGCCCTTCCTGTCTGTGTAATTCCCCGGCATGAAACGTAAAAGTTCCCCGTGAACGCAGCAGGCCAGCCAGCATTACGTACTCCCGGGATAATCCCACCCCGGGACACCGGTGTCCCAGACTGAGCCCCGGCCCCCGGGCTCTTCCTGTCTGTGTCATTCCCGGGGTCCCGAACCCGCACATCCGGCGGAAGCTGCACCGCTGGACAGGAGGCGGAAATACGTCACCACGGGAGAACAGCGAACGACGCACAGCGCGAGCCTAAAGCTAGTTCCGTTAAAAACGGTTGGGAATTAAACCTGGCGCGTGGCCATTAAAGGTAAGGGGAAGTGGGGGGCGGGGGGTTAAAGGGGAGGGCGGGGAATCGGCCAAAATGTCGGCATCCCGCGGGCGGGGATGTTCATACATTCAGATGTTCACACGAACACGGTCAGTCCGGGTCTGGGTTCCTGCAGAGATCTCAGTTCCTTCTCCCCGGTCTCACTGAACCGATTGTTAAACAGCCTGAAACAGATGGGAGAATAAAGATGAAATAAACAGATTACACAACAGTGTCAGAACAGGGGACCAGGGTTAATGTTTCAACAACACTCACAGACAAATATCACCAGAAAACCCGCGGATCCGCTGATATTTTATCACGTTGAACATTAACACAAACACTCACCCGATCCACTTCAGACTCGGGAGGGTCAGTATGAGACGGCGGAGAGCGAGGACAGATTGGTCTGTGAGCGAGTTTACTCCCAGGCTCAGCTCCGTCAGTGATGGGTTTGTACTGAGAGCGGAGATGAGATCCTCGGCACCAGAATCTGTGAGACCGACACCCCACAGCCTGGAGATGAGAGAGAGTGAGGGTGAAGGACACAGAGAGACAGGAGACAGTACAAATCCCCAGTGTTTATCAGTAACACAATTACTGATCACATTAATGTTCAGTGTCGGACACCCAGTGACTGTAAACACAATCTCCCACAGTCTGGTACTTACCCCAGTTTCTGTATTTTACACTCCGGGTTCCTCAGAGCCGCAGACACCAGTTTCACTCCTGAATCTCCTAGTTCATTATAACTCAGGCTAAACACAAACAGACAAATTGATGAACAAAGTGATTCAAACTGTGGGTCTGAGGGAATTTCTCTCACTCGGATATTTCAGGAAACATTAAATCCTTCAGTAAATCACTGATCGGAGTTCCCATCACTGTCAATGTCCCTCACTGCCCAGCTCCAGGGTATTCACCGAATGTCGGTAATTTAGTCTGTCGGTGTAACCCTGTAAACTCCACATATTCTGTCTCATTCCCCGATGGGTAGAAAAGTGTTACTGATGTGAGAGGGTCGGGAGGGGCAGGGATGAAGGGTGGGAGAAAGTCCCAGAGTGAGGAAGATTTGTGAATGGGAAAATGTCGATGGGAGATGGTGGAAGAGACTCCACCTGAGGAAAAGGGATACGATGAGAGATCCCACAGGAGGAAGGGTGATGGCATTTGTCACAATTCATCACAATCTGATTCACTACACTTTTACCCAAATCCCTTAACATTGAAACAACACACCTGGACAGTTTCACAGTTCAGAGTGAGAGATAAATCAAGTTACCTCAACTCCCGGCACTTGTGCAGCCCGGGTCCCAGCCGCTGGATTCCTTCACACTGAATGTGGCAGTCCTCCAGGTCGAGACGTTTTATTGTATCACAGAGTCCGATGACATGAGTCAGGACCGCGCAGTCAATCGGGGTCAGTGTCATTCCACGAAATGAAAGTGTTTCCACTGATCCCAGTGCGGCCTGAGCCAGTCCACGATTCTGAGACTCAAACAGGTAGTGCAATGTGTTCAGGAGGCTCCTTCTACCAGCCTCACTCCATGTGTTTCCACTCTGGCGTTTAACCTCCTCCTTCACCCAGTCAATCACCCGGCAGGTTGTTTCATGAGGAAATGGACCCAGAAACTCCTCCAGGCCCCGAGCTGTCATTGGGTTGGAGAGACCAGCCACAAAACGGAGAAACACCTCAAATCGCCCATCTGTCGTGCTGTGGGCTTCAGTGAGGAATTTCAGGATTTTCCTGGGATGTAGAGTCAGAAATTGTGCGACTGCAGCTACAAACTCTTGGATGGTGAGGTGTGGGAATGTGTGCACCACGCTCCGGACAGAATCCTCTCTCTCCAAAAGCTCCATCAGGAACCCGGACAGGAACTGGGAAGGCTGCAGATTGTAGTTGATTAAATCTCCATCTGTAAACACAATCTTCTTCTCGGACACTCCTCTGAAGGCCATCTGACCAACCCTGAGTAACACATCACGGGGGTTCTCAATCTCACGGCCGTGGTTTTTCAGGATGTTGTAAATATAGTAGGAATACAGTTGGGTGATGGTCTTGGGAACTCGCTGCGGGTCCCTGACTCTTTGTGTGAAGAAGGGGCCCAGTGCCAGAGCGAGGATCCAGCAGTAGGAGGGGTTGTAGCTCATGGTGTACAGGATCTCGTTCTCCTTCACGTGTTTGAAAACAGCTGCTGCCACCGTCTGATCATCAAAATACCTGATGAAATATTCCTTCCGTTCCTCACCAACAAATCCCAGGATTTCAGCCCAGATACCAATCTCAGCCTTTTCCAATAAATGTAACGCAGTGGGACGGGTGGTCACCAGCACTGAACACCCTGGCAGCAGCTTGTGCTGGATTAAACTGTACACAATGTCAGACACCTTGCACTGGAATTCAGGATCTGTGCATGCTGACCGATGTTCTGTGTCTCTCCGTCTGTCAGCAAAATTGATTTTATCATTGAATTCATCCAAACCATCGAATATAAACAGCAATCCCTCTGGGTTCTTCCAGACCTCTCTCAGAATATCCCCAAAATAAGGATACTGATCCAGAATCAGTTCCCTCAGGTTTACTCTGCAGTTAATGGAGTTTAAATCCCGGAATTTGAAACTGAAGACAAACTGGAATTGTTGGTATATTTTCCCTGTGGCCCAGTCATAAACAATCTTTTGTACCATTGTGGTTTTCCCGATCCCCGGGACTCCGGCCACTGCTGCTGAGCTCCCAGATTTGGAATTACTCCAGGAAAAGCTGCTCTGGAACAACTGATCGGTCCGGAGTTTCTCCAGCTCTCCGCGGAGATGTTCCTCTCTCCACTCCTCGTGGTCTCTGCCTCTTGCCAGCAGCTCATGTTCCACCAGTCTCCGATCTCGAACAGTAGAAATGACCGTGAGCTCAGCGTATCGATCAACCAGCTGGAAAACCTTCACCTTCTCCCTCATCAGGATCGTGTTCACTCTCAGTGTTTCAGTTTGTGCCCGCAGAGTCTCCTTGTGTTTCTGTTGAACATCTTCCATGGGAACAGACAGTGGACAAACCGTTAGATGTCTCAACTCAGAACTCAGCATTAAAGTACACAAGAATTAGCTCAAAGCTTTTGCATTAATTGGTTTCATCAATGAATGTCCGTACAGTAAATTCCATTAACAGACCCCTGACTGGACAAAGGCCTGGTATAGATAAACACCAGATCATTACATTTTCACAATTAACTGTGCTGTGAAGGTGAGTATTTCCCTGGTAGTTTACTGACCCCCGACTGTCCCGTACTGGACAAACTCCCTCTACTGTCACGGCTGTCATTTATTCCTGTGGAAGAAACTTTCAATCCCCAGTGTTGATGTGGTGTATGGAGATGGAGAAAAGGGTAGTGGGCATTCTGTCAAAGGAACAGGTCAGGGAATCACAGCTCCCCCTCCCCTCTCACTGTCACCCTGTCAGGGGTGTGTGGGGTCTCACAGTGTGTCAGGGTCTCACAGTATGTTAGGGACCCTAACTACGTTCTGTTGGGTCTGACAGTGAGTCAGGACCCTGTCAGACGTGTCTGGGGTCTCGTACCGTCTCAGGACTTTTTCAGGGGTGTGAAGCGTCTGGTAACGTGTCAGGACCCTATCCGGTGCTTGTGGGGTTCTTAGAGTGTGTCCTCTCCCTCTCATGTGTGTGTGGTGTCTCACGGTGTGTAAGGAGCCTGTGGGGGTGTGTGGGGTCTCACTCTGTGTCAGGATCTTGCCAGGGGTGTGTGGGGACTCAGTGTGTCAGGATCCTGCAGGTGTGTGTGGGATCTCACAGTGTGTCACGACACTGTCAGGAGTGTGTGGGACTCACAGTGTGTCAGGACCCTCTCAGGGGCGTGTGGGTTTTCACAGTCTATCAGGACTCTGCCAGGTGTGTGTTGGGTCTCAAAGTGTGTCAGTACCTTGTCAGGGGTGTGTGGGGATCTCACAGTGTGTCAAGACCCTGCCAGGGGTGTGGGGGGTTTCAGACTGTCTCAGCATTTTGCCAGGGGTGTATGGCGTCTGGCAATGTGTCAGGACACTATGTGGTGCGTGTGGGGGTCTTAGAGTGTGTCCTCTCCCTCTCGTGTGTGTGGGGCCTCACAGTGTGTCAGTAACCTGTCGGGAGTGTGTGGAATATCACAGTGTGTCAGGATCCTGTCAGGGGTGTGTAGGGTCTCACAGTGTGTTGGGGTGTGTGGGAGCTCACAGTTTGTCAGTACAACATCAGGGCTGTTTTTAGTCCCAAAGTGCATCAGGAATCTGCCAGGTGTGTGTTGGGTCTCACAGTGTGTCAGGACCCTGTCAGGGGTTTGTGGGGTCTCACAGTAGGTCAGGACGCTAACTAGGTTCTGTGGGGTCTGACACTGAGTCAGGATGTTGTGAGGGGTGTGTGGGGTCTCACAGTGTGTCAAGACCATGTCAGTGGTTTGTGGGGTTTCACAGCGGGTCAGGGTCTCACAGTATGTCAGCACGCTAACTATGTTCTGTGGGGTCTGGCAGTATGTCACGACCCTGTCAGGGTTGTGTGGGCTCTCAGTGTGTCAGGACCCTGTCAGGGGTGTGTGGGGTCTCACAGTGTGTCAGGGCCCTGTCAGGTCTGTGTGGGGTCTGAAGGTGCATCAGGGGTGTCTGTGGTCACACAGTGTGTCAAGACCCTGTCAGTGGTTTCTGGGGTCTCACAGTAGGTCAGTACGCTAACTAGGTTCTGTGGGGTCTGACACTGAGTCAGGATCTTGTGAGGGGCGTGTGTGGTCTCACAGTGTGTCAGGACCCTATCGGGGGTGTGTGTGGTCTCACACTGTGTCAGGACCCTGCTGGGGGTGTGTGTGGTCTCGCAGTGTGTCAGGACCCTGTCGGGGGTGTGTGGGATCTCACACTGTGTCAGGATCCTGCTGGGGGTGTGTGGCTCACAGAGTGTGTCAAGACCGTGTCAGTGGTTTGTGGGGTTTCACAGTGGGTCAGGGTCTCACAGTATGTCAGCACGCTAACTATGTTCTGTGGGGTCTGACAGTATGTCACGACCCTGTCAGGGTTGTGTGGGCTCTCAGTGTGTCAGGATCCTGCAGGTGTGTGTGGGGTCTCACAGTGTGTCAGGACCCTGTCAGGGGTGTGTGCGGTCTCACAGTGTGTCACGACACTGTCAGGACTGTGTGGGGTCTCACAGTGTGTCAGGAACCTGTCAGGAGTGTGTGGGGTCTCACAGTGTGTCAGGAACCTGTCAGGAGTGTGTGGGGTCTCACAGTGTGTCAGGACTCTGTCAGTTGTGTGTGCGGTCTCACTGTGTGTCCGGACCCTGTCAGGGGTGTGTGGGAATCTCACAGTGTGTCAAGACCCTGCCAGGGGTGTGGGGGGTCTCACACTGTCTCAGGATTTTGCCAGTGGTGTATGGCGTCTGGCAATGTGTAAGGACCCTATCCGGTGCGTGTGGGGGTCTTGGAGTGTGTTCTCTCCCTCTCGTGTGTGCAGTGTCTCATGGTGTGTCAGTAACCTGTCAGGGGTGTGTGGGTCTCACAGTGTGTCAGGACCCTGTCAGGGGTATGTGGGGTCTCACAGTGTGACAGGACCCTGTCAGGGGTGTGTGGGGTCTCACTATGTGTCAGGACCCTTTCAGTGGTGTGTAGGGTCTCACAGTGCGCCGGGGTTTGTGAGAGCTCACAGTTTGTCAGGACCATGTCTGGGGTTTGTTTAGTCTCAAAGCGCGTCAGGAATCTGTCAGGGGTGTGTGGGGTCTCACAGTTTGTCTGGATCCTGTTAGTGGTGTGTGGAGTCACACAGTCTGTCAAGACCGTGTCAGTGGTTTGTGGGGTTTCACAGCGGGTCAGGCTCTCACAGTATGTCAGGACGCTAACTATGTTCTGTGGTGACTAACAGTGAGTCAGTACCCTGTCAGGTGTGTGTAGGTCTCACAGTGTGCCAGGACGCTGTCAGGGGGGTGTGGGGTGTTACACTGTGTCAGGAACCTTCCAGAGGTGTGTGGTGTCTCACACTGTGTCAGGATCTTGTCAGTGGTTTGTGGGCTCTCAGAGTATGTCAGGACCCTAACTACGTTCTGTGGGGTCTGACAGTATGTCACGACCCTGTCAGGGGTGTGCGGTGTCTCATGGTGTGTCAGTAACCTGTCAGGGGTGTGTGGGTCACACAGTGTGTCAGGACCCTGTCAGGGGTATGTGGGGTCTCACAGTAGGTCAGGACGCTAACTAGGTTCTGTGGGGTCTGACACTGAGTCAGGATCTTGTGAGGGGTGTGTGGGGTCTCACAGTGTGTCAGGACCCTTTCAGTGGTGTGTAGGGTCTCACAGTGCACCAGGGTGTGTGAGAGCTCACAGTTTGTCAGGACCATGTCTGGGGTTTGTTTAGTCTCAAAGTGCGTATTGAATCTGTCAGGGGTGTGTAAGATCTCAGTGTGTCAAGATCCTGCAGGTGTGTGTGGGGTCTCACAGTGTGTTAGGACCCTTTCAGGGTTATGTGGGGTCTCACAGTGTGTCAGGACTCTGTCAGGGGTGTGTGGGGTCTCACAGTTTGTCTGGATCCTGTTAGTGGTGTGTGTAGAGTCACACAGTCTGTCAAGGCCGTGTCAGTGATTTGTGGGGTTTCACAGCGGGTCAGGGTCTCACAGTATGTCAGGACGCTAACTATGTTCTGTGGTGACTAATAGTGAGTCAGTACCCTGTCAGGTGTGTGTGGGGTCTCACAGTGTGTCCGGACCTTGTCAGGGGCGTGTGGTGTCTCACAGTGTGTCAGGATCTTGTCAATGGTTTGTGGGGCCTCACAGTATGTCAGGGCCCTAACTACGTTCTGTGGTGTCTGACAGTGAGTCAGGACCCTATCAGGTGTGTGTGGGGTCTCAAAGTGTGTCAGTACCTTGTCAGGGGTGTGTGGGGTCTCACAGTTTGTGAGGACCCTGTCAGGGATTTGTGGGGATCTCACAGTCTATCAGGACCTGTTAAGTGTGTGTGGGGTCTCACAATGTGTCAGGACCTTGTCAGGGGTGTGTGTGGTCTCAGTGTGTCAGGAACCTGTCAGGGGTGTGTGGGGTCACACAGATTGTCAGGATCCTGCAGCTTTGTGTCGCGTCTCAAAGTGTGTCAGGACCCTGTCAGAGGCTTGTGTGTGGTCTCAGTGTGTCAGGAGTCTGTCAGGTGTGCGTTGGGTCTCAAAGTGTGTCAGTACCTTGTCAGGAGTGTGTGGGGTCTCACTGTGTGTCCGGACCCTGTCGGAGGTGTGTGGGGATCTCACAGTGTGTCAAGACCCTGCCAGGGGTGTGGGGGGTCTCACACTCTCTCAGCATTTTCCCAGGGTTGTATGGCGTCTGGCAATGTGTCAGGACCCTATCTGGTGCGTGTGGGGGTCTTAGAGTGTGTTCTCTCCCTCTCGTGTGTGTGGGGCCTCACAGTGTGTCAGTAACCTGTCAGGAGTATGTGGGGTGTCACAGTCTGTCAGGACCCTGTCAGGGGTGTGTAGGGTATCATAGTGCATCTGGGGTGTGTGGGCTCGTGCAGATTGTCAGCACCCTGCTAGGGGTGTGTGGGTCGCACAGTGTGTCAGGACCCTGTCAGAGCTGTATGGGGTCTCACAGTTTGTCTGGATCCTGTTAGTGGTGTGTGGAGTCACACAGTGTGTCAAGACCGTGTCCGTGGTTTGTGGGGTTTCACAGCGGGTCAGGGTCTCACAGTATATCAGGATGGGAAATACGTTCTGTGGGGTCTCACAATGTGTCAGGACCCTGTCAGGGGGGTGTGGGGTGTTACACTGTGTCAGGAACCTTCCAGGGGTGTGTGGTGTCTCTCACTGTGTCAGGAACTTGTCAGTGGTTTGTGCGGTCTCAGAGTATGTCAGGACCCTAACTACGTTCTGTGGGGTCTGACAGTATGTCACGACCCTGTCAGGGGTGTGTGGGGTCTCACAGTGTGTTAAGACCCTGTCAGTGGTTTCTGGGGTCTCACAGTATATCAGGACCCTAACTACTTTCTCTGGGGTCTCACAATGTGTCACGACACTGTCAGGGGTGTGTGGCGTTTCACAGTTTTTCAGGACCCTGTCAGGTGTGTGTGGGTTTTCACAGTGTGTCAGGACTCTGTCAGAGGGTGTGTGGGGTCTCAAAGTGTGTCAGTACCTTGTCAGGGGTATGTGGGGTCTCACAGTGTGTCAGGAACCTGTCAGGGGTGTGTGGGGTCTCGCAGTGTGTCAGGACGCCGTCAGTGGTGTGTGGCGTCCGACGGTTTGTGAGGACCCTCTCAGGGATTTGTGGGGATCTCACAGTCTATCAGGACCTGTTAAGGGTGTTTGGGGTCTCACAGTGTGTCAGGACCTTGTCAGGGGTGTGTGGTGTCTCACAGTGTGTCAGGACCCTGTCAGGGGTGTGTGGGGTCTCACAGTATGTCAGGTCCCTGTCAGGTGTGTGTGGGGTCACACAGTGTGTCAGGACCTTGTCAGTGGTTTGCGGGGTCTCACAGTATGTCAGGGCCCTAACTACGTTCTGTAGGGTCAGACAGTGAGTCAGGACCCTGTCAGGTGTGTGTGGGGACTCACACCGTCTCAGGATTTTGTAAGGGGTGTGTGTGTTCACACAGATTGTCAGGATCCTGCAGGTGTGTGTCGGGTCTCACAGTGTGTCAGGACCCTGTCAGGGGCTTGTGGGTTTTCTCAGTGTGTCAGGAGTCTGTCAGGTGTGTGTTGGGTCTCACAGTGTGTCTGGACCCTGTCGGAGGTGTGTGGGGATCTCACAGTGTGTCAAGACCCTACCAGGGGTTTGGGGGGTCTCACACTGTCTCAGCATTTTGCCAGGGGTGTTTGGCACCTGGCAATGTGTCAGGACCCTATCCGGTGTGTGTAGGGGTCTTAGAGTGTGTTCTCTCCCTCTCATGTGTGTGTGGGGCCTCACAGTGTGTCAGTAACCTGTCAGGAGTATGTGGGGTGTCACAGTGTGTCAGGATCCTGTCAGGGCTGTGTGGGATCTCACACTGTGTCAGAACCCTGTCGGGGGTGTGTGTGGTCTCACAGTCTGTCAGGACCCTGTCAGGGGTGTGTAGGATATCACACTGCATCTGGGGTGTGTGGGCTCGTGCAGATTGTCAGCACCCTGCTAGGGGTGTGTGGGTCGCACAGTGTGTCAGGACCCTGCCAGGGGGGTGTGGGGTGTTACACTGTGTCAGGAACCTTCCAGGGTTGTGTGGTGTCTCACACTGTGTCAGGAACCTGTCAGTTGTGTGTGGGGTCTCACAATGTGTCAGGACCCTGTCAGGGGTGTGTGGGGTATCGCAATGTGTCAGGATGCTGTCAGTGGGGTGTGGTGTCTCACGGTATGTGAGGACCCTGTCAGGGATTTGTGGGGATCTCACAGTCTATCAGGACCTGTCAGGGGTGTGTGCGGTCTCACAGTGTGTCAGGACCCTGTCAGGGGTGTGTCGGGTCTCACAGTGTGTCAGGACCCTGTCGGGTGTGTGGGGTCGCACACTGTGTCAGGAACCTTCCAGGGTTGTGTGGTGTCTCACACTGTGTCAGGATCTTGTCAGTGGTTTGTGGGGTCTCACAGTATGTCAGGACCCTAACTACGTCCTGTTGGGTCTGACAGTATGTCACGACCCTGTCAGACGGGTGTGGGGTCTCAGTGTGTCAGGACCCTGTCGGGGGTGTGTGGGGTCTCACAATGTGTCAGGAACCTGTCAGGGGTGTGTGGGGTATCGCAATGTGTCAGGATGCTGTCAGTGGGGTGTGGTGTCTCACGGTTTGTGAGGAACCTGTCAGGGATTTGTGGGGATCTCACAGTCTATCAGGACCTGTCAGGGGTGTGTGGGGTCTCACAGTGTGTCAGGACCCTGTCAGGGGTGTGTCGGGTCTCACAGTGTGTCAGGACCCTGTCAGGGGTGTGTGGGGATCTCACAGTTTGTCAAGAACCCGCCAGGGGTGTGGATGGTCTCACACTGTCTCAGGATTTTGCCAGGGGTGTATGGCGTCTGGCAATGTGTAAGGACCCTATCCGGTGCGTGTGGGGGTCTTAGAGTGCGTCCTCTCCCTCTCATGTGTGCGGTGTCTCATGGTGTGTCAGTAACCTGTCAGGGGTGTCTGTGGTCTCACAGTGTGTCAGGATCCTGTCAGTGGTTTGTGGGGTCTCACAGTAGGTCAGGACACTAACTAGGTTCTGTGGGGTCTGACACTGAGTCAGGATCTTGTGAGGGGTGTGTGGGGTCTCACAGTGTGTCAGGACCCTGTCAGGGGTGTGTGGGGTCTCACAGTAGGTCAGGACCCTGTCAGGGGTGTGTGGGGTCACACAGATTGTCAGGACAATGTCAGGGGTAAGTCGGGTCTCACAGTGTTTGGACCCTGTCAGGGGTGTGTGGGAGCTCACAGTTTGTCAGGACCATGTCTGGGGTTTGTTTAGTCTCAAAGTGCGTCAGGAATCTGTCAGGGGTGTGTGGCGTCTCACAGTGTGTCACGATACTGTCAGGAATATGTGGGACTCACAGTGTGTCAGGACCCTCTCAGGGGCGTGTGGGTTTTCACAGTGTGTCAGGACTCTGTCAGGTGTGTGTTGGGTCTCAAAGTGTGTCAGTACCTTGTCAGGGGTGCGTGGGGTCACACACTGTGTCAGGAACCTTCCAGGGTTGTGTGGTGTCTCACACTGTGTCAGGATCTTGTCAGTGGTTTGTGGGGTCTCACAGTATGTCAGGACCCTAACTACGTTCTGTGGGGTCTGACAGTATGTCACGACCCTGTCAGACGGGTGTGGGGTCTCAGTGTGTCAGGAACCTGTCAGTTGTGTGTGGGGTCTCACAATGTGTCAGGACCCTGTCAGGGGTGTGTGGGGTATCGCAATGTGTCAGGATGCTGTCAGTGGGGTGTGGCATCTCACGGTTTGTGAGGACCCTGTCAGGGATTTGTGGGGATCTCACAGTCCATCAGGACCTGTCAGGGGTGTGTGGGGACTCACAGTGTGTCAGCACCTTTTCAGGGGTGTGTCGGGTCTCACAGTGTGTCAGGACCCTGTCAGGGGTGTGTGGGGATCTCACAGTTTGTCAAGAACCCGCCAGGGGTGTGGATGGTCTCACACTGTCTCAGCATTTTGCCAGGGGTGTATGGCGTCTGGCAATGTGTAAGGACCCTATCCGGTGCGTGTGGGAGTCTTAGAGTGTGTCCTCTCCCTCTCGTGTGTGCGGTGTCTCATGGTGTGTCAGTAACCTGTCAGGGGTGTGTGGGTCACACAGTGTGTCAGGACCCTGTCAGTGGTTTGTGGGGTCTCACAGTAGGTCAGGACGCTAACTAGGTTCTGTGGGGTCTGACACTGAGTCGGGATGTTGTGAGGGGTGTGTGGGGTCTCACAGTGTGTCAGGACCCTGTCAGGTGTGTGTGGGTTGTCAAACTGTGTCAGGACCCTGTCGGGGGTGTGTGGGGTCTCACAGTGAGTCAGGAACCTGTCAGGGGTGTGTGGGGTCTCACAGATTGTCAGGACAATGTCAGGGGTAAGTCGGGTCTCACAGTGTGTCAGGATACTTTCAAGGGTGTGGGGGATCTCAGAGAGTGTTTGGACCCTGTCAGGGGTGTGTGGAGTTTCACTGTGTGTCAGGACCATGTCTGGGGTTTGTTTAGTCTCAAAGTGCGTCAGGAATCCGTCAGGGGTGTGTGGCGTCTCACAGTGTGTCACGATACTGTCAGGAATATGTGGGACTCACAGTGAGTCAGGACCCTGTCAGGTGTGTGTGGGGTCTCACAGTGTGTCAGGACCCTGACAGGGGGATGTGGAGTGTTACTCTGTGTCAGGACCTTCCAGAGGTGTGTGGTGTCTCACACTGTGTCAGGATCTTGTCAGTGGTTTTTGGGGTCTCACAGTATGTCAGGACCCTAACTACGTTCTGTGGGGTCTGACAGTATGTCACGATCCTGTCAGGGGTGTGTGGGGTCTCAGTGTGTCACGACACTGTCAGGACTGTGTGGGGTCTCAGCGTGTCAGGAACCTGTCAGTTGTGTGTGGGGTCTCACAGTGTGTCAGGACCCGGTCAGGGGTGTGTGGGATCTCACAGTGTGTCAAGATCCTGCCAGGGGTGTGGGGGGTCTCAGACTGTCTCTTTTGTCAGGGGTGTATGGCGTCTGGCAATGTGTCAGGATCCTATCCAGTGCGTGTCGGGGTCTTAGAGTGTGTCCTCTCCCTCTCGTGTGTGTGGGGCCTCACAGTGTGTGAAGACCCTGTCAGTGGTTTGTGGGGTCTCACAGTATATCAGGACCCTAACTACGTTCTGTGGGGTCTCAGAATGTGTCAGGATCTTGTCAGCGGTGTTTGGGGTCTCACAATGTGTCAGGATCTTGTCAGGGAAGTTTGGGGTCTCAGAGTGTGTCAGGTCCTGTCAGGGGTGTGTAGGCTGTCAGAGTGCATCAGGGGAGTTTGGGTTCACACAGATTGTCAGCACCCTGCCAGGGGTCTGTGGGTCACACAGTGTGTCAGGACCCTGTCAGGGGTGTGTGGGTTCACAGTGTGTCAGGACCCTGTCAGGGGTGTGTGGGAGCTCACAGTTTGTCAGGACCATGTCAGGGGTTTGTTTAGTCTCAAAGTGCTTCAGGAATCTGTCAGGGGTGTGTGGGGTCTCACAGTGTGTCAGGAACCTGTCAGTTGTGTGTGGGGTCTCACAGTGTGTCAGGACCCTGCCAAAGGTGTGTGGGGTCTCGCAGTGTGTCAGGACGCTGTCACTGGTCTGTGGCATCTCATGGTTTGTGAGGACCCTCTCAGGGATTTGTGGGGATCTCACAGTCTATTAGGACCTGTTAAGGGTGTGTGGGGTCTCACAGTTTGCCAAGACCCTGCCAGAGCTGTGTGGGGTTTCACAGTTTGTCTGGATCCTGTTAGTAGTGTGTGGAGTCACACAGTCTGTCAAGACCGTGTCCGTGGTTTGTGGGGTTTCACAGCAGGTCAGGTTCTCACAGTATGTCAGGACGCTAACTATGTTCTGTGGGGTCTGACAGTGAGTCAGGACCCTGTCAGGTGTGTGTGGGGTCTCACAGTGTGTCACGACACTGTCAGGGCTATGTTAGGTCTCACAGTGTGTCAGTATCGTTTTGAAGGGTGTGGGGGATCTCACAGAGTGCTTGGACCCTGTCAGGGGTGCATGGGGTCTCACAGTGCGTCAGGAAACTGTCAGTTGTGTGTGGGGTGTCACAGTGTGTCAGGACCCTGTTGTCAGGGGTGTGTGGGGTCTCACAGTGTGTCAGGACCTTGTCAGGGGTGTGTGGGTTTTCACGGTGTGTCAGGACTCTGTCAGGTGTGTGTTGGGTCTCAAAGTGTGTCAGGACCCTGCCAGGATTGTGTGGGGTCTCGCAGTGTGTCAGGACCTTGTCAGGGGCGTGTGGGTTTTCACGGTGTGTCAGGACTCTATCAGGTGTGTGTTGGGTCTCAAAGTGTGTCAGTACCTTGTCAGGGGTGTGTGGGGTCTCAAAGTGTGTCAGTAACTTGTCAGGGGTGTGTGGGGTCTCACAGTGTGTCAGGAACCTGTCAGATGTGTGTGGGGTCTCACAGTGTGTCAGGACCCTGCCAGGGGTGTGTAGGGTCTCGCAGTGTGTCAGGACGCCGTCAGTGGTGTGTGGCGTCTGACGGTTTGTGAGGACCCTGTCAGGGATTTGTGGGGATCTCACAGTCTATCAGGACCTGTTAAGGGTGTTTGGGGTCTCACAGTGTGTCAGGACCTTGTCAGGGGCGTGTGGTGTCTCACAGTGTGTCAGGACCCTGTCAGGGGTGTGTGGGGTCTCACAGTATGTCAGGTCCCTGTCAGGTGTGTGTGGGGTCACACAGTGTGTCAGGACCTTGTCAGTGGTTTGCGGAGTCTCACAGTATGTCAGGGCCCTGACTACGTTCTGTAGGGTCAGACAGTGAGTCAGGACCCTGTCAGGTGTGTGTGGGGACTCACACCGTCTCAGGTTTTTGTAAGGGGTGTGTGTGTTCACACAGATTGTCAGGATCCTGCAGATGTGTGTCGGGTCTCACAGTGTGTCAGGACCCTGTCAGGGGCTTGTGGGTTTTCTCAGTGTGTCAGGAGTCTGTCAGGTGTGTGTTGGGTCTCACAGTGTGTCCGGACCCTGTTGGAGGTGTGTGGGGATCTCACAGTGTGTCAAGACCCTGTCAGGGGTGTGTAGGGTCTCGCAATGTGTCAGGACGCCGTCAGTGGTGTGTGGCGTCTGACGGTTTGTGAGGACCCTGTCAGGGATTTGTGGGGATCTCACAGTCTATCAGGACCTGTTAAGGGTGTTTGGGGTCTCACAGTGTGTCAGGACCTTGTCAGGGGTGTGTGGTGTCTCACAGTGTGTCAGGACCCTGTCAGGGGTGTGTGGGGTCTCACAGTATGTCAGGTCCCTGTCAGGTGTGTGTGGGGTCACACAGTGTGTCAGGACCTTGTCAGTGGTTTGCGGGGTCTCACAGTATGTCAGGGCCCTAACTACGTTCTGTAGGGTCAGACAGTGAGTCAGGACCCTGTCAGGGGTGTGTAGGATATCACAGTGCATCTGGGGTGTGTGGGCTCGTGCAGATTGTCAGCACCCTGCTAGGGGTGTGTGGGTCGCATAGTGTGTCAGGACCCTGCCAGGGGGGTGTGGGGTGTTACACTGTGTCAGGAACCTTCCAGGGTTGTGTGGTGTCTCACACTGTGTCAGGAACCTGTCAGTTGTGTGTGTGGTCTCACAATGTGTCAGGAACCTGTCAGGGGTGTGTGGGGTATCGCAATGTGTCAGGATGCTGTCAGTGGGGTGTGGTGTCTCACGGTTTGTGAGGAACCTGTCAGGGATTTGTGGGGATCTCACAGTCTATCAGGACCTGTCAGGGGTGTGTGGGGTCTCACAGTGTGTCAGGACCCTGTCAGGGGTGTGTCGGGTCTCACAGTGTGTCAGGACCCTGTCAGGGGTGTGTGGGGATCTCACAGTTTGTCAAGAACCCGCCAGGGGTGTGGATGGTCTCACACTGTCTCAGCATTTTGCCAGGGGTGTATGGCGTCTGGCAATGTGTAAGGACCCTATCCGGTGCGTGTGGGGGTCTCAGAGTGCGTCCTCTCCCTCTCGTGTGTGCGGTGTCTCATGGTGTGTCAGTAACCTGTCAGGGGTGTCTGTGGTCTCACAGTGTGTCAGGACCCTGTCAGTGGTTTGTGGGGTCTCACAGTAGGTCAGGACGCTAACTAGGTTCTGTGGGGTCTGACACTGAGTCAGGATCTTGTGAGGGGTGTATGTGGTCTCACATCGTTTCAGGACCCTGTCAGTGGTTTGTGGGGTCTCACGGTAGGTCAGGACGCTGACTAGGTTCTGTGGGGTCTGACACTGAGTCAGGATGTTGTGAGGGGTGTGTGGGGTCGCACAGTGAGTCAGGACCCTGTCAGGGGTTTGTGGGGTCTCACAGTGAGTCAGGACCCTGTCAGGGGTGTGTGGGGTCACACACTGAGTCAGGACCCTGTCAGGAGTGTGTGGGATCTCACAGTGTGTCAGGACCCTGTCAGGGGTGTGTGGGGTCTCACAGATTGTCAGGACAATGTCAGGGGTAAGTCGGGTCTCACAGTGTTTGGACCCTGTCAGGGGTGTGTGGGAGCTCACAGTTTGTCAGGACCATGTCTGCGGTTTGTTTAGTCTCAAAGTGCGTCAAGAATCCGTCAGGGGTGTGTGGCGTCTCACAGTGTGTCACGATACTGTCAGGAATATGTGGGACTCACAGTGTGTCAGGACCCTCTCAGGGGTGTGTGGGTTTTCACAGTGTGTCAGGACTCTGTCAGGTGTGTGTTGGGTCTCAAAGTGTGTCAGGACCCTGTCGGGGGTGTGTGGGGTCTCACAATGTGTCAGGAACCTGTCAGGGGTGTGTGGGGTATCGCAATGTGTCAGGATGCTGTCAGTGGGGTGTGGTGTCTCACGGTTTGTGAGGAACCTGTCAGGGATTTGTGGGGATCTCACAGTCTATCAGGACCTGTCAGGGGTGTGTGGGGTCTCACAGTGTGTCAGGACCCTGTCAGGGGTGTGTCGGGTCTCACAGTGTGTCAGGACCCTGTCGGGGGTGTGTGGGGTCTCACAATGTGTCAGGAACCTGTCAGGGGTGTGTGGGGTATCGCAATGTGTCAGGATGCTGTCAGTGGGGTGTGGTGTCTCACGGTTTGTGAGGAACCTGTCAGGGATTTGTGGGGATCTCACAGTCTATCAGGACCTGTCAGGGGTGTGTGGGGTCGCACAGTATGTCACGACCCTGTCAGACGGGTGTGGGGTCTCAGTGTGTCAGGACCCTGTCGGGGGTGTGTGGGGTCTCACAATGTGTCAGGAACCTGTCAGGGGTGTGTGGGGTATCGCAATGTGTCAGGATGCTGTCAGTGGGGTGTGGTGTCTCACGGTTTGTGAGGAACCTGTCAGGGGTATGTGGGGTCTCACAGTCTATCAGGACCTGTCAGGGGTGTGTGGGGTCGCACAGTGAGTCAGGACCCTGTCAGGGGTGTGTGGGGTCTCACAGTGAGTCAGGACCCTGTCAGGGGTGTGTGGGGTCACACACTGAGTCAGGACCCTGTCAGGAGTGTGTGGGATCTCACAGTGTGTCAGGACCCTGTCAGGGGTGTGTGGGGTCTCACAGATTGTCAGGACCATGTCTGGGGTTTGTTTAGTCTCAAAGTGCGTCAAGAATCCGTCAGGGGTGTGTGGCGTCTCACAGTGTGTCACGATACTGTCAGGAATATGTGGGACTCACAGTGTGTCAGGACCCTCTCAGGGGTGTGTGGGTTTTCACAGTGTGTCAGGACTCTGTCAGGTGTGTGTTGGGTCTCAAAGTGTGTCAGGACCCTGTCAGGGGTGTGTGGGGATCTCACAGTTTGTCAAGAACCCGCCAGGGGTGTGGATGGTCTCACACTGTCTCAGGATTTTGCCAGGGGTGTATGGCGTCTGGCAATGTGTAAGGACCCTATCCGGTGCGTGTGGGGGTCTTAGAGTGCGTCCTCTCCCTCTCATGTGTGCGGTGTCTCATGGTGTGTCAGTAACCTGTCAGGGGTGTCTGTGGTCTCACAGTGTGTCAGGACCCTGTCAGTGGTTTGTGGGGTCTCACAGTAGGTCAGGACGCTAACTAGGTTCTGTGGGGTCTGACACTGAGTCGGGATGTTGTGAGGGGTGTGTGGGGTCTCACAGTGTGTCAGGACCCTGTCAGTG
Source organism: Mobula birostris (assembly GCF_030028105.1). Classification (NCBI taxonomy): domain Eukaryota; kingdom Metazoa; phylum Chordata; class Chondrichthyes; order Myliobatiformes; family Myliobatidae; genus Mobula; species Mobula birostris. The sequence continues at coordinate 7,906,224 of NC_092382.1, forward strand.
GTTTGTGGGGACTCACAGTAGGTCAGGACGCTAACTAGGTTCTGTGGGGTCTGACACTGAGTCAGGATGTTGTGAGGGGTGTGTGGGGTCTCACAGTGTGTCACGACCATGCCATCGGTGTGTGGGGTCTCACAGTGTGTCAGGAACCTGTCAGGGGTGTGTGGGGTCGCACAGTGAGTCAGGACCCTGTCAGGGGTGTGTGGGGTCTCACAGTGTGTCAGGAACCTGTCAGGGGTGTGTGGGGTCACACACTGAGTCAGGACCCTGTCAGGGGTGTGTGGGGTCTCACAGATTGTCAGGACAATGTCAGGGGTAAGTCGGGTCTCACAGTGTTTGGACCCTGTCAGGGGTGTGTGGGAGCTCACAGTTTGTCAGGACCATGTCTGGGGTTTGTTTAGTCTCAAAGTGCGTCAGGAATCCGTCAGGGGTGTGTGGCGTCTCACAGTGTGTCACGATACTGTCAGGAATATGTGGGACTCACAGTGTGTCAGGACCCTGTCAGGGGTGTGTGGGGTCTCACAGTATGTCAGGACCCTAACTACGTTCTGTGGGGTCTGACAGTATGTCACGACCCTGTCAGACGGGTGTGGGGTCTCAGTGTGTCAGGAACCTGTCAGTTGTGTGTGGGGTCTCACAATGTGTCAGGACCCTGTCAGGGGTGTGTGGGGTATCGCAATGTGTCAGGATGCTGTCAGTGGGGTGTGGCGTCTCACGGTTTGTGAGGACCCTGTCAGGGATTTGTGGGGATCTCACAGTCTATCAGGACCTGTCAGGGGTGTGTGGGGTCTCACAGTGTGTCAGCACCTTTTCAGGGGTGTGTCGGGTCTCACAGTGTGTCAGGTCCCTGTCAGGGGTGTGTGGGGATCTCACAGTTTGTCAAGATCCCGCCAGGGGTGTGGATGGTCTCACACTGTCTCAGCATTTTGCCAGGGGTGTATGGCGTCTGGCAATGTGTAAGGACCCTATCCGGTGCGTGTGGGAGTCTTAGAGTGTGTCTTCTCCCTCTCGTGTGTGCGGTGTCTCATGGTGTGTCAGTAACCTGTCAGGGGTGTCTGTGGTCTCACAGTGTGTCAGGACCCTGTCAGTGGTTTGTGGGGTCTCACAGTAGGTCAGGACGCTAACTAGGTTCTGTGGGGTCTGACACTGAGTCGGGATGTTGTGAGGGGTGTGTGGGGTCTCACAGTGTGTCAGGACCCTGTCAGGTGTGTGTGGGTTGTCAAACTGTGTCAGGACCCTGTCGGGGGTGTGTGGGGTCTCACAGTGAGTCAGGAACCTGTCAGGGGTGTGTGGGGTCTCACAGATTGTCAGGACAATGTCAGGGGTAAGTCGGGTCTCACAGTGTGTCAGGATACTTTCAAGGGTGTGGGGGATCTCAGAGAGTGTTTGGACCCTGTCAGGGGTGTGTGGAGTTTCACTGTGTGTCAGGACCATGTCTGGGGTTTGTTTAGTCTCAAAGTGCGTCAGGAATCCGTCAGGGGTGTGTGGCGTCTCACAGTGTGTCACGATACTGTCAGGAATATGTGGGACTCACAGTGAGTCAGGACCCTGTCAGGTGTGTGTGGGGTCTCACAGTGTGTCAGGACCCTGACAGGGGGATGTGGAGTGTTACTCTGTGTCAGGACCTTCCAGAGGTGTGTGGTGTCTCACACTGTGTCAGGATCTTGTCAGTGGTTTGTGGGGTCTCACAGTATGTCAGGACCCTAACTACGTTCTGTGGGGTCTGACAGTATGTCACGGCCCTGTCAGGGGTGTGTGGAGTCTCAGTGGGTCAGGATCCTGCAGGTGTGTGTGGGGTCTCACAGTGTGTCAGGACCCTGTCAGAGGTGTGTGGGTTTTCACAGTGTGTCAGGACTCTGTCAGGGATGTGTTGGATCTCACAGTGTGTCAGGACTCTGTCAGGGACGTGTGGGGTCTCACAGTGTATCAGGACGCTGTCAGTGGTGTGTGGCGTCTCACGGTTTGTGAGGACCCTGTCAGGGATCTGTGGGGATCTCACAGTCTATCAGGACCTGTTAGGGGTGTGTGGGGTCTCTCAGTCTGTCAGGACCTTGTCAGGGGTGTGTGGGGTCTGACAGTCAGTCAGGACACTGTCAGGTGTGTGTGGGGTCTCACAGTGTGTCACGACACTGTCAGGACTGTGTGGGGTCTCAGCGTGTCAGGAACCTGTCAGTTGTGTGTGGGCGCTCACAGTGTGTCAGGACCCGGTCAGGGGTGTGTGGGATCTCACAGTGTGTCAAGATCCTGCCAGGGGTGTGGGGGGTCTCAGACTGTCTCTTTTGTCAGGGGTGTATGGCGTCTGGCAATGTGTCAGGATCCTATCCAGTGCGTGTCGGGGTCTTAGAGTGTGTCCTCTCCCTCTCGTGTGTGTGGGGCCTCACAGTGTGTGAAGACCCTGTCAGTGGTTTGTGGGGTCTCACAGTATATCAGGACCCTAACTACGTTCTGTGGGGTCTCAGAATGTGTCAGGATCTTGTCAGCGGTGTTTGGGGTCTCACAATGTGTCAGGATCTTGTCAGGGGAGTTTGGGGTCTCAGAGTGTGTCAGGTCCTGTCAGGGGTGTGTAGGCTGTCAGAGTGCATCAGGGGAGTTTGGGTTCACACAGATTGTCAGCACCCTGCCAGGGGTCTGTGGGTCACACAGTGTGTCAGGACCCTGTCAGGGGTGTGTGGGTTCACAGTGTGTCAGGACCCTGTCAGGGGTGTGTGGGAGCTCACAGTTTGTCAGGACCATGTCAGGGGTTTGTTTAGTCTCAAAGTGCTTCAGGAATCTGTCAGGGGTGTGTGGGGTCTCACAGTGTGTCAGGAACCTGTCAGTTGTGTGTGGGGTCTCACAGTGTGTCAGGACCCTGCCAAAGGTGTGTGGGGTCTCGCAGTGTGTCAGGACGCTGTCACTGGTCTGTGGCGTCTCATGGTTTGTGAGGACCCTCTCAGGGATTTATGGGGATCTCACAGTCTATTAGGACCTGTTAAGGGTGTGTGGGGTCTCACAGTTTGTCAAGACCCTGCCAGAGCTGTGTGGGGTTTCACAGTTTGTCTGGATCCTGTTAGTGGTGTGTGTGGAGTCACACAGTCTGTCAAGACCGTGTCCGTGGTTTGTGGGGTTTCACAGCAGGGTCAGGGTCTCACAGTATGTCAGGACGCTAACTATGTTCTGTGGGGTCTAACAGTGAGTCAGGACCCTGTCAGGTGTGTGTGGGGTCTCACAGTGTGTCAGGACCCTGATAGGGTGGTGTGGAGTGTTACTCTGTGTCAGGAACCTTCCAGAGGTGTGTGGCGTCTCACATTGTGTCAGGATCTTGTCAGTGGTTTGTGGGGTCTCACAGTATGTCAGGACCCTAACTACGTTCTGTGGGGTCTGACAGTGTGTCACGACCCTGTCAGGGGTGTGTGGGGTCTCAGTGTGTCAGGATCCTGCAGGTGTGTTTGGGGTCTCACAGTGTGTCATGACACTGTCAGGGCTATGTCAGGTCTCACAGTGTGTCAGTATCGTTTTGAAGGGTGTGGGGGATCTCACAGAGTGCTTGGACCCTGTCAGGGGTGCATGGGGTCTCACAGTGTGTCAGGAACCTGTCAGTTGTGTGTGGGGTGTCACAGTGTGTCAGGACCCTGTTGTCAGGGGTGTGTGGGGTCTCACAGTGTGTCAGTACCTTGTCAGGGGTGTGTGGGGTCTCACAGTGTGTCAGGAACCTGTCAGGTGTGTGTGGGGTCTCACAGTGTGTCACGACACTGTCAGGAATGTGTGGGACTCACAGTGTGTCAGGACCCTGCCAGGTGTGTGTGGGGTGTTACACTGTGTCAGGAACCTTCCAGGGTTGTGTGGTGTCTCACACTGTGTCAGGATCTTGTCAGTGGTTTGTGGGGTCTCAGAGTATGTCAGGACCCTAACTACGTTCTGTGGGGTCTGACAGTATGTCACGACTCTGTCAGGGGTGTGTGGGGTCTCACAGTGTGTTAGGACGCTGACAGGGGTGTGTGGGGTATTGCAGTGTGTCAGGATGCTGTCAGTGGTGTGTGGCGTCTCACGGTTTGTAAGGACCCTGTCCGGGATTTGTGGGGATCTCACAGTCTGTCAGGACCTGTTAAGGGTGTGTGGGGTCTGACAGTGTGTCAGGACCCTGTCAGGGGTGTGTCGGGTCTCACAGTGTGTCAGGATCCTGCAGGTGTGTGTGGGGTCTGACAGATTGTCAGCACCCTGCCGGGGCTGTGTGGGTCTCACAGTGTGTCACGACACTGTCAGGAATATGTGGGACTCACAGTGTGTCAGGACCCTCTCAGGGGCGTGTGGGTTTTCACAGTCTGTCAGGACTCTGTCAGGTGTGTGTTGGGTCTCAAAGTGTGTCAGGACCCTGCCGGGGGTGTGTGGGGTCTCACAGTGTGTCAGGATGCTGTCAGTGCTGTGTGGCGTCTCACGGTTTGTGAGGACCCTGGCAGGGATTTGTGGGTTCTCACAGTCTATCAGGACCTGTTAAGGGTGTGTGGGGTCTCACAGTGTATCAGTAACCTGTCAGGGGTGTGTGGGGTCACACAGAGTGTTAGGACCCTGTCAGTGGTTTGCGGGGTCTCACAGTATGTCAGGGCCCTAACTATGTTCTGTGAGGTCAGACAGTGAGTCAGGACCCTGTCAGGTGTGTGTGGGGACTCCCACCGTCTCAGGATTTTGTCAGGGGTGTGTCGGGTCTCACAGTGTGTCAGGACCCTGTCAGGGGCTTGTGGGTTTTCTCTGTGTGTCAGGAGTCTGTCAGGTGTGTGTTGGGTCTCAAAGTGTGTCAGTACCTTGTCAGGAGTGTGTGGGGTCTCACTGTGTGTCCGGACCCTGTCGGAGGTGTGTGGGGATCTCACAGTGTGTCAAGACCCTGCCAGGGGTGTGGGGGGGTCTCACACTGTCTCAGCATTTTACCAGGGGTGTATGGCATCTGGCAATGTGTCAGGACCTATCCGGTGTGTGTAGGGGTCTTAGAGTGTGTTCTCTCCCTCTCATGTGTGTGTGGGGCCTCACAGTGTGTCAGTAACCTGTCAGGAGTATGTGGGGTGTCACAGTGTGTCAGGACCCTGTCAGGGCTGTGTGGGATCTCACACTGTGTCAGAACCCTGCCAGGGGTGTGTGGGGTCTCGCAGTCTGTCAGGACCCTGTCAGGGGTGAGTAGGATATCACAGTTCATCTGGGGTGTGTGGGCTCATGCAGATTGTCAGCACCCTGCTAGGGGTGTGTGGGTTGCACAGTGTGTCAGGAACCTTTCCGGGGTATGTGGGGTATGTCAAGACTCTGTCAGAGCTGTGTGGGGTCTCACAGTTTGTCTGGATCTGGTTAGTAGTGTGTAGAGTCACACAGTGTGTCAAGACCGTGTCAGTGGTTTGTGAGGTTTCACAGCGGGTCAGGGTCTCACAGTATGTCAGGACGCTAACTATGTTCGGTGGGGTCTGACAGTGAGTCAGGACCCTGTCAGGTGTGTGTGGAGTCTCACAGTGTGTCAGGACCCTGACAGGTGTTTCTGGGTCTCAGAGTGTGTCAGGACCCTTCTAGGGGGGTGTGGGGTGTTACACTGTGTCAGGAACCTTCCAGAGGTGTGTGGTGTCTCACACTGTGTCAGGATCTTGTCAGTGGTTTTTGGGGTCTCACAGTATGTCAGGACCCTAACTACGTTCTGTGGGGTCTGACAGTATGTCACGATCCTGTCAGGGGTGTGTGGGGTCTCAGTGTGTCACGACACTGTCAGGACTGTGTGGGGTCTCAGCGTGTCAGGAACCTGTCAGTTGTGTGTGGGGTCTCACAGTGTGTCAGGACCCGGTCAGGGGTGTGTGGGATCTCACAGTGTGTCAAGATCCTGCCAGGGGTGTGGGGGGTCTCAGACTGTCTCTTTTGTCAGGGGTGTATGGCGTCTGGCAATGTGTCAGGATCCTATCCAGTGCGTGTCGGGGTCTTAGAGTGTGTCCTCTCCCTCTCGTGTGTGTGGGGCCTCACAGTGTGTGAAGACCCTGTCAGTGGTTTGTGGGGTCTCACAGTATATCAGGACCCTAACTACGTTCTGTGGGGTCTCAGAATGTGTCAGGATCTTGTCAGCGGTGTTTGGGGTCTCACAATGTGTCAGGATCTTGTCAGGGGAGTTTGGGGTCTCAGAGTGTGTCAGGTCCTGTCAGGGGTGTGTAGGCTGTCAGAGTGCATCAGGGGAGTTTGGGTTCACACAGATTGTCAGCACCCTGCCAGGGGTCTGTGGGTCACACAGTGTGTCAGGACCCTGTCAGGGGTGTGTGGGTTCACAGTGTGTCAGGACCCTGTCAGGGGTGTGTGGGAGCTCACAGTTTGTCAGGACCATGTCAGGGGTTTGTTTAGTCTCAAAGTGCTTCAGGAATCTGTCAGGGGTGTGTGGGGTCTCACAGTGTGTCAGGAACCTGTCAGTTGTGTGTGGGGTCTCACAGTGTGTCAGGACCCTGCCAAAGGTGTGTGGGGTCTCGCAGTGTGTCAGGACGCTGTCACTGGTCTGTGGCGTCTCATGGTTTGTGAGGACCCTCTCAGGGATTTATGGGGATCTCACAGTCTATTAGGACCTGTTAAGGGTGTGTGGGGTCTCACAGTTTGTCAAGACCCTGCCAGAGCTGTGTGGGGTTTCACAGTTTGTCTGGATCCTGTTAGTGGTGTGTGTGGAGTCACACAGTCTGTCAAGACCGTGTCCGTGGTTTGTGGGGTTTCACAGCAGGGTCAGGGTCTCACAGTATGTCAGGACGCTAACTATGTTCTGTGGGGTCTAACAGTGAGTCAGGACCCTGTCAGGTGTGTGTGGGGTCTCACAGTGTGTCAGGACCCTGATAGGGTGGTGTGGAGTGTTACTCTGTGTCAGGAACCTTCCAGAGGTGTGTGGCGTCTCACATTGTGTCAGGATCTTGTCAGTGGTTTGTGGGGTCTCACAGTATGTCAGGACCCTAACTACGTTCTGTGGGGTCTGACAGTGTGTCACGACCCTGTCAGGGGTGTGTGGGGTCTCAGTGTGTCAGGATCCTGCAGGTGTGTTTGGGGTCTCACAGTGTGTCATGACACTGTCAGGGCTATGTCAGGTCTCACAGTGTGTCAGTATCGTTTTGAAGGGTGTGGGGGATCTCACAGAGTGCTTGGACCCTGTCAGGGGTGCATGGGGTCTCACAGTGTGTCAGGAACCTGTCAGTTGTGTGTGGGGTGTCACAGTGTGTCAGGACCCTGTTGTCAGGGGTGTGTGGGGTCTCACAGTGTGTCAGTACCTTGTCAGGGGTGTGTGGGGTCTCACAGTGTGTCAGGAACCTGTCAGGTGTGTGTGGGGTCTCACAGTGTGTCACGACACTGTCAGGAATGTGTGGGACTCACAGTGTGTCAGGACCCTGCCAGGTGTGTGTGGGGTGTTACACTGTGTCAGGAACCTTCCAGGGTTGTGTGGTGTCTCACACTGTGTCAGGATCTTGTCAGTGGTTTGTGGGGTCTCAGAGTATGTCAGGACCCTAACTACGTTCTGTGGGGTCTGACAGTATGTCACGACTCTGTCAGGGGTGTGTGGGGTCTCACAGTGTGTTAGGACGCTGACAGGGGTGTGTGGGGTATTGCAGTGTGTCAGGATGCTGTCAGTGGTGTGTGGCGTCTCACGGTTTGTAAGGACCCTGTCCGGGATTTGTGGGGATCTCACAGTCTGTCAGGACCTGTTAAGGGTGTGTGGGGTCTGACAGTGTGTCAGGACCCTGTCAGGGGTGTGTCGGGTCTCACAGTGTGTCAGGATCCTGCAGGTGTGTGTGGGGTCTGACAGATTGTCAGCACCCTGCCGGGGCTGTGTGGGTCTCACAGTGTGTCACGACACTGTCAGGAATATGTGGGACTCACAGTGTGTCAGGACCCTCTCAGGGGCGTGTGGGTTTTCACAGTCTGTCAGGACTCTGTCAGGTGTGTGTTGGGTCTCAAAGTGTGTCAGGACCCTGCCGGGGGTGTGTGGGGTCTCACAGTGTGTCAGGATGCTGTCAGTGCTGTGTGGCGTCTCACGGTTTGTGAGGACCCTGGCAGGGATTTGTGGGTTCTCACAGTCTATCAGGACCTGTTAAGGGTGTGTGGGGTCTCACAGTGTATCAGTAACCTGTCAGGGGTGTGTGGGGTCACACAGAGTGTTAGGACCCTGTCAGTGGTTTGCGGGGTCTCACAGTATGTCAGGGCCCTAACTATGTTCTGTGAGGTCAGACAGTGAGTCAGGACCCTGTCAGGTGTGTGTGGGGACTCCCACCGTCTCAGGATTTTGTCAGGGGTGTGTCGGGTCTCACAGTGTGTCAGGACCCTGTCAGGGGCTTGTGGGTTTTCTCTGTGTGTCAGGAGTCTGTCAGGTGTGTGTTGGGTCTCAAAGTGTGTCAGTACCTTGTCAGGAGTGTGTGGGGTCTCACTGTGTGTCCGGACCCTGTCGGAGGTGTGTGGGGATCTCACAGTGTGTCAAGACCCTGCCAGGGGTGTGGGGGGGTCTCGCACTGTCTCAGCATTTTACCAGGGGTGTATGGCATCTGGCAATGTGTCAGGACCTATCCGGTGTGTGTAGGGGTCTTAGAGTGTGTTCTCTCCCTCTCATGTGTGTGTGGGGCCTCACAGTGTGTCAGTAACCTGTCAGGAGTATGTGGGGTGTCACAGTGTGTCAGGACCCTGTCAGGGCTGTGTGGGATCTCACACTGTGTCAGAACCCTGCCAGGGGTGTGTGGGGTCTCGCAGTCTGTCAGGACCCTGTCAGGGGTGAGTAGGATATCACAGTTCATCTGGGGTGTGTGGGCTCATGCAGATTGTCAGCACCCTGCTAGGGGTGTGTGGGTTGCACAGTGTGTCAGGAACCTTTCCGGGGTATGTGGGGTATGTCAAGACTCTGTCAGAGCTGTGTGGGGTCTCACAGTTTGTCTGGATCTGGTTAGTAGTGTGTAGAGTCACACAGTGTGTCAAGACCGTGTCAGTGGTTTGTGAGGTTTCACAGCGGGTCAGGGTCTCACAGTATGTCAGGACGCTAACTATGTTCGGTGGGGTCTGACAGTGAGTCAGGACCCTGTCAGGTGTGTGTGGAGTCTCACAGTGTGTCAGGACCCTGACAGGTGTTTCTGGGTCTCAGAGTGTGTCAGGACCCTTCTAGGGGGGTGTGGGGTGTTACACTGTGTCAGGAACCTTCCAGAGGTGTGTGGTGTCTCACACTGTGTCAGGATCTTGTCAGTGGTTTTTGGGGTCTCACAGTATGTCAGGACCCTAACTACGTTCTGTGGGGTCTGACAGTATGTCACGATCCTGTCAGGGGTGTGTGGGGTCTCAGTGTGTCACGACACTGTCAGGACTGTGTGGGGTCTCAGCGTGTCAGGAACCTGTCAGTTGTGTGTGGGGTCTCACAGTGTGTCAGGACCCGGTCAGGGGTGTGTGGGATCTCACAGTGTGTCAAGATCCTGCCAGGGGTGTGGGGGGTCTCAGACTGTCTCTTTTGTCAGGGGTGTATGGCGTCTGGCAATGTGTCAGGATCCTATCCAGTGCGTGTCGGGGTCTTAGAGTGTGTCCTCTCCCTCTCGTGTGTGTGGGGCCTCACAGTGTGTGAAGACCCTGTCAGTGGTTTGTGGGGTCTCACAGTATATCAGGACCCTAACTACGTTCTGTGGGGTCTCAGAATGTGTCAGGATCTTGTCAGCGGTGTTTGGGGTCTCACAATGTGTCAGGATCTTGTCAGGGAAGTTTGGGGTCTCAGAGTGTGTCAGGTCCTGTCAGGGGTGTGTAGGCTGTCAGAGTGCATCAGGGGAGTTTGGGTTCACACAGATTGTCAGCACCCTGCCAGGGGTCTGTGGGTCACACAGTGTGTCAGGACCCTGTCAGGGGTGTGTGGGTTCACAGTGTGTCAGGACCCTGTCAGGGGTGTGTGGGAGCTCACAGTTTGTCAGGACCATGTCAGGGGTTTGTTTAGTCTCAAAGTGCTTCAGGAATCTGTCAGGGGTGTGTGGGGTCTCACAGTGTGTCAGGAACCTGTCAGTTGTGTGTGGGGTCTCACAGTGTGTCAGGACCCTGCCAGGGGTCTGTGGGTCACACAGTGTGTCAGGACCCTGTCAGGGGTGTGTGGGTTCTCAGTGTGTCAGGACCCTGCCAGGTGTGTGTGGGGTCTCATAGTGTGTCAGGACCCTGTCAGGTGTTTGTGGGTCTCACAATGTGTCAGGACCCTGCCAGGTGTGTGTGGGGTGTTACACTGTGTCAGGAACCTTCCAGGGCTGTGTGGTGTCTCACACTATGTCAGGATCTTGTCAGTGGTTTGTGGGGTCTCAGAGTATGTCAGGACCCTAACTACGTTCTGTGGGGTCTGACAGTATGTCACGACTCTGTCAGGGGTGTGTGGGGTCTGACAGTGTGTCAGGACCCTGTCAGGGGTGTGTGGGGTCTGACAGTGTGTCAGGATCCTGCAGGTGTGTGTGGGGTCTCACAGTGTGTCACGACACTGTCAGGAATATGTGGGACTCACAGTGTGTCAGGACCCTCTCAGGGGCGTGTGGGTTTTCACAGTCTGTCAGGACTCTGTCAGGTGTGTGTTGGGTCTCAAAGTGTGTCAGGACCCTGCCGGGGGTGTGTGGGGTCTCACAGTGTGTCAGGATGCTGTCAGTGCTGTGTGGCGTCTCACGGTTTGTGAGGACCCTGTCAGGGATTTGTGGGGTCTCACAGTCTATCAGGACCTGTTAAGGGTGTGTGGGGTCTCACAGTGTATCAGTAACCTGTCAGGGGAGTGTGGGGTCACACAGAGTGTCAGGACCCTGTCAGTGGTTTGCAGGGTCTCACAGTATGTCAGGGCCCTAACTATGTTCTGTGGGGTCAGACAGTGAGTCAGGACCCTATCAGGTGTGTGTGGGGACTCACACCGTCTCAGGATTTTGTCAGGGGTGTGTGGGTTCACACAGATTGTCAGGATCCTGCAGGTGTGTGTCGGGTCTCACAGTGTGTCAGGACCCTGTCAGGGGCTTGTGGGTTTTCTCCATGTGTCAGGAGTCTGTCAGGTGTGTGTTGGGTCTCAAAGTGTGTCAGCGCCCTGCCAGGGGTCTGTGGGTCACACAGTGTGTCAGGACCCTGTCAGTAGTGTGTGGGTTCTCAGTGTGTCAGGACCCTGCCAGGGGTGTGGGGGGTCTCACACTGTGTCAGGACCCTGTCAGGGGTGTGTGGTGTCTCACTGAGTGTCAGGACCCTTTCAGTGGTGTGTAGGGTCTTACAGTGCATCGTGATGTGCGGGAGCTCACAGTGTGTCAGGACCCTGTCAGGGGTGTGTGGGGTCTCACAGTATGTCACGACACTGTCAGGGGTGTGTGGGGTCTCACAGTATGTCACGACACTGTTAGGAATGTTTGGGGTCTCACAGTGTGTCAGGACCCTCTCAGGGGCGTGTGGGTTTTCACAGTGTGTCAGGACTCTGTCAGGGGTGTGTGGGGTCTCACAGTGTGTCAGGAACCTATCAGTGGTTTGTGGGGTCTCACAGTGTGTCAGGCCCCTGTCGGGGGTGTGTGGGGTCTCACAGTGTGTCAGGACGCTGACAGGGGTGTGTGGGGTATTGCAGTGTGTCAGGACGCTGTCAGTGGTGTGTGGCGTCTCACGGTTTGTGAGGACCCTGTCAGGGATTTGTGGGGATCTCACAGTGTGTCAAGACCCTGTCAGAGCTGTGTGGGGTCTCTCAGATTGTCTGGGTCCTATTAGTAGTGTGTCGAGTCACACAGTCTGTCAAGACAGTGTCAGTGGTTTGTGGGGTTTCACAGCGGGTCAGGGTCTTACAGTATGTCAGGACGCTAACTATGTTCTGTGAGGTCTGACAGTGTGTCAGGACCCTGTCAGGTGTGTGTGGGGTCTCACAGTGTGTCAGGACCCTGTCAGGGGGGTGTGGAGTGTTACACTGTGTCAGGAACCTTCCAGAGGTGTGTGGCGTCTCACACTGTGTCAGGATCTTGTCAGTGGTTTGTGGGGTCTCACAGTATGTCAGGACCCTGTCAGGGGTGTGTGGGGTCTCGCAGTGTGTCAGGACACTGTCAGTGGTGTGTGGCGTCTCACGGTTTGTGAGGACCCCGTCAGGGATTTGTGGGGATCTCACAGTCTATCAGGACCTGTTAAAGGTGTGTGGGGTCTCACAGTGTGTCAGGACCCTGTCAGGGTTATGTGGGGTCTCACAGTGTGTCAAGACCCTGTCAGAGCTGTGTGGGGTCTCTCAGATTGTCTGGGTCCTATTAGTAGTGTGTCGAGTCACACAGTCTGTCAAGACAGTGTCAGTGGTTTGTGGGGTTTCACAGCGGGTCAGGGTCTTACAGTATTTCAGGACGCTAACTATGTTCTGTGAGGTCTGACAGTGAGTCAGGACCCTGTCAGGTGTCTGTGGGGTCTGACAGTGAGTCAGGACCCTGTCAGGTGTCTGTGGGGTCTGACAGTATGTCACGACCCGGTCAGATGTGTGGGGTCTCAGTGTGTCAGGAACCTGTCAGTTGTGTGTGGGGTTTCACAATGTGTCAGGATGCTGTCAGTGGTGTGTGGCGTCTCACGGTTTGTGAGGACCCTGTCAGGGATTTGTGGGGTCTCACAGTAGGTCAGGACGCTAACTAGGTTCTGTGGGGTCTCACACTGAGTCAGGATGTTGTGAGGGGTGTGTGGGGTCACACAGTGTGTCAGGACCCTGCCGGGGGTGTGTGGGTTGTCAAACTGTGTCAGGAACCTGTCAGGAGTGTGTGGGGTCTCACAGATTGTCAGGACAATGTCAGGGGTAAGTCGGGTCTCAGAGTGTGTCAGGATACTTTCAAGGGTGTGGGGGATCTCACAGAGTGTTTGGACCCTGTCAGGGTTGTGTGGAGTCTCACTGTGTGTCAGGACCATGTCTGGGGTTTGTTTAGTCTCAAAGTGTGTCAAGAATCCGTCAGGGGTGTGTGGCGTCTCACAGTGTGTCAGGACCCTGTCAGGGATGTGTGGGGTCTCAGTGTGTCAGGATCCTGCAGGTGTGTGTGGGGTCTCACAGTGTGTCAGGACCCTCTCAGGGGCGTGTGGGTTTTCACAGTGTGTCAGGACTCTGCCAAGTGTGTGTTGGGTCTCAAAGTGTGTCAGTACCTTGTCAGGGGTGTGTGGGGCCTCACAGTGTGTCAAGACCTTGTCAGTGGTTTGTGGGGTCTCACAGTATGTCAGGGCCCTAACTACATTCTGTGGGGTCTCACTGTGTGTCCGGACCCTGTCAGGGGTGTGTGGGGATCTCACAGTGTGTCAAGACCCTGTCAGGGGTGTGGGGGGTCTTACAATGTCTCAGGATTTTGTCAGGGGTGTGTGGCTTCTGGCAATGTGTCAGGACCCTATCTGGTGCATGTGGGGGTCTTAGAGTGTGTCCTCTCCCTCTCTTGTGTGTGTGGGGCCTCACAGTGTGTCAGTAACCTGTCAGGAGTATGTGGGGTGTCACAGTGTGTCAGGATCCTGTCAGGGCTGTGTGAGATCTCACACTGTGTCAGAACCCTGTCGGGGGTGTGTGTGGTCTCACAGTCTGTCAGGACCCTGTCAGGGGTGTGTTAGGTCTCACAGTGTGTCAGGACCCTGTCAGTGGTTTGTGGGGTCTCACAGTAGGTCAGGACGCTCACTAGGTTCTGTGGTGTCTGACACTGAGTCAGGATGTTGTGAGGGGTGTGTGGGGTCACACAGTGTGTCAGGACCCTGTCAGGGATGTGTGGGTTGTCAAACTGTGTCAGGAACCTGTCAGGGGTGTGTGGGGTCTCACAGTGTGTCAGGAACCTGTCAGGGGTGTGTGGGATTTCACACAGTGTCAAGACCCTGTCAGGGGTGTGGGGGGTATTACACTGTCTCAGGATTTTGCCAGGGGTGTATGGCGTCTGGCAATGTGTCAGGACCCTATCTGGTGCGTGTGGGGGTCTTAGAGTGTGTCCTCTCCCTCTCGTGTGTGCGGTGTCTCACGGTGTGTCAGTAACCTGTCAGGGGTGTGTGGGTCACACAGTGTGTCAGGACCCTGCCGGGAGTGTGTTGGTCACCCAGTGTGTCAAGACCCTGTCAGTGGTTTGTGGGGTCTCACAGTAGGTCAGGACGCTAACTAGGTTCTGTGGGGTCTGACACTGAGTCAGGATCTTGTGATGGGTGTGTGGGGTCTCTCAGTGTGTCAGGACCCTGTCAGTGGTGTGTGGGATCTCACAGTGTGTCAGGACCCTGTCAGGGGTGTGTGGGGTCACACAGTGTGCCAGGACCCTGTCAGGGGTGTGTGGGTTGTCAAACTGTGTCAGGAATCTGTCAGGGGTGTGTGGGGTCTCACAGTGTGTCAGGAACCTGTCAGGGGTGTGTGGGATTTCACACAGTGTCAGGAACCTATCAGGGGTGTGTGGGGTCTCACAGATTGTCAGGACAATGTCAGGGGTAAGTCGGGTCTCACAGTGTGTCAGGATACTTTCAAGGGTGTGGGGGATCTCACAGAGTATTTGGACCCTGTCAGGGGTGTGTGGAATCTCACTGTGTGTCAGGACTATGTCTGGGGTTTGTTTAGTCTCAAAGTTCGTCAGGAATCCGTCAGGGGTGTGTGGCGTCTCACAGTGTGTCAGGACCCTGTCAAGGGTGTGTTGGGTCTCAGTGTGTCAGAATCCTGCAGGTGTGTGTGGGGTCTCACAGTGTGTCACGACACTGTCAGGAATGTGTGGGACTCACAGTGTGTCAGGACCCTCTCAGGGGCGTGTGGGTTTTCACAGTCTGTCAGGACTCTGTCAGGTGTGTGTTGGGTCTCAAAGTGTGTCAGTACCTTGTCAGGGGTGTGTGGGGTCTCACAGTGTGTCAGGAACCTGTCAGTAGTGTGTGGGGTCTCGCAATGTGTCAGGACGCTGTCAGTGGTGTGTGGCGTCTCACGGTTTGTGACGACCCTGTCAGGGATTTGTGGGGATCTCACAGTCTATCAGGACCTGTTAAGGGTGTGTGGGGTCTCACAATGTGTCAGGACCTTGTCAGTGGTTTGTGGGGTCTCAGAGTATGTCAGGACCCAAACTACGTTCTGTGGAGTCTGACAGTATGTCACGACCCTGTCAGGTGTGTGTGGGGTCTCAGTGGGTCAGGACCCTGTCAGGGGTGTGTGGGGTCTCACAGGTGTGTCACGACACTGTCAAGGGTATGTCAGGTCTCACAGTGTGTCAGTATCCTTTTGAAGGGTGTGGGGGATCTCACAGACTGCTTGGACCCTGTCAGCGGTGCGTGGGGTTTCACAGTGTGTCAGGACCCTGTCAGAGGTGTGTGGGGATCTCACAGTGTGTCAGGACCTTGTCAGTGGTTTGTGGGGTCTCACAGTATGTCAGGACCCAAACTACGTTCTGTGGAGTCTGACAGTATGTCACGACCCTGTCAGGTGTGTGTGGGGTCTCAGTGGGTCAGGACCCTGTCAGGGGTGTGTGGGGTCTCACAGGTGTGTCACGACACTGTCAAGGGTATGTCAGGTCTCACAGTGTGTCAGTATCCTTTTGAAGGGTGTGGGGGATCTCACAGACTGCTTGGACCCTGTCAGCGGTGCGTGGGGTTTCACAGTGTGTCAGGACCCTGTCAGAGGTGTGTGGGGATCTCACAGTGTGTGAAGACCCTGTCAGTGGTTTGTGGGGTCTCACAGTATATCAGGACCCTAACTACGTTCTGTGGGGTCTCACAATGTGTCAAGATCGTGTCAGGTGTGTTTGGGGTCTCAGAGTGTGTCAGGTCCTGTCAGGGGTGTGTAGGCTGTCAGAGTGCATCAGGAGTGTATGGGTCACACAGTGTGTCAGGACCCTGTCAGGGGTGTGTGGCGTCTCACTGTGTGTCAGGACCCTGTCAGGGGTGTGTGGCGTTTCACAGTTTGTCAGGATCCTGCAGGTGTGTGTGGGTCTCTCAGTCTGTCAGGACCCTGTCAGGGGTGTGTGGGGTCTCACTGTGTGTCAGGACCCTGCCAGGGGTGTGTGGGGTCTCGCAGTGTGTCAGGACGCTGTCAGTTGTGTGTGGTGTCTCACGGCTTGTGAGGACCCTGTCAGGGATTTGTAGGGATCTCACAGTCTATCAGGACCTGTTAAGGGTGTGTGGGGTCTCACAATGTGTCAGGAGCTTGTCAGGGGTGTGTGGTGTCTCACAGTGTGTCAGGACACTGTCAGGTGTGCGTTGGGTCTCAAAGTGTGTCAGTACCTTGTCAGGGGTGTGTGGGGTCTCACTGTGTGGCCGGACCCTGTCGGAGGTGTGTGGGGATCTCACAGTGTGTCAAGACCCTGCCAGGGGTGTGGGGTGTCTCACACTGTCTCAGCATTTTGCCAGGGCTGTATGGCGTCTGGCAATGAGTCAGGACCCTATCTGGTGCGTGTGGGGGTCTTAGAGTGTGTTCTCTCCTTCTCATCTGTGTGTGGGGCCTCACAGTGTGTCAGTAACCTGTCAGGAGTATGTGGGGTGTCATAGTGTGTCAGGACCCTGTCAGGGCTGTGTGGGATCTCACTCTGTGTCAGAACCCTGCCGGGGGTGTGTGTGGTCTCACAGTCTGTCAGGACCCTGTCAGGGGTGTGTAGGGTATCACAGTGCATCTGGGGTGTGTGGGCTCATGCAGATTGTCAGCACCCTGCTAGGGGTGTGTGGGGTCGCACAGTGTGTCAGGAACCTTTCCAGGGTATGTGGGGTCTCACAGTGTGTCAAGACCCTGTCAGAGCTGTGTGGGGTCTCACAGTTTGTCTGGATCCTGTTAGTAGTGTGTGGAGTCACACAGTGTGTCAAGGTCGTGTCAGTGGTTTGTGGGGTTTCACAGCGGGTCAGGGTCTCACAGTGTGTCAGGATCCTGTTAGGTGTTTGTGGGTCTCACAGTGCGTCAGGACACTGCCAGGGGGGTGTGGGGTGTTACACTGTGTCAGGAACCTTCCAGGGGTGTGTGGTGTCTCACACTGTGTCAGGATCTTGTCAGTGGTTTGTGGGGTCTCACAGTATGTCAGGACCCTAACTACGTTCTGTGGGGTCTGACAGTATGTCACGACCCTGTCATGGGTGTGTGGGGTCTCAGTGTGTCAGGATCCTGCAGGTGTGTGTGGGGTCTCACAGTGTGTCACGACAGTGTCAGGGGTATGTCAGGTCTCACCGTGTGTCAGGATCCTTTCAAGGGTGTGGGGGATCTCACAGCGTGCTTGGACCCTGTTAGGGGTGTGTGGGGTCTCACAGTGTGTCAGGACCCTGTCAGGGGTGTGTGGGGTCTCACAGTGTGTCAGGACCCTGTCAGGGGTGTGTGGGGTCTCACAGTGTGTCACGACACTGTAGGACTGTGTGGGGTCTCAGCGTGTCAGGAACCTGTCAGTTGTGTGTGGGGTCTCACAGTGTGTCAGGAACCTGTCAGTTGTGTGTGGGGTCTCACAGTGTGTCAGGAACCTGTCAGGGGTGTGTGGGGTCTCACAGTGTTTCAGGACACCATCAGGGATGTGTCGGGTCTCACAGTGTGTCAGGACCCCAACTGGGTTGTGTGGGGTCTCACAGTTTGTCAGGACCCTGTCAGGGATTTCTTTGGTCTCACAGTGGGTCAGGACCTTGTCATGGGTGTCTGGGGTCTCACAGTGGGACAGGACCCTGTCATGGGTGTGTGGGGTCTCACAGTGTGTCAGGAACCTGTCAGGTGTGTTTGGGGTCTCACAGTGTGTCAGGACCCTGTCAGGTGTGTGTGGGGTCTCACAGTGTGTCAGGAACCTGTCAGGTGTGTTTGGGGTCTCACAGTGTGTCAGGAACGTGTCAGGGGTGTGTGAGCTCTCACAGTGTGTCAGGGCCCTTTCAGTGGTGTGCAGAGTCCACAGTGCGTTGGTGTGTGTGGGAGCTCACAGTTTGTCAGGACCCTGCCAGGGGTGTGGGGGATCTCACACTGTGTCAGGACCTGTCATGGGTGTGTGGGGTCTCACTGAGTGTCAGGACCCTTTCAGTGGTGTGTAGGGTCTCACAGTGTGTCGTGATGTGCGGGAGCTCACAGTTTGTCAGGACCAAGTCAGGGGTGTGTTTAGTCTCAAAGTGCGTCAGGAATCTGTCAGGGGTGTGTGGGGTCTCACAGTTTGTCAGGATCCTGTCAGGAGTGTGTGGGGTCTTACAGTGTGTCAGGACCCTGTCAGGTGTGTGTTCGGTTTGACAGTGTGTGAGGACCCTGTCAGGGGTGTGTAGGGTCTCACAGTGTGTCAGGACCCTGTCAGGGATGTTAGGGTCTGACAGTGTGCCAGAATCCTGTGACGGGTGTGTATCATCTCACACTGTGTGAGGGCCTTGTTAGGGGTGTGTGGTGTCTCACAGTGTGTCAGGGGTGTGTGGTGTCTCACAGTGTGTCAGGACCCTGTCAGGGGTTTGTGGGGATCTCACAGTGTGTCAGGATCCTTTCAGTGGTGTGTAGGGTCTCACAGTGTGTTGGGGTGTGTGGGAGCTCACAGTTTGTCAGTACAACATCAGGGGTGTTTTTAGTCCCAAAGTGCATCAGGAATCTGCCAGGTGTGTGTTGGGTCTCACAGTGTGTCAGGACCCTGTCAGGGGTTTGTGGGGTCTCACAGTGTGTCAGGACCCTGCCAGTGGTGTGTTTGGGCTCACAGTGTGCAAGGAAACTGCCAGGATTGTTTGGGGTCTCACAGTGTGTCAGGATCCTGTCAGGTGTGTGTGGGGTCTTGCAGTGTGTCAGGACCCTGTCTGGGGTGTGTGGTCTCTCCATTCAACGTATTCAGTGAAAGTAGGAAGAGTAGGGAAACATTGATTGTTGAAAAATATACTTTAGATAATGTTGCAGTGGTAGAAATAATGTTCTTCAATAATCAGGGAGAGAATCTGTTTCATGTTCAGAAACAGATGTGGGAATTTCATTGCCATGACTGTTCCCTCCGCAAACAGCGTGAAGATCAGTGAAGAACAAGTTTGCAGGGGAATTGTAGAGAGTTACTGAAGCCTTCGTGCAGGGAAAGGTGGGGTTTTGATTGTCAGAATGTGGACTGGAAAAGCATTAACACAGGTGACGGCAACGTGATTAGTTTGAAACCTTTCTCTGGAACCATTTAAAAATTAACATCTTTGGAACTTGTTCTTGGAAATGAGACAGGCTGCATGAGGGTTGTGGCCGAGATTCTTTATGTTTCTGTTCAAGGGCTTTGAGTAATCAGTTGAAACATGGGCTACTGTAAGATTGATAATTTTTACGATATCTGTCTTTCCTTCGCTCTCTCCGCTGTTAAATGTGGCATTGTGTGATCCAACTCAGTCTGTGATGATGAAGCCTGACAATCTCTTGAGCCCATGCACTGCCCCGGGCTCCATATTTACAGACACCATGTGCTTACGGATGTAGTGAGTTTCTTATCCAGACGGTCACAATTTAATTAATTGCAATATTATTTATAGATATTTTCAGTCTTTTCCACCTTTCTTGCCACGATCGCACAACCCTCGGTTTCTCTGTCCTAATTCCCATCTCTCACCCTTCCACAGTGTCCATCACACAACACAGACACACATGAATTTCATCTTCTGTGGACTGAGCTGAGGATTTTGTCCCGAATCTCAGCCTCACTGACACTGTCTCCTGATGGAATTCCCAGGATTATTGAGTGGGAAATTAAACTGGATAACTGTAGCAGTGTTTGCACTAAGGGAGTGCAGATGTGAACAGAGTGGGGTTCATTTGCTGCTTTGGGGTTGAACAGAGCAGTTTGGGTGTTACCTGATTTTCTCATTAAATTGTCATTGTAATTCTGTGTCGAGAATTTCAATGGACTCCCGGTTCTAAAAATGATGACCTGTAGGATCTGAGGGAGTTTAGAAAAGTGATTTAGGATGAGGGCTGTTCCGGGGGTTGGGTGGTTGTAGGGAAGTAATTTCACCTTTCGGAGTCAGAAATTTCCCATGGTTTCGCTCCTCAGATTGTCCTCTTCTCCATTCTGACCCCGGTGGAGGGATCTGTAGTTGCAGGACCCAGAAATGTGTGATCCCTTTCAGCAAACTCACCAACTCTCTAGTTGTTACTCATACTGTCCTGTGAAAACTGTCCCTCCAGAAAACATTTTTTCATGTGTCTCTCTGTGCGCTGTGTCACGGTGGAACATTTACCTGATCAAATCCCCATGGCTCAACAACAACATGGCCCTACACAGTATCAACTTTTGGTGGAAACAGTGGTTTCTTCACTTACCTTTCAGCTGTCTGAGAATCTCCGGTACGGGTCGCTGGACTGGAACACAACCTGTTCGGATTTAAAATAATTGACACATTTCAATTCCTGAGATTATAAGTATGTAATGTTTGAATCCAAAATTAAATTAATCTCTGATACTACCTCACCATATTCCTGTGTTTCTTTCAGTATTTTGTCCAACTTTGGGACACCAATCCGCATTTTCACAAAGGTTTCCCACATCACCCTCCGGGCGCGGGAGCCTTTCTCCATCACCAGGCTCAGGAGGAGTTTAGAACTGTCCGCCCACTCTCCCTTATCAGCGAGATCAGAGATTTTCTGTGAAGAGTAACAGTGAACATATTGGGAACTGACAGATTCACACAGAGAATGAGAAGTAAATGATGTGTTCTGTAACGGGATCACACTGAGCAGTCACCCGGACGGGTGCTGATCCTGTCTGGACATGGACTGTACATTCTGAGTGCAGAGCACACGGAGGGACATTCACCGTGAACCTGGACCACCAGTCAATGACATCCTGGCTGATCTGTGACCGCTTCATTGACGTGGCTCCAAATCCAAAAATAATTCCTCACCAGATTTGACGATGGAAACAGAAATCAGAAAAATAGTATCGCAGATAAAAAGAAAACAGGAGAGTTTTTATAACAGTGAGCAGTTGCAGAGAAGTTGCAGAAAAGGATGATGTAATTCATCTCCTTAATCTGCCAGTGTCCAACATTACAGAGGATTTCTGGCTGACACCTGATGCCTTTCCTTTGCCTTTTCCAGTGGAGGTTTATTCAGTGGTTACACATTACAACATGGCAGTATTCCCCGATCCACACTGTTTGCAGTTACAGTTTGTAACACAATCATCTCCACCCAGAACAGAACACATTCGAGCTCTTGTGGCATCCATGATTGATGTCCCAGTTCTGACATCCTGCTGTCACGCTGCACGGTCTTCCCAAACCGAAACCTCCCATTATTTTTCCATTTAATACCCTAAGCTCACACAACTGTTACCTGCTCAACTCACTCTGAACACTGAGCAGCCACCCACCAGTCCGTGGGGTCTTTTCACCCCTTTCTATCACCAGTTCAGATTTACATGTTTGAGATTGCATGTACAGTATTTATTTCCCAGCTGTTCATTTATCTCATTTAATATCCGATGAGTCAGAGTTCCGACACCCATCAGTCCTGTGATGTGTGACAATTCAAACCCATTCCCCTTCCCACTCACCCGATGTTCCTCTCCGCTGAACTGATTCTCGGCCGTTAACGCCAGGCTCACTCTGTGCACCCCTCCTTCCATCGCCTGCTCCAGCCTGTCCCGGTAGAAATCCGTCAACTGCAGCAGCTGGAAATCATCCCAGCTTGCCAGGAGCTCAGTGATCACTGAGCTCGGACCTGTGAAGGAAAATGGGGAAACAATTGAAGAAATTACCAACGTCCCATTAGACAGCAACTTTCTCTCAGAAAACTAAAATTGGTGCATGAGGTCATGGAGCACAATCCGAGATGTATATGGTGGAAGGGGGGGGAGATGGGGGTGGGACTGGGGATGAGGAGAATGGATGCGGCCTGGGGGTCGGAGCATCGGGGGTGTAGGAGGGGGTTTAGTTCCATCTGTGGAACTTTCTTGGTCCCAGGAGTATATCTCCCTGTTTGGAAAGGACTGTGTTTATTCCTGAGAATATAGTAACCCATCACCATCACTCCCTGGTACTGCCCATCACCACCGCTTTGCCCTGGGTTACTGTCTGCCTGCCTGGTCAAACCCTTCCTCAGCAAATCTCTGGAATATCGCAAAAAATGCTGGAGGTACTCAGCATGTCAGGCAGCAGCTATGGAGGAGAATAAACAAACAACGTTTTGGGCCAAGGCCCTTCATCGGGACTGAAAATGAAGGGGACAAAATTCCAGATATTGCCACATTACTTTCTATTCCTTGTGGTCCTGATCCAAAGCATAAAATATTTATTTCTCTCCATGGATGCTACCTGACCTGCTAAGTTCTGCCAATCTTCTGTGTGACTTTGTGTTGCCCAAAACTTTCAGCATCTGCAGAATGTCTTGTTTTCTGGAGTAACTCCCTATTTTAATGCGCATCACAATCTGTTAGAGGAGCAGGAGCAGATGGTAAATATACTCCTTCCACGTGTGATTATGTTAACTCTCTCTCTCATCTCTCTGCTCAGTTTTCACAAATATTTTGTGAATTGCTGATATTGAGTTAAAACCAGACACAGAAACAGCAGAGTATTTATAAATTAAAATAATTCACCAACATACCCGTGTCCTTTCTCGATGTTGACGTCACTGAAACTCCTCCACTGCTCGCACCTTGACCCATTTTGAGGACAGGTGCGATCAGTTTTTGCTGCTCTGTAACAAAAAAAAATAACAGGAGAGTCAAACATTAATTGGGGTTGAAAGAACACTGTTTTGTTCTTAAATTGAGGCAAACACGTCCAAACATCTTAGGCCTGTCCACTGAAGACTTGACATGTCCTGATCCACCTGCACCCATCCGCTCACGGTCTCACAATGTCCATTTCCACTCTCTCCATGGATGGTACACTGGGCCAGGATTCATCCACCCACAGTCACACAATGCCCATTTCCACTCTCTCTGTGGATTGTACACTGGGCCAGGATTCTCCGGGGTATCTACTCGCTTTTTTGCAGGCAATTCCCTTTAAGGACCAAATCTTGTGTCCTGGACCGGGAGTGATGTGTCAATGGAATGGCAAGGCAGGTTGAGCAGACAGCGCCCACTGATTTGGTCCTCCTACCACTGGTGGCGCTATGGTGAGTAATGGACAAATGTTACAACAGTGTGGGGTGAAATATTTCTGCTGACCAACGGGACACCTATTCCCCTCAACAATGAGTTATACAGATTTCTCATTCACACCTGATTCTCACCGTCTCCTTTCAGTTTAACATCACCTGTCATTGACACCTTTTCTTTTTAAATCTTTTTATTGAGTTAGTACACAAAAGGTAAAACATATAAAAACCAATACACTGTTACGATATCAATTTACAAGTAATATTAATGCAAAAAAAGGCAATAGAAACAATGTAATTTAGTTATAAAATAACCAGGTAATATAATTGTATACCAATTTTCCATATATATCAATAAGGAGAAGAAAAACCCAAGAAAAAAAAACCCCAAAAAACCAACATGCAACTAACCTATAAGCAAAGCAATGGGCTAACTAGGTACAAAGTAGACTTAAATAACTTAAACAATCACGTCCTCAAACCCAACCTCCACTAATAACAGATAAAATCCACGAAGGGAACGTATATATGGTCAGAGAGAGAAAAAAAGTTACATTAAATGAAAATGTTAAATAAGCGATCTCTAGGTCTGTTCAAATTTAACTGAAGTATCATAAAGATTACTATCTTGGAGGATGACTGGGCGCATATTCTACAACTAGTCAATACTTCTTCTATCTGTTCCAAACATTCCCTAATTCAATTTAAAGTTGTTCATAGAGAACATATGTCTAAAGATAAATTAGCTCGTTTTTACTCTCATATTAACCCTCTTTGTGATAGATGTCATGGGGAGATAGCTTCCTTAACCCATATGTTTTGGTCCTGTCCTACTCTGGAAACTTTTTGGAAAGATATTTTTAATATCATCTCAAAGGTATTCAATACGGACATTTTTCCCCATCCTATTACTGCTATCTTTGGATTACCTAAACCTTCCAGTATTCTTTCCCCTTCAGCCCGTAGAATGATTGCATTTCTAACTTTAATGGCAAAAAGATGTATTCTACAACATTGGAAGGAGATTAATGCCCCAACTATGTTTTTTTTTTGGTTTTCTCAAACGATACTATGTTTAAACCTGGCATTGACGCCTATCACAATATATGGTTTGAGTCTATGTAGAAACACTGACATCCTGAACAATGCAATCTCACCCGTAGCATCGTGACATCTTGTCCAGAACCATGACATTTTCTCTGGCAGGATTTTAAGATCATTATTTTCACCTAAACTCCAGTCAAGATTTATTGGAGCATTTACCTGGCTATTACCAGATTGTTACATCGCACCTTTTTAACCACAACGTAGACACGCCATACATATAAAACAGCAAGTTGGCAAAACAATTTTAACATAAATAAAACAAAACTGCTGGAATTATCCACCAATACAGAGAGTATGTGAATATTTCAGGTGGGAAACCCCGTATCAGAGCTGAGCCTGGCTGTAGGAGTTATGTATCTGTTCTCTATCTGCATTGTATTCTGTGTTGCGTAATAATGATGTTTCTTTTAGTTTCTCAATCTGTTCAACAACACTCCGCGCCCTCCCATTCACCTGTTGCCATATCAACAAGACTCCTGAATTTAGTATCAAAATTTCTAATCGTGCCATATACATTCATATACAAATCAATGGCATGAATAATGAATTACAGAGGTCTCAACACTGACATGCACACCCCACTTGTCACAGGCCTCCATTCGCTAAATCCAGCTTCAGTCATGACCCTCTGCTTCCAGTCATTGAACGTGCTGTGAATCTGCCTCGCGAGCACCCTGTGAATCCCACGTGACCTATCCTTCTAGATCAGCTGCCATGCGGGATCTTGTTTCAGACATTTCCAAAGTTCAGATGATCTGAACAACATCACTGTCCTATTTCATCTCTCCTCATAGTTCGCTCTTCAAAAACCACCAGAATATTTGAGAGGTGTGACGTCCCACTGGGTGGTGTAGTGGGTGATTTCCCCATAACCAATATCCAACCATCCCAGGCTGAGGAAATTCCAATCCAGCTGTAGAATTACCAACCTGGACTGAAGCCTGTAAATTGCCAGTTTCATATCCTCAGAGTCACCAGCCCAACATTATCACCTATACAAAGACGCTTTGGTGCCATTTCCAATTCACAAACAGAGGTGGAACTGGAACCTAACGACCTTCTGCCGGGGCTGGTTGTCAGGCTGGTTCCCCGGTCTGTAGATTGTTAGAGGATGCGGATACACTTCACCTTGTGCAACTTCACGCTTCACACTTCAACTAAACTGAGCAGGTTTGATCACAATGTCATTGCTGGGTGGGATCTTTCCTTATTTCCCCTCAGTGTAGCAGGAACAAAATGTAAAATTATAAAGTGGAAAATTATGGGAACTCAGTACATCAGGTTACATCTGTGAAAGGAGAAATGGTGGATGACCCGATATCTAAACTGGGACTGTTCAAGATGCTGCAGATCTGCTGGGCGTTTCCAATATTTTTGTCTTCTTCCTTTAAATTTCCTGCAGCTGTAGCTTTATCTCACCTCTTCATTTTAATGCACAGATGGTAACTGATTGCAAAATATCAGCAACATGCAAAAATGTAAATGCCACCCCACTCCAACCAGTTTGTAAGTTCTGAGTTCATTCTGACCTTGGTGTAATACATTCCATACAGTCAATGCTCACAGCATCCTTTCCTCCCACTGTCACTCTGTTACATTTGCTCCTGAGGCCACTGTCTCTACGCTGAGAGGCGGTGACCACAGAGTGATAAAAAGTACAACACTTGCTGCAGCTCTGACGGGCTGTTACCCTGGAAACGGAGGAAATGGCTCACCAAAAATAACCGAAAAAGGAAACAACAAATTCAACATCAAATGCTATGAGTTTCATTATGACAAAGATTAACACTGCAGCCATTTTGTAACAGGGAAACTTAAATTGAAATGGCTGCTTTTACCCTGCCATGTGCTGTCTTCAATTAAACCTCTGGTAGCTCCAGCTATCAAAAAAAAAACAATCCTGGAAAAGATGCAAAACAAAACTTCGCAATGAAGAAAAAATTTAGAAGAGAGTTTGCTGAAATATATCATTGCAGCAATGGGACACAGGCTGGCCAGAGATTGAACAAGATGGTTGATATATATCATTGGGATACAGGCTGGACAGAGGTTGAACAAGATGGACAGGGAATGAGCAGATGGAACCAGGTGGGAGAAGGAATCAAGTGCACTCTCTGATGGCCGTCCAGTAATACACAGATACTGAAATAATAGTACACACTACTAGATAACAGATTCCAATATAACAAAGCCAGAACAAACAATAGCCCTGGAGGAACGTTGTTTCGTTTTTACTGTGTACTGTCCCAGCAGCTTATGGTCGAAATGACAATAAACTTGACTTGACTAAGAAGTTCAGTATATGTATCAATGCTCCGCAGAAAGTATCCCATCCCCATACCTCACATCTTAATACGGCTACTATCTACTGCTCTTTCTTTAACTGAATGAAGTAGCGGAGAACTGTGGACACAGCTGAGCACATCATAGAAACCAACCTCCCCTCCATGGACTCAGTCTACATTTCCCACTGCCTCAGTAAAGCAGCCAACATAATGAAAGATCCCCACAACCCTGAACATTCTCACTTCTCACCCTCCCATCTGGTCGAAGATGAAATAAAACAGAAACTTACCACCGTTTTCAAGGACAGTTTCCATTTTGCTGTTACAAGTGAACTGAATGTTCCCCAGCATATTGACCTGACCTCACAGTCTAAATCGATGTTACTTTGCACCACATATCTACCTGCACATGCAGTTTCTCTTTCAAAAAATCTTTTTATTATTATTAGCCAAAATTAATACGAGTACATCAAAGAAAGCTTACAATGTCTCAAGAAAAAGAACATTATTTTAAAGATTGTAAAAATTTTGGTAATGAAAAAAACCTACTAAGCGAGAAAAGTGGGAAAGAAACCCCATTAGGTGTTCAATCCCGGCGCCATGCGTCACACAAAAAGCCTCTGAAGATGAACATCAAACCGCCAGCAAAAAAAAGTACCAAAATTTACAATTAGATCGTGGAGGAAATCTATTAATTAACTCAAATGATAATAACGAGCAAATGAACCCCATCTTTTCTCAAAAACATTGATAGCTAGAAGGGCCTGAGTTGCTCCTTTGGAACTTCTGGAGGGAGTGTGCACTATTCCGAGAAATCCAGATAAATAAACAATACTTAATTCTCGCATTAACAGGGCCAGATATCGGGAAACACTGTCAGCATTTCGGCAAGTCATAGCAATGTAAAGAAGATGGAAATAAACTTCCCAGTCCACCGAGAGGCCGTGAGAGATCCGGATCTCACTGTCCTGTCTGAACGGGGATAGATGAAACTACTCATACACGTGGATCAGTGTCCCGAGGGTGTGATTACTCTGTTTAACCCTCGTGTCTGCAAGAACACACCAGGCCGAACGGCCGATTCCAGTCTGCTGGAAATATGTAAAACAATTAAAGACCCCAGGCATCGATCCAGGTGAAGTTTGGATCCGAGACCGGGCCGGGTGATGGAGGTAAAGGTCCCCAGCTACATCTTAATGGATGTGTTCAGTCTCGGCTTCACCACCTCATCCCGCTCCTGGGACCAGAACAACCGGGGCTGAGCGGCGGCTCATCTCAGGCGGTTCGGTGTGACGGTCCCATAACCCAGACCGACCCAGGCAGGTTGTGTCCAGGAAGTGGGACGAGGCCGCCAGTTCGAGGAAGTTAACGGGACTCTGCCCAACATCAGATCACCCCTCCACCACCCGGGATCAGCTTCAGTGCTCTCCGATGGGAAATTGTCGGTTTCGTTCACGCTGGTGACCGGCCTCAATACTCACCGATGGGAACTTGCTCTATTTGCCCCGCAGACAGCGAACCGTCCCCCAGCTCCCAGCCGACGATCCGCTTCAACAGAGAACGGAAAGGCCCATCCGGGGACTGTGAGGGCGGGACGGGGCGGTGCCTCGGAAGCGAAAGCCCCGCAGATGCAGCAGTTCTGCGTTTGAAATGGGAGAGAGAAACAGGATCGCCTGACGGGTGGAGGGTCTCCCACCTGAACCGGTGACTCTGTTCCCCGCCCCTCACACGCTGCCCGACCTACCTGCCGCATTTTACACCAGCTACATTTTTAATTTTTCTCTCGGAACCTGCACTGTCTCCATCGCTCCACACCCCCGGTTCTCAGAGTACGGTTCGATTCCCATAGCAACACTGAAAACCTACAGAACAACACAGGCCCTTCGGACCACAAAGCTCTGCCGAACATGTCCTTCCCTTAGAAGTACCTAGGTTCACCCATAGCCCTCTATTTTCCTAAGCTCCATGCAGCCATCCAGGAGTCTCTTAAAAGATCCTATCGTTTCCACCTCCACCACCGCAGCCGGCAGCCTATTCCACGCATTCATCACTCTCTGCGTGAAAAAAAATTAACCCTGACATCCCCTCTGTAATTACTTCCAAGCACCTTAAAACTGTGCCCTCTCCTGTTAGCCATTCTAGCCCTGGGAAAATGCCTATGTCTGTCCACACAATCAATGCCTCTCATCATCTGGCGTTCTGAGAGGCGAGACTGCGCAGGCGTGTGACGTTGGGCTGTGCAGCGCGGCAGATTTAAAAGGGCAGACATCCTGCTTCGGGTTTGATTCGAAGAAGGAGTCAAGGAGTCTGAGAGTCTGAGTCTGAGTGGCAGTGCCGAGAAAGACATTTTTGAAATTTTCGTTATTTTTTTTTCTCCAACGGCGTTCTGAGAGGCGGGACTGCGCAGGCGTGTGACGTCGGGCTGTGCGGGGCGGCAGATTTAAAAGGAACAGAGCCTCATACAGTGGGCAGCGGAGTTTGCGGGCAGTGGAGTGAGCCGGGAGCAGAGTGAAGACTTACGGGCTTCAGCTCAACGGGCTTAGGCGGAACCGGGCGAGGCGAGGAAGGTTTGGCATTCATTTTCTGTTGTTATTTGAGGAGAGGGGCAGTATGAGTGTGAGGGCAGTTTGCTGTTCTCGGTGTCGGATGTGGGAGGCCCTGGAGTATACAAGCCTCCCGGACGTCTACATCTGCGCCAAGCGCATCGAGATGCAGCTTCTAAGGGACCGCGTTACGGAACTGGAGCTGCAGCTCGATGACCTTCGTCTGGTCAGGGAGAGTGAGGAGGTGATAGAGAGGAGTTGCAGGCAGGTGGTCACGCCGGGGCCACGGGAGGCAGATAAGTGGGTCACGGTTAGGAGGGGGAAGGGGAAAGGTTAGGTAATAGGGAGTACCCCGGTGGCTGTGCCCCTTAACAACAGGTACTCCTGTTTGAGTACTGTTGGGGGGGACAGCTTACCCGGGGGAAGCGACAGTGGCCGTGCCTCCGGCACAGAGTCCGGTCCTGTAGCTCAGAAGGGTAGGGCAAGGAAGAGGAGGGCAGTTGTGATAGGGGACTCGATAGTAAGGGGGTCAGATAGGCGATTCTGTGGACGCAGTCCAGAGACCCGGATGGTAGTTTGCCTCCCTGGTGCCAGGGTCTGGGATATTTCTGATCGTGTCCAAGATATCCTGAAGTGGGAGGGTGAGGAGCCAGAGGTCGTGGAACATATAGGTACCAATGACATAGGTAGGAAAAGGGATGAGGTCCTGAAAGGAGAATATAGGGAACTAGGAAGGGAGTTGAGAAAAAGGACCGCAAAGGTAGTAATCTCGGGATTACTGCCTGTGCCACGCGACAGTGAGAGTAGGAATGCGATGAGGTGGAGGATAAATGCGTGGCTGAGGAATTGGAGCAGGGGGCAGGGATTCAAGGTTTTGGATCATTGGGACCTCTTTTGGCGTAGGCGTGACCTGTACAAAAAGGACGGGTTGCACTTGAATCCTAGGGGGACCAATATCCTGGCAGGGAGATTAGCGGGGGCTACTGAGGTGACTTTAAACTAGAATGGTTGGGGGGGTGGGAATCAAATTAAAGAGGCTAGGCGTGAGGAGGTTAGTTCACAACAGGGGGATGGGAACCAGTGCAGAGAGACAGAGGGGTGTAAAGTGAGGGTAGAAGCAACAAGTACTAAGGAGAAAAGTAAAAGTGGCAGGTCGACAAATCCAGGGCAAGCATTAAAAAGGGCCACTTTTCAGCATAATTGTATAAGGGCTAAGAGAGTTGTAAAAGAGCACCTGAAGGCTTTGTGTGTCAATGCAAGGAGCATTCGTAATAAGGTGGATGAATTGCAAGTGCAGATTGTTATTAATGATTATGATATAGTTGGGATCACAGAGACATGGCTCCAGGGTGACCAGGGATGGGAGCTCAACGTTCAGGGATATTCAATATTCAGGAGGGATAGACATGAAGGAAGGGGAGGTGGGGTGGTGTTGCTGGTTAAAGAAGAGATTAATGCAATAGAAAGGAAGGACATAAGCCAGGAAGATGTGGAATCGATATGGGTAGAGCTGCGTAACACTAAGGGGCAGAAGACGCTGGTGGGAGTTGTGTACAGGCCACCTAACAGCAGTAGTGAGGTCGGAGAAGTTATTAAACAGGAAATTAGAAATGTGTGCAATAAAGGAACAGCACTTATAATGGGTGACTTCAATCTACATGTAGATTGGGTGAACCAAATTGGTAAAGGTGCTGAGGAAGAGGATTTCTTGGAATGTATGCGGGATGGTTTTTTGAACCAACATGTCGAGGAACCAACTAGAGAGCAGGCTATTCTGGACTGGGTTTTGAGCAATGAGGAAGGGTTAATTAGCAATCTTGTCGTGAGAGGCCCCTTGGGTAAGAGTGACCATTATATGGTGGAATTCTTCATTAAGATGGAGAGTGACATAGTAAATTCAAAAACAAAGGTTCTGAACTTAAAGAGGGGTAACTTTGAAGGTATGAGATGTGAATTAGCTAAGATAGACTGGCAAATGACACTTAAAGGATTGACGGTGGATATGTAATGGCAAGCATTTAAAAGTTGCATGGATGAACTGCAACAAATGTTCATCCCAGTTTGGCAAAAGAATAAATCAAGGAAGGTAGTGCACCCGTGGCTGACAAGAGAAATTAGGGATAGTATTAATTCCAAAGAAGCAGCATACAAATTAGCCAGAGAAAGTGGCTCACCTGAGGACTGGGAGAAATTCAGAGTTCAGCAGAGGAGGACAAAGGGCTTAATTAGGAAGGGGAAAAAAGATTATGAGAGAAAACTGGCAGGCAACATAAAAACGGACTGTAAAAGCTTTTATAGATATGTAAAAAGGAAAAGACTGGTAAAGACAAATGCAGGTCCCCTGCAGACAGAAACAGGTGAATTGATTATGGGGAGCAAGAACATGGCAGACCAATTGAATAATTACTTTGGTTCTGTCTTCACTAAGCAGGACATAAATAATCTTCCAGAAATAGTAGGGGACAGAGGGTCCAGTGAGGTGGAGGAACTGAGTGAAATACATGTTAGTAGGGAAGTGGTGTTAGGTAAATTGAAGGGATTGAAGGCAGATAAATCCCCAGGGCCAGATGGTCTGCATCCCAGTGCTTAAGGAAGTAGCCCAAGAAATAGTGGATGCATTAGTGATAATTTTTCAAAACTCGTTAGATTCTGGACTAGTTCCTGAGGATTGGAGGGTGGCTAATGTAACTCCACTTTTTAAAACAGGAGGGAGAGAGAAACCGGGGAATTATAGACTGGTTAGCCTAACGTCGGTGGTGGGGAAACTGGGGGAGTCAGTTATCAAGGATGTGATAACAGCACATTTGGAAAGCGGTGAAATGATCGGACAAAGTCAGCATGGATTTGTGAAAGGAAAATCATGTCTGACGAATCTCATAGAATTCTTTGAGGATGTAACTAGTAGAGTGGATAGGGGAGAACCTGTGGATGTGGTATATTTGGATTTTCAGAAGGCTTTTGACAAGGTCCCACACAGGAGATTAGTGTGCAAACTTAAAGCACACGGTATTGGGGGTAGGGTATTGGTGTGGGTGGAGAGTTGGTTAGCAGACAGGAAGCAAAGAGTGGGAATAAACGGGACCTTTTCAGAATGGCAGGCGGTGACTAGTGAGGTACCGCAAGGCTCAGTGCTGGGACCCCAGTTGTTTACAATATATATTAATGACTTGGATGAGGGAATTAAATACAGCATCCCCAAGTTTGCAGATGACACGAAGCTGGGTGGCAGTGTTAGCTGTGAGGAGGATGCTAAGAGGATGCAGGGTGACTTGGATAGGTTAGGTGAGTGGGAAAATTCATGGCAGGTGCAATTTAATGTGGATAAATGTGAAGTTATCCACCTTGGTGGCAAAAATAGGAAAACAGATTATTATCTGAATGGTGGCCGATTAGGAAAAGGGGAGGTGCAACGAGACCTGGGTGTCATTATACACCAGTCATTGAAAGTGGGCATGCAGGTACAGCAGGCGGTGAAAAAGGCGAATGGTATGCTGGCATTTACAGCGAGAGGATTCGAGTACAGGAGCAGGGAGGTACTACTGCAGTTGTACAAGGCCTTGGTGAGACCACACCTGGAGTATTGTGTGCAGTTTTGGTCCCCTAATCTGAGGAAAGACATCCTTGCCATAGAGGGAGTACAGAGAAGGTTCACCAGATTGATTCCTGGGATGGCAGGACTTTCATATGAAGAAAGACTGGATGAACTGGGCTTGTACTCGTTGGAATTTAGGAGATTGAGGGGGTATCTGATTGAAACGTATAAGATTCTAAAGGGATTGGACAGGCTAGATGCAGGAAGATTGTTCCCGATGACGGGGAAGTCCAGAACGAGGGGTCACAGTTTGAGGATAGAGGGGAAGCCTCTTAGGACTGAGATTAGGAAAAACTTCACACAGAGAGTGGTGAATCTGTGGAATTCTCTGCCACAGGAAACAGTTGAGGCCAGTTCATTGGCTATATTTAAGAGGGAGTTAGATATGGCCCTTGTGGCTACGGGGATCAGGGGGTATGGAGGGAAGGCTGGGGTGGGGTTCTGAGTTGGATGATCAGCCATGATCATAATAAATGGCGATGCAGGCTCGAAGGGCCGAATGGCCTACTCCTACACCTATTTTCTATGTTTCTATGTTTCTATCTCTAAAATGCCCTCACACTGAGAGATCTGACACCTGACCAGATTCATTTCTCAATACCAGATCAAGTACAGCCTCTCCTCTTCTAGGCTTATCCACATATTACTTTGTATATCAAGAAACCTTCCTGAACACACCTACCAAACTTTACCCCATCTAAACCTCTTGCCCTTGAGAGTTGACAAGCAATACTTGGGAAGTTAAAATCTCCCACCACGACGTCCCTGTAATTATTACACCTTTCCAGAACCTGTCTCCCTATCTGCTCCTCGATGTCTCTGTTACTATTAAATGGTCTATAAAACCACACAGTAGAGTTATTGACCCCTTCCTGTTCCTAACCTCCACCCACGGGGACTTAGTAGACAATCCGTCCAAGGATATACGGTCTATCGGAAGGATAGGTTAGTCAGCAGAGGAGGTGGTGTGGCCCTGGGTATAAGAAATAATATTAAATCATGTGAAAGGTATGACATAGGATGGGAAAATGTAGCGTCTCTATGGGTTGAGTTAAGAAATGGCAGGGATTAAAGGACCCTAATGGCAGTTCTATACAGGCCTCGAAACAGCAGCCGGGATGTGGATTACAATTTATAGCAGGAGATATAAAAGGTGTGTCAGAAGGGTAATGTTATGATAATCGTTGGGGATTTTAATGTGCAAGTGGATTTGGAAAAACAGGTCAGTACAGTACCTGAAGAGAGCGAATTTGTAGAATTTGTAAGGGGTGGCTTTTTTAGAACAGCTTGTAGTTAAGCCCACTTGGGAATCCACTTTGCTGCATTGGGTATTGTGCTATGATCCGGAGGTGATGAGAGAGCTTAAGGTTAAGGAACCCTGAGGGAACAGTGGTCACAATATGATCGAGTTCCCTTTGAAATTCAAGAAGGAGAAACTAAATTCGAATGTGTCGGTATTTCAGTGGAATAAATGAAATTACAATGGCATGAGAGGGAGACTGGCCAAGGTTGACTAGAAAGGGACATTTGCAGGAAGGACAGCAGAGCAGCAGTGGCTGGAGTTGCTGCGAAAAATGAGTGAAGTGCAAGACAGTTATATTCCAAATAGGAAGACATTTTCGCATGGAAGGAGGACACTACCGTGACTGACAAGTGAAGTTAGAGACAAAGTAAATACAAAACAAAGGGCATACAAGGAAGTTAAGCTAGTGGGATGTAGAGGATTGGGGAGCTTTTAAAAATTTGCAGAAGGAAACTAAGAAGGTCAGTGGGAAGGAGGAGATAAATTATGAAAGGAAGCTGGCGACTAATATCAAAGAAGCTGCTAAGTTTTTGTTTCAGTATATAAAAGATAAAAGAGAGTTGGGGGTAGATATAGAACCAACGGAAAATGACGCCGGAGATATTGTAATGAGAGGCGAAGAGATGACAGAGGAACTGAATGCGAATTTTGCATCAGTCTTCACAGTGGAAGACATCTGCAGTATACCGGACATTCAAGTGTGTCAGAGAAGTGAAGTTTGTGCAGTGAAAATTACGACTGAGATGGCACTCAGGAAAATTAATGGTCTGAGGATGGATAAAACTCCTGGACCTGATGGAAAGCACCCTCGGGTTCTGAAGGGAGTAGCTGGAGAGATTGCGGAAGCATTAACAATGATCCTTCAAGAATTGATAGATTCTGTCATTGTACCGGATAAATGGAAAATTGCTAATGTTACTTCGCTATTTACGAAAGGTGGGAGGCAGCAGAAAGGAAACTTTCTGTTAGCATGATGTCATGCCTGTTAGCATGACATCAGTGGTTGGGAAGTTGTCGATTGCTAGGGATGAGATTACAGAGTACCTGGAGGCACATGACAAGATAGGCCAAAACCAGCACGGTTTCCTGAAAGGAATGTTATGCCTGTATAGCCTACTACAACTATTTGAGGTGGACAAAGGAGAAGAAGTACATGTGGTGTACTTAGATTTTCAGAAGGTCTTTGACAAGGTGCTGCTCATGAGGCTACTTAGCAAGATAAGAGCCCAGGAATTACAGGGGAGTTACTGGCATGGGTGGAGAATTCGCTGATCGGCAGAAAACAGAGAGTGGGAATAAAGGAATCTTATTCTGGCAAACTGCCGGTTACCAGTGGAGTTCAAAAGGGGTCGATGTTAGGACATTGCTCTTTACAATTTATGTCAATAATTTGGACTATGGGATGAATGGCTTTGTGGCTAAATTTGCCGATGATATAAAGACAGGTGGATGAGCGTGTAGTGTTGAGGAAACAGAGAGCCTGCAGACAGTCTTAGATAGCTTAGGGCAATGGGCAGGGACGTGGTAAATGAAATACAATGTGGGAAAGTGTATGGTCATGCACTCTGGTGAAAGAAATAAACGGGCAGACTATTCTTTATATGGGGAGAGAATTGAAAATGAGAGATGCAAAGGGAGTCCTTCCGCAGGATGCAATAAAGATTAACCTCCAGGTGGTGAAGAAGGCGAATGCATTGTTGGCATTCATTTCTAGATGTATAGAATATAAGATCAGGGACGTGATGATGAGTCTCTATAAGGCACTCGTGATATCACACAGAATATTGCGTGCATTTTTGGGTTCCTTATTTCATAAAGGATATACTTACATTGGTGAGGGTTCAGAGAAGATTCACAAGAATGATTCCAGAACTAAAAGGGTTATCGTATGAGGAACGTCTGGCAGCGCTTGTGTTGTATTCCCTGGAGTTCAGGAGAATGAAGGGGTATCTCATTGAAACTTTATGAATGTTGAAAGGCCTGAAGGGATTAGATATGGCAAAGTTATTTCCCATGGTAGAGGAGTCTAGGACAAGAGGGCACGACTTCAGGATTGAAGGACGTCCATTTAGAACAGAGATGCGGAGAAACTACTTTAGTCAGAGGGTGGTAAATCTGTGGAATTTGTTGCCAGGAGTGGCTGTGGAGGAAAAATCATTGGGTGCATTTAAGGTAGTGATAGACAGGTTTTTAATTAGCCAGGGCATTAAAGGATATGGGGTGAAAGCAGGGGAGTGGGGATGACTGGAACAATTGGATCAGCCCATGATTAAATGGCGGAGCAGACTAGATGAGCTGAACGGCCTACTTCTGCTTCTATATCTTATGGTCTTATGGACTTCTTCCTTCTCTGCTGCCGTGACACTATCTCGGATCAGCAGTGCTACGCCCCCACCTTTGCCTCCCTGCCTGTCCTTTCTGAAACATCTGAAGCCTGGCACTCTAATCTGCCACTGAGCCATCCAAGTCTCTGTAATGACCACAACATCATAGCTCCAAGTACTGGTCCATACTCCATGCTTTCTTCAAAGTACTCCTTGCATTAAAATGACACATCTCAGACCATCGGTCTGAGCGCATCCCTTCTCTATCACCTGTCTATCCTACATCTGCACTGTCTACAAACTTTCTGTTTGCGAGCCAACCGTCCCTTCCTCCGTCTCTTCAGTTCGGTTCACACCCTCTTGCAATTCACATTTAAACTCTCCCCAAGTGCCTTAGCAAACCTCCCTGCCGGGATATTCGTCCTCCTCGTATTCCAGTGCAACCCGTCGTTTTTGTACAGGTCACACCTGCCCTAAAAGAGGTCCAAATGATCCAGGTATCTGAATCCCTTCCCCCTACTCTAATCCCTCAGCCACGCATTTATCCTCTACCTCACTCTATTCCTATATTCACTGTCACATGGCACAGGCAATAATCCCGAGATTACTACCATTGACATCCTGCTTCTCAACTTCCTTCCATACTCCCTGTAGTCTGTTTTCAGGACATCCTCCCTTTCCCTACCTATTTCGTTGGTACCAATATTTACCATGACCCCCAGCTGTTCTCTTTCCCTCTTCAGCACATCATGGACGTGATCAGAAACCGCCCGGACCCTAGCACCTGGGAGGGAAGCTACCATCCGTGTTTCCTTCCTGCATCCACAGAACCCTGTGTCTGACCGCGTAACTATAGAGTCCCCTATCACTGCTGCCATCCTCTTCCTTTCCCTACCCTTCTGAGTAACAGGGCCAGACTCTGTGCCAGAGGCGCAGCCACTGTTGCTTCCCCCGGTTAGGCCTCACCCGACCCCACAGTACTCAAGCAGGTGTACTTATTGCTAACGGGTCAGCCACACGGGTACTCTCTAGTATCTGACTCTTGTCCTTCCGTGTCTTGGCTGTTACCGACTTACCTGTCTTCCGAGGCCCCGGAGCTACTTGACTCTACTCTATCACCTCTGCGCTCTCCCTAACCAGGTCATCGAGCTGCATCTCCAGTTCCATAACGCGGTTCCTCTGGTGCCGCAGCTCGGCACACCTGGCTCAGAAGTGGCCGTCAGGGAGGCTCGTTGTCTCCCAGACTTCCCACACCCAGTGCAGAACACCGGCCTCACACACATACTTCTTGTTTCTATTCTTCACAAGTAACTTAGCTCGCCCCGACCCATTATCACCTAGGCCCATTGAGCCAAAGCCCCCCTGCTCTGATTTATTCTACTTAGACACCCGCTTTATAAAGCTGTCTTCTGTTTAAACTCGGCTTGCGCAGTCGTGTCTCGATGGGGGATTTTCACAAAACTGATGTCCAGCTGCCCAAGACTTCTGATTCATTGTGGAAGGAGGGACATCCAGCCCCATCTGTAGGAGAACTGACCTGGGCCAAATCCCAGATATTGAGAACTCCATATGCCCGGAGTTTCCCAGAATTACAGCACAAGCGCCAACTCGCCCAGGACTCCTTGTTACCGGTATAAAGCTGCAGTGTCTCGGCCATTAGGAGTTCAAAAAATAACACTCCTGCATCAACCTACCGCAGAATAGGAAGCTGATGATCATCTGACTGGGCCAGATATCGGGCTGGAAACCCTGGCTGTTGTGCACTAATACCGGGGATACGTTTTACATCGTCTCCAGCAGCTAAACTGAACACGTTTTACCATCACCTCGTTGTTAAATGACATCTTGCCCAGCTCAATTGGCCGTCATATTTCCTGTAGGCTATCAGGAATAAGATCCTTTTGACATAAAATTGAAATTAAGGTGCTGGAAACTGGATACATCGGGTTGGATCTGTGGAAAGAGATACTGTGGAAGACCAGGTATCAGAACTGGGACTGTCCAAGTTGCTGCCTGATCTGTTGAACGTTTCCAGCATTTTCTCTTTTTACTTTAAATGATGCACAACTAATAACTGTTTACAAGATGTTTGTGACG
The DNA here is from genome assembly GCF_030028105.1 of Mobula birostris. NCBI lineage: Eukaryota > Metazoa > Chordata > Chondrichthyes > Myliobatiformes > Myliobatidae > Mobula > Mobula birostris. Next base: position 7,944,360 of record NC_092382.1, read on the forward strand.
GCCTGAACAAAGTTGCACATAGGTAATGCCCACATTCATTAGTTTTGCCTTCATTCTTAACACAGGGATAATGCAGTCAAGACAGTCAATGGTCACAACATCCTCCCCACCCCACTATCAGTCTGTTGCATCTGCTCCTGAGGCTTCTAACTCTCACTGAGGGACAGTGACTAGAGGCAGGGTGAAGGCCGAAGTCTCTGAGCTTCTTGTCGGTACTTCACGCCTTTGTATAGCTACTGCTCTGCCCGTGACTGCAAGGAACTGCAGAGAACTTTGGACAGAGCTGGGAAGATCATAGAAACAAACCCCCCGCCACCTGGACTCTTCCTACACTTTACCCTGTATCGGAAAAACACAACAGGCAGTTTACTCAAAGATCCCCACAACCCGGGCCATTCTGGCTGCAGACCCGATCCCCCATCGGGGAAGACATGCAACGGCATTAAATCACGTCCCGTGCCACCAGGCGCAGGGACGGCTTCCTGTCTGCGGTTATAAGCCAAATTAATGGTCTCCAGTCCAATAAAATGGACTCGACCTTACAATGTAACTCGACGTGACCCTGCCCCATATGTCTATCTGCACTGCACTTTCTCTGCAGCCATAATGCTTTGTTACAGTTATTGTTTTGTCGTATATCAGCTCAATGTACCGTAGTAATGTATTGATCTGTGTGGATGGTGCGTTAGACATGATTTTCACTGTAGCTCAGTAGATGATAATAATAAACAAATTCCCCATTTTAATTGTGTGGAAATATTAGACAGGCTGAGTTTCTGCTTTGGAACTTCAGAGGGAAACTTAAACGAACTGTTGTAAATTCTGAGGAACGCAAATAAACAGAAAAGGTTTCAGTCTCGCATTAAGATCTGCGGAAACTGGGATCACGTGACCGGTGGTGCGTCTCCCATGTTAATATCAGAATCAGGTTTAATAGCACCGGCATATGTACTGAAATTTGTTGTCTTTGCTGCAGCAGTACAACCTAATACATAACAATAGCTTTTAACAACTGTGAATGACAATAAGAATATACATATTAATTAGTTACATTATATAAGCAGTGAAAAATAAAAATACCTATATGTAATAAATCATTTTAGTCGTGTGGAACTATTTGATTGACTGTGTTGTTGCTTTGGAAATTCTGGACCGAAGTTCCACTGAACTGTACTCATTTATGAGAAGCTCAGATAAATAAGAAAGGCTAAATTCTCAGATAAATGGGTCGTATACCCAGAAACACTGGCTGCACTTCGGCGAGTCGAAACAGTAGAATGAAAGATACTGCCATATTACAGAAAAAAAACATATTGTCCACCCACAACGAGAGGACCCGTGACAGATCCGGATCTCACTGCCTTGTCTGAACGGGCGAAAGATGAAGCTACACGTATACTACAGCAGTGACCAGCAGATGCTGCAGATCTTCAGAAAAAAATCGTGAAATTGAAACGGGATCAGGTGACGGGTGGAGGGTCTCCCACCTGAACCGGTGACTCTGCTCCTCGCCCCTCACACGCTGCCCGACTCACCTGCTGCTTTTTCCACATTATTCCATATTTACACCGGCTAGGTGCTTAGTTTTTCACTTCATATCTTCCCTGTCCCTTTCCCTCCACCTCCGGGTCACAGAGTCACGGGTTCGATTCCCATCCCGGTCCGACACACAATTTACACCTAAACAGGAAATGTGCAGGTTTCATTTAAATCCGTCCATGTCTATAAACACTAATTTCTATTCACATTCCTCCAGCCTCACTGGACAGGAACACTGAAACATCAAGTGAGAAACAGCAGGAGGTGGCCATTCAGCCCCTCTAACCATCAAACAAGATGATGGCTTCTCTCCCATCTCAGATACATGTTTCTGCCCAATCATCATTTCCTCGATCCCTTTGGTCTCCACACATCTGCCGGCCTCTGTTTTATGTGAGGACGATCACTGAGTCTTCACCGCCCTCTGTGGTGGGGATTTACAGACATTCACCACCCTCAGAATGGAGACATTTCCCGGACAGTCCACCCCCTTTTTCAGAGACTGGGATCCCTGGTTCAGCCGGTAATGATATTGTGCATTTCAATGTGTTCACCTCTCAGTCCTCGATTCTCAAAATGAAAGGGTTATCGCATTTGATCTTTCTTTAAATGATGACCCCACCACTCCAGAGTGAATCTTCATTGCACTCTCGTTTGCAAATACTCTCTAACCTCTTTGTTAATCCTCTATGGAATTAATTTCCCTCTTCTGCAGCCCCGTGTTGCCCCAACCACTCACCTCCCATCCCTGTCACTATTTCCATCTTCCCACCTCCCCCTCACCTGGATCCACCTCTCACTCCCCAGCTCTTGCCCCATCCTCACCCCTCACCTCTTTTCTCTATTTCCCGTCCACTCTCAGTCCGGAGGGAGGGTCTCGGCCCGAAATGTTGACTGTCCATTTCCCTCCACAGATGCTGCCCGTCCCATTGCGTTCCTCAGACAGGTTGTTCTTTGTTCTATATAACCCGTGTTAGTATGGGAACGGGATTTTATATTCCAGGTACAATCTCAACAAAGTCATGGTACATGGAAGTTAGAAGGTAAATAGAGGGTTATGGGTAAACCTGGGTAATCTCTAAAGTAAGTACTTGCTCAGCACAGCTTTGTGGGCCGAAGAGCCTGTATTGTGCTGTAGGTTTTCTATGTTTCTAAAGCCCAAACAATTGTCACTTTCTTGGCCCGAAACGTCGACTGTTCTATTGTCCATAGATGCTGCCCCCCCCCCCCGCTGACTTCCTCCAGCATTTTGTGTGTGTTCCTTGGATTTTCAGCATCTGCAGACTTTATCTTGTCTGTGAATCGTTTTGAGGATGACTTTCCAGAATGATCTGGCTTGTGATGGCCTCAGTCAGTGCCGTATCTTGTTTTTTTCTTTTCAGTATTTTCATATACAACTCTTTTTTTTCAAATAATGCGAACCAGAATTACCAATGGTGTGTACACACAGTGTATTAGCTAACAGGAGACCTCTATTCCCAGCAGTCTTCGTCTGCTGGTAAACGAAACGCTCTGACAATGTGGATTATGTACCCCTTTCTCTGAAGGTCAGGGAATCATTCAGACAGCTGATCGCTGAGAGGAAGTATATTTGTTGGTCTTTAATGTTCGCCCAGAATCGGTTAGGAGGAGTTCATGTTGAGTTCGGCTGTCCCTGTGAAAGAGCCGGACGGCCGAGCTCTCTGTGTTGTCCCTCCGGCCAGTGGTGGCGCCGCTGGACCCTCGGAGAAGCGCAAGCGCGCTGCCGACACGAAGTATTGCCAGCCTGATTTATACTCTGCGTTAACTCGACGCCATAACCTATGCATGTGGCCTTGGGGCGTTGTGAGCATTTATACATGTGCGTTGGTGTGTCTGCGTCGCTCTGCAATTTGCGCACGTAACGCATGCGCACACACCTGCCCGTGCAGGGATTCCTAGTCATGGTGGTCTTTCTCGGGGTAAACAAGACGCCCAGTGAGAAGTTATTGCAGCGCAGGATGAAATGCGATGCTACCAAGCGGACCAATTACAGCTGTTGCGTTCTGCGTTGCGCGACGCACGTTTCATTTTGGGAGAGTGCGCGTCGCAGCAACGCCGGCTCTCGCGTAAGGTCTGCGTCGGCTTGCGTAGGTCGTGCGGCGACGCAGTACTTATAGCGACACGTTGACGCAGAAGTATAGGACTATAGGACTGTACGGTCGGTGCTGAGGAAGGGCCTGATCTGGGGTTTGTTTAAATCTGGGTCCGGTGGCAGTGGGAAACGGCCGGGATCGAGCTCTGTCGGACGGCCGTAGGCTGTGGGCTCTCCGGTCCCGCAGCCCCGGTTTTAGTTTTGCTCCCGAGACCGGGCGGTGGGATCAGTTAGTTGTGGTTCGTCAGGTTAGGACAGGGTTTGGAGTGAAGCGAATCTGTCTGTGTGCAGGTGTAGAAGTTAACTATGGACGTGTAGTTGTGGGGTGAGAAGGATGTGGGGTCGCAGGCGGGTGGGGGAGTGCAGATTGGGAAGTGGTGGTGGTGGGGGGAACGGTTCGGAAGGGGTGTCACTGACCTCGGTATCAGAGAAAGTCACGGCTTTGTACAGCCTCTTGTGAGATATAAATGCCCTTCTAGTCGGTTCAGAGCTGGGGGCATATCTGCGGTTGACAAAGGGAATAGGTCAGGGGCTGAGGAGAGAGAGTTTTTACAGGTCAGCAGTGGCGGGGTACAGAGACTGTCTAATGGATCGTTTTAGTTGTTCTGTTATGATCTCACAGATGGTGACTGACGAAAGAGCAACACGGAGAACACGCTGGAGGAGCTCAGCGGGTCGGACAGCATCTGTGGAAATGATCAGTCAACATTTCGGGTCAAGACCTTTCGTCAGAACTGAAGAGTGAGGGGGCAGGGGCCCTATAAAGATTATGGGGGGAGGGTGGGAAGGAGAAGGCTGGTAGGGTCCAGGTGAAAGACCAGTAAGGGGAAAGATCAAGGGGTGGGGGAGGGGAAGCAGGGAGGTGATAGGCAGGAAAGGTGAAGAAGGAATAGGGGAAAACACAATGGGTAGTAGAAGGAGGCGGAACCATGAGGGAGGTGATAGGCAGCTGGGGGAGGGGGCAGAGTGAAACTGGGATGGGGGAAGGGAGGGGGAGGGAATTATCGGAAGCTGAAGAATTCAATGTTCATGCCAAGGGGCTGGAGACTACGTAGACGGTATGTGAGATGTTGCTCCTCCAACCTGAGTTTGGCCTCATCATGGCAGGCCCCAGCATCTGCAGAGGTTTTGCGTGTTTCGTTGAGCCCAGCATCTGCAGAGTATTTTGTGTTTACGACTGAGGAAGGAGGCCTGTTGAGGAGGAGAGTGAGCTGGGAGGAGACCTGGAGATGACCAAGTCAGACAAGGTGTCGAGAAAGTGGCAGAGGACTGAATTAAATTGAATTGACTTCATTACTTACATCTTTCATATACATGAGTAAAAATCTTTATGGTACGTCAGCGTCTAAATGTGCAATGTGCAATTATAGTAATTTCTAATAAACATTGTGTACAACAAGATACAGTAGTAGTATAACATAGAAATACATTTGTGTTAACATGAATTAATCAGTCTGATTGTCTGGTGGAATACCGTTTCTCGGATGGTAGCAGCTGGAGCCGTTTGCAGTTGGGTTGACTCGAGTCCCCAATGATCTTTCAGGCCCATTTTACACACCTGTCTTTGTAAATGTCCTGAATAGTGGGAAGTTTACATCTACAGATGCGCTGGGAGCGTGGTTTCCTGTGTCAAGAGTACAAGCAGTCTTTGCAAGTGACGGTTTTGTGTGGAGATGCAGCTTCCCTGGAGGTGAGGGAAAGCGGACACACCAACAGGTGGAACCATCTGTAGGAACACATGGTTTGTCAGGTCTGTCGACCAGCTGAATTCACTATAACCTTCAGACTGAATATGAAAACCATTCTGAGGGTATTTGAAATGTCAGAAGCAGGGAAGATGTGATCACATGTGCAGAGGGCAGGGGTTGTGTCTCCATCAGACCCTCAGTGAGATGGTTCAAGTTACAATGTGCAGGGATGAAAGCACAGCGTTTGGGGCCGGATTTAATCACTGATTCTGACACAGTGAGAGGGTAAGTTTTGCTGTCAGGAAGCAACGTTAATGTAAGAAGACACGGGAACTTCATCAATTGCCAGTTGTTTCGGAGAAGTGACCAATCTATATGTTACACAGATCTGTAGTTATTCACAGTGGTGACAACGGGGTGCAGTCTGGTTTATTTCAGGTTGGGGAAGGATGTGGTGGCTTGAAATCAATGCCTTGTGGTTCCACCATCGTTAATTTGTCATGTCCGGAGTGGTGGATCACACAGCACGGAAACAGGCCTTTGGCCGGCCATACCTGTTCTGACCATCCACTCACTGTCTACACTGGTCCCACTTATCAGCACTTGGTTCATAACCGACTGTATCTCAGCAGTTTCAATGCTCATTCACCTCGTAAATGTTGTGGAGGGACCTGCCTCCACCACCTCGGGCAGTGTGTTCCAGATTTCAACTACCCTCTGAGTGACAAATCTCTTCCACAGATCTTTATAAACCTCGTCACCCTCTGTTGGAGGAAGACGGTGAGAGAGTGGTCAGTTAGATGGGAAGTGTTGAATGTTTCAGACGAATTTAAGAATGGTGGTTCTGCAATCCCAGAATGCCCTGCGTAAGAGAAATCCGTCTAATCCCTCAGGGTTCGTAAGACTTTTCCCTGACTCACACTTCCCCACCCTCCCTCATCCCAGTCTCTCTCTCTACACCTAGTCTCCCTATCTTCATTGCCCGCCCTTTTACCTCCAGTCTCTCTGTAATACAGTTTCTCACTCCTGCACCAGTCTCTAAAAACTGTTTCCCATGGTGGGAGACTCTAGGAAAAAAAGGCACAGCTCCAGGATCGAGGGGAACATTTTGAGAACAGAGATACAGAGCAATTTCCTTAGCTAAAGGCGTGGTGAATTGGTGGAATTTGTTGCCACATACAACTATGGAGGCCAGGTCGTACGGTGTTTTTTTAGGCAGAGAATGTATGATAAGTTCTTAGTTGAACACGGCATCACAAGTTACGGTGAGAAGGCCGGGAACTGGGGTTGAAGATCAGTAAAACAAATGGTTCAGCCATGATTGAATTGCGGAGAAGACTCAACGGGCCAGATGACCTAATTCTGCTCCCATGTCCCATTGTCTGTAGAAGATTGCTGTAGGCTACACCGGAGCATGGGCAGGACGGAGAGCTGAGATACCACATGGAGTTCAATCCGAAAATGTGTAAATAGATTCACTCTTGAAGGTGGGACTTGAAAGAAGAATACAGGGTTAGTGCCTGGAATCTCAGCACTGTGGATGGACAGAGCCTTTGGACCCCACGTCCATAGATCTCTCAAAGTTTCCGCCCAGTCCGGCAAGGTGGTTGCAATGACCGTCAGCGCCAGTAAGTAATTATAGGATTCTTTTTCCAAATATACTTCTTTCTTCTTTTGAACTCGATCGATTGTAGACTGCGGTTTTCCTTTAGAGATTTATTTTGGGGCCGACTGGAAGACATGGCGATTCTGTGAACTCCTAGTGGATTTGGTGTGGAGTACAGATAGGGTTTCGTTGGCAGTATACTGTGAGTCAATTCCTAATAGCGGGTCATTAGCCCTTGTTCAACCCCATTATTCTGCACCGAATAACGTGTCAAGCAAGATTGAATTCGTCGAGCATGAGAGCGTCAAACGAACGCATGTTCAGTGCCGTCTGCAGCCGTTTGACCGCCCTCACTCTCGGTGCTGCTCGGGGGAAGGTGAACGAGTTTTGGGTCCAACACTGCAAGTTCGATCGCCTTGGCGTTCGTATCTGTGGACACACCTTAGGCTGCGATATGATGTTTAATATCCTCAGCATTGAAACTGCTTTACTATTTTCGTTATTTAATCGAGGCGCTTCGGCTCGGAACTGTATCTGCTGCTGTAGTGCAGATACAGTTGAACTGACTGAGTCGATGGCTGTGGCGGCAGACATCGGGTCCTGGATAGGGTTCACTCACCTCGGCGGATCGTGGATGTAGATTTGCTTTCGGGCACTCTGCGATTTGATGTCTGATATTCTATGTGTTATTTGTTAGCTTTTTGTTATTTGCGCAGCTTGTTCTTTCACACGTTTAATGGTCTTGTTCCGTGTGTGTGATTTTTCTTTCTTATTGTGTTTCCTTGCTTTGTGGGTGCGTTCAAGAAGACGAATCTCAAGTTTGTATGCTGTATTCACACTTTGATAATAAAGGTACTCTGAATTATGAACACATTTGGAGGAATGTTAACAAGGCGTGCAGGCCTTCGTTAGTAGAGAACCGATCACAAACGTATTGAGATAATCATCCAGTTTTGTAAAAGACTGGTTAGACCACACTTGGTATACTGTGTTCAGTTCTGTTCGCTTCATTATAGGAAGGAGATGGAAAGGGTAAAGTGGGTGAAGAACAGATTTACCAGGATAGCAAACCGTATGACTCGGCCGCACGTTGTGACGGAGGAAGATTAAGTGCGAGCTGCTGGACATTATGAGCGAGGTTGTCACGCTGCATCTTCGTACCCAATCGCAGCATCTAACAGATACCAGGAGGAGTTAAACAAAACTAGGTGTTTTAATAACAAAAAGGGTCAAAACAAAGCTGTAGAACTTACAGGATACTGACATAGCTCGGAACAACTCCAGGAATGTAGTTCGCTAGGCAAGGATCAAGATGACTGGGCCCCGAGGAATGACCAGTGCCCTATTAAATATAGTCCAGGGCCCGAGGGAATCCGTGCCCAGACTTCCGACAGGCCAACAGGTAACCACTCTGATAAGAAGGAAAAGGATAATTGTCTGTCGGACGAATGGTTGCTTGTGCAGAGGAATGAACCAGCAAGGCTTGGAAAACCCATCGACCACAAGTAAAAGACTGGTAACGGAAGGTGATGGAGCAAGACTGCTAATAAAATCGAGAGAAAGGTGAGACCAGGGGCGTGAAACCCGGTCTGTTTCAAATGCTCCTGTACTAAAACCAGGCCCGGAAGGTTTCGTTACGAAACGTTGACAGTTTTCTTTTCCCTTTGCAGGTAATGCTGACCCAGTCCATGATATGTGAGCTGCTCCAGAAACCTGGTTTTGCCTCGACATTGTCTCCGGTAGCCGGCCGAGTGCTTTCGGAAGCACAGGGAAGTGACCGTACGGTAGCTTTAGTGGATACTTGAGAAGCGGAGTTTACTCTCAGTACAATGACAGTTCAGCATAGATTTTACAAACAACATGTGGAGCATTTGAGAGGCTGTAAACGAGACAACATGCAGCTGAGGGTTCGTGGTCGGAGATGTAGAGATTGACGGTGACAGGAATGTCACGATGAGTTCTGCAAAGAGTATGTGCTGTCATTTGAAAGGCGCTGCCCGATACTGTGCTGGAAATAGGTTCATCAGGGATCTTTAAGGGGAGCTGCATACACAGGTAACGGCGCTGCATGTGTAGATATCGAACCCATCTAAGGAGCGAAGTTAACGCGACAGCTCATATGATAGTCAACGCAAAGTAGGTAAGATCATAAGACCATGAGATATAGGAGAAGCATAACTCCATTTGGCCCATCGAGTCTTTTCCACCATCTCATCATGGCTGATGAAACTTTCCTTTTAGCCGCAATCTCCTGCTTTCTCTCCGTATCCGTTCATGCCGTTCTTTCGCTCTCTGCCTTAATTATACATAAAGACTTTTCCTCCGCAGCGCCGGTGGGACATAATTCCATAGAGAATTCCACACTCTGGATAAAGAGGTTCATTCTCTTCGCTCCTCTATTCTGCGGCGCTGCCGTGTTCCCAGACTCTCTCACCATAGGAAACATCCTCTCCCCTCATCCTTCTGAATTACAATGAATACAGGCCCAGAGCCATCAAGCGCTGTTTATATGACATGCGAGTAAATCCTGGAATCATTTTCGTGACGCAAACACGAGAAATTTTCGTGAACCTCCTTTTCCGACCCTCTCCAGTTTGAGCACATCCTCACTAAGATACCCGATCCCAAACTGCTCACAATCCTACAAGTGAGGCCTTGGCAGTGGTTTATAAAATCCCAGCACTGCATTAGATGGGGCGAGTGGCCTGTACCGTTCGCTGGGTTAACTCAGTGGCGTTCAGGGATACGCGCTTCCCAAAGAGTGACCCTCTCCCTTTGTCAAACCAAAGGAAATCTGCAGATTCTGCGGATCCAAGCTGGGGGAGCTCAGCAGGCCAGGCAGCATCAATGGAAAAGTACTGTCAACGTTTCGGGCCGAGACCCTGCGGCTCTCTCCTGTTCGCCTTCTTTCCCCATTCTGAATCAGATGATTCTCGCTTATATCAATTTGTCAAACCTGGCTTATGCTGACGCAATCAATGTCGACTTTTACTGCCGGCGGGAAGCCAGCAGAATGTCGGGTGAAGCGGTGCCAGGTCGAAATGCCGTAAGCCATCCTCCCGAGGATTCACAGACAGCGGACCGGGAGGGAGCAGTGTGCGGTCAGTGAGATGAGTGAGTGTGGGAGTGAGCTCTGGGTTGTTGCTCGTGTGGATGTTGATGGTGGGGTCCCGTGGTTGTCGATCGATGGACGCCTTATGAGATTGAATGGTCAGTTATTGGCTGTGCGACCGCCTGATTTGCAGTTATGGCCCCATGGTGTCGTTAGGTACCCGGACCTTCTTCTCCGGGCAGGAGCGAAGATGTTGCAGTGGCTCTGGTCGGGAGGCATGAGAACGTCTTCAGGTTCTGGCCAGTAAGGTACAACTTGTGTCTGAGTGGGTCTTCAATTGCGGTGTGTGGTCAATATCAGACGCCTGGGAGCTCTGCGATCTGCTGCGGAGGGGCGGGTGGGGGTTGATCGCAGTGTGAGCTGTTGGAGAGAACTGGGCTGAGCGAGAATATGGGAGTTATGTGGTCGTTGGAGACATGGGTAGGTAAAAAAACAGTGTGAACTAATGGACCGGGTGTTATGGCCCTTGGGACCGTGTGGGCGGTTTACGGTCAGAGGGGACTGCTGGAGAGGTGTGTGATCATTGTGGACGTGGAAATACGTGAGTTCTGTTGGGGCTGGTGGAAGTGTTGTGGTGTCAGTTGTAACGTGCAGGAAGTATGGCGGCAATGGGAACTAGTGGTGCTGTAGGTACATTCTGGACGCGGGCCGCTGTGACGTCAGTAGGAGCTGCTCGGGAGGTGTGGAGATATTGGGGCGCAGAAACGGTAGAAACGGTGGTGTTATTGGAGGGTTGTGGAGGAGTCGTGGTGTTAATTGGAGCGTGAAGGAATGTGTCGTCAGGAGAAGTGCTAATGTTAAGGTTTTGGGGACGTGGAGCGAAGTTGGGCCCGTGGGGACTGTTGGGGCGGTGTGGGGTTATTGGTACTTCGAAATGTGTGGCGTAATTGGGGACTGGTGGCGGAGATGTGGTGTTAACTGGAACATTGTGGAGGTGTGTTGCCAGGGGAAGTGTTATGGTTTTAAAGTCCTTGGGGATGTGGAGCGATGCTGGGCAGATGAGGCGCCCTTTGGAAATTGGAGGAAGCATGTTGTCAGAGATGATCTCCGGGGTGTGAGTAACCAGTCGAGGTTGGTGGACAGGTGCGGGGTCATAGAGAGCTGTGGATATGAGTAGGGTCCGTGGGTAATAGTAGGGAAGTGTAAGGACTGTGGTCTGCTGGGGAGGTATGGTTCAAAGGGGCTGTTGCAAATGTGCTCAGCCAGAGGAAGCTAGTGGGACGATGGACTGGGGAGCTGGAGTCAGTGGGAACCGTTTGGCGCGGGTTGGGATTAGTGGAAAATGTATCGGAATATGTGTGCGTGGTCAGCAGAGGTGTTGATGAGAAAGCGAGGTGATGGATTCCAGAATCAGAGATTAGTGGGGCGGCGTGGCTACAGGGGTACATCGTGTTAGGGTCTGTTGCGACCACTATGTACAGTTGATGAGAAGGATTAAAGCCATTTCGTTATGTACATCGAGAAGTAGTTTCAGGAGGAGGGTTCGGTGAGGTGGCGTGCGGTCTTTAGATGTGTGTAGATCGTGTGGGGGTGTCTGCGATTTCAATCCAAGGACGTGGTGATGGAATGGACTTCGTGGGTTTTGGTGTTGGAGGTTTGGGCTAAGTAGTGGTGACTGTTGCGGAGACGTGTGGTTGTTGGGAACTAGTGGAGGAAGAGTTTGTTCAACGAGAGCGTGGTGAGGGTCAGTGGTGGCGGCTTGCGGAGAGACGTGGATCATTGGGGACAGATCGTTCGGAAGGCAGTCGGTGATCGGAAGAGGCTAATGGAGGAGCTGTGGTGTCAGTGGAAGCTATTTGCTGGCGAATATGGAGACAATCTCATCTCTGTGGCTACTCTGTGATACGCGTAGTCAGTGCGAGAGTGCAGTGCAAGAGGTGTGTTTTACTATTGGGAGTCATGTTCTTCAGTGTTTAATTTCATCTGCCATATCTCACGTTATTCTTCTAACTTCCTCCATATCACGGTTATGCACCCCCAAACTTCATCAATGTTTATGGAAAAAAATGCTCCTGCTACTGACCTCTGAGGAAGTTCAGTGTAATTCTTTCACCAGTCCAGAAAAATTGCAACATTTCAGTGCTTGGCTTTGCTTCTGTAGAGTCGCAGTTCCTGTTATTCCACGATATTACATGTTTTTGTTTATCTGGCAGCTTTTGGAAGTCAGTAACTGCTCCATTGCATTTGTTTACTCATCTTCTGCTTCATTGAAGGATTCTCTCGTGCTAGTAAAAAGCGACTTGTATTTAACAAACCTGCGAAACCTTTTTCTAACATATCACAATTGTTCAAGTGAATGCAAATAGAGCCCTTTTTCTGCATTTCCATACCCTGTGTAAAATGTGTTTGATTCTGGTTTGGATATTTTGAGACATAATCGTTGTATTCTTCCAGTACTGACAGTTCACAATGAGATCAGAACCGCCCAATCTACTTTGGCCAGACACACGTTAGTTCTACCAAAGATAATGGCAAATATGAGAACCAGACATCGTCATAACAATAACTAACGCATCACTGCCGCCTTCCAGAATAGTTAGAGTCCCGCTTGCACCGTTCGTCCAATGAGAGAACAGGTGATGGGCACGTTTTGTCTCATCCATTTAATTTCACATCCCTCCGCTACTGGGACATCCCCAATTGTAGAAGATATGAATCAGCTGCACAAACTTCCTTCTGACCCTCTCACACTGCTGAATATAAGCTTCGATGAATCCACATTCAAGGTTGCATCCACGAGATATGGTGGAAATGCCTTTCAGCCGTGCAGTTAGCATTGATCCTGACCATTTTCAATGTGTTCATAAACTAGCACATTTACGTTGCTGTAAGTTTGAATTCAATCAGACAAATCAATAGAATATAACCCCTGCTCCCAGTTAGCCTGGGAAGATGGTTCCACAGCGACATTGGTTGTACATTTCATTTGGTTCACTCGGGAATTTCGGGTGTCTAAACCCACGGTCCGGCCTGTTCCAGACCAACGACAACGTGGCAACTTTCACTGCTGACTGATGAATACAAGCAATTGATTCAGTTCATTTACAATTGATATTTGTGATTGTTGCAGACTGTGTCAGCGATCCTGCACCATGTGATAGGAGAAATGTATGAAAGGGTTAAACAATGGCATTGGAGAGCGAGGAACCGGAAACGCAACTGCAGGAGAGCGAACAACTCCGGAAAATCTGGGTTTAATTTGTTTCATCTGCCTTCAATTTCGGATATGACGTCAGACCTCCATTTTTATTAATTATTCTTATACATTCTCCAGATTTTCTCCTCTGTCAGTTCTAACCTCGCAAAACACCCTCATGAATTGGGTATTTTTGAACGTTGTTACAGAATTCGGTTAACTGGGCAGAGTTCACAAACAGCAGAACAGTTTTATTTTGAGATAATTCTGGGCAGGTCGAGGTAAGAATAGTGAATTGAATACTATTTCTCAGATACATTGTGCTGTACACGCATATTCTAATATAGCGGCAGTCAATGTCTTACGAGGGCAAGGACAGACGGCTGGTTTTCCAGTCGTATCGCTCTCTTTTCACAACAGCCTGTTGATGCGTGGAACATGATGCACAATGAGCGGAGTGAATGTGATTGATTGAGCGGGACGCATCGGGCTTTGGAAAATGCATGATGTAGTTCACGTCTCACACAAGCACACGGGGATGTTTAATTAATTTGTTAACGAAAAATCGTTGCACAAAAAAAATAGAGAATGTATATATTCAGTCCAGGAGGAACGTCAGATAGAAGGATACCCGACGGTTTTGATTTTGGATTTACAGTTTAAACTCTACGAACAAGTGTTGAAGACTGAGAAACTGTGAGGTGTTTTTAAATGAGAATGAATTACATAAATCCAGAAGAATAATTCGGTCATTCGGTCAATCGTGTCAACCGATTTATTATCTCTTTCAACGCCGTTTTTTCTGCCTCTCCCCATAACCTGTGACGACCTGATTAACTAAAATACTATAAAGCTCGGCCTTAAATATACCTAATGACTTGACCTGCACAGCAGACTGTGCCAATCGTGTACACAGATTTAACGTTCCCTGGCTTAAGATTTTTTTTTCCTCATCTGTGTTCCACATGGGCGTCCCTTAACTCTGAGACTGTTCTCTCTGGTTCTACACTCCTCACTACAGGAGACGTCCTCGCCACATCCTCTTTATGCAGACCTTTCAACGCTCGACAGGTTGCCTTGAGATCTCCACTCATTGTTCTAAACTGCCGCGAATACAGACTCAGAGCTATCATTTGTTACAGGCTCAAGGAGAACTGTTTTATTTTTGTGAGAATGATGTAACGGTCTTTTGGAGGTCACCTGATGTGATTTTCCCGCCGATGTGAGGTCACGTGATGGCATGTGCCCCGTGACTATATAAGGGTCAACTCAGGTGACGCAGTAGGGTTTTTAACTTTGTAGATTTCCAGGTAGAACGTGTTGTGCCTCCGTTTCTGTTGCGTTTTGTTTTTGTAACGCAGTTTCGTTTTTAAAACGGTTGTGCGTTCTGTTGAATGATTCCATATTATTTGGACTGGACGTTTCTGGCTGGATGTGCCAATTTACTCAATTCCAACTGTTGAAGGGAGAGTGAAGAATTTATCGAAGGATCGAGAGAAGTCGGCATCGTTTGGCAGTTTAATAAAGAATCGACCTTATTGAGTCTTCGTTGGAGGAGTACCTGCATCGAGATAACTCTTGCCAGAAACAGCAAGGAGTTCATGCAAAAAGGTGCTTTCTCTCTCTCTCTCTAAAGGAATTTAGGGTCGGTTGACTTAAACTGTTTATTTTCGGCATCGTGAATCCTGTGGACAGAACCGGCAGTAAAGTTGCGTCTGTGAAGAAATCCTTCTCCAGAGAAGTCTCTCCCAATTGAACGTGTAAATTTGTTGGACTTTCGAAGTTATCGCTTTAAGAGCTATATCTGACTGTATCGCTTTAAGAACTGTTTTCACATTTAACAATTTAAGAACCAGTGGCGAGTTGGGGCACGGCTGCATATCTGTTAACTTCCGGTTAAAGTTTTCCTTTGTTTTTTTTTCCCCCCTTATCGTTTATACGTGTTTGATAAATGCTTGGTTGTTTTTATATAACCTGTCTCGATTGATATTCATTGTTGCCGTTTACGGAACACATTTCACAGTCATTGTTCACAACCCACCTCCTTGCGACACATGACACGGCAGAGAGGCCGCAGTTCAATCCCATCACGCGCAACATCCTGGAAAAAAGAATGAAAACCGCGAATGTATAAAGCAGGAATATAGCTTCCGTGACCGGCATGATAATGGCTCGCACTTAATGCAGGAATTTAGAAAATATGTACTTTTAAATTGGCTGAATGTATAAAATGTTAAATCTTCTAAATTGCTTCTAGTGTTCCTCATGTTCGACATCATTACCGTGAAGGGGCCGTGCTGGAAGCGTGCTATTTCCATGGCAACTTATATTTACTATATGAAATTGGAAAGGTGTACTGATGTGATGTCAAACAGAGAGAAGTTGGGCCGAAACAAAATTATAACTCATTTATATTGTGGGCTTCCATTAGTGCTGAAACCAGAAAGCTTCCGCCAGACAGAACAAGGACAATAAATTTCCCGGTAACATGCTGGTACAGCGGGCAAACTGGAACATTAATTACAGGGAAAACACGGAACAAGGGGGAAAGGGAATGGGTGTCGGGATCGGCTGCCATTGCATTATCGCTCCAAAGGTGGAGGTAATGCACAATTAGAGAATGGATCGCTGTGTTCTCAGTATTGGATACCCGGGTGAGTTAATGTGCGAGGTAAAATACATTTTACAGAAGGAAAATTACCAAACAATGTAACAGGGAAGGAGATGATTTTACTGAAATAAAGGGAAAGCAGATCTGTTAGAAACACAGGTACTGCTTGAAAACAGAAACGCTTTCAGGGAGTTTAATTTATTAATTTGCTCGCCAAGCAGTTTTTGGTTTATTTCCATAACTGGAAATTTATTCGACGCTTTCATCTGAGCGGAATAGTTTTCTAAAACATTTCAAAACTAAATTAGCGGGGGAGAGCAGAAGAACTTTCAACTGCTCTCTGAATTTTGTCTGGGTCACTCTGTAAATAAATGTATTCGTGCAGCTGCTGAAATTCTGAATCACAGAACCCCAAAACTGTGCCTGAAAAAGCCGAATAGACATTTCCAGGTCCGTGTAGAGGCATCGCTTGAGAATGAAGACCAGAGTGGTTGTCGCCCAACAGAGAAGGAAACTCGCCGACAGGCTGAAGAGCAGAATGATGGATTGTCTCCGACTCTCCATCTCCGGATCTCGCTGTTTCCCGCAATTTCCCCGTCCCTTCAGTCCCCTGCGGACTCTGCTCGCCGCCAGAATCTGTCTGACGGTCAGAGCATTGAGGGTCAAAATGAGGAAGAAAGGAAGTAGCGGATTCAACAGACGGTTCACCTAATAAAACCCCGCAAACGATCCCGTGAGATCAAGTAGGGAGGGGGAGGGATGGAGCCAAGAGCTGGACAGGTGATTGGCAAAAGGGATATGAGAGGATCATGGGACAGGAGGCCCAGGGGGAAGAAAAGGGTGGAGGGTGGGAAAACCCCAGAGGATGGGCAAGGGGTACAGTCAGAGGGACAGAGGGAGAAAAAGGAGATACATGGTAAATGGTAGGGTATTGAAGAATGCAGTGGAACAGAGAGATCTAGGAATAATGGTGCATAGTTCCCTGAAGTTGGAATCTCATGTGGACAGGGTGGTGACGAAAGCTTTTGGTGTGCTGGCCTTTATAAATCAGAACATTGAGTACAGGAGTTGGGATGTAATGATGAAATTGTACAGGGCATTGGTCAGGCCAAATTTGTAGTATTGTGTGCAGTTTTGGTCACCGAATTATAGGAAAGATGGCAACAAAATAGAGAGAGTACAGAGAAGGTTTTCTAGAATGTTTCCTAATGTTACATAATGTCAAGGTTTTCATCACCTAAGTTACAGAGAAAGGTTGAACAAGTTGGGCCCTTATTCTTTGGAACGTAAAAGGTTGAGCGGGGACTTGATAGAAGTTTTTAAAATTATGAGGGGGGCAGATAGAGTTGACGTGGATAGGCTTTTTCCATTGAGAGTGGGGGAGGTTCAAACAAGCGGACATGAGTTGAGAGTTAAAGGGCAAAAGTTTAGGGGTAACATGAGGGGGAACTTCTTTACTCAGAGAGTGGTAGCTGTGTGGAACGAGCTTCCAGCAGAAGTGGTTGAGGCAGGTTCAATGTTGTAGTTCAAAGTTAAATTGGATAGATATGTGGACAGGAAAGGATTGGAGGGTTGTGGGCTGAGTGCAGGTAGGTGGGAGCAGGTGAGAGTAGGAGTTCCACATGGACTAGAAGGGCCGAGGTGGCCTGTTTCCGTGCTGTAATGGTTATATGTTATATATATGGTTACATGATATAAACCCATATTAAAAACCATTATTAGCAGACACACACACACACACACTCACACACTCACACTCACACTCTCACACACACACTCACACACACACACACTCACACTCACACTCACACTCACACACACACACACACACACACTCACACTCACACACACACACACACACACACACACACACACACACAGGCGCGTGCGCAGGCAAATGAACGTCGGTACATGTATTAAATTCTTTATCGATCTCCCAGTTCATGCCCTTCTCTTCCCAGTCGGAACGCGTTGAACACGATGTTTCACGGAGGAGTCAGCATATCGATGAAGGGATTGATGAAACAAAAGCGACATTGAAAGCGCTGCCAGGCCATGTTGTAGAAACAAGAATTATTCACAGCAGAATAAATGAAGAAGAACAGTAAATTGGCAGGAGAGAGTATTAGTCCAGTCTGCCGGAGAGAGGAAAGGACTGAGCATGCAGTCGGTTTCAAGGTGACAATGAAGAAAGGGTTAATATGCAGTTCTACATAAAATGCAGAATTAGTGAGAGAGAACGACAGCAGGGCAGAGACAATCGACAAACCGGAGACATTCAGTCGGAAAATATAAGAGTGTGGGTTTCATTCTCCACCTGCCTGTCGCCGGTAGAGTGTGGAGAGATGGTTCATTCTGTACCCACCGGTCCCCGGTGCAATGTGAGAGTGTGGGGATCATTTTATAGATATCAGTCCCTGGTACAGACTGAGAGTGTGGGGTTCTTTAGTTCTCACTCTCTGGTTCATTGTGAGAGTGTGCATTTCATACTGTACATACCAGTCGCCGTTGCAGTGTGAGAGTGTGGGTTTCATTCTGTATCTGTCAGTCTCTGTTACAGTGTGAGAGTGTGGGTTTCATTCTGTATCTGTCAGTCTCTGTTACAGTGTGAGAGTGTGGGTTTCATTCTGTATCTGTCAGTCTCTGTTGCAGTGTGAGAGTGTGGGTTTCATTCTGTATCTGTCAGTCTCTGTTACAGTGTGAGAGTGTGGGTTTCATTCTGTATCTGTCAGTCTCTGTTACAGTGTGAGAGTGTGGGTTTCATTCCTTATCTGTCAGTCTCTGCTACAGTGTGAGAGCGTGGGTTTCATTCCGTATCTGTCAGTCTCTGTTACACTGTGAGAGTGTGGGTTTCATTCTGTATCTGTCAGTCTCTGTTACACTGTGAGAGTGTGGGTTTCATTCTGTATCCGTCAGTCTCTGTTACAGTGTGAGGGTGTGGGTTTCATTCTGTATCTGTCAGTCTCTGTTACAGTGTGAGAGTGTGGATTTCATTCTGTATCTGTCAATCTCTGCTACAGTGTGAGAGTGTGGGTTTCATTCTGTATCTGTCAGTCTCTGCTACAGTGTGAGAGTGTGGGTTTCCTTTTGTATTTGTCTACCTCGGCTCCACCGTTAAGTGCGCCGTCTCTGTCTGTACCTCTGAGAACTGAGTCGGTGTGAGCGAGTGTATTTTTCTCCTTCTTTTCCACTGTTTCTCAAACCTAGTAAATAATCTTAAGCAACACACATCAAAGTTGCTGGCGAAGCAGCAGGCCAGGTATCATCTCTAGGAAGATGTACAGTCGACGTTTCAGGCCGAGACCCTTCGTCAGGACTAACTGAAGGAAGAGTGAGTAAGAGATTTGAAAGTGGGAGGGGGAGGGCGAGATCCAAAATGATAGGAGAAGACAGGAGGGGGAGGGATGGAGCCAAGATCTGGACAGGTGATTGGCAAAGGGGATATGAGAGGATCATGGGACAGGAGGTCCGGGAAGAAAGACAGGGGGAGGGATCCCACAGGATGGGCAAGGGGTATATTCAGAGGGACAGAGGGAGAAAAAGGAGAGTGAGAGAAAGAATGTGTGTATAAAAATAAGTAACAGATGGGGCACGAGAGGGAGGCGGGGCATTAGCGGAAGTTAGAGAAGTCGATGTTCACGCCATCAGGTTGGAGGCTACCCAGACGGAACATAAGGTGTTGTTCCTCCAACCCGAGTGCGGCTTCATCTTTACAGTAGAGGAGGCCGTGGATAGACATATTAGAATGGGAATGGGATGCGGAACTAAAATGCGCGGCCACTGGGAGATCCCGCCTTCCCCGGCGGACGGAGCGTAGGTGTTCAGCAAAGCGGTCTCCCAGTCTGCGTCGGTTCTCGCCTATACATACGAGGCCACGTCGGGAGCACCGGACGCAGTATATCACCCCAGCCGACTCACAGGTGAAGTGTCGCCTCACCTGGAAGGACTGTTTGGGGCCCTGAATGGTGGTAAGGGAGGAAGTGTAAGGGCATGTGTAGCACTTGTTCCGCTTACACGGAACAATCTTAAAATAATCTTAAAATAGATTTTGTATTTTCTGTGCTATTTTTGGAGCAAGAGTCTCCTGCAGGTCGGTTTATGTTATAATTGTGAGACGGACAGTGCACCGATGGAATGACGACGGGTGGATCGAGCAGGACATTCAGCGTCTCAGAGTCATATGGCAAACAGGCCATTCGGCCCGACATCATTCTACACGCTATTCGTTACTCTACTACATGGAGCCAATTGAACAGCACGTGATCTGTAACTTCTTGTGGTTTGAAAAAACACCTCCTAAATGTTGAATGAAGATAATCAAATTAAATAAATTCATTAATTAATATAAATAAGTAATTAAATTTATAATTTGATCGAAATAAAACCAACCGAGGCAGAGCGTTTCCTGTTCCAGCATCATTGATATGAATACATTTCATCTCAGCCATTCTAAATTGCTACCTTGACCGTGTACCTGCTCTCTTATGTTTGCCGATTCTGTCATATATTTCTTAATGTGTACTACACTATGAATCTATTCGAGTTATGTCCCACTCATAAATAATATAATATTCATGTCGAGTTTCTCATGATAACTTCAGTCTTGTGTCTATGTTGCTCTGTGCAGCACTGAGAGAGTTTGTGAATGGGAATGCGAGGGAAGGTCAAGTTTCACATCTGGAATAATGCAAGTTCCACGTTGCAGCATCCGGGTGATTGATGACTTCCCGGGAATTTGGCGTCACTGGTTACGTCACAGCTCAGCCGGGAATGTTCCGCTCCTCAGGGACAGGGTGGACGGAAGAGTTTGCCTCTGTGTTGCAAGATACCGTGTCCTATATTGCACTCGTCAGTGCTGAAGACCGAGATGAATGGAGGAGAATGGGCAGCTGATGATTAATAGATTGTTATTACACTCTGAGCACATCAGTTGGAGATGTGGGGATCCTGAGAACAGTAGAACACAGGAACAAGCCCTTTGGCTCACTACTTCTGCGTTGAACAAGATACCGAATGAGATTAAATTCTGATGACGGTACATGACCTATCTCCCTTCATTCACTGCATACGCGTGTGCTTTGATTGAATATTTACCGATATGGAAAGCTAGAGGTTATATCTCAAAAGATGGGAAACCAGTACCATCAGCTCCCATGTTGAAGTAAATATTTGAGAAGGGAATTGGAAACACTTACGGATTAAACAAAAAGGTGAAGCTTCAGTTACAGATCCTCCCGGAAGGGAGCAGGAAGGCTAGCGATTTAGCCAAGCCAGAATCAGGCTGCGTGGTGAAAAGGAATCCAGGTGTAGAGGCAGGGGTGACAGAGAAAGCATCAAACTGTAAACATATAGACTTAGTCATGACACAGCAAAAGGATCAGGATTTGACAAAGGTAAAAGGAAGAGAGGAATCTGAAGAGTTTTAGAAATATCGAGGGATACAGGTACGGAATCGGATTGTACTTAATAATGGCAAATTTGTGCTGCCAGAATGGGAAATAAACCAGGTGATGTATTGGCACCATCACATTGTTGGGCATCAAATAAGATAGAGCTATGGAACAGTTGTAGAACGTGTGTTGGTGGCCGAAATTGCGAGGAGATGTACCACATAATTGTAATAATTGTTTGATTTGTGCCCGGTAATAACCCAGGTAAATCGGCTGGAGAAGCAGTTTTAAGGCCCGCCCAGTAGAAGGACCATGTGTTAATTTGTAGGTTTATTTTGTTGGATCTTCACCTCCATCCCCTGGAGGACAGAAATATATCCTCGAGGTAGTGGTTGCGTTCACCAAGTGGATCGATGCTTTCTCAACTAGACAATGAAAACCGCTGGCGTTACAGCCAGGATTTTGTCCGAGAGAGTCGTTACCCCATGGGGATTGCCAAGGACTCTAGAATCAGATCATAGTCCCCGCTACACCGCACAGGTGACACAAAATCTAATGAAACTGTTTGGGTAAAACAGAGGTTCTATATCCCCAATCGACCACAACACTGCGATTGTTGAACGGATGAACTGGACTTTAAAGACAATGTTGTCTAAAATGACTAAACGGCTCATGGGTCACTGTCTTACCCTATGTTCTTATGATAGTCCTCAGCACAGAAGCATCCTCTCCTGCATTTACACGTTTTAAATTGACGATCGGGAGAATAAATAAAAGGGTTAGTTTTCCTGCTTGGCTGGATTTATCACAGACCGAGTACGATAGCGTTGGAAAGGACAAATACAAGCAGCAATTAATTGACTTTATAACGGAGGCCCATTATGATGCCGCCCATAATACGTGAAGGAAGAAACAGCAGAGCGAAGCTTGTTTCCAGGTGCGAGCAAAACCGCGGGTGTTGGAAACAGGACAGAAGGTTGTGATGTTACTACATCAGCCGAGCCCCTTTACACCTTCGCGATTTGTCGGGACAGAGCCAGTCCATCAGTATATCGAATCCAGACTTCTCCATATAAGTTGGGTTGGTATCTTATTAAACAACTCAAACCTCTTGGAGATAGTCAATATCCTCCAGTAGCTAAGATCCTGAAAACATGTTGTCAATGGGATGCTCTGTTCCGAGATGAGATGATCCTCTTAGATTTATGTTTCAGGCAATCGATGCTGATGAGGAAGAAGGAGTAGTTGTCCCCACAGTGAGTTGTCCAACTCACTGTGGGGACAACTACTTCTTCTTCCCCATCAGCATCCACTTCCAGTTTGTACCCGGAGGATAAGGACAGTTCACATCTTTGTTCTCTCCCGAGCCAAAGCGGAGACAATGGAAGAGAGAAACAGATGGGAGAACGTGTTTATTTGGTGGTCTTCTGGAAATAAAGTGGCCGATAATTGACCTGACATGAATGGATTTTAACAAGGCGTTAAAGATATCCATGGTGGGACCAATTATAACGTCAGAAGGTTTGGTATCCAGGGAAAGTTTGCTGGTGGATTCAGAACTGACGCTCACAGAAGGCAGAGGATAGTTGTGGATGGAGCGTTTTCTCTCTGGGTGTCGGTGACCAGTGGTGTCCTGCAGAGATCTGTTCTGAGAGCACCAGCTTTTTGAGTTTTTATGAATGATTTGGATGAGGAGGTGGAAGGGTGGTTTATTGTATTTTCAATGATGTGGAGGTTGGTGGAATTATGAAGAGTACAAAAGTTTGTCACAGATGACAACAGGACAGTGACAGGACGCAGGGCAGCGCTGAGAAGTTACAGATGGAGTTCAACCCGGAAAGGTACGAAATGATTCACTTTGGAAGGATGAATCTGAAGGCAGAGGTGATACTTTCTCGAGTCAACCGAGAGCCACACAACAATACGAGTTGCAGAAGGGAAACTGAGTGATGAGACTTCCTCCGATAAGGCGAGGGCCGCTCATCGCTACCAGTATCCCAATAGTCACGGAGCGGTGCACTGCAAGAGCAGGAAGAAGTGTGATTGACAGGAGAGCATGAACCCATCCGCTGTTCTGCACATTCTTATAGTGACGCTCGAAAGGCAATATACCTGACAGTAAATCAGGAGAAAAAAACTTAACGGCAAGTAACAGAACAGCCTGGGAACCTGCGGATATTTCACAGATTTCACTTGCTACTTTTATTCAAAGAGCGAATGGGTGGAGAAATAGTGGTAGCATTGTGGCAGGTTTGAGAATATGTTTAAAGTTAAATAGACTGCATCGCAGGTCACGGGTATGGGGTGGTCAAGTCATTCACCAGGTTCCTGCCAGACAGCCCATGTGCGCTGGAAAACATTGCTCTTCAAACTGCCCACAGCTCTCGCGAATCTCCTGAGGGCACGTTCCCTTTTTGATCACAGGTCTCTGGAATATCGCTGTGGATCTTTTAAACTGTTTGGAGGAATATGTGCAGTGTATTTGATTGTAACACATGTCAGCTGTCACTCTCATTTCCAACTCTCAAACCGCCCGGAATGACGGGAACGAACGAAAGAAAAGAATGAAAGAATATTCCCCTTTAATAAAGAAGTGTTCTCCATTCCCCTGACGGAACAAACTCCTTCTCTCAATTTCAGAAGCGAATGTGCAGGGTCAAATATTACAAAAGAAGTCGGCTTCAAGAAGAATGTCTACTTTAAAAGCAGCACACGTATAAAAAAATCCTATTTAAATAGTTGAAGCCAGGTATCATGGAAAATAACATGGAAATTTCACATCATATTTTGTTTTGAAGTACATAGTTGCAATATCCCTTGAGGAGTCAAATTCATGACACGGGAACAGAGGGAGTAAAAATAGTTTTGCGTAAGTGTTTATGCAGTTGGTTGTCACTAATGTCCCTGACGTGATAGCCACGCTAATTGCCTCAGTGGAATTGCTCTCACCTCAATAAAAGTCTGCTAAACCGATCCCCAGTCCATCTGAGCAGCTGAAACGTTCCGTACAACTGAACGCTGCTTCTGACGGAATATGGGATATCCGGCGATTTACTACATCGCGGCCATTTACTTTCCCACACTTGTAGCGGTTGGTGTCCCCGGTAAGATGCCGGAGCTGGTTACTTTATGTACGGTGCCGTTGTCTTGCTGTTACTCTGCTGTGGTATCCGCACTGTTACTGAGCACAGATGCGACCGTCGGCTGAAACGTGTTTCCGGAATGGAGGGTTCAGGCATCTGATTGTTTTATTTTCATTTTCGTACTTTAATCGATGTGATTTTTTCTGTCAGTTACGTTGGTGCCGATATTGTCACTGTTTCACAATCTCACCTCGCTGGGCTTTCTGAAGTGATGCTGGTCTCTGGTTTTCTAGGTCCGAGTCTCTATCGGTGTAGACACTTCGTCCTTATAACAACGTGGCAGCTGATATAAATGACTGTCCAGTCCATTTTCGACATGTAGGGCTGCTCTTATATAAGTCAACAAATGATAAATTGTGCTTTGTATGTTTTGATTCCATTTTGTCACCGCTGCAAACAATCCCTTCAACTCCTTCACCTCTAATAATGGAAATTGTCTTGTTTACTGGGATGATCGTCCGTTCACCGGTACGTGAGTTGTGAAACTCTGATGCCTCGCTATAAACTGTGGGAAGGTCGCCAATCCGCTGACACTCACATCCGTCATTGTCCTCCAGCCGGAGTGCAGCGACCGAGACCGCACACACTGGAAACCCGCTTTCCACTTCCAAACAGACCAGACCCTGCGTAGCATCGGTAGAATGGGGGCATTCAGGGAGCTGACCATATTTCTATTTTGTTTCCAAATTTCTTGCAGTTAACTTAACAGCGATTGTGATCCTATCTCGGGGAAAATGCGGACTCTCCAAATGCATCACCCGTTACCTGGTTGGAATGGCAACAGCGGATCTGTTGGTGGTTATCGTTGTTGCTTTAGTGGATCAGACCAACAATATCTACATTTATTCCAGATCCCTGCTCATCACTCCTGTATGCGCTCTGACAGTTATATTTCGGGCTGTAACGACGGACTGTTCTGTCTGGTTTACGGTCAGTTTTACCTTCGATCGCTTCATCGCAATATGTTGCCGAAAGCTGCGGGAGCGATACTGCACCGAGAGAACAGCAACGGTGGTTATCGTGACCGTGGTTATAGTGAGCTGCGGGAGATGTGCCCCGGCTTACTTTGCCCTTGAACCTTACGTCATCATTGACAACACGCCGTGGCGGTGCACCGGCTCATATGAATACGCCACTTCACCCGTGTGGAGAGGATACCAATTACTGGGGAGTATTTTAACACCATTGCTACCAATCGGCTTAATCCTGGTGTTTAACGGGTTAACCGTAAGGCATATCGTTGCTGCAATTAGAGTCCGCAGAAGGCTTCGACACAGCAGCGACAATCAGAAAGATGCCGAGGTGGAAAAACGCAGAAAGTCGATTATTTTGCTGTTTTCTATTTCAGCTAATTTCATATTATTGTCGATGCCTTATGTAGCCCATTCCCTGAAATGGCAACAGCAAAACTATTTTTACGAGGACAGATATTTGAGTTCCCCGGTATACATCCTACAACAATTTGGGTTAATGTTACTATTGCTCAGCGTGTGCACCAATACTTGTATCTATACACTGACACAGAGGAAATTCAGAGAAGAGCTGAGGAATGGAATGAAGTATGTGTTTACATTAAATGGCCATCTGTGTAGATAACACCCACCTCCAATGGCAATTCAGCGGAATATTCAAATAAAGCCGTTTTCCAATGAACAGGTTTGGCAAATATGTCATAAACCCAAACAGTCATATGCCTGCTTATCCTGAAATTGTAGAATTGGCGGAAGATTGCTGACCTCATACAGAATAGGTCGGTAGCAATACAAACGTTCAATGCTGCTGCCGTCTTTGTTACAATGGTTGAGGTATGTTACAAACTATCACAGACACTCAACTATCACACGGCAGGAATGGCTGCAGGTCTTTCCGTGTTTTTGAAGTTGAAAGATGGAGAGGGTCGGGTAACAGAGTGCAAAGGCAGTGCGATGGCAGATCAGGGATGGTATCGCAGATGCAGAAAGGGAGGACAACGTGGAGCGTTCGTTTGTTAATAGACTGTGAGACGAACACAGAAATTTGAAGGGCGCGATCACCCCATTTGGAGAATTCTATACAGCACTCCCCCCACCAGATTAACAAAAAAAAACGCAAAGGGAACAGCGAGGAACCGATTGGGAGGGGAACATCGACACGTGTCATGCTATTGGCACGGGTAAATGAAACTTCCACAATATTCTTTGGCACCTCCCCAGGGTAAAAGGTTTAGCTATGGCATAATTTCTCAGTTGTGTCCAGGAAGGATTCATGTCACTATAAGAAGACAGGCGGATAGCGAACAGTCCAGACTGGATCTAATATTAGAAAAGGAAACGGATCAGGTGACAGATCTCTCCGCGGGTCAGCATTTCAGGACGATAGGGCCGAACTCGCCGACATTTACCTTGCACGGAGATAGGACCAGGGAGCATGGAATGTATTTAATTGGGGCTCTGCGAATTATGGGGCTACCTGACAGGAACTTGGGAAGGTAAATTGGGAAATGGTGTACTCAGGGAAACGCGCAACAGATATGTGGAGATTTTTGAAGGAACAATGACATGGAGTTCAGTATAGGCTTGTCTCTTTGAGGAAGGGAAAGGATGATAGCGTAAAGTTACCCTGGGAGACAAGAAGATTAGAACGATTCAAGAGGAAGAAAGAAAGATACTTAAGAATTAGGAAAAGAGAATCAGATAGGGTTATGACGAGTCACAATGCGGACGTGAAAGAATTTAACAATGGACTTTGCAGCCTTAGAAGCGGGGTTGAGAAGTCCTTGGAGGAGTTGCTCTGTGAAGAGCAGGAGGAGACTGGAGAGAGTGTGGGCAGATCAGAGGAAAACTCGTGTCTGGAGTCCAAGGAGACAGTGAAGCTCCTCACTGAACACATTGATGAATGTGAACACATCGTAAAAAAGCAGATACGCCAGATCATGCCGACGCTGAGAAAGAGGATGCGCTGGAAACTTGGAAAACATTATGATGGATGATTTCCCCGATATAGGAAGGGATATAGTTAAGGTAATTTTGGAAGGCGAGCGAAGTTACTGCTGAGATTTGGACAGGATATTTGTGTCTTCGCTGGCCACAGAGGTAAAACTAGATGATTGGAGGTTGGAAAAAGTTATTCATTTGTTGACGAAAGATAACAGCTACACTTCTTGAAATTATAGACCAGGGAGTCTTACATCAGTAGTGGGTAAACTACTGGAGAGGATTATTGAAGAGGAAATTAATGAGAATTTGGAGAAACGTAGTCTGGCTACGGAGAGACAACATGGCATGTTGTCCTTTCTGAGCCAGACAGAATTATTTGAAAAAGTGAAATTAAAACAAACAGAAGAATCAGAACAGTCGATGTGGGTGCATTAATTTTGGTCAGGCGTTTGATCAGTTCCCCATTGTGGACTCATTCAGAAAGTCAGGAGGCGGGTGAACCAGGGAAACCTGGCTGGTTGGTTCACAATTGGCTTACTCACAGAAGGCAGATGATTAGAGTGAATTCTGGCCGGAAGGCAGCGGGCAGCCGTGTTCCGCAAGGAGGGTCGAAATTTCGGTACAATTTACAACTATATTTGGACACTGCAGTTACAGTGCTCCGAGAAATAGGACTGAGGGAAATAACTGATTTAATCTGACCACCCAGCAGCGGCTGGATAATTTATAGAATTAGTGCTGACGATATAAGCAATTCGCTGAACTACTGATTGCAAATGACTTCGAAACAATCTTTTCCAACGGAGTCCTGCAACTTAAAATCAACATGTTAAAGTGTTGACCAGCAGCTATTGGTGCTCATTAAACGAACCAGCCGTCCAAAATGCCAATTACAAATTCCCAATTCAACTACACACCAATTTATCCTAATGCCCATTTACCTCTGAATCGTAGTTTTACCGTGTCGGGTGTAGATGCGTTCAGATTTCGATCTATTTAACCCTGAATCCACATGGCCGGTGTGGAATCCGTGTCTCCCTCTGAAATCAACAATAAATGAAACATACAAAACTACACACACTGAAAACGCAGCGACAGCAAAGCAAACATCCGTGCTCACACTTGTCTTCGTTCAAAACCACCGCAGGCAGTTGTAGAATACAGAATAAACAACTTCCAAGCAAAAGGCCTGAGCACGTATTCTAAAGAACTTAGGAGAGTGAGATGTGGAGAGCTGAGTCTCACATACACTAACGCTTCATGGAAGCTCGAAAAGATATGCAGCCTCCGAATTTTGCATTAGTTCCTGGAAATCACATCTTGCAAGGTGACACAATTTCTTTGTCACATGTATGGTGCAAAAGAAGATTAACCCAGGCAACCTGTTCATATTCTATACTTTCACAGTCTGGTCCAGATCAATTTTGACCGGGCCCAAGAATTCCCTCATAACAAATGTCTATACTAAATATTGAACCACGGATCTATTTAGAATGTATAACTAAATTGGTGATTAATCCTTAATTGATGTTTCAGAGATCTAAAATCCATTTCAATAAATACAGGTAAAATTGGACTCGGAGCAACCTCAACGCTCAAATATTTGTAGCACCTGGACAGAAGTATAAAATATTTAAATATTTTCATTTTTGCACATTTCGAGTCACTTTAGGAAAAGTCATCAAATTTCGGTTAAAAATAGCATTTAGGGTGTTTTTACTGTTGTCAAATTTCAAAACGGGTCAAATTTGACCCGAACAGTATGTAAGGGTTAATTCAATCACCACCCCCCGCCCCCAAGACAAGCTAAAGAAACACACGACTCACATAAAGCCATTCATGGCCGTAATCTTTCTCTTTCAATTGAACTCACTTATGTCCAAACATCGTACTATTTTTAAATCCGTGGATAGTCAGAGGCTTTTTCCCAGGGCTGTAAAGGTTGCCACAAGAGGACACAGGTTTAAGGTGCTGGGGAATCGGTACAGAGGAGATGTCAAGGGTAAGTTGTTTACCCAGGGAGTGGTGAGTGCGTGGAATGGGCTGCGGCAACGGTAGTGGAGGCGATATGGTAGGGTCTTTTAAGATACTTTTAGATAGGTACATGGAACTTAGTAAAATAGAGGGCTATAGGTAAGCCTAGTAATTTCTAAGGTAGGGACAAGTTCGGCAGAACTCCGTGGGCCGAAGGGCCTGTATTGTGCTGTAGGTTTTCTATGTTTCTATGTATCTATGTTTCTATTTCTCACCTCCAATTTCTAATCAAGGATAGGATTCGGATGAAATGACCCCTTTGTTGTATAGTATCGGGGCGAATGATCCCCATTACCACCGCGGCACCAACAGATTTGTTCACTGTACTGGGACCACTGTCCCATCCACCTCCAGCCCGGAACTACTTTCTTCACCGCCTTACTGAAGGAGTGAGGGTATATTCCTGTAGTGTGATACTCCCTTTGTCATCTCACACCTCCACTTCCGTCTTCTCATGCTGTAACCATCCGTTTACTACCTGGTAACTACCTGGTAAGGCTCTGTGAGATTGGTTAGACATGACCTACTACGCACTGGCCCATACTGACTACCGCTAATGTTCCTGTTTGTCCAGACACTTCCTTTCATTGCTCATGAGCAGCGTAGTCTGAACACCGAGGACAATTCCTCATTATGTAATTCTTGACGTGTCCTTTCCAAGCAAAACTATCGATATCATCCAGCGGCCGGCATTGATATTTATGGCCTTTTGCTGTCAAATTTCCTGTAGTATTATCAGACGAATTGAGAGTAGTCTGGAAAAGCAAGGCGTCGTAGCTTTAAATAATTAATCGATTGCACTTAAATAGTAAGATACGTTATACTGGATCGAGCATAGAACAGAGAATATTACAGCACCGTACAGCCCATCGTCTCATGAGAGCCTTTCATCTAATTTAAGTTCTATCTAACACATCCCCACCATGACTGAATCAGAAATAGAAACGGATCTAATATCACAAGTACATTTCGTGAAATTTGTTCACTTTATGGTAGCAGTTAGAAATAAATACAGGATAATTTAATATACAGAAAAAAACTGAGTTGCAGGTGACAGTGGGGAAGTAGCTGTTCCTGAATCGTTGAACCTACGCTTTCAGGCTTCTGTACTGGAGTTAGGAAACTGGAGCTGGAGCTGAATGAACTCCGGATCATTCGGGAGGCAGAGGCAGAGATAGAGAGGAGCTACAGGGAGATAGTCACCCCTAAGAGTCAGGGGACAGGTAGCTGGGTGACTGTCAGGAGAGGGAAGGAGAATAGACAGAATGAGCACAGCACCCCTGTGGCCGTTCCCACTAATAATAAGTACATCGTTTTGGATACTGTTGATGGGGACGACCTACCAGGGACAAGTTGCAGTGGTTGTGTCCCTGGCACCGAGATGGGACACTCAAATCAGAAGGGAAGGAGGGAAAGAGGAAAGCAGTAGTGATAGGGGATTCGATAGTTAGCGGGACAGATAAGAGGTTATGTTTTGTAATGTTATGGAAGGGAGATCTGTTGCCTCCCTTGTGCCAAGATCCACGATGTCTCTGATCGAGTTCTCGGTATTCTCAGGAGGGAGGGTGAGCAGCCGGATGTGATGGTGCATGTAGGGACCAATGACGTGGCTAGAAAGAGTGAGGAGGTCCTGGAAGGTGAGTTTAGGGAGTTATGCGGCAAGTTTAAGGTCAGGACCGCCAGGATAGGAATCTTAGGATTGCTACCAGTGCCACGTTCAGTTGGGTTTAGAAATAGTAAGATGGCACAGATCAACACGTGGCTGAAGACATGGTGCAGGAGGGAAGGCAGGATTTATAGGATTTATAGATAATTAGGTAGTTTTCCAGGGAAGTTGGGACTTATTCCAGCAGGAGAGTCTACATCTGAACTGTCGGGGGACAAATATTCTTGCAGGCAGTTTTCCTGAGAGGCTCCTGTGGTTTTAAACTAGATACGAGGGGGTAGGGGAGCCAGAGTGTAGGAACAGATGTAGGGCAGAAGGAAGAAAAAGAAAATGCTAAATTTGTTTGCACCGTCAGGGATAAACAGAGAGTGAGAGGTGGAAAATTTCTTAAATGCATTTATTTTAATGCTAGGATCAGTATAAGAAAGGTGGATGAGCTTAAAGCATGGATTGATACCTGGAAGTATGATGTGGTAGCTATTAGTGAAACATGGTTACAGGAGGGGTGTGATTGGTAACTAAATATTCCTGGATTTAATTGCTTCAGGTGTTGTAGAATCGGAGGGACAAGAGGGGGAGGTGTTGCATTGCTTGTCATAGAAAATATTACAGCGGTGCTCTGGCAGGATAGATTAGAGGGCTCGTCTGGGAAGGCTATTTGGGTGGAATTGAGGAATGGGAAAGGTGTAGTAACTCTTATGGGGGTACATTATAGACCACCAAATGGAGAGCACGAATTGGAGGAGCACATTTGTAAGGAGATAGCAGATATTTTTAGTAAGCACAAGGTTGTGATTGTGTGGAGATTTTATTTCTCCACACACAGACTGGGAAGCCCATACTGTAAAAGGGCTGGATGGTTTGGAGGTTGTAAAATGTGTGCAGGACATTTTTTTTGCAGCAATGCATAGAGGTACCAACTAGAGAAGGGACAGTGTTGGATCTCCTGTTAGGGAATGAGATAGCTCAGGTGACGGAGGTTTGTGCTGGGGAACACTTCAGGTCCAGTGATCACAATGCTATTAGTTTCAATATAATTGTGGAGAAGGTTAGGTCTGGAGCCAGGGTTGAGATTTTTGATTGGAGAAATGCTAACTTTAAGGAGATGCGAAAGGATTTAGGAGAAGTGGATTGGGAAAATTCGATTTATGGGAAGAATGTAACAGAGAAATGGATGTCATTTAAAGGTGAAATTTTGAGAGTACAGAATCTTGATGTTCTTGTTAGGTTGAAAGGAAAGGTTAAATTTTAAGAGAGCCATGGTTTTCAAGGGATATTGGAAACTTGTTACGGAAAAAGAGAGATATCTACAATAAATATAGGCAGCATGGAGTAAATGAGGTGCTCGAGTAATATAAAGAATGTAAAAAGAATCTTAAGAAAGAAATTAGAAAAGCTAAAAGACGATATGAAGCTGCTTTGGCAGGTAAGGTGAAAATGAATCCCAAGGGTTTCTTCCATTACATTAATAGCAAAAGGATAGAGAGGGATAAAATTGGTCAATTAGAGAATCAGAGTGGACATCTATGTGTGGAGCCGAAAGACATGGGGGAAATTCTGAACAATTTCCTTTCTTCGGTATTCACTAAGGAGAAGGATTTTGAATTGCATCAGATAAGGGTAACAGGTAGGGAAGTTATGGAAACTATGATCATAAAAGAAGAGGAAGTACTGGAGCTTTTAAGGAATATAAAAGTGGATAAATCTCCGGGTCCT
This sequence comes from Mobula birostris, assembly GCF_030028105.1. Classification (NCBI taxonomy): domain Eukaryota; kingdom Metazoa; phylum Chordata; class Chondrichthyes; order Myliobatiformes; family Myliobatidae; genus Mobula; species Mobula birostris. The sequence goes on from NC_092382.1 coordinate 7,977,029, forward strand.
GACAGGATATTCCCTTGCACCTTGAGGGAAGCTAGTGTGGAAATAGCAGGGGCCCTGACAGAAACATTTTAAATGTCATTAGAAACGGGGATGGTGCCGGAGGACTGGCGTATTGCTCATGTTGTTCCAATTTTTTTTTTTTTTTTTTTTTTTTAAAAAGTGTTCTAAGAGTAAACCTAACAATTATCGGCCTGTGAGTTTGACGTCAGTGGTGGGTAAATTGATGGAAAGTATTCTTAGAGATGGTATATATAATTATATATATATATATATATATATATATATATATATATATATATATATATATATATATATATATAGACAGGGTCTGATTAGGAACAGTCAACTTGGATTTGTGCGTGGAAGGTCATGTTTGAGAAATCATATTGAGTTTTTTGAAGAGGTTACTAGGAAAATTGACGATGGTAAAGCGGTGGATGTTGTGTATATGGACTTCAGTAAGGCCTTTGACAAGGACCTACATGGAGGATTGGTTAGGAAGGTTCAATCGTTAGGTATTAATATTGAAGTAGTAAAAGGGATTCAGCAGTGGCTGGATGTGAGACGCCAGAGAGTGGTGGTGGATAACTGTTTGTCAGATTGGAGGACGGTGTGTAGTGGTCTGCCTCAGGGATCCGTACTGGGCCCAATGTTGTTTGTAATATATATTAATGATCTGGATGATGGGGTGGTAAATTGGATTAGTAAGTATGCAGATGATACTAAGATAGTTGGCATTGTGGATAATGAAGTAGGTTTTCAAAGCTTGCAGAGAAGTTTAGGCCAGTTGGAAGAGTGGGCTGAAAGGTGGCAGATGGAATTTAATGCCGATAAGTGTGAGGTGTTCCATTTTGGTAGGTCTAATCAAAATAGGACATACATGGTAAATGGTTGGGCATTGAAGAATGCAGTAGAACAGAGGGAACTAGGAATAATGGTGCATAGTTCCCTGAAGGTGGAATCTCATGTGGGTAGGTTGTTGAAGAAAGCTTTTGGTATGCTGGCCTTTATAAATCAGAGCATTGAGTATAGGAGTTGGGATGTAATGTTAAAATTGTACAAGGCATTGGTAAGGCCAAATTTGGAGCATTGTGTAAAGTTTTGGTCACCGAAGTATGGGAAAGATGTCAACAAAATAGATGGAGTACAGAGAAGATTTACTAGAATGTTACCTGGGTTTCAGCGCCTGAGTTACAGAGAAAGGTTGAACAAGTTGGGTCTTTATTCTTTGGAGCATAAAAGGATGAGGGGGTACTTGATAGAGGTAGTTAAAATTATGAGGGGGTAGATAGAATTGACGTGGATAGGCTTTTACTGTTGAGAGCAGAGGAGATTCAAACAAGAGGACGTGAGTTTAGAGTTAAAGGACAAAAGTTTAGGGGTAATATGAGGGGGAACTTCTTTACTCAGAGAGTGGTAGCTGTGTGGAACGAGCTTCCAGCAGAAGTGGTTGAGGCAGGTTCGATGTTGTCGTTTAAAGTTAAATTGGTTAGCTATATGGACAGGAAAGGAATGAAGGATTATGGACAGAGTGCAGGTCAGTGTGACTAGCTTAGAGTAAGCGTTCGGCACGGACTAGAAGGGCCGAGATGGCCTGATTCTATGGTTACCTCCATACGCTCCAGTATTTGTTGTTGTTGTTGTTTTTTTCTTAGTTTTAAGTCCTCCTGCACGAAAGCCAACAACATCCGTCGTTTGTCAATTTCCTTTTTATGTTTTTTTTTTCTAGTCTGTAACTGCACAAACGCGCACCAAATCTTTCACGGCGAGATTCGACGACAAAGTGTCGCCTGATTTCGGTAAATGAGTCCTGCACATGCCCAGTAGAAGGAGATTCGCCCAAATACCCGTTTTAATGTGGACAGAGGCCTTGGGTCTTGAGGCTGCAGGCGGGGTCTTGGGTCTTGAGGCTGCAGGCGGGGTCTTGGGTCTTGAGGCTGCAGGCGGGGTCTTGGGTCTTGAGGCTGCAGGCGGGGTCTTGGGTCTTGAGGCTGCAGGCGGGGTCTTGGGTCTTGAGGCTGCAGGCGGGGTCTTGGGTCTTGAGGCTGCAGGCGGGGTCTTGGGTCTTGAGGCTGCAGGCGGGGTCTTGGGTCTTGAGGCTGCAGGCGGGGTCTTGGGTCTTGAGGCTGCAGGCGGGGTCTTGGGTCTTGAGGCTGCTAACTCGGAAGCTGGAGCTCGGAGACAGACTGGAACTGTATATCAACATAGAGCCGGGACTCATCTTTAACACGACACCAACATGAGACTGGACAGAACATAAACATGGAGCCGGGACTTATCCTTCCACAAGCAGGAACTCAACTTTATCTCCACACCATGGTGAGACGGATCCCTCCGTCGAGTAACAGCAGAACGGCCTGACTTACCCCTCAGAGGCAAGGACAAGACAAGACAAGCCCATCCACCCGCAGGGCAACGGCAGAACGGCCTGACTTATCCTACGGAGGCGAGGACAAGAAAAGACAAACACTGAAGAACGACAGACAGTTCCCTCCCTGCATCGAGGTTGTTACGAGTTTCAGTTACGGCCAGCAACCTCTGCTGGCGATGGAAACAGCCGGATTCCTACCTAGCTCGGAGTGGCTGACGGCCACTCAGCTCGCCTGGGTAACGGCCGAATCCATACCGCAAAGACAGCTCCGACTACTGACAGCAAGGCTCCATGAAGTGGTGGTTCTCCAACGCGGCCTAAAGATGGCAAGTGGCCGCTCTGGCCTTCCGCCGGCAGGCTGCTCCCAGGGAACTAAAAACACAGCGCGAGCAAAGCAAACGTCCGAGCTCACGCTTGTCTTCCTTCAAAACCATCGCAGGCAGTTGTAGAATACAAAATAAACAACTTCCAGGCAAGACGAGACCCGCCGCCCAAACACAACCCCAAGGCCACTAATATTCCAAGCTCTCAGATGGGAATCAGGTGCTTATGATTAACCCAACCAAAACAAGGAACAGCTGGAAGGCCGGAATCTTCAGTCAGTGAACCGGAATGCAGACTTCACGGACCGGACCGTGACAGAAATAATGTTTCTTTCATTTAGTTGTAGGAATACAATGAACTGATAAGGCTGCCTTTCACTGTCGTGTGGGTTACGAGCATAATTTAACAAAATACTTTCAACTATCTATAGATTACATTCCGATCCCTCTCATGGTTGAACATAAAAATTGCCCGTCTCCTTGGCATTAACTTGGCAATGCCCCCAGAAGTAAATGCAGGACCGACAAATAGGGCCACACCATCACATAAAGCCATATTAAAAAAAATATTAGTACACACACACACACTCTTTCTCCCTCACACATGCACACACACACATGCACACACACAACACATACACACACACACACACACACACACACACACAGACAGACACACACACACACACACACGCACACACACACACACACACACACACACACACACACACGCACACACACGCACACACGCACACACACACGCGCGCACGCAATTGAACGTCGGTACATGTATCAGATTCTTTGTCGATCTCCCAGTTGATGCCTTTCTCTTCCCAGTCGGAAAGCTTTGAACACGATGTTTCACGGTGGGGAGTAGGCATATCGATTAACGGATTGAAGAAACAAAAGCGACATTGAAATAGCTGCAAGACAATGTTGTAGAAACAGCAATTACTCACAGCAGAATGAAAGAAGAATAGTAAATTGGAAGAACAGAGTCACAGGCCAGTCTGCCAGAGGGAGGAAAGGACTGAGCTTGCAGTAGGTTACAAGGTGAAAATGAAGAGAGGGTTAATATGCAGTTGACATAAAGTGCAGAATTAGTGAGAGAGAACGATAGCAGTACAGCAGACAATCGACAAACGGGAAACGCCCGGTCGGATAATATAAGAGTGTGGGTTTCATTCTCCATCTGCCTGTCGCCGGTAGAGAGTGGAGGGATGGTTCATTCTGTACCCCCCGGTCTCCGGTGCAATGTGAGAGTGTGGGGATCATTTTATAGATATCCGTCCCTGGAACAGAATGAGAGTGCGGGGTCCTTTAGTTCTCACTCTCTGGTTCATTGTGAGAGTGTGCATTTCATATTGTACATAGTAGTCTTTGATACAGTGTGAGAGTGTGGGTTTCATTCTGTATCTGTCAGTCTCTGTTACAGTGTGAGAGTGTGGGTTTCATTCTGTATCTGTCAGTCTCTGTTACAGTGTGAGAGTGTGGGTTTCATTCTGTATCTGTCAGTCTCTGTTACAGTGTGAGAGTGTGGGTTTCATTCTGTATCTGTCAGTCGCTGTTACAGTGTGAGAGTGTGGGTTTCATTCTGTATCTGTCAGTCTCTGTTACACTGTGAGAGTGTGGGTTTCATTCTGTATCTGTCAGTCTCTGTTACAGTGTGAGAGTGTGTGTTTCATTCTGTATCTGTCAGTCTCTGTTACAGTGTGAGAGTGTGGGTTTCATTCTGTATCTGTCAGTCTCTGCTACAGTGTGAGAGTGTGGGTTTCATTCTGTATCTGTCAGTCTCTGTTACAGTGTGAGAGTGTGGGTTTCATTCTGTATCTGTCAGTCTCTGCTCCACCGTTAACTGTGCCGTCTCTGTTCGGTACCTGTGAAACTCTGATTCACTGTGAGCGAGAATATTTTTTCTCCTTCTTTTCCGCTGTCTCTCAAGCCTAGTAAATAATCTTACAACAGATTCAGTATTCCCTGAGGTATTTTTAGAACAAGAGTCTCCTGCAGTCGGTTTATGTTTTAATATTGAGATGGACAGTGCGCCGATGAATGATGACGGCTGGATCGAGCAGGACATTCAGCGTCGTAGAGACAATGGACAATGGACAATAGGTGCAGCAGTAGGCCATTCGGCCCTTCGAGCCATCACCGCCATTCATGTGATCATGGCTGATCATCCACAATCAGTACCCCGTTCCTGCCTTCTCCCCATATCCCTTGACTCCGCTATCATTAAGAGATCTATCTAACTCTTTCTTGAAAGCATCCAGAGAATTGGCCTCCACTGCCTTCCGAGGCAGAGCATTCCACAGATCCACAACTCTGTGGGTGAAAAAGTTTTTCCTCATTTCGGTTCTAAATGGCCTACCCCTTATTCTCAAATTGTGGCCTCTGGTTCTGGACTCACCCATCAGCGGGACATGTTTCCTGCCGCTAGCGTGTCCAATCCCTTAATAATCTTATATGTTTCAGTCAGATCCCCTCTCATCCTTCTAAATTCCAATGTATACAAGCCCAGTCGCTCCAATCTTTCAACGTATGACACTCCCGCCATCCAGGGAATTAACCTGGTGAACCTACGCTGCACTCCTTTAATAGCAAGAATGCCCTTCCTCAAATCTGAAGACTAAAACTGTACACAATATTCCAGGTGTGGTCTCACCAGGGCCCTGTACAGCCGCAGAAGGACCTCTATGCTCCTATACTCAACTCCCCTTGTTATGAAGGCCAACATGCATTAGCTTTCTTCACTGCCTGCTGTACCTGCATGCTTACTTTCAGTGACTGATGAACAAGGACACCTAGATCTCGTTGTACTTACCATTTTCCTAACTTGATACCATTTAAGTAGTAATCTGCCTTCCTGTTCTTGCCACCAAAGTGGATAATCTCATATTTATCAACATTAAACTGCATCTGCCATGCATGTGCCCACTCACCCAACGTGTCCAAGTCATCCTGCGTTATCATAACATCCACCACACCCTAATTGGGATTTCAAGCGCCCTAAACTTCATGATTATATGATGTTATTTTTCTTCGCAAGAATATCAGTAAACACTCAAATTGTTGAGGAAGAACGCTCGTTTTGTTTTATTATCATTATCATTATCATTATCATGCCGGGGTAGCACTCCGAGTGGACCAGAGAAAGAACGCGTTTCTCGCACAGGGTTACACATCGGTAAGACCTGAGGAATTTGCTACACTTAACACCGAAGAATTTTGTGATTTATAAGTTCAAATTTAAATCTCATCACTGTTCAGTTGATTAGCATATAAAGAACCTGAAGTTACATAATCATCTGCCGATTGTATTCAGTGGCTAGACGTAATGGTGCCGACAGTAGAATCTAGTGATATCTTTCTTCAGCATTTACTGTTTATTGAATGTTACACAACTGTGCTTGTCTGATGTCTTGTGTGACAAAGAAATATGTTTTAATGTAACATATATACATTTAATAAAACGTTTCCCAGCGTTAAACACCTTTCTTTCGAATTTATTGCTATCAACAACGTGCCCGCTGTTTCTATAATTCTAAGATTTATGAGAATTCATTGCAAACCACAACAAAGTTAAATAACAGTCAAGAAAAGAAGCTTTGGTTCACCAGTTTCCGTTCGGCCTTTGTAGGTTCATAAATATACCATGTTATTAGTCTGGGGAAAATGAAAACAACACTGGTTTCCAAAGATTTTGGAATAAGTGATTGCAGATACTGCTCAAGTGAGAGGAAGCATTCCAAGAAACCGAATACATAGGGGAAAAAAATAAACTGAATAACAGATTTAGAGCACTGGTGGTTTCTGGTTTGTGTGACCTTCAATGAAGGGTAAATTGTACAATGTTACAGCGTCCATTGTGCTTACCAATAAACACAAAGTCATTTTGTAGAAAGATGCCGAATCTCTCGGATTAACGCTTATCCTATCACACCGACTCTTTACACCCAGTGGAACATCATCAGCTCCAACGCAGTGATAATGTGTCTATGACTGCGGCGTTGGCCCTTGTAGGGGATATGGGTATGGGTATGGGCCGCAAGGAAAGCGTTTTCTTTTCTTTCTCCTTTCTGATTCAACAGCATCAGGAATTCGCAAGGAATATATTGAAGATCATCAAACTACTAGTATATCGGGATGGCATGAGAAATAACAATCAGCCACTTGTAAAACCACGGAACCAATGCGCAAGGAATGACGATCGGCCGCTCAGTGATCTGATCCACATCGTGCTGGAGGAAATACAGTTTCCGACAGCTACTTCAATCATTCTCTGCATCTGTCTCTCTCTCTCACTCTCTGCCATGCTTTCCTGCAATGGATTCTGTGGGAGGCATCATATCAGTTCCAATTCCCTTCACCGTATCCTTTGCTCTGTGGTTAACACATTCAACATCTCTCTCTCTCTCTCTCTCTCTCTCTCTCTCTCTCTCTCTCTCTCTCTCTCTCTCTCTCCCTCTCTCTCTCTCTCTTCCCTTCCTCCCCATGAGAGCATGTTTGCACAGAAGGCTGATAGAATTTTTCTCCGTCATAATCTTCTGAGGTGTGTCTATGTCAATGCAAGGAGTATTGTGGGGAAGGCTGACGAGCTGTGGGCGTGGATTGACTCATGGAATTACTACCTTATAGCCATTCGTGAAACTTGGCTGCAGGAGGGGGAGGACTGGCAGCTTAATGTTTCAGGTTTCCGATGTTTCAGACGTGATAGAGGCAGATTAATGAATGGTGGCGGGGTGGCATTGCTAGTCAAGAGAATGTTACAGCAGTGCTCAGGCAGGACAGATTAGAGGGCTTGTCTACCGAGGCTATATGGGTGGAGCTGAGAAACAGGAAAGGTATGACGACATTAATGAGGTTGGATTATAGACCACTCAATATTCAGCGAGAATTGGAAGAGCAAATCTGCAGAGAGATAGCAGAAAACTGCAGGAAACATATAGTTGTGATAGTAGGGGATTTTAATTTTCCATATGTTGATTGGGACTCCCATACTGTTAAAGGTCTAGACGGTTTAGAGTTTGTAAAATGTGTTCAGGATAGTTTTCTAAATCAATATATAGAGGTGCCAACTAGAGAGGGTGCAATATTAGATCTCCTCTTGCAAACAGGTGGCAGAAGTGTGTGTAGGGGAACACTTTGGTTTCAGTGATCATAACACCATTAGTTTCAACTTGATCATGGATAAAGATGGATCTGGTCCTCGGGTTGAGGTTCTAAACTGGACAAAGGCCAAATTTGAACAAATGACAAAGGATCTAAAAAACGTGGACTGGGACAGGCTGTTCTCTGGCAAGGATGTGATTGGTAAGTGGGAAGCCTTCAAAGGAGACATTTTGAGAGTGCAGAATTTGTATGTTCCTCTCAGGATTAAAGGCAAAGTGAATAAGAATAAGGAACCTTGGTTCTCAAGGGATATTGGAACTCTGATAAAGAAGAAGAGAGAGATGTATGACATGCATAGGAAACAGGGAGCAAATAAGGTGCTTCAGGAGTATAAAAAGTGCAACAAAAATCAGGAGGGCAAAGAGAAGACATGAGGTTGCTTTGGCAGGCACGGTGAAGGATAATCTAAAGAGCTTCTACAGGTATATTAAGAGTAAAAGGACAGTAAGGGATAAAATTGGTCCTCTTGAAGATCAGAGTGGTCGGCTATGTATGAAACTAAAAGAAATACGGAAGATCTTAAATGGTTTTATGGCATCTGCATTTACTAAGGAAACTGGCATGGAGTCAATGGAAATGAGGCAAACAAATAGTGAGGTCATGGAACCTATACAGATTGAAGAGGAGGAGATGCTTGCTATCTTGAAGCAAATCAGAGCAGATAAATCCCCAGGACCTGACAGGGAATTCCCTCGGACCTTGAAGGAGACTCGTGTTTAAATTGCAGGGGCCCTGGCAGAAACATTTAAAATGTCGGTATCTACGGGTGAGATGCAAGAGGATTGGAGGATCGCTCATGTTGTTCTGTTGTTTAAAACCACGCTCTAAAGTAATCAGGGAATTATAGGCCGGTAAGTTTGACGTCGGTAGTTGGTAAATTATTGGAAGGAGTACTAATAGATAGGATCTACAAGTATTTGGATGGACAGGGACTTATTAAGGAGAGTCAACATGGCTTTGTGCGTGGTAGATCATGCTTAACAAATGTATTAGAGATTTTCGAGGAGGTTACCTGGAAAGTGGATGAAGGGAAGGCCGTGCAAGTTGACTACATGGACTTCAATAAGGCCGTTGACAAGGTCCCGCATGGGCAGTTAGTTAGGAAGATTCAGTCGCCAGGTATACATGGAGAGGTAGTAAATTGGATTAGACATTGGCTCAATGGAGGAGGCCAGAGAGTGGTAGTAGAGGAGGCCTGTGACTAGTGGTGTGTCACAGGGATCAGTGCTGGGTCCATTGTTATTTGTCATCTATATTAATGACCTGGATGATAATGTGGTAAACTGGATCAGCAAATTTTCTGATGATACAAAGATTGGAGGTGTAGTGGATAGTGAGGAAGGTTTTCAAAGCTTGCAGAGGGATTTGTACCAGCTGGAAAAACGGGCTGAAAAATGGCAGATGGAGTTTAATACTGAAAAGTGTGAGGTATTAGGCTTTGGAAGGACAAACCAAGGTAGAGCATACAAGATAAATGGTAAGGCACTGAGGAGTGCAGTAGAACGGAGGGATCTAGGAATACAGATACAAAATTCCCTAAAAGTGGCGTCACAGGTGGATAGGGTCATAAAGCCTTTATGGTACTTTGGCCTTTATAAATCAAAGTATTGATTTGGAATGTTATGGTGAGGTTGTAAAAGGCATTGGTGAGGCCGAATTTGGAGTATTTTGATCACCAAATTACAGAAAGGATATTAATAAGGTTGAAAGAGTGCGGAGAAGATTTACAAGGATGTTGCCGGGACTTGAGAAACTCAGTTACAGAGAAAGGTTGAATAGGTTAGGACTTTATTCCCTGGAGCGTAGAAGAATGAGGGGAGATTTGATAGAGGTATATAAAATTATGATGGGTATAGATAGAGTGAATGCAAGCAGGCTTTTTCCACTGAGGCAAGGGGAGAAAAAAAACAGAGGACAAGGGTTAAGGGTGAAAGTTTAAAGGAAACATAAGGTGGTGTGGGGGGGTGGTTCTTCACACAGAGAGTGGTGGGAGTGTGGAATGAGCTGCCAGATGAGGTGGTAAATGCGGGTTCTTTTTTAACATTTAAGAATAAATTGGACAGATACATGGATGGGAGGTGTATGGAGGGATATGGTCCGTGTGCAGGTCAGTGGGACTAGGCAGAAAAATGGTTCGGCACAGCCAAGAAGGGCCAACAGGCCTGTTTCTGTGCTGTAGTTTCTATGGTTCTATACAACTTCACATTCCAAGCTAATGCCGCTTGTTTCAGAACCGTTGTTTTCTCTCTCCTGACTTACGGCTGCAATGGAGCAATCAAGTGTAATTTTTGACTAATTTACCGCTTTCCTAACACTGAATTTTTAAATAAAATACTTATATTTGCTTATTCTGTTTGGACCATATTTTCTACTTCAAACTGTCTTAACCCACCGAAATCTTATGAGATATTTTATTTATGTTTTGCAATTTCATGGTATGTACTAGCAGCAGCACTTATCTCCACAGTTGTTTCCTAGGCCACTGGGTAAACCAAGAGTTAACTCTTTCTGGACTTTCATGCAAAATAAATTGCGTAGTTTCAAGAAGCGTTTAACCAATTTCCCCCGGGGATCAATAAAGTAAGATTATGACTATGACTATGACTATGACGTCACCAGAGAGTTTCTCTCACTGAGTTTCCCCAGCTTCAGCGAGAACAACCTCTCCTTCCTGTCACGGACAGAGATCAGGAGCAGCACTGTCAGGGAGCGTAAGGACAGACTGGCTCGATCTGTCATGGATCAGAATTCTGGAAAGACAGCATGGAATATAACAGGAAATGGGAAAAACATCTGGGTGGTTTCATTTATTTTTACACTCGATGCAGTAGATGTTCGAATCGCTCATGCGCTTCCTACCATTCAGGTGGTTTTCTTCCCCGTCCTCGCCATCATTGCTCTTCCCGGTGAGTCAGTTTGTAATTCTTAACCGCACATTTGCCTTCTCACGCGTACCTTTCTAACTATAATAATTAATGCTCCTATCGCACATACTAGTTATTGATTAAGAAAACCCTTGCTCTATGCAGTAGGGTAGTTTTCTGTCCTGAAGATCTCTGTTTCATAAAATATGTGGTGTCAGTGGTGATGATCCAGAACAGGTTTACGAGAAGAATCGACCCAGCGATTAACGATCTCACGTATGAGGCGTATTTGATGGTCCCGTGCCTGTATTCGCGTAACTTAAGCGGAGGTTAACAACGGCATCAACGTTTATGTAGAGAAAGCAAGAAGACGGCTTTGGGAGGGAAATGCATCGACCATAGCGTGTGGTCCTATGCTGTGGTCATACCGGCGCAGTTTATGCTCCCGATGTGACGGTTAAACCTCTGACTTACAGTTATTCAACACAGCAGCCTGTCACTGAGACGTTAACACATTACATTTTGAAAGGATATCCCCCTTAAACCCAATCTAACCTCGCCTCCTGCCGTCTACGCGCCAGCACCTCCCTGAGCATTAAACAGGTCCCTCCGCTTTTAAGATCTTCTCATGTGTCCACCATATTATCAAAGAGCACATTCGTATTTTGTCTCGTAACAGAACTATCTCCCGAGATACCGTCGTTCATTCTTCACGTATCCGCATTAGCTATCGTTCAACAATAACATTTTGCGCACGTTCTCTAAACTGTGAACGTTTATCTTAATGTCTCCGTTTCTGCCCATTTTGCGTTCGCCTGCTCTGTATCCACGTTTCTTTTGTTCTCATTCCAATCGGCAGTCGGAGGCTGTCGCAGAACGGTGTTGCATAAATCGTCGTATTATCTGTCTTCCCGTCGGAAGAATAATATTATTGTCAACACCCCTCCTCCATTTCTCCCTGGCCATTTAACCACAACGGTCGCAATACAAAACTAATAAATTCGTTAATACCTTTCCAACTGCCATGTGCTGTCCGAGATTCCCCTGAAGCGAAGTAATCATTCCCTCCGCGAATGTAGTCACTGGTTTCCTCTTCCGGCTCTGGCTATCCTCATCCAAACTGTGTTCGTAAAATGCATTTTCCGATCAGGGACCGGAATCTGTGCTTCAGCTAAACCTGGTGGGTGTCCAGGACACTTAGTTCACGACAGCTGAGATCCCGCAGGTTCCTCAGATGCACCATTCAACTCTTTTTCCCTCTGCACGTACAGAGTTTCCCGATCACCACCATCGTTATCTGTGTTCTTCGCTTTCTAGTTCGTTGCTGATATTCGGTAGAACAGACAGCAGTGAGTTTACACCACTCTGCAAAACGGTTTAATTTTATTAATTGGTAATCGCTACCATTAAATTATTCCGTCAGTTAAAATCATTTCTCTCATTGGTACACAATATATGCTCGCTTTGAGATAAACCTTCTTGGTGTGTTAACCGTAATCGTATATTTTGTTTGGCAGTGAACATGGTGACCATCTTCATCCTGTCTCGGGGAAAGTGCGGCCTCTCCAGAGTTGTCACTTGCTACCTGGTTGCCATGGCAGCGGCGGATCTTCTGGTTCTGATCCTGGACCTGATATTGAGCAAACTTCCACTTACGTACATGTCATACTCGGTTTTCCTCCGCTCTATGCCCAGTAGCTGTAATGTCCACGCTGCTCTGATGTACACCGCAACCGATTGCTCGGTCTGGTTCACCGTCACTTTCACCTTTGATCGGTTCGTCGCTATTTGTTGCCAGAAGCTGAAAACAAAGTATTGCACCGGGAAAACTGCGGCTGTGGTTTTGGGGACAGCGAGTGTGATCAGCTGTTTGAAGAATATTTACTGGTATTTTCGTCTCTTAAGGGAATACACATGGATAATCTCTCCATTCATTTGTTTCGCGAGAGATTATTATTTCTATATCATGAAACAAATTGAACTATTTTATAACTTCATCACCCCTGTGTTCCCATTTGTGCTGGTTCTAGTAACGAATGGCTTCACCGTCAGGCACGTCTTAGTCACCAGCAGACCTCGCAGGAAACTCAGGATTCCCGGCAACGGACAGAGATCCAGAGATCCGGAGATGGAGAAACGCAGGAAATCTCTCGTTTTATTGCTGATCGTCTCGGGCAATTTCATCCTGCTGTGGGCACCTTTCACTGTGTACTCCATGTGGAGTCGGCTATATGATCTTAGCACATCTGTGTATCCGCCAGATTCGCTGCGAGAGCTGGGCAGTATTCTGCAGCTTCTTAGCTGTTGTACAAACATGGCCCTTTACGCCGTTACACAGACCAAGTTCAGAGAGCAGCTAAAGAATGTGGTAAAATCTCCGCTCGCTCTCTTTGTTTCGAAGAAGTCGTGAACTCGCGGCGTCTCCCGCTGTAACCGTACATTTCGGTATTTTCTGTTCCTCTCGGCCCGTCGCTATATTTCTTCCACTTACACTTCCCAAGCGGAAATGACGTACAAAAGCCCGTTATAGAGCCAAAAAGCTCTTCCCTCATTTGCCGGCCTATCTTCCAATCTCTACCCTACAGATCGTAGTGCATTTTGCCCCACAGTTCCACCGTACTGTCCTTCTGGCGCCCCGGACACATTCGTCCTGCTGCAAGGCCATACCCCTGCGAGGTCCCGAAACAACCCGTTCGATCCCGAAAGTGACGACTGAATTGGTGCTGCTAGTCCATTGACTGCTCAATGGGTGCTCCTCCTTGCACGTAGGCTGAGCTCGTCATTTTCATGTACATTCCCTGCACTTTCCCACTCCGCCCTCAGAACGGGCTGGTCCCATTATAACACGACTCTCATCTCTCGATCTCTCTGTCCCCAACTCCAGAGGAAGATCATCAAACAACATCTTTTACAAAGCCAGTCTACTTACTCTCACAGTTACCTTGTCGATCCCTCCTTCCACACGGACACTCGGAAAAGTGCTATTCCATTCTATCATTTCCTTGGGTGAGAATTTCTGCTCAAGACATTTTACAGTAAAGGGAGATTCCCCTTCCCCCACGATCGATGCTGTCGTCACCATTTCCTGCAGGCGACATCGATCCAACTCATCACCGTACACCAAGTTCCACCTCTGGAATCCTTGAGAATTAAGCTGCTTATACACTACTACCATTTTTATTTTTCATAATGAGGTCGCTCCTTATCCTGTCGCATCACTAAACATAACGACAACATCTGAATTTAAACACGTCAGTCAGTAGAACCAGACTACCAAAGACGAATCTCAGGCATCACCGACAGCAATGTCGGTTATACAGACCCAACTCAGATTTTTTTTCCCGATAAAATGTATTCAATTCGCAATTCTCGCTGACTTGATAACACATACAATCCCTATGAAAAGTATTCACACCCCCAACCCCTTGGAAAACCCTTGTAGCCGTGTGTATCCCAGCTATGCCTGCCTTTTCATCCAGCACGTGGAAAGGTCTCTGTTGCAGGCCGACACTGGCGTCACTCCCTGATCTTTCCTTGGCGACATCGACGACTGCATTCGGGCTGCTTCCTGCATGCATACGGAGCTCGTCGAATTCTTCGACCACCTCCAACATCCAACCTGCCTTCAGCTTTGCCTGGTCCATTTCCGACAACTCTCTCCCCTTTCTCAGTCTCTCTGTCTCTATGTCTAGGGGCAGCTTACATACTCTTGTGTTTTACAAACACATCGGTTCTCACAGATACCTGGACTACACCTCTTCCGATCCTGTACTTGTAAAACTGTGATCCCCTTCTCTCAATTCCTCCCATCTCCGCTGCTTATTCTCTCACGATGAGGCGTTTCATTTCAAGACGAAGATGATGTCTTTTTTCTTCAAAGAAAGGGACTTCCCTTCCTTCACCATCAACACTGTCCTCTCATCCTCAGCTCCTCCATTTCACGCAGGTTTGCATTTACATCACCTTCCCGCCACCCCAGCTACGATATGGAACTCTTGTCCCCATCTATCATCCCACCAGCCTTTCGCGTTCAGCACATAATTCTCCGTAACTTCCGCAATCACCAGCGACATCCCACCAAAAAAACACTTGGCGCTTTCTACAGGCATCGTACCTACGCGACTCCCTTGTGCATTCGTCCCTCGCCCCTGATCTCCCTCCTGGCACTTATCCTTCAAGCTAAACAGGTGTCTAACACCCTCCTCTACACAGCCTCGCTCAGTAAGATTCAGATCCTCAAAATGTCCTTCCAGGTGAGGCGACACTTCAACTCTGAGTCTGGTGAAGTCAATGATTTTATCTCCTGTTTATCGGTGAGACGAGATGCTGAATGGGAGAATGCTTCACCGAAAACATTTGCTCCCTCTATCAGAAAATGTGGGACCTCCCAGTTGCCATCGACTTAAATTCTCCTTCGTATTGCCCATTCCAACATGTGTGTCCATGGCCTCCTCGACTGTCGAGATGAAGCCGCTCTCTTGTTGGTGGAGCGACACCTTATATCCCGCCTGGGTCGCCTGCAACTAGGTGGCGTGAACATCCATTCCTCGAATTTTTGGTAATGCTCCCCCATTTCACCATTCCCCACTCCAACCTTATCTCCAATCCTGCCCCTCACCTCCCTCCGGTCCTCCTCCCCCTTTTCTGTCTTCTATGCCATTCTGTCTTCTCCTAATAGATTCCCTTCTCCATCCTGTTTTACTTTCACTAGTCTACTACCCAGCTCTTTACCTAACCCTTGTCTCCATCCGTGTTTCACCTTTCCCCCTGTGATTCTTCCTCAGCTTCCCCAAACGTCTACATCCGTCTCCTCACCTTTTGTCTCGAGTCCCGCCGGAGGGTCTCGGCTTGAAACGTCGACCATCACCTTTCCACAGATGCGGAGTTCCTCCAGCATTTTGGGTGTGTTTCTCAATAAAGATAATTCCCTGAGTATTTGTGGTTGGTAGGCGGTGGGAGAGTGCAATGCCCTGGTTCAGAGCATTACTGCCAGGCCGTATGTGTTTCCTTCAGCAGCTCTGTAAGAGCAGTCTGTTCTGCTTTCAGTCTGTTCGGGTCATCGTTGAAGATGAGGAATCTGTGCCATCCAGTTAGGAACTAGGAGGCGGGGGGGGGGGGGGGGAGGAGATTTTTTTATTGTTGTTGTTGTTGAGGGCAAATGAGGTCGATCCCGAGGTTTTTTTCGGCGGAAGATGAAGAGGGAAGACGCTGGGGAAAAGCGGTGGGAGACCCGTTTGTTCGAGATGGATTGCGAGCAGCGTTGGGAAGCGGGGTGTGAGTTCTCACGCAGACCGACGACCCAGCGCGTGTGGACGGAGATGTATAAGATGAGCTCCAACTTGTGCAATTTGTTCAAATAAATTTGGCTTTTTCGGTTTTTTTTTCTTTCCTTTTCTCATGCTTAGGTTAAGATTCATAAATATAATTCCTTTATCGTATGTAGTGCACTGTCTTTTACTTCTGTTCCACAAATCTAATATCTAAATAGAATAACCGTAACAAGTGGATGTTGCAACTATTTGGTTTCGCTTGAACAAATGGACCCAGACTTGGCAGTTCCTCCGAGACTCTCTTTATTGTTAATTTAAGACATCCGTTAGTCTTACGAGACCATGGATCTGCGCCTGGAAAGTCTTCACTCTCCAGGGCGCAGGCCTGGGCAAGGTTGTATGGAAGACCAGCAGTTGCCTATGCTGCAAGTCTCCCCTCTCCACGACACTGATGTTGTCCAGGGGAAAGGCATTAGGACCCATACAGCTTGGCACCAGTGTCGTCACAGAGCGATGTGTGATTAAGTGCCTTGCTGAAGGACACAACACGTTCCCTCGGCTGGGGCTCGAACTCATGACCTTCATGGCTCTAGTCCAATGCCTTAACCACTTGGCCACGTGCCCACTATTGTTAATACATAGAAGAAAATAGAGTTGCGAGAAATGCTTTATGTTGTACACTACCTACACCACAAACAGGTAGGGCTAACTGAAGCAACCCCTAGTAGTCTACATCGCCCAGTATACTTAGCAATGTCTGCGTGGTCCCTGAGGCAGGCGATCGACCGTGGACTGGCTGGGGTGGAGGTCCTTGGCGCCGGTTCGGCTGCTCGGCCCGAAGCTGGGGCCCAGGCGAGTGGTCGGCGCAAGAAAGAACTTCCACACCTTTATAGCTGTATTGCCACCTCCTAGTCCAGCTGGTAGGGCCCTGGCATCCAATCCGACGCCTGCACATCTCCCCTTGTTTAGTATCAATGGTCAATCTGCCAACAACATGAATTCCTACTTGTTAACCATTTCTTTACCGCATCCATTGTCATACCCACTCAATCCACCCATACACTACACACTTACCTGTACACTCCACCCCCTGACCCTGGTGCAGCGGATCACGGACGCCTGAAAGCAATTACAGCAGCACACATTGACTTCAGCACATGCACAATAACTACTGTAACGACTAATATTATTACAATCCATATTACCCATTGCTGTATCTTATGTCCAATGCCCCCAAAGGCGTTAGATAACCAGGAAAAGGATATTTGGATCATAGGAGCCCCTCCCAATGCATGCAATGCTCCCATTGAACACACCCAACATTTTGATACATTCAATCGTACAACATATTCATAACTCATTCTCAAAAACGCAATTCGATGCCCGATACTATCACCAAAGTCCTCAATTCCTGAATCCTTTGACGCGGACGGCCCATCCAGACCTCCTCAGTCCATATGCGTCGACGAGGAGGGACGGCAGAGGGAATCCGCGACTCCGGACGGTGACCCATAGACCAAAGGTGTTTTCTTCGCGCCTTAAAGCATCTGTATCACTCATTGATCTGGGAGAACGGCTGTATTGATCGCGCAAGGTTCCACTTTCTTTTTTGATCGGCTGGGGAGGGGTTCCAAGCTCAGACCCCAGGCTCTTCCCCTCAAGTGCCCTTAATAGAGCACTGTACCTTAGCAACATTCCAGCCATCGGTCTGTAATACACAAGAAAACATTAATTCTAGTTCCGAGCTGTCAGGCGTTCGGAATTTAAACCTTACAATTCTACCTGTCCTTCTATAGCGACCCACCGAGTGCTGCCCTGTGCGGGGCTACTATTTCCCCCTTCTGCTGTTCCCCTATTGGCCCTGTCACCCATGCTTTACCAGCTACCTGACTTATCTCACTTAGACACAGAATAAGTCTGCGTCAAACGGGAAATAGGGGAACCTCCTGTTGTGGTCGATTGTTCAGAACATTCACCGCTTGTTGCAGCACTGAATGCCATCTCTTCATGGGTGGGTCATCAATCGAATCTGCTGCTTCACAAGTCCATTTAATCGTTCAATCAAGCCAGCTACTTGGGGGTAATAAAGTATATGGTGGACCCAATAAATACCTTGCTCTTTCGCCCAGTCCTGGATCTGTTGCCCTGTAAAATGGGATCGATTATCAGACTCTATTTCCTCGGGTGTGCCATGATGTGACATCAGGAGTTCCACCCCCGGAATAGTGGACTCCTGACTGGCACTAGAAAACGGTCTGGCCAACAGGAATCCAGAATAAGTGTCCACCATTGTCAACAAATATTTATCATTCTTATGTGGGGGCAGGGGTCCAATGTAATCAATCTGACATACTTTCGCCGGGTACGGAGCTCCTCTTAATATGGCCGAAAGGTCCACGCGGGACAGAGCGAGACTTGACTTGCTGGAAATAGACATTCCGACACAGTAGTCCGACAGTCATCCACCGTCAAAGGTCTCGTCCCCACTCTCGCCTCCCCTTCTCTCCGGGACGGCCGGACTGCTCGTGGGCCCATCTAACTAGAGGCACTGTAATAGCAGATACCGCAGCCAAGCCGTCTACGTGACTATTGTGGAGCGTCGTAATGTCCTCCTGGTGGGCATTCACATGATACACATAAATATCGCGCCTCCGCACCTCTTGTCATACCTGCTGCCAATATTCCTTGCCCCAGATAGGTTTATTATGAACTGCCCACTGGTGCATCTGCCAGCTCACCATACAGACAGCCATTCCATTAGCCACCGCCAACGAGTCGTTATATATTCTAATTTCCTTGGTGGGGAGTGAAGAGGGCAGGGTAACAGCTACAGGTTCCGGCAGCTGACTGGATCCGCCCTCTCCTTCTTGTATTAGCTGAGAATCGTCCGAGGGTCGCAGGGCAGCGGTCTTTCACCGTTGGCGCCCCGACACCCAACGGTTCCAACCGTCCGTAAACCAGGCACCAGCCTTTTCATCCGATGTCAATTCCTCGTCCGGCCGGCCCCATCGAATGGAGGAGGGTTCGAGGTGGGGAGACGCCTTCTCTTTCTTGGTTCCCGCTGTCATAGGTCATCTGGCTACTTGTTCATGAAAACGGCTTTGTCGGCCCGGTCCTGTATACACCATTTCCACTTCACCGTGGATGACAGCTGTGCACACTCCTGTCTCACCTTCGTATCTGGGCGAGCACCCAGAACATAATAGGCAAATCGGGTCGCAACACCGTGGGGTCCGATCCCGTGATGGACTCCGTTTCCACCAGGGCCTAGTAACAAGCCAGGAGCTGTCGTTCTAACGTGGTATATCGTCCGGCAGCCTCCGGCATAGTGCGTGACCAGAACCGGAGGGGCACCCTCCTTCCATTCTGCAGTTGCCACAGACTCCATACGGCCACGTTATCGTGAACAGACACCCGTAATTCATACGGGCCCCCGGGAGCCGAAGTGAAAGGGGAAGAGTCTCTTCAACTGCCATTTTGGACTGCTCGAATGCCTCCTTTTGCTCATCTCCCCATGTGAATTCACTCCTCTTACGAGTGACCGCGTACAACGGTTTCAGTAGGAGAGTCAATTCGGGAATATGTCTTCTCCAATATCCTAATAACCCCACAAAGCGCTGAGCTTCTTGCTTATTAGTGGGGATAGCTGTGGTTTGTATTTTATTTCGTACCTTTTCCGGTATAATCCTCTCCCCAGCATGCCAGTGGATGCCCAGAAACGTCACGGATTGACTGGGACCTTGCACCTTATCTTCACTCACACCCCATCCCCTCTCTCACACACTGTAACAGGGACCGCAGCGCCTCTGCGACACCCTCCCCGTCCGGTCCCTGTAACATGACATCATCGATGTAGTGGTGAACTCCGACGTTAGGGGGCAGTGCGCAGGTCTCCAGATCACCTGCCACTATCCCGCGGCATGAGGTCGGACTATGGACAGGTCCCTGTGGCAAACGAGTGAAGGGATATTGCCGACCGTTCCAGGTGAAAGCCAGCTGCTCCTGTGATGCCTCCTCCAAGGGAATCGAACAGAAGGCGCTGGCCAGATCAATAACAACATACCATCGACCATCTGCATCATCCGGAATATCATCTACCAGCGTCACTATGTCGGGCACAGCAGAACTCAACGGGGAAGAGTATCGATTCAATTGTCGATGATCAACAGTCATTTGCCAGGACCTGTCTGGCTTCTTTATCAGCCAGACCGGGCTATGGTACGGGGACGTGGCGGGTCGAATAACCCCAGCTTGCTCCAAGGAGGCAATAGTTTCAGTCATTTCCTTGTGACCTCCCGGGATCCGGTATTGTGGAACCGACACTAACTGCGTCGGTGGAGGGATTAACAGGGGCTCCCACTTTGCCCTTCCGACTACCACCCGCATGCTCCGGATCCCAAAACTAAAGGTCCCTAACGATGTCTTCAATTGCACTCCCCGTAACGCATTCATTCCGAAGATGCACTCGGTGGTTACAGCAATTAGGACAGACACAGAACGCGGGACGTTTTTGTCAATCGTTACTCGTACCGTTACTTCCTGGGCCCTCGTAAGGGCACCCCCCCCCATCCCTTCAATATTATACTCGGGTCCCCTCCACTTATTGGGGTCTCCCGGGATCACAGTATGTTCTGCCCCAGTGTGGACCAGGACAATCCGTTGATCATTTCTCTTAGCCTAATGGACATAATGGTATATAACGCCTACGGTCCCCCGGGTCCACATCGAATGGATCTTATATGTCGGGGGAACCCGGTCACCCCCTAGGGGTTGGGAGGCCACCATTTTCCGGTCTCCTCCAGCTGACAATGGGTACGGTGAGAAGGCAGGAGGAGCAGGAGGGTCCACCGGCGTCTTCCCAGCTTTCATGTGCTCACGATACATAGCATACAATACACTAGTGGGCACACCGTCAATCTTCTCCTTACTGATGCCTGCTTTCAAAAGGGTAGGGAACATCTCCCCTGCGCATCAGGGCAGGTTTCCTAGTCCCATTGGTACCGTTAGTACCTTCTCCTCCCCCCAACTCCAATATTCGTTAGCCGTGTCGAACGGACTCGGGGTTTAACCACCTGCAAGTCCGAAAGGTTCGCCAAGGCATTAGTCACGTCCTCCACATCCTCCTGAACTGAGGGCCCCAATAATGCAAGAACCACACCCCGAATGGATGGAGCGGCTGACCGCACCAATCTCCTGTACATCCCTCTGGTGAATTCCTCTTGGTCGGGATCTCGACCCAGTGGCCACTGTGCACCCCAGTCCCCAGACATCCTATTGACCAGGGCCTGTTGTCTTCAGCGGTGAATGCCTTCAGCGGCAGTCTCCCAGTCCCACTGTACCTGTGAATCCCAATCAAGGGGGTGCCGAATACCTTCTTAACAGCATCCAATACTTGCAATAAGAACCTATCCGCACGGGGAGATTGGCGTAACTCAATGTTAATACGGGTATTCGAGGTTAAAGACCCTAGCCTCGCTTGTTCTTCAGGATGAAAGGTTATACTAGCCCCTCTCTCATCCCACAAGGGGAGTAACCATTCCGCTAGCGACTCCCCAGACCTTTGTTTAAAACGGGCAGCCATTTCAGGTAGCTCCTTATCATTATACTCGAGAGTCTGTACTCCCGGCTGCCCGGGTACAGTCTTTTGAGAATTCATCACAGCAGGCCGAGCCTGCAATGGTTCTGGGGGAAAAGCAGTTTCCCCCTCACCGAAGGTCCCAATACCATTATCATCATACCATACATCCCCATCCCAGGTATCTAGATCTCCCTTGGGTAACAACATTGATCTTATCTTCATGGCATCGGGGGTATAATTCTGGCGGTGAGCGCCTCCTGATGTTTAATTTGCACTAGCCTACATGCCATCTGAATTCCCTTCTCCTCAGCTTCCTGCGCCCTATTCTGACTGGTCCTCACCACCTCAATCATGACTGAGCACCTCTCCTTCACAGCAATCCGTCATCCCTCGACGTATCTCTTTCTTGTTCCACCTCACGGGTCCTTTCCAACTGTTGGCACAAGGCTGTGGCCAGCAGCCAATAGCCATCGGTATGAGAACCTCGGTTCGATGGAAAATTTATTTCTCGCAACAACCCCATTTCTTACTTCCCCATTTCTCGCCAGTATTATCTAGGCGATCATCCCAGCTTAGCAAGGGTGTTAGCAAGTACAGCAAAACCATCAATATTATCCGCCCACCTTCTTCTTACAGAAACATCTGACTGATGCTAAGCTGGGACACATCATCAGTGACGTTACCTGGGGTCGTCAGGTGTTTCGGGTCTTTCAACATCATACACCCTCGCCCAGGCGACCCACCCGGGGTTGATCAGACCCCGGCCTGTGTCCTAGCAGCTACCCACGGATCTGCCCTCTTTATCCAGAGCCATCCTGACGCTTTCTCTGCCGCATCT
Source organism: Mobula birostris (assembly GCF_030028105.1). NCBI lineage: Eukaryota > Metazoa > Chordata > Chondrichthyes > Myliobatiformes > Myliobatidae > Mobula > Mobula birostris. Next base: position 7,999,445 of record NC_092382.1, read on the forward strand.
ATGGTGGTAGAAACGGCTCTCCTTCTTCTCCCTCCCGTGATTCCAAGGGCAGTGTGTACTTTGCAGAGCGACTGACCTGCAAAGCCACGACACCCGACCTCCACGGGCCAGCACTCTGCTCTCCAGCCTCTTCTCTGCAAGTTGTTCTTCAGATCTTCATACTTGGCTCTTTTCTGCTCGTAGGCCTCCTCCATGCGTTCTTCCCATGGCACGGTAAGCTCCAGCATAGGGACGTGCTTCAATGAGTCGGACCACAACACAGTGTTACCGCAGTGTAGTCTCTGTGATGTGGGGAGGAAACTGCAGCTGCTTTCCCAGGTCTGCCTTTAGCTCCAGTCCTGCGCAGTGAAGAGCAACCCGCTTGCTTTCTGGTGCTCTGTTGGTCTTTCCCCCTCTTTGACACAGCAGATGGTATTCTTGACCGGACTTTTTTTCCAGCAGATGTTCGATCCCCTGATTTGTCCGGAGGACCAAGTCATGGCGCCACCGATAACGGCCATCAGCAAGAGCTCTGGGGCAGCAGCTCAGAATGTGCTCTAGCGTACCGGTCGTCTCACAGAGGGGGCAAGCTGGTCGTTCTGCAAGGCCCCAGCAGTGCAGGTTGGACGGGCTAGGAAGGACGGCATAAACAGCCTGGATAAGGAACCTGATGCGGTGTGAATCCACCTTCCAGAGATCATTCCACGTGATCTTTCGCTCGATCACCTGCTCCCATTTGGTCCAGGCTCCTTGCTGTTTCATTGCCACCGCTCTGCTGGTCCTCTCCTCCTCTACAGCTGCCCTTACTTCATTCTGAAGCAGTTCTCGTTGCTCTTTCCCTTGTACTTTGTCAAAATGGGGGACTTCAAGGCTTCCGAGTCCAACTCTTCCCTTGGCGACCGCCCCCACCAGCACTTTGTGACGCAGTCGCGCCTCAGCTTCTCCCACCGCAGCTTCCGCTCTCCACTCTCTTCCAGTTCTCACCGCCACTCTTGCTCCGGCAACCTGTGGATCTGAAGATTCCCGAAACTGCAGCACCTCTCTTGCTCGCAAAACCTTGAACTCGTCCTCGAAGGATTTCAGGAGGAGCCTCGGTTTGCAGTTACTCCCGTACAGAGCGATGCTGCTGATGTTCCTTGGTAAACCCAGCCATCTTCGCAGGAACCGGCTGACGACCCTCTCTAATTCAGCAACAGTGGGAATTGGAAACTCATAGAGAAGCAGTGGCCAGAGGATTCTGGGTCGTACACCGTGCTGGTAGATCCATGTCTTAAACCACCCTGGAAGGCCAGTCCTGTCAACCTCTTGCAGCCATTGTTCAAGCTCCCCACAGGTATTTCTTATTGCCGCCTTATCTCTGAGTGTTGCATCAAACCTCTTCGCAAGACTTTTAACAGGGTTCTCTGTGATGGTAGGGGCTGGAATGTCCTCAATAGAGAAATCTCTCCTGTGCTCTCCCCCTTCTTCAGCACTACAGATCCTGATTTTGCAGGCTTAAAGGACATCCTTGCCCACCTCATCACCCTTTCCACCCCCTTCAGAATCCACCTAGCACCAGGCACTGACTCCGTAGTGATGGTCAGATCATCAACGAAGGTTCGTATTGGTGGTTGGCGGATCCCAGATCTTCATTTCGGACCTCGACACTCTGGCTCTGCAGATTTTACCAGCGTGTTCATTGCCAGGTATGCGATATTGTTCCGGGACAACCTCTTTGTTCCAGCGAAACATTTTCGGCAATCCACGTATCCTGCTGCCACGCCGCCAATTGTTTCACAGAACTGATACCCAATAAGAATAACCGTGACGGGTGGCTGCTGCGACTATTTGGTTTCGCTTGAACAAATGAACCCAGACTCGGTAGTTCCTCCGAGTACTCGCTTCATTGTTAATACAGGGAAGGAAATAGAGAGTTGTGAGAAATGCTTTTTATTATACATACCTACACCACAAACAGGTAGGGCTAACTTAAGCAACCCCTGGTAGTCTACACCTCTGAGTATACTTAGCAACGCCTGCGTGGTCCCTGAGGCAGGCGATCGACCGTGGACTGGCTGGGGTGGAGGTCCTTGGCGCCGGTTCGGCTGCTCAGCCCGAAGCTGGGGCCCAGGCGAGTGGTCGGCCCAAGAACGGACTCTCCCACCTTTATACCTGTATCGCCACCCCCCCCCCCCTCCAGTCGATGGTCGGGTGACATGCAACAACCGGCCTTTGCCTCCTTCAGGGACAATACATCCTATTAATCTTACAAACAAACAATGTTAAGAAAAACATTCTTTAGAGACAAGGTGATTAATTACTTTTAAACAAATCAGCACTTTTAGTTTGCTCTGAGGCATATGATCAGTAGACCAGAGTCACATATATCGTTCTCCCCTTATCTAGTATCAAGAGTCAATCTGCCCAACAACATAACAGACCCACAGATTCGTAATTGTTAACCATTTCCTTGCCGTGCCAATTTTCATACATCATACGCTTACCTATACAAGTAGTTAAGGAGGATTTTATTTAGTCAGAGAGCAGTGAATCTGTGGAATTCTCTGACACTGATAGCGGTGGGGGCCACATCTGTGAGTAAATTTCAGGCAGAAGCTAATAGTTTGCCTATTAGTCAGGGCATTATAGGATATGCCGAGGAGGCAGGTGTATGGGGTTGAGTGAGAACCGGGATCAGCCATGATAGAACGGCGGAGCAGACTCGATGGGGCTGAATGGCCTAATTCTGCTTATGGTCTTATGGTCTTATACTGCTAGTGTCTTACACAGTGAAGATTGACACAAAATACTTACTACATTCAGCCGCTGTTTCTTTGTTCTGTTACTAACTCGCCAGCATCATCTTCCAACGGTACAATATCAACTCTTGCCTCCCGTTTACTCTTTATATATCTGAAAAACTTTTGATACTTGATATTATTGGCTCACTTGCCTCAATTTTTCACCTTGTCTCCCCTGTGTGTTTTTTCTAGTTGTCTCCTGTTGGTTATGTAAAAGCTTTTCAATCCTCTAACTTCCCATTTTCTTGCTATATTATATGACCCACTTTTGCTTTTATCAAACCCAGGAGAAAATCCGTGGATGATGGAAATCCAAGCAACACATACACACAATGCTTGAGGAACCTAGGAGGCCAGGCAGCATATATGGGAAATAGTAAACAGGCGACGTTTCGGGATGGGACGCTTCATCAGGACTGGGGAAAAAAAAAGATGAGACGTCAGAGGAAGAAGTGTGGGAGTGAAAGGGGTGGAAGAAGTGGTAGGTGATCGGTGTAACTAGGAGAGGGGGACTAGTGAAGGAAAAAAAAACATCTTAGGATATAATTTCCTTAATGATTCTCGAAAGATCATTGCTAATGCCTCCACATCTCTTCAGCCACCGCTTTCAGATCTCTGAGGTGTACACCATCTGGTCCACATGACCTATTTACCTTCAGACCATCTCTGTTTTCCAAGAACCTTCTCTCAAGTAACCTAACTTTACACATTCTGACCACTGATATCTGGGAATTACATATCCTCGTCAGTGTCTTCGACAGATAAGAGTGATATACAATACTTATTCAGATCATCTGCCATCACCTTGCACCCCCACCCCATTACTACCTCTACAACATTATTCTTCAGTGGTTTGATATCCACTTCCTCCTCTTTTACAGTAAACGTACCTGAAAAAAACATTTGGTATCCTCTTTAATATTATTGGCTAGCTCACCTATGTATTCCATCATTTCCTTCTTAATTATTTTAGTTGCATTCTTTTGGTTTTTAAAAGCGTCCCAATCCTCTAACTTCCGAGTATTTTTTTGCAATATGCCCTCTCTTTGGTTTTTATATTGTCTTTGATTTCTCGTATCAGCCATGGTTTTGTCACCTGACCATTGGAATAAAACTTCCTCTTTGTGACGTGCATATCCTATGCCTTCCGAATTGCTTCCAGCCGTCACTGTCCTGTTTTCATCCCTGCCTGTGTTCTTTTCAAATCAATTTTGACCAATTCTACTCTCATGCCTCTCAAATTCTCTTTATTCCACCTGTGACTTTAGCTTCTCCTTCTCTATTGTCAGGGTGAATTTGATCATATTAAGATCACTCTCCACTGAGGGTTCTTTGAACATAAGCGACCTAACTAATTCCGGTTCATTACAACACACAATCTAGATTAGCAGATCCCCAAGTGGGCTCAACCACGAGCTGCTCCAAAAAAAAATCTTGTTGGCATTTTAGGAATTTCTCCTCTTGAGACCAACACCATCCTAATTTTCCTAATCAGCTGCATGACAATCCCCCATGACGATTGTAAGATTGCCCTTCTGGCACGCATTTTCTATCTCCCATTGTCATTTGTGGACCACAGACTTACTGCTGTTTGGGGGTCTCTACACAATTCCCATCAGGGATTTTTTTTTTACATTTGCTCTTCCTTAATTCTACCCACAGATTCTACACCTTCCAACCCCATGCCACCTCTTTCTAATGATTTTATTTAATATTTTACCAACACAGCCACACAACCCCACTACCGGCTTGTTATTTCAAGAAACATATAAGTATCTGGGAAACAAGAGGACCTGCAGATGCTAGAAATCTAGAGAACTACACACAAAGTGCTGGAAGAGCTCAGCTTGTCAGGCAGCATCTATGGATGGGAATCAACATTTCAGGCCAAGACCCCTCTTTGGGACTCTTGATACCCATGTATCTGGAATGTCAACAAGCAAAGACAATAGAAAGTAGTACGAAATAGGGAAAACCTTTGACAAAATTTAGTTCAAGGCTTAAAAAAAAAACCTGCCAAACAGAGATCAATAGCTAACAAATACAACAAAGGCAGTAAACACTTTCATCAAAAAGGACATTGACTTCCTTTTAATAAAAATATCTTAGTCGCATTTCAATCCATAAAATTTACAAATGTAAATAAGAAATTTAGAAAAGCATATTTACACTTAAACCCACTTAGATTAGCACTACCTTCGACAGAAGGAGGAATAGAAATAACACACATGGAAAAAAAACACAACAGTCAGATAAAACTTCTAAGTAAATATTTTCATCAAAAATGAACTGGATTCAGCACTCCCTGTGTGTATCTGCAATTGTGATAAGAAATACCAGAAAACTTAAATGAGAGGCCCATTCAGAAAAAAGAATCATCACTATGGATGAAAACATTAACAGTGGAATGAGTATGACCCTCCATGGGAGACATCCCAGTGATCTGAGCAGATGAGATGGTGACAAGGAAGCATCGAGCACCTGACTGAGAGTTGGAGACCTCTTCCCAGAAACAGGGGGGTTCCTTTCAGAAATACAGGACAAGGTGGTTAACAAAAGGCAAAAAAAAATCAAAAATACATGAAATGCCAAGAAAAACCAGACACAATCCAACATATTCCAGGATCCTGCAGCAGTTTAACTCAGTTTGATTACTTATGAAGGTACAATCAAGTGGAAAGTATCATTGACCAAAATCGTGCTTTAAAATGCAAACTCATGAATGCCCTCCATCACTTCATAAAGGCACCAGAAATTCAAGCCTGATCCAGTTTTGGAGTCAAAATCTTACAAATTATTTGATAATCAACACATTATTTCAGATAGGACAATCCATAATAACCATGGGGATATAATATTACAGGATAAACAAGCAGGAACAACCCCCACAATAGAAAAAAACATTCCCAACACACACGTTCCTCGACCAGTGGAGCACCTCACCAATGGTGTTGTTTGTGTCATCAGTCACACAATCGAAATATTTTCTGTCAATCAGCTTCCAAATGTTGCTACTCTGTCATTCGTCGCCACACCCCACTGCTGATTCCCTTCTCCTCATCATACGTTCTTACTCTGACCATCATCCAGAGCCCCAAACTCTGCCCTGTGCAGACCCGCCTCTGGTTTCTGACCCTGCTCCATTGAACATCTAACTGATGGTTTCCCATTCTGCTTTCAGTCTTTAGAGGACAGTGGTGTTTTCAACAACCCTTCAGAAGCAGGGAAAATGACCCATAACGTGGAAATGAGTCGTGATTAAGGAGGTTAACTACCAATGTCATGCTTCTCAGCACAGAGATTAGAGGGGCAAAGAGCATCCCAGACAGAACTGCAGTCAGCTCCACTTCTTCAGTCTGCAGAGAATTCAAGGGAAACCCATCACCACAGGGAGAGTGAGAGATGAACAACAGGGGAGGATTTAAAAGGCCTGTCGTGGAACAGAATTACTGGCAGGGTCCAGCCGGCCTGAGTTGACTCTCTCCTGTACACTAGTTGTGTTATAAATTCACTAAGTAATGGAGACAGAGTTTAAAATAGAACTGATTTATTTGTCTCAGATACAGGAATATTAATCTCCAGTCTCTTTAAGGTGAGTATGCAGCAGAAGAAACTCCTCCCATGCCCAGTGACCAGGGTGCAGAACTGGGTGTGGTGAGCAGCAGCAATAATTGCAGAGTTCAGCACCGACAGACACTCTCAAAATTGCATTCAGCAACGGTGATGGACAAATATCCAGCATGCACCTTACTGAAACTTTCTGCCAGTGTGAACCCAGCAGTCTGCCACAAGTGTATCACACTGTAAGGTTTCACCACTCATTTAATGGCCTCTCTGTAATGTTTCACTGCTGAAGTAACAGTTTCAGTGCAGCAGCAATGTTTAGGTTATGAATAGAGATAACAGGGTTTTAGATTGCGGTGCTATCCAATGTTACGTAACCGGCACTAATGAATGTCAATTGAGGCAGATTATATCCAAACAACCAAACATTTAGTAAATATCGATAAACACTGGGGAAAGAATGAAAACCTTAACCGGAAGTAAACTGCTACGTGGCCCTTCAACAAACCGCCACTCGGTACTAATTCTTAAAACGATAAATGCGAAAACAGTTCTTAAAGCGATAAATTCAAACACAGTTCTGAAAATGGTAAATTCAAAAATCCAAGAGATTTATACAGTCAATTGGGAGAGACTTCTCTGGAGAAGGATTTTCTTCATAGATGCGACTTTCCTGCAGGTTCTGTCCAAAGGATTCACGACGAAGGAAATAGACGGCTTAAAGCAACTGACCTTTCTTCTGGCGAGCAAATCCTACATGAACTACCTTGCTCTTTTGGCAGCAGTTATCTTTGATGCAGGTCGCTACTTCTTCAATGAAGACTCAATAAGGTCAATCCTTTATTAAACTGCCAATCGATACCAACTTTTCTTAATCTTTCAGATCCTGTACTTCGATAAAGTCCTCACTCTCCAATACGACTGAAAAGGTACATCAACAAATCTGGCAGAAATTGGGTAAATTACAAGTCCAGCACTTTAGTACCTTACAACAGAACGTAAACCTCCGTTTGAAAAATGAAACAGCGTCATAAGCAAATACACAACAGAACGGAGTCTCCAGCTAACGTTCTAGCTGGAAAACTAACTGCGTCACCAGAGTCTCCCTCTTATATACCTGTTGAGAACAGGTCATCATGTGACCTCACATCGGCGGGAAAATTACATCCGGTAACCTCCAAAAAAAAAAACAAAAACCATTACATCATACTCACAAGACAGTCACAAGATATCCATGAGCAAAGTAACACCAATGACAGAAATGTTCTTTTTTGTGAGTCTGGAACAGAGATTTTCATGGTCTTTTGCCAGGGAGAGTTGAGAAGATGTGAATGGAGAGAGAGGGGCCTTTCTCCTTTTTTTTTGTTTTCTTTACTAACCCTATAGTCAAAGTAAGAATTATAAAGCTCAATTGTTTAATCACATATTGTGTACCATTTGTTATTTTGGGGTACTGATTCGTAAAAGGGGACATATCGAGCAGCATCCACCCAAATGAGATTTCTTAAGTTTGGCCGGGCTGGGGGACTATCACCCCCTATATTAAGCTGCTAGCTGAAGCAAGAGTTACATAAGGTTAGATGACTGAGTGAATCGCTTACCACATTCACAGCAGGTGAACGGCCTCTCCCCAGTATGAACTCAGCGATGCACATTTGATTGATTTGGCTAAGGGAATCTCTTCCCAAAGTCTGAGCAGGTGATCGGCCTCTACCCAGTGTGAACTCGCTGGTGTCTCTGTAGTTGAGATGACCGAGTGAATCCCTTTCCACACACTGAGCAGGTGAACAGCCTCTCCCCAGTGTGAACTCACTGATGTACCTTCAGTTGGGATGAGCAAGTGAATCCCTTCCCACAGTCTGAGCAGGTGAATGGCCTCTCCAGTGTGAACTCGCTGATGTATCTTAAGTTGAAATGACTGAATCTTTTCCCACAGTCTGAGCAGGTGAGTAGTCTCTCTCCAGTGTGAACTCTCTGATGTACCTTCAGTTGGGATGACCAAGTGAATCACTTCCCTTCAGTCTGAGCAGATGAATGGCCTCTCTCCAGTGTGAACTCTCTGATGTACCTTTAGTTGGGATGAGGAAGTTACTCCCTTCCCACAGTCTGAGCAAGTGAACGGCCACTCCCTGGTGTGAACTGACCGGTGTGCTTGTAGGTGGGATGATCGAGTGAATCCCTTCCCACAGTCTGAGCAGGTGAACGGCCTCACCCCAGTGTGAAATTGCTGATGTACCTTCAGTTGAGATGACGATGTGAATCCCTTCCCACAGTCTGAGCAGGTGAACGGCCTCTCTCCAGTGTGAACTGACTGGTGTGCTTGCATTTGGGATGATCGATTGAATCCCTTCCTGCAGTCTGAGCAGGCGAACGGCCTCTCTCCATTGTGAACTCTCTGATGCACCTTCAGTTTAGATAACCGAGTGAATCCTTTCCCACAGTCTGAGCAGGTGAACGGCCTCTCCCCTGTGTGAAGTGACTTGTGTACCAGTAGGTCGGATGACCGAGTGAATCCTTTCCCACAGTCTGAGCAGGTGAACGGCCTCTCTCCAGTGTGAAGTCTCTGATGTATCTTTAGTTGGGATGAGCAAGTGACTCCCTTCCCACAGTCTGAGCAGGTGAACGGCCACTCCCCGGTGTGAACTGACTTGTGCACCAGTAGATCGGATGAATTAGTGAATCCTTTCCCACAGTCTGAGCAGGTGAATGGCCGCTCTCCAGTGTGAACTGACCGGTGTGCTTGTAGGTGGGGTGACTGAGTGAATCCCTTCCCGCAGTCTGAGCAGGTGAATGGCCTCTCTCCAGTGTGAACTCTCTGATGTACCTTCAGTTTAGATGCCTGAGTGAATCCCTTCCCACAATCTGAGCAGGTGAACGGCCGCTCCCCGGTGTGAACTCGCTGGTGACCCATTAGGTCAGATGACCGTGTGAATTCTTCCCCACAAATTCAGCAGATGATCAGCCTCTGCCCAGTGAGTACTGACTGGTGTGTCCACAGGTGGGAATACTAACTGAATCCCTTCTCACACACAGAACAGGTGAATGGCCTTGTCCCAGTGTGAACTTGCTGATGTACCTTCAGTTGAAATGACCCACTGAATCCATTCCCATTGTCTGATCAGATGAATGGGTTCCCTTGTGTAAAATGACGGGAATACCAGTCGGTCAGATAACCGAGTGAGTCCTTCCCCAGAGTCTGAGCAGGAAGGATGATCGAGTGAATCCCTTGCCCCACTTCTTAAATATCTGGACGAAGACAGCAAAACTGGTGTGTTGTGTTCGAGATTCCCGTAGACAAATTCCTTGTTGTTTTTAATCTGTAAAAAGATTTACAAAATCGATCAATGAATGAAGGACAACATTTCAGATGAGATCACTTGAGTTGCCAAGGTGTGATCTGGCATCACACCGTTACAGTGAGGTTCAACCCAAGTTGGAGAGAGAAATCACCTTCTAACTGGGCACAGTGCTGGTATCTGTAATGACCATCAAACTCTCTGATGCTCTTCTTGTCTCTATAAGAATGGGGCATTTCTGCCGTCTCCAATCTGTGACCTGGCTCAGTTTGACTCTCTCCATTGGTATTATTCCTTGTTCGCACTGAGCTGCATGGGTTCCTGTCCCCACAGTAACTGAAACACTCTCACACAAATAGCCGGCAGTGCATTCCACGCACCCACCACTCTCTGTGTAAAAAACTTAGCCCTGACATCCCCTTGGTATCTATTAACAAACACCTTAAAACTATGCCCCCTCGTGTTAGCCATTTCAGCCCTGGGAATAAACCTCTGGTGATCCACACAATCAATGCTCTCATCATCTTATACACCAAAAAAGGCTCCAAACATAAACAAGGAAATTATACATTGCTTTGAGGATTTGCCAGAAATACTGCATACAAAATTATGAGGGTATAGATAGGGTAAACACAAGCAGCTTTTTCCACTGAGGTTGGGTGGAATGACAACCAGAGGTCATGGGTAAATGGGGAAGGTAAAAATTTTACGGGAACATTTGGAAAAGCTCTTCACTGAAATGGTCGTGAGAATGTGGAATGAGATGCCAGCACAAGTGAAGAATATGAGCTCAGTTTCACCATTTAAAAGAAGTTTGTTTGGGAGCCTGGATGGTGGGGGTATGGAGGGCGATGGTCCCGGTGCAGGTAGTTGCATTAGACAGCCTAAGTGTTTTTTCAGTATTGACTAGATGGGCTAAATAGCCTGTTTCTGCACTGAACTTCCCCATGTTTCTATGACAGAGAAGCTGGACAAACTTGTTTGGAAGGGAAAAGGTAGGAGTGACAATGGAGCAGCAATGGCTGGAGTTTCTGGGAGCAATTCAGGAGCTGAGTGATAGATACATCCCAAAGAAGTGGAAGCATTGGAAAGGCAGGAGGCCACAACCATGGCTGAAATGGGAAGCCAAACAGAAAGCAAACAAAAGAGCAAAAACTATTGGGAAGCTTTTAGAAACCAACAGAAGACGACTTAAAAAAAAGTCAGGTGAGCATGGGGGTGGAATTACAATATTGTAGTCATTATTGAGTCTTGGTGGCACCCAACAGTGTGAGGCATTTTGAGGAACAAAATATCTGGGGCCTCAATATTTCTTGAAAACCAAGGTTCCCTGCACCAGTTACCTTTCAACTTTTATTTTGTCAGGCACATACAAACTAAACACCTTCAAAATTTCACTTCTGAAGGCCTCCCACTTACAAGTACTCCTTTGCCAGAAAACAGCTTGCCCCAAACCACACTTGTCAGATCCTTTCTGATACCATCAAAATTGACCTTTCTCCAATTTAGAGTCTCAACCCATGGTCCAGACCTCTCTTTTTCCATATTTACTTTGAATCTCATGGAATTATGATCACTACTTTCTGTCACCAGCCCTGGATCATTTCTTAACAGTTTATTGCACACTTCTACGTAGGGAATTCTATGAACTGATTAAGGGCACATTTGACAAACTCTACCCCATCTAGTCCTTTTACAGTATGAGAGTCCCAGTCAAAATATGGAAAGTTAAAATCACTTACTGAATCAACCTTTGTTTCTTGGCATGGTCTACCATCTCTCTACAAATTTGTTCCTCTAAATCCCTCAGACTGTTAGGTGCAACCAAGTCTCAATAATGGCTACAATACCATAATTCCCTGTCCTGAGCTCATCTGGCTTTCCTACGATGCTTTTGCATTGTGATATACACAGCTCAGCACATTCATCGCACCATGCTCAACCATTTGATTGCTGACTCTATCTGAGGTCTGAACAACATCTGTCTGGTGTCAAGAAAACAACCTCTCGCTCATTGTCACAAAAACAAAGGAGCCGATTGTGGACGACAGGAGGAATGGAGACAGGCTAACCCCTATTGACATCAATGGATCTGGGGTTGAGAGGGTGAACAGCTTTAAGTTCCTCAGCATAAACATCACCAGGGATCTCATATGGTCTGGACATACCGGCTGTGTTGTGAGAAAAAGCACAACAGCACCTCTTTCACCTCAGACGGTTGAAGAAGTTTGGGATGGGGCTCCAAATCCTAAGAACTTTCTACAGGGACACAACTGAGAGCATCCCGACTGGCTGCATCACTGCCTGGTATGGGAACTCCCTTAATCGCAGGTCCCTGCAGAGAGTGGTCAGACAGCCCAGCGCATCTGTAGAATATGAACTTCCCACTATTCAGGACATTTACAGAGACAGGTGTGTAAAAAGGGCCCAAAGGATATTGGGGACCCAATTCACCACAACCACAAACTGTTCCTGCTGCTCCCATCCAGGAAACGGTACCACAGCAAAAGGACCAACAGGCTCTGTGACATCATCTTCCACCAGGCCATCAGACTGATTAATTCATGCTGATACAATTGAATTTCTATGTTATATTGACTGTCCTGTGTACAAACTATTTATTATAATTTACTATAAATTACACATTCAGTCAGGGACATAACGTAAAGATTTCTACTAATCATGTATATGAAGGATGTATGTAATAAAGTCAATTCAATTCACCCTCTCCACTATCTGTTCTGTCATTCTGGCTCCCATTCCCCCAACAACTTATTTTAACCACATCACCCCCTCCCCCCACACTAGCACTAACAAGCCTTACCACTGGGATATTAGTCTCCTGTTGTTCTGTTCCCCTAACGAACAAATCCCCTATCACCCCTTTGACTTTCCTCTGCCAGGTAAATCCCCCCAACAGTTTCTAAAGTGGATCCACCTGCTGCTGTGTGGGATGGACACAAGAGTACTCTGCGATGGCTATTTAACCTCATTCCCCTTCCCGACTCTCACCCAGTTTCCTGTGTCCTGCACCTTGGGTGTAACTCACCTCTCTTCATGTCATATCTATCACCCCCTCCATCTCCTGGATGATCCGGAATTCATGCATTTCGAGTTCCAGCTCCTTAAAGTGCAGGGTTACAAGCTGCAGCTGGATGCACATCTTGTAGGTGAGGGCATCAGGGACACTGGAGGTCTCCCCACCTTCCCACCAATGTCCCCTCTAATTTGCAATGACCAGTGTGCACATAAATCTTGTATTGTGCTTTTTCTACCCAGTGTGCACAGTGAATTTTATATAGAGAGGTATTCATTTTAACAGCTATCAAATCATTGTCGATAAGAACTTTGATTTCCTCTGGGTTTGATCGAGTCCCATCTGCACTCTCACACAACCTATGTCGCAGGCCTGTAACGGGTAATGAAAGATTTTCTCACCAGAGCTTTTGCACATTGTCCATATTTGGTTTGCTTGCTGAATTACGCTTCAAAAAGTCAGATTTCTAAATATCACTCCACTTCTTCCCACTTGTAAATTCTCCAGCAACTTTTGCATCCCCACAATACACACAGGTGACACCAGTTTCTGTATTGTACATAAATATTTCCCCTGAACCCTCCTGAGGAATTGAGGATATATTAAAAAAATCATTTTGATCCTATGTAACCTCTGGCTGCAAGAATAACTGGGACTGTTTAGGAATTTTTGAACTGAAGTAAACTCTGTCTTCTGCGGTTAGCTAAGACAGGCTCATTACTTGTTCTCTGCGGCTTGCAGAGAGATGCACTGAGAGCTGATAACATTATACCTTGCACCCTCTTTAGCTGATAATATTATACATTGTATCCTCATCTGAGTAAAGGGAGGAGGACTCGCCAATTAGGACAGGAATGAACATCCCTCTGTAATTAAATCAGGGCCTTGCAAAGGGAATACCTGATAAGGGCTGGACAATATATCAATCTGTAATTAAAACCTTGATTTAGCGAACTCTCTTATCTAAGTAATTAAGAATGCTGACCAATTAAATTAGCCAACATGATTAAAACTAATAATAAGGATTGGCCTGACAATGACCAAAATCAAATGCAACAAGCTTTGACATATTATTGGGACCCGGTTTTCCAAACCATATCAACCCCAACAGGAACTAATATTAAAGATGAATATCTTAATTAACGAGAGCTGTATAACTCATCTCCTTCTACCTTAGGCCACAAACTTATCAATCACCCCTGCTGTGGACACTTTCTGGAGGTCCAAAATCCGTATGCTGCACGACCGCTGGACTAAGTGTGTAAATGTAGGACCAGGCTATGTTGAAAAATAAATATGTGAGGTTTTCTAAAATTGACTCCTTCTACCTTAGGCCAAGAACTTATCAATCACCCCTCGTGCTCACCGCTCTGCAGCTACCTCGAGTTCTGGCTATTATTAAATGTGCGGCCCACAGCCACATGTCTGACCGGGTCACTAAAGGCAACGCTTTAGCAGATTAGACAGTGAAAAGTGCGGCACAATCCTCGGTAGTTGTAGTCCCCTCGGGTTCCCGTCAAGCAACCCTCCGTGACTGAAGCAGAACGGGTTTGCCAGACATGCGGGAGGTACGTACTTTTCAGGGGGACGCCTCTGAGGAGGAGCGCAAACTGTGGTCCCAGATGGGGTGTCGGAAAGACCCCGACCCAGGTTTTCAGATCACCCCAGTGGGACAGGTTTGTGTTCCTACACAGTTTTTACCAATATTGGTCGATTATATACATAATTGTACACACCTGGGAAAGGAGGGAATGGTTGGTAACCTGTACCCTGCACACCGGGTACGACTCCCTTGACAGGTGAATCTTTCTCGTGTCTACAAGTTGATTTTATTGTATTGCCTAGAGTATATTGCTATAGATACTGCTTAGTTATTATAGATGTGTTTAGTAGATGGATTGAAGCTATTCTAACTACCAATAATACTGGTATGACTGTTGTGAAGGTATTATTATGGGAAATAATTCCCAGGTACTGAGAAACTGAGAGATACTGAGCTCTGACAATGGCCCACGCTTTGTGGTGAAAGTAGATAAACAGACATGTAACAACATGTAACAACTTGGCTATCCAGCAACAATTCCACTGTGTACACAACCCACAGGCCACTGGCATTGTGGAAAGGGCCAATGGCACTCTGAAGAGTAAATTGGCCAAACTAACGGCGGAGACTGGACTCACTTGGTTGAAGGTTCTACCGTTAGCCCTGTTCCACATCAGGGTTACCCCTCAGGGGAAAACAGGGTTGTCACCAGCTGAAATCATTTATGGATGGCCCATGAGGACACCCTGGGGACCAAGACGTTGGGTACCATTGTTCCCAGTAAGTCTACCAGCAAAATTCAATATGCATACCCTAGGGGAAGAGATGGGGAAATATACATGCAAACTAACCAAAATTTTCCAAGCATTACATTCACAGGTACGACAGGCTTACAAGGAAGAGAACTACCCCGCAGAGAGGAGTTACTATCTCACCCTAGAACCTGGGGATTTTGTCCTGATTAAGAACTGGGATCGAGGGAAACTCGAACCTCGGTGGAGAGGACCATATCAGGAGTTACTGACCACTCCCACGGCTGTGAAACTGAAGGGGCAATCTCGGTGGATACATCGAACAGACTACAAACATGTTACTAAAGGAACTGAGCAGAAGGACTCTCTCGGACTAAAGGAAGATGTATTGGTTGATAGTGGCATTTGTGTTTATGTCTTTCAGAGGGCTCACCCCAGCATCCGGGGGCCCCCATGTTAACACCTTTCTGTCTCTCTGTCACACCTATGCCAAACAGGTAGAACTAGGTGTCTGCTGGGTTTGTGCCGAAACTCCACAGCATGGTAAAACTATGATTACAATGTCAGAAATCCCGCTCAACCAGAGTGAGGAACTCTCAGCCTGGGCTTTCTCAAATAACACCCGGGGAAGAGAGGTGAGGAACTGTGGTCTAGTCAGAGATGACTGTGGCTGTCAGTGTTTTGAGGGATGGTATCTCAGGCCTCCACCAAACAGAAGTTCCTATACTGGGAAACATGCATCCTGGCCATACTTGCAGGTGCCCAGCATTGCAGAGAAGAATAACGAAGACTGAACAACTTTGGATGATCACTTTTCTCTCCTATGGAGTAGCCAGGAATTCACGAGAGATAATCAATTTGGCTACAGCACTTGAGGAGCTGGCCACAATACTGCAGGGGCCCTGACAGAAACACAGGCCCAAGGAACAGAAATATCCACTGAAATTATTGCAATTTGGCAAACAGTCCTGCAGAATCGTATGGCTTTAGATTTTATCCCAGCTGAGAAAGGGGGAACCTGTGCTATTATTGATGCAGAATGCTACACTTATTTCCCTAATGAGCCTACTAACATTACATCCCTCTCTGGCCAAGGAGACTGCAGCATTAAATAGGGCAGGATTTACATGGGGTCACCAAAGGGTCGAAATGGGGGTCTTCAAAGGCCTGTTCGGTAATATGTGGGGCATGATATTGCATTATGGCCTAATAGTTGCAGATATCATTGTTATAATTACTGTTGTACACTGTTTTTACCCACTGATAAGTCAATGCTGTATTCGGTTGCTTTCTCTGTAAAACATTACTGCTTTGATCATCATGTAATGGTCAAAAGGAGATCATTGTGGACTTCAGGCATGGCGGGAGTCACACTCACGTCCCCATCTACAACAACGGATCTGTAATGGAGCGTGTATCAAGCTTCAAATTCCTCGGTGTCCACATTTCCGCGGATCTCACCTGGTCCCTGAACTCCTCCATCCTGATCAAAAAGGCGCAACACGTCTTTATTTCCTGCGCAGCATGAAGAAAGCTCACCTCTGTCCCAGGATATTGACGGACTTTTACCGCTGTACCATTGAGAGCATACTCAACAACTGCATCTCAGTGTGGTATGGCAATTGTCCCGTATCGGACTGCAAAGCACTCCAGTGTGTGATGAAAACTGAACAGCGGATTATCGGCACCCACTTGCCCACCATTGAGAACATCTACCATAAACGCTGCCTGGGCAGGGCGAAACACATTATCAAGGATGCATCTCACCCTAACCATGGACTTGTTACTCTCCTCCCATCCGGTAGGCGCTACAGGAGCCTCCGCTCCTGCACCAGCAGGCACAGGAAGAGCTTCTTCCCTGAGGCTGTGACCCTGCTGAACCTCACATCACAGCACTAAGCAGTATTGCATCCATATTGTACTGTCTCAGTACTTTCATATTTGTGTGCTGTAGCACTTTTTTAATTCACAGTTATTTTGTAAGTAACACTATTCTTTGCATTTCTGGTCAGATGCTAAATGCATTTCATTGGCTTTGTATTTGTACTCAGCACAATGACAATAAAGTTGAATCTAATGATAAGATATGTTAAAGGATTAACTCTTTGTTAAACAATAGCAGCCTGTTTTTCTGAAAGAAACTGCTGATTGTCAACAGATGTGCTAAGCCACGCTGAGCCACATTTCTCCTTGAGGGTGGCTAGCTGGGGTTTCAGGATGCTTATCTCCTTGTGCACTCATGTGTAGAGATAGGACAGATTCAGTCTGTTGTGTGTGTGTAAGCCATTATGACTATTTTGTAATTTGTCTTTAGCAAATAACTTTGGCTCCAGCCTGTCTTGTGTGGGGGGTATCTGGACGGATATATCTGTGGTGTAAGGGGAATTGTTAGTCAGTTAGTGGATTGGGCAGAACAGTCATACACTGTTCCTGTTTGAGCGGCTAACTGAGTAAGGCCAAAGTGCGTGGAATAAAGAGTTTGTACTTACACGGTCTCTGAGAGACTTTATCTGGATTCGACTTCCACAGAATGGGAGTGGTATTAAAGGGCTGGGCTGCTGGAAGCACATTACCAGACCTGGAGTGATTGCAACTGGGTCTGACAGAGGCATAACAGGTTCTTCTGGGCACATTCAGTCTCACACCAACTATTTCCTGCCTTCCTTTGTACAGGTATGCAATGTCTAAAGGACCAGTGTTTGAGTAAATGAGACTCACCAAACTTTCTCCTGACTGAATCACTGGATTCTCCGAGTCAGATGGGTGCTCTCCAGTTGATGCTCTCAATCCTCGGGCTGGTTCACTTGTTGCTCTTCCCTCATCTTCAGTCGTGGTTCGCTTCCAGTTGGGGTTTTTCTTCCAATAAATCCGTCACCACAGGTCTAACTTTAACATGAAAGACAATGAAGCACATTAACAATAAAAAGGAAAAACAAACATTTCTGCTTAATGTTACTAAGAACAAAACTCACTGAAACTTGCCCCTCACATCTCCTCTGACCTTAAATGTATTCGACTTTTCAACCTCTTTGAATCGTCTGTCCACTCCATCTGTTCCTCTCATAAACTGATAAACGTCCATCCAGTCTCAGGCCAGCCTGGAGAAAACAACCCAAGTTTGTCCAGCCTCTCGTTACAGCTCATGCCCTCTAACCCAGGCTAACCTCTTCTGCGCCCTGTCCAAAGCCCCGTCATCCTTCCCAGAGTGGGGTGATCAGAACTGTATGAAACACTCCGGATGTGGCCTGACTGGAGTTTTATAAAGCTTCAGCACAGCTTCCTGACGTTTGAACTCAATGCATCAACTAATAAAGACAACCACGCCATTTGCCTTCTAACCACCCGATCAATCTGTGCAGTCTCTCTCAGGGAGCAATGGACTTGGAGTCTAAGATCCCTCTGATCATCAACACTGTTCAGGGTTTTGCATTTAACAGCGTACTGTCTCAGACATTCAACCTACTGAGCTGCCAAGGTGATCGTCACTAATCAAATCTCACTGAGTTGTCTCAGGTCCTGTTGAATTTATTGCCAAGTGCACAAGTACGGGAAGGTACAGGAACAGAGAAACACTGACTTGCAGCAGCATCACAGGCAAGTACATTCAGATAACACACAGAACACAAATTATACGATTCTGTGTCAGTAACCATCTATAAATATGTTTTATGCCAATAACAATAAATAAAACGCATTGTGCCTTGATCATTATTAAAATATGCACTTTGTGTCAATAACAGACTTGGAAATGTTGAATTTGGCCCCTATCTCCATTCCTCCTGTCGCTCACAACCAGCTCCGTTGTATCTGTCACCGGGAGGCAGAGGTTGTTTCCTTGTGTTGGGGTGATGACTCCTTCTCTGCCGGCTGACCTGTTATTATTAGAGATGAGGCCGGTCAGTCAGCGGATTTAACCCGCAGATTGGAGCTGTGGGTGGCAACATGGTCACCGGTGAACACACGGAGAGTGAAGGGGACAGGGTGTGTGTGTGAGTGTCATGGGTGAACACACGGAGAGTGAAGGGGACAGGGTGTGTGTGTGAGTGTCATGGGTGAACACACGGAGAGTGAAGGGGACAGGGTGTGTGTGTGTCTCACGGGTGAACACACGGAGAGTGAAGGGGACAGGGTGTGTGTGTGTGTGTCACGGGTGAACACATGGAGAGTGAAGGGGACAGGGTGTGTGTGTGTGTCACGGGTGAACACACGGAGAGTGAAGGGGACAGGGTGTGTGCGTGTGTGTGTCACGGGTGAACACACGGAGAGTGAAGGGGACAGGGTGTGTGTGTGTGTCACGGGTGAACACACGGAGAGTGAAGGGGACAGGGTGTGTGTGTGTCACGGGTGAACACACGGAGAGTGAAGGGGACAGGGTGTGTGTGTGTCACGGGTGAACACACGGAGAGTGAAGGGGACAGGGTGTGTGTCTGTGTCACGGGTGAACACACGGAGAGTGAAGGGGACAGGGTGTGTGTGTGTGTGTCACGGGTGAACACACGGAGAGTGAAGGGGACAGGGTGTGTGTGTGTGTGTGTCACGGGTGAACACACGGAGAGTGAAGGGGACAGTGTGTGTGTGTGTCACGGGTGAACACACGGAGAGTGAAGGGGACAGTGTGTGTGTGTGTGTGTGTGTCACGGGTGAACACACGGAGAGTGAAGGGGACAGTGTGTGTGTGTGTCACGGGTGAACACACGGAGAGTGAAGGGGACAGGGTGTGTGTGTGTGTCACGGGTGAACACACGGAGAGTGAAGGGGACAGGGTGTGTGTGTGTGTCACGGGTGAACACACGGAGAGTGAAGGGGACAGGGTGTGTGTGTGTGTGTCACGGGTGAACACACGGAGAGTGAAGGGGACAGGGTGTGTGTGTGTCACAGGTGAACACACGGAGAGTGAAGGGGACAGGGTGTGTGTGTGTGTGTCACAGGTGAACACACGGAGAGTGAAGGGGACAGGGTGTGTGCGTGTGTGTGTCACGGGTGAACACACGGAGAGTGAAGGGGACAGGGTGTGTGTGTGTGTCACGGGTGAACACACGGAGAGTGAAGGGGACAGGGTGTGTGTGTGTCACGGGTGAACACACGGAGAGTGAAGGGGACAGGGTGTGTGTGTGTGTGTCACGGGTGAACACACGGAGAGTGAAGGGGACAGGGTGTGAGTGTGTGTCACGGGTGAACACACGGAGAGTGAAGGGGACAGGGTGTGTGTGTGTGTGTCACGGGTGAACACACGGAGAGTGAAGGGGACAGGGTGTGTGTGTGTCACGGGTGAACACACGGAGAGTGAAGGGGACAGGGTGTGTGTTTGTGTGTCACGGGTGAACACACGGAGAGTGAAGGGGACAGGGTGTGTGTGTGTCACGGGTGAACACACGGAGAGTGAAGGGGACAGTGTGTGTGTGTGTCACGGGTGAAGACACGGAGAGTGAAGGGGACAGGATGTGTGTGTGTGTGTCACGGGTGAACACACAGAGAGTGA
Organism: Mobula birostris; assembly: GCF_030028105.1. NCBI lineage: Eukaryota > Metazoa > Chordata > Chondrichthyes > Myliobatiformes > Myliobatidae > Mobula > Mobula birostris. The sequence continues at coordinate 8,019,875 of NC_092382.1, forward strand.
AGTGGACAGGGTGTGTGTTTGTGTGTCACGGGTGAACACACGGAGAGTGAAGGGGACAGGGTGTGTGTGTGTGTCACGGGTGAACACACGGAGAGTGAAGGGGACAGGGTGTGGGTGTGTGTGTGTGTCACGGGTGAACACACGGAGAGTGAAGGGGACAGGGTGTGTGTGTGTCACGGGTGAACACACGGAGAGTGAAGGGGACAGGGTGTGTGTGTGTGTGTCACGGGTGAACACACGGAGAGTGAAGGGGACAGGGTGTGGGTGTGTGTCACGGGTGAACACACGGAGAGTGAAGGGGACAGGGTGTGTGTGTGTCACGGGTGAACACACGGAGAGTGAAGGGGACAGGGTGTGTGTGTGTGTCACGGGTGAACACACGGAGAGTGAAGGGGACAGGGTGTGTGTGTGTGTGTCACGGGTGAACACACGGAGAGTGAAGGGGACAGGGTGTGTGTGTGTGCCGGGTGAACACACGGAGAGTGAAGGGGACAGGGTGTGTGTGTGTGTCACGGGTGAACACACGGAGAGTGAAGGGGACAGGGTGTGTGTGTGTCACGGGTGAACACACGGAGATGAAGGGGACAGGGTGTGTGTGTGTCACGGGTGAACACACGGAGAGTGAAGGGGACAGGGTGTGTGTGTGTCACGGGTGAACACACGGAGAGTGAAGGGGACAGGGTGTGTGTGTGTGTGTGTCACGGGTGAACACACGGAGAGTGAAGGGGACAGGGTGTGTGTGTGTGTGTGTGTCACGGGTGAACACACGGAGAGTGAAGGGGACAGGGTGTGTGTGTGTGTGTCACGGGTGAACACACGGAGAGTGAAGGGGACAGGGTGTGTGTGTGTGTGTCACGGGTGAACACACGGAGAGTGAAGGGGACAGGGTGTGTGTGTGTCACGGGTGAACACACGGAGAGTGAAGGGGACAGGGTGTGTGTGTGTGTCACGGGTGAACACACGGAGAGTAAAGGGGACAGGGTGTGTGTGTGTGTCACGGGTGAACACACGGAGAGTGAAGGGGACAGGGGGTGTGTGTGTGTCACGGTCGCGGGTGAACACACGGAGAGTGAAGGGGACAGGGTGTGTGTGTGTGTGTCACGGGTGAACACACGGAGAGTGAAGGGGACAGGGTGTGTGTGTGTGTCACGGGTGAACACACGGAGAGTGAAGGGGACAGGGTGTGTGTGTGTGTGTCACGGGTGAACACACGGAGAGTGAAGGGGACAGGGTGTGTGTGTGTGTGTGTCACGGGTGAACACACGGAGAGTGAAGGGGACAGGGTGTGTGTGTGTGTCACGGGTGAACACACGGAGAGTGAAGGGGACAGGGTGTGTGTGTGTGTGTCACGGGTGAACACACGGAGAGTGAAGGGGACAGGGTGTGTGTGTGTGTCACGGGTGAACACACGGAGAGGGAAGGGGACAGGGTGTGTGTGTGTGCCGGGGGTCGGAGAGACAGAGGTGAGGGAGCCACTCTGACCACCTGCCGGACATCTGACAGAATCCAGACACGCAAGGCCGGGTGAAGGCCCAGGTCTCCGAGTTCACGCCTTCGTCCGTCTCCTCCCACCTCTCGGCGATACATCAGACTCCGGCCGCAGGAGACGCTTCACAAACGCCCCCGGCTTCCCTCGGATGGAAATGTAAATAAATCAGAAAGCGGACATTTACTTTTAGATTTGTTCCGCTTTCACGGAGAAATCGGAGCCGAAGCGGAAGACGGAACCAGCGGGGTTACCGCTCTCTCCGCTGGTCCGCTTCTGTTATTGGGTCTAACCAGTGATTGACATTCCTGTTCACCAATGGCAATAGCGCAGCTCCTGGAGCGTTGGTTTTCAGCGGTGGGGAGCTCCTACGCCGGTGGCGCTGTGGAGGAGCTCCGACACTGGAGGCGCTGTGGGGAGCTCCGACACCGGTAGCGCTGTGAGGAGCTCCTACGCCGGTGGCGCTGTGGCGAGCTCCGACACCGGTGGCGCTGTGGGGAGCTCCGACACCGGTGGCGCTGTGGGGAGCTCCGACCACTGGTGGCGATGTGGGGAGCTCCGACACCGGTGGCGCTGTGGGGAGCTCCGACACCGGAGGCGCTGTGGGGAGCTCCGACACCGGAGGCGCTGTGGGGAGCTCCGACACCGGTGGCGCCGTGGGGAGCTCCGACACTGGAGGCGCTGTGGGGAGCTCCGACACTGGTGGCGCTGTGGGGAGCTCCGACCACTGGAGGCGCCGTGGGGAGCTCCGACACTGGTGGCGCCGTGGGGAGCTCCGACACCGGAGGCGCTGAGGAGGAGCTCCGACACCGGTGGCGCTGTGGGGAGCTCCGACCCCGGTGGCGCTGTGGGGAGCTCCGACACTGGTGGCGCTGTGGGGAGCTCCGACCACTGGAGGCGCCGTGGGGAGCTCCGACACTGGTGGCACTGTGGGGAGCTCCGACACCGGAGGCGCTGTGGGGAGCTCCGACACCGGTGGCGCTGTGGGGAGCTCCGACCCCGGTGGCGCCGTGGGGAGCTCCGACCCCGGAGGCGCCGTGGGGAGCTCCGACCACGGGTGGCGCTGTGGGGAGCTCCGACACTGGTGGCGCTGTGGGGAGCTCCGACCACTGGAGGCGCCGTGGGGAGCTCCGACACTGGTGGCGCCGTGGGGAGCTCCGACACCGGAGGCGCTGAGGAGGAGCTCCGACACCGGAGGCGCTGTGGGGAGCTCCGACCACGGGTGGTGCTGTGGAGGAGCTCCGACACCGGTGGCGCTGTGGGGAGCTCCGACACCGGAGGCGCTGAGGAGGAGCTCCGACACCGGAGGCGCTGTGGGGAGCTCCGACCACGGGTGGTGCTGTGGAGGAGCTCCGACACCGGTGGCGCTGTGGAGGAGCTCCGACACCGGAGGCGCTGAGGAGGAGCTCCGACACCGGTGGCGCTGAGGAGGAGCTCCGACACCGGAGGCGCTGTGGGGAGCTCCGACCACGGGTGGTGCTGTGGAGGAGCTCCGACACCGGTGGCGCTGTGGAGGAGCTCCGACCCCGGTGGCGATGTGGGGAGCTCCGACCACGGGTGGTGCTGTGGGGAGCTCCGACACCGGAGGCGCTGTGGGGAGCTCCAGCCACTGGTGGCGCCGTGGGGAGCTCCGACCCCGGTGGCGCTGTGGAGGAGCTCCGACACCGGTGGCGATGTGGGGAGCTCCGACCACGGGTGGTGCTGCGGCGAACCTCCCGCTTAACGCAGTCGCTGTGCCGACCGCAGCCGTCGCCGGCGGTCCTCCTGTTCAGGCGGTGGTGAGGAAGGACCGATCCCGCTTTTGTGTAAGTTGGGGGCTGACTGCAGTGCGAAAGGGCCGGGACCGACTTCTGCCGGACGGCTGGAGGCTCCGGGCTCTCCGGTCCCGCAGCCCCGATTTTAGTTTTGCACCCGAGCCCGGGTGGTGGGATCAGTTGTTGTTCCCAGGCTGGGAGAGGGTTTGGGGCGAAGGGTATCTGTCTGTGTGTGGGTAGAGGTTATGGGTGGACTGTGGGTGTGGGGTGAGTGGAGGGAAGGGTGTGGGACCGTAGTCGGGTGGGGTTGCTGTTGTGAGAAACTGGGATGATCGGACGTTCCGTGACCCGGGTCGGTCAAATAAAGTTGTCAACGGGAGGATCTGCTCCGTTGTATCGGACGCTCGGGCATCCTTTCAATGAGCAACAATCTCTTTTCAAATTCATCACTGTCTAATCTTGCTGTTAACATCGTGTTTGTTACAAAGCCCCAGAGTCTGGGAACAGCTGTCACAGTCATGGGCTGTTGGTGCAGACTGGGATGGCGGTGGGGTGTCAGTGACCTCTGTATCAGAGAAAAACACGGGTTTGTACAGCCGCTTGTGATATAAATGTCCTTACAGTGAGTTCGGATCCGGTGGGATATCTGGAGTTTGGAAGGGGAAAGGAGAAAGGAAGGGGCTGAAGTGGGAGAGTTTTAAGCAGCGAAACATAGTCCGGGGTGGAGGAGTACAGGAGCTGTCTGAGAGATCGTTTTAATTGTTTTTTATATAATCTCACAGATGGTGACCGAGGAAGAAGCTTTTTGAGGGAGGATACCCAGAGATCAGCAGGTCACACAAGGTATCAAGAGAATGACAGTGATGTGATGTCCTGTGTCATGAGTATAGACAGTCATCTCAAGTGAGGAGTGTGTGTGGAGATGCAGTTCCACTGGGATCAGGGAAGTGTCCATCTATCTGGCTGAGTGTACAATCTTTGGGATTCACTGCCCCGAGGGTGTGAAGGCTGGGTGCATCTGAGGTGGAGAGAGATAAGTATTTAAGAGAGTGAGGGGGATGGCCACAAAAGTACAGGTCAGAAACGGCAGTGTTAAACAATCATAAGATCATGAGATACAGCAGGAGAATTCCTCCTCATTTCTGGTCTAAATTGATTTCCGTCTCATCTGAGAGTCTGCCCCCTGGTCCTGGGCTCTGCACTATGGGAAACATCCTCTCACACCCTCTCTATCTTGGGTTTTACAGTATTCAGGAACTTACAAATTCCAGCGGGAACAGACACAGAAACATCAAACACCATGAGCTGTGATCTTGTTTGGCAGCCTCATGTGCAGCACCTTGTTAAAGACCATCTGAAAATCCAAACAAACAGCATCCACTGCCTCACCTTTGTCTGTCCTGCCTGTTGTTTCATCAGAGAATTCCAACAGATCTGTCAGGCAAGATTTCTCCTGAGGAAAACCATGCCTACTTTGGCCGTACTGTATTATGCACCTCCAAGTGCCCTGAATCCTCATCGTTAATGGATCCCAACATCTCCCCACCTACTGAGGTCAGAATAACTGTCCTATAATTTCCTTTCTTATCCCTCCCTCCCCTCTTAAAGAACGGAGTGGCATTTGCAACTTTCTAGTTCGCCATAACCATTCCCAAATCTAGTGATTCTTGAAAGATCATTACTCATTCCTTAAGAGAAACATGAGGGGGAATTTCTTCACTCAGAGGCGGTGAGGTTGTGGAATGGGGTGCCAGAGCAAGTGGCAGGTTCGATTTCAACATCTCAGAGAAGTTTGGATGGGTTCATGGATGGGAGGGGGGAATATGGTCCCAGTGGAAGTTGCTGGAACTCAGCAGATTGATGGGTTGGCACAGACTAGATTGGCCGAATGGCATTATTCTGTGCTGTCGTGCTCTATGTCTTTAATGTCTGCACAAACTCTTCAGCTCCCTCTTCCTGAACCCTTGGGTTTACACCATTTGGCTGGGAGTCTTATCTACCTTCAGACCTTCCAGCTTCCAAAGCACATTTTCTCCTCTGTAATAGCACCTATTCTCACTTCTGCCCCGATATTCTTGAGGTCTTGGCATTTTGGTGGGAAAAAAAGATGCGAAGCCAGGGTAAGGGATGTAGAGGGGACAGGGGAGGAAGAAGTCCAAGGTGGGAGGTCATGGGTGAAACTGGAGATGGGGAGGGGTGAAGTAATATACCCAAGGATAAAGTTTTCCTCAACAAAACCAGGATTCAGCACTCCATGCCGCCGTGTGTAAGACTAATAAGAAGTACACAATACTAAAGTTAAATGAAAGCACTATCCAGAAAAATGAAGAAATGGTCACTATGGAAGATGAAGTTCACCATTCATGTCCCTCCAGAGAGACATCCTGCGATCTGAGCAGACAGATTCCACGCAAACTGAGAAATGATTATGCTTTGCGATGCCTGCACCTCAAGTTTTACCAGCTGGAGCTGAGAAACAATAATTATTATAGGTTGACAAACTCTCTGTAGACGGACGATCGCTGGACATGAAGTCTTGGTTTCCAGAACTGCACGTGGCAATGAATTCCACAGATCCACCACCCTCTGTCTAATCTCACCTTCGTTCCAGAAGGACGCCCCTCTGTTCCGAAACAGTTTCCCCTGGTCCTAGACTCTCCCACCATGGGACATACCAGTCTACTCAGGTCTTTCAACATTCGATAAGTTTCAATTATATCACCTTTCATTCTTTTGAATTTCAGTGAATACAGGCCCAGAATCATCAAATGGTCTTCATAGGATAGGACATTCAATCCTTTAGACTCTCTCCAGTCTTAGCCCATCCTTTCTAAGATAAGGGGTGCAAAACTGCGTACAATAATCTAAGTGAAGCTTCACCAATGCTTTATAAAGCCTCAACATTAAGTTCTTGCTTTTATATTCTAGTCCTCCTGAAATCGCATTTGGCCTCACTGCCGCCTCAACTTATAAATTATCCTTTAGGGAATCCTGCACAAGGGCTCCTAAGTTTAGACTATTTAGAAAATAGTGTACCCCAGTATTTCTTTTCCCAACGTGCATGACTATACGCTTCCCTACACGGTATTCCATCTGCCATATTTACACCCATCCTTGAATCGTCAAAGTCCTTTTACAGCCTCTCTGCCTGGTCTTTTATAGCCTCTTTTATAGCCTCTCTGCCCGGCCCTCCAGCTATCTTGATATCATTGGCAAACTTTCCAATAAAGCTATCAATTCTGCCATCCAAGTCCTGTGGAACATCACTAGTCACCGGCAGCCAAACAGAAAACGTCCCCTTTATTACTATCCTTTGCCAATCAGCCACTGTTTTATCCATACAATAATCTTTCCTGTAATGTCATGGATTCATAACTTGTTAACTAGCCTCATGTGTGGCACCTTGTCAAAGACTTTCTGAAAATGCAGATGTACATCATTAACCGATTCTCCTTTGTCTAGCTTGCTTATAATGACTTCAATAAATTCAAAGAATTTCAATACACTTTCTAGGCAAGATTTTCCTGGAGGCAAACATGCTGAGTGCCGATTTTATCACGTGCCTCGAAATGCCCTGGAAACACATCCCCAACATCCGACTTCAATATCTACCCAACCAGTGAGGTCAGACGAACTGTACTAAAATTTCCGTTCTTCAATCTCTCTCCCTTCTTGAGTAGTGGAGATACATTTCTGAATTTGCAGTCTTCCGCAACCATACCAGACTCACTCCACTGATTCTTGAAACTTCATTGCTCATCCCTCCATAATCTCTTCAGCCACCTCTTCCAGAACTCTGGGATGTACACCATCTAGTCCAGGTGATCTATTTACCTTCAGACCTTTCTGTTTGCCAGGAACCTTCTCTCGAGTAACGACAACTTCACACACTTCTGACCACTGACATCTGGACATACAGCATCCCACTAGGTGCATCCACAATGAAGACTGGTGTGAAATACTTATTCAGTTCAGCCGCCATCTCCTTGTCACCCACCCTCCCCAGGCATCGTTTTCCCCCGGTCCGACATCCACTCTTGCCTCTTTTACACTTCATAGACCTGAAGAAACATTTGGTATCATCTTGTAACTTCGTATTCCATCTTTTCTTTCTTAATTAATTTTTTAGTTGCCTCTTGTTGGTTTATAAAAACTTCCCAATCATCTAGCTTCCCACCAATTTTTGCTCTGTTATATGCCCTCTCTCTGGCTTTTATGTTGGCTTTGCCTTCTCATTAGCCGTGGTTGTATGACGCTCTCTTTAGAATAGTCGTTCCTTTTTCAATGTATATATCCTGTGTCTTCCGAATTGCTTCCCGCATTTACAGCCTTTGATGCTTTACCGTCATCCCTGCCAGTGTTTTTTGTCTGTTATCAAATTTGGCCAATTCCCCTCTCATTCCTCTGTATTTGTCCTTATTCCACGGTTATATTGATAGATCTCACTTTAGCTTCTCCTTCTCAAATTTCAGTGTGAATTCAATTATATTAAGATCATTCTCTCCTCAGGGTTCTTTTACCTTAAGTGCTCTAATTCGGTTCATTGCACAACACCAAATCCAGAATAGCTGATCCCCAGCTGGGCTCAACATGGTGAGCAGTGACCAGTGATGTGCCTCAGGGATCTGTTCTGGGACACTTACTCTTCATCATATTTATAAATGACCTGGATGAGGAAGTGGAGGGATGGGGTAGCAAGTTTGCTGATGACACAAAGGTTGGTGGTGTTGTCAATAATGTGGAGGGCTGTCAGAGGTTACAGCGGGACATTGATAGGCTGCAAAACTGGGCTGAGAAGTGGCAGATGGAGTTCAACCCAGATAAGTGTGAGATGGTTCATTTTGTTAGGTCAAGTATGATGGCAGAATGTAGTATTAATGGTAAGATCTTGACAGTGTGGAGGATCAGAGGGATCTTGGGGTCCGAGTCCACAGGATGCTCAAAGCAGCTGCACAGGTTGACTCTGTGGTTAAGAAGGCATACGGTGTATTGGCCTTCATCAATGGTGGAATTGAATTTAGGAGCCGAGAGGTAATGTTGCAGCTATATAGGACCCTGGTCAGACCCCACTGAAGAGTACTGTGCTGAGTTCTGGTCGCCTCACTACAGGAAGGATGTGAAAGCCATAGAAAGGGTGCAGAGGAGATTTACAAGGATGTTGCCTGGATTGGGGAGCATGCCTTATGAGAATAGGTTGAGTGAACTTGGCCTTTTCTCCTTTGAGCTACAGAGGATGAGAGGTGACCTGATAGAGGTGTATAAGATGACAAGAGGCACTGATCATTTAGGGCAGTCAGAGGCTTTTTCCCAGGGCTGAAATGGCTGCCACAAGAAGGCATGGGTTTAAGGTGCTTGGGAGTAGGTACTGAGGAGATGTCAGGGGTAAGTATTTTACTCAGAGAGTGGTGAGTGCATGGTATGGGCTGCCGACGATATTCCAGATAACTGTGTATCAAGAGTTCCGATGAAGGGTCTTGGCCCAAAACATTGATTCCCATCGATAGATGCTGCCTGACCTGTTGAGCTCCTCACATACATTGTCTTGTTGCTCTAAACTTCCAGCATCTGCTGTATCTCTTGTGTCCCATATACTGGTACATTTCTGGAAAGGAGACACAGGTAGGCAGAGAGGGTGCTGTGGCTGTGTTGGTAAAAAGTCAAATCAAATCAAATCATCAGAAAGGTGGCGTAGGGTTGGAAAGCAAACATTAAAAAAAAATCACCCAACAGTCTGATAGAATTTCTAAACTATCTATTTTCATCAAAAATAAACATGATTATATGAGTATAACGAGTATATATGAAAGTCTGATAAAAAAAAAACACAGGCCAGAAAACTTAATTGAGAAGCCAACTCAGAAAAATGTATTACCACTATGGAAGAAATAACTAACCAGTGGAATGAGTATCACCCTCCTTGGGAGGCATCCCAATGATCTGAGCAGATGAAATGGTGACAAGGAAGCATCGAGCCCCTGACTGAGAGTTGGAGACCTCTTCCCAGAAACAGAGGGATTCCTCGCAGAAATACAGGCCAAGGTGGTTAACAAAGAAAATAAATCAAAAATGCATAAAATACAAACAAGCAAGGTGATTAATGCAGAAAATGCCAAGAGAAACCAGACACAGTCCAACACATTCTGGGATCCTGCAGCAGTTGAACTCAATCGGATTACGTACACAGGTACAATCAAATAGCAAATATCATTCACTAAAACCTTGCTTTAAAATATAAACTTATGAATGACCACCGTAACTTCATAAAGGCACCATAAATTCAAGCCTGATCCGGTTTTAGAGTCAAAATCTCACAATTTATATGATAGTCAATACATTATTTCAGATAGGACAATCCATAATAACCATCCAGATATAATATTACAGGATAACCAAGCAGGAACAACTCCCTCAATAGATAAAACCATTCCCAACACACACATGTTCCTCGACCAGTGGAGCACCTCACCACAGGCATTGTTTCTGTCATCAGTCAGACAACCAAATTACTTTCTCTGTCAATCAGCTTCCAAATGTTGCTACTCTGTCATTTATTGCCACACCCCGCTGCTGATTCCCTTCTCCTCATCATACGTTCTTACCCCGACCATCGTCCAGAGCCCCAAACTCTGCCCTGTGCAGACTCGCCTCTGGTTTCTGACCCTGCTCCGTTCAACATCCAACTAATGGCTTCTCATTCTGTTTTCAGTCTTGAGAGGACAGTGGCTTTTTCTAACAACCCTGGCAGCTATGTAGGATGCTGGTCAGAACCCACTTGGAGTACTGTTGTCAGTTCTGGTTGCCTCACTACAGGAAGGATGTGGAAACCACAGAAGGGGTGCAGAGGAGATGTACAAGGATGTTGCCTGGATTGGGGGGTGGGGGGGACATGCTCTCTGAAGACAGGTTGAGTGAACTCGGCGTTTTCTCCTTGGAGTGAAGAAGGATGAGAGGTAACCTGACAGAGGTGTATAAGATGATGCGAGGCATTGATCGTGTGGATAGCCAGGGGCTTTTTTGCCCCAGGGCTGCCACAAGAGGACACAGATTTAAGGTGCTTGGGAGTAGGTACAAAGGAGATGTCTGCGGTAAGTTTTTATGCAGAGAGTGGTGAGCGCCTGGAATGGGCTGCCGACGACAGTGGTGGAGGTGTATACGATCAGGTATTTTAAAAGACTTTTGGATTGGTACATGGAGCTTAGAAAAGCAGAGGGCTATGGGTAACCCTAGTAATTTTTAAGGTAGGGGCATGTTTGGTAAAACTTTGTGGGCTGAAGGGCCTGTATTGTGCTGTAGGTTTTCTATGTTTCTTTGTTAACCCTTCAGAAGCAGGGAAAATGACCTATAATGTGGAAATAAGAAGGTGAACTACCAATGTCATTCTTCCTCAGCCCAGGGATTTGAGGGGTGAAGAACATGTCAGCTAGAACTGCAGTCAATTTGACTTCTTCAGTCTGCAGAAAATTCAAGGGGAACCCCTTCATCCACACAGTGGTGACTGTTTGGAACCCATCACCACAGGGAGAGCAAGAGGGGAACAACAGGGGAGGATTTAAAAGGACTATCGTGGAACAGAATCACTGGCAGGGTCCAGCTGGCCTGAGTTGACTCTTTACTGTACACTAGGTGCATTATAAATTCACTAAGTACCAGAGACAAGAATTCGAACAGAACTGATTTATTTGCCTCAGATCCAGGATATTAAACAACAGTCCCATTAAAGGTGAATGTGCAGCAGAAGAAACTCCTCCCATGCCCAGTGACCAGGGCGCAGAACTGGGTGTGGTGAGCAGCAGCAATAATTGCAGAGTTCAGCACCGACAGTCACTCTCGAAATTGCATTCAGCAACGGTGATGGACAAATATCCAGCATTCAGCTTATTGAAACTTCCTCCCAGTGTGAACCCGGTAGTGTGTCACAAGGTTAAATGACTGAGTGAATCCCTTCCTACATTCACAGCAGGTGAACGGTCTCTCCCCAGTGTGAACTCAATGATGCACATTTGATGGAGATGGCTGAGAGAAACTCTTTCCAATGTTTGAACAGGTGAAAGGCCTCGATCCAATGTGAACTCGTTGGTGTCTCTGCAGGTGGAATGACCGAGTGAAATCCTTCCCGCAGTCTGAGCAGGTGAATGGCCTCTCTCAAGTGTGAACTCTCTGATGTACCTTCAGTTTAGATGATGAAAGGAATCCCTTCCCACAGTCTGAGCAGGTGAATGGCCTCTCCCCAGTGTGAACTCGCTTGTGCACCAGTAGGTCGGATGACTGAACGAATCCCTTCCCGCAGTCTGAGCAGGTGAACGGCCTCTCCCCAGTGTGAACTCGCTGATGTACCTTCAGGTTAGATGACCAAGTGAATTCCTCCCCACAGTCAGAGCAGGACTGATGATTGAGTGAATCACTTGCTCCAGTTCTTCAGTATCTGGACAGAGACAGAAAAACTGGTGTATTGTTTTGAAGATTCCTGCAGAGAGATTCCTTGTCGTTTTTAATCTGTAAAAAGATTTACAAAATCCATCAATGGGTGAAGGACATTTCAGATGAGATCACTCGAGTTGCCAAGGTGTGAACTGACTTCACACTGTTACAGTAAGGATCAACCCAAGTTGGAAGGAGAAATCATCTTCTAACTGGGCACAGTGTTGGTATCTGGAATCAAACTCCCTGATGCTCTTCCTGTCTCAATAAGAATGGGGCATTTCTGCCATCTCAAATCTCTGACTTGGCTCAGTTTGACTCTCTCTATTGGTATTATTCCCTGTTCCCACTGAGCTGTATGGGTGCCTGGCCCCAAAGGAACTGAAACACTCTCACACAAATAGCCTTTGTTGACCTGCAGCTGGGACCTTCTTTTATGCACTGTTAATTTAAAGTGCCGCAGTTTTAATGCCATATAAAAATTTGCTGCTGAGATGAATGGTTGGTCTGTTAAAAGGAATTAGAGTGAATATTAGTATTATTTCAGGTTCTTGTCACAGTCATAGAAAAGTACAACACAGAAACAGACCCTTTGGCCCATCTAGTTTGTGCTGAACTATTTAAATGTTTTATTCCCATATCCCTACCATCCAGGTACCTACACAAACCTCTTAAATGGTGAAACTGAGCTCGCATTCACCACTTCTGCTGGCTGCTCATTCCACACCTGGATGACCATCTGTGTGAAAAAGTTTCCCCTCATGTTCCCCTTAACGTTTCACCTTTCACCCTTAACCCATGGCCTCTGGTTGTAGTCCCACACCATCTCAGTGGTTAAAGCCAGCTTGCATTTACCCTATCTATAACCCTCATAATTTTGGTACAATTCCATCAAATCTTCCCTTAATCTTTTACATTCCAAGGAATAAAGTCCTGACCTGTTCAATCTTTCCTTATAACCAAGTCCTCCAGACGTAGCAATATCCTTCTGAATTTTCTCTGAACTCTTTCAACCTCTTTTACTTCTTTCTTCTAGGTAGGTGACCAAAACTGCACACAATAGTCCCAAGTTAGGCATCACCAATTTCTCATACAGAGTCAACATAGCATCCATCTCCTGTACTCAGTACATTGGCTTATGAAGGCCAATGTGCCAAAATCCTTCTTTCTCCAGCAACTTTTGCATCACCACAGTACACACAGGTAACAACAGTTTCTGTATTGTACATAAATATTTCCCCTGAACCCTCCCCCAGGTGACTGACGGTGGTGAACTCAGTGATGGCAATGCCAATGAATATGAAGGGAAGGGCAGTAGTCTGTCTCATTGGAGTCTGGCACATTTGCGATGTGAAAGCTACTTGTTGCCCAGGACAAGGTGTTGGATATCATTATGGATCCAGAGAGAGTGGGTCAAAACATGTTCTCACAGGTAGAAAAGTCCAGAACAAGAGGAGGTGGAACAAGCAACAGACACAAAATGCTGGAGGAACTCAGCAGGCCAGGCAGCATCTATGGAAAAGAGTACTAATGCTGAGTTCCTCCAGCAATTTGTGTGTGTTGCTCGGATTTCCAGCATCTGCAGATTTTCTCTTGTTTGTGACTGGAGGCAGAACAAAGGTGATTTTCTCAACAGCTGATGTGAAAGATTTTGTGCCCTTTCTCCGAGTTCCCGATCCTTGCATTTAGACAGCTGGAGCTCAGCTCTGTCTGAGAGACCCATCGGTTCCCATTCCCTCATCAGCCGGAAGCCCCCTGGGGCCCGTATAGTGATCGAGAGAGAAAGGGAAGAATCGGTGTTGGAAAAAGTCCGACCAGAGAATCGTTCTTACCTGCAATCGGATGCACACGAGGCCGGTTGTGTACTGTGCGCATGCGTGATATTCGGGAACATCGGCAACCCTGACGCCAGCGCATTCAATCGGTGAGTCAGCGACTGCGTAATTTAAACGCTGGGCTTTCTGGGTAATCATGATGCCATTAAAAGTGTCTGCAAGCACCGGTTCCATGCCCATGGATCAGTGTTTGTATGTACAAAAAACTCAGCACCTGTTTTAATGCAGACAGCAACTCCCATAAACAATATACTGAATATCAACAGGCATTCCCTGTGTTTCATGCCAAAGTAAAACCCTCTTACAATGCAGATATAAAAAACAAGAGATTCTGCAGTTGCTTGACATGTACACACACAAACACACACGCAAAATGCTGGAGCAACATCCTGGACCGAAGTGACTGTAATGTGCTGTAGGTTCCTGTGATTCTATGTAATTCAGCGGAAGTCTCTTCTCCCAGGGAGTGGTGACTTGTTCCAACCTGTTATCACAGGGAGAGTGAGAGCTGAACGGCAGGGATAGATTTTAAAATACCTGTGCACCAACAGTTTCGCACTGGGATTCGACCGTTCATCTGCTCCGTGTGTGCGAAATGACTCATTCACTTAATCCACTTTATGATGCTCCGGTGAGTTTACAATAAAATAGAGGCCACATTTCTGTCCGGAGTGAGCAAACAGGTTTACTCAATCATCCCAGCTGGTGCAACGCCAGCAACTTCACATCAGGGAGGAACTTCAAATCAGCTCTATGTTAAATATTTAGCCATCAAGGTAACTGAGGGACTGTTAGAAACATAGAAAATAGGTGCAGGAGTAGGCCCTTCGGCCCTTCAAGCCTGCACCGCCATTCAGTATGATCATGGCTGATCATCCAACTCAGAACCCTGTACCTGCCTTCTCTCCATACCCCCTGATCCCTTTAGCCACCAGGGCCATATCTAACTATCAATCCCCCTCTCCATTATTTAATCAGTTCAACATGACTTGCCTTTCATAAATCTATTTTTTCTGTTATTGTCACACTTTGTCGAAGTGTTAGTTCTGAGACTGATTATCATTTGCAAGGCTTTCCTACACTGAGGTTAATCTGCCTGATCTAGGATTGCTAGATTTATCCTTGCATCTCTTTTGAGCAAAAATACTGTATATCCTATTCTCTTGTCCTCAGATGCACCCCAAAGCTGTAGATGTTGGACCACAACTTCGCAGTTTCCTCACATACAATCTATCTGTACCAGATGATTTATCCACATTCAGTTCAGCTGGCATTTATGGCAAATCCTCTTTTTCAACATCTCCCCAGAACAGAGCCTCATCTTCCTTTTCTGTTACTGTCAAAATCTGCAGTTCTTGCGGCTGCTCATCCCACCCAGGACCGAACCATAGTCACTGAGCATTGGAGGAGTCAGTTCTGCTGATGTTAGCCCTAAACTAGAGTGGTGTTTAATATTATGGATCTGTGAAAGACAAATTAGGTCTGTATCAAACCCGTGTCTCAGGTACTTACTGTCTCTACCACACTCACGATGTACAGTAGAGAGGCCACTCGGCCCATTTAGTTCCTGCCCATGTTTCTGTTCCATATCAGTATATCACAATCTATCCCTGCCATTTCCCTCTCACTCTCCCTGTGATGACAGGTTACAACATGTCACCACTCCGTGGGATAGGAGATTTCCCTTGAATTTCATAGAATCATAGAAATCTACAGCACATTACAGACCCTTCGGCCCACAATGTTGTGCCGACCATGTAACCTACTCTAGAAACTGCTTAGAGTTACCCAGCCGTATAGCCCTCTATTTTCATAAGCTCCATGTACCTTTCTAAGATTCTCTTACAAGACTTCATTGTATCCACCTCCACCACCGTCGCTGGCAGTGCATTCGACACAAACACCACTCTTTGTTTAAAAAAACTTAGCTCTGACATCTCCTCTGTACCTATTTCCAAGCAGCTTAAACCTATGCCCCCTCGTGTTATCCGTTTCAACCCTGGGAAAAAGCCTTTGGCTATTCACACGACCAATGCCTCTCATCATCTTATTCACCTGCAAGAAATTTTCTGCATGCTTTTCTCCAGGCTGAATAAGACGATGAGCTCACTGTGGTTTTAACGTTCTTCAGGGCTCTGGACTAAGGTGCTGAAGCTCCTTCTTCCCTGCTCTTTTCAACGTTTTGGGTCATTTTCACTAATTTCAAAGGACTGTGTCTCAGACAGCTGGGTTGTTGCAATGTGCCTCTAAAGTCTGACAGTAGACGAGCGAGTGAATCATTGATGGAGCAGAGTCAGAAAACAAAGAGTTGTCAGCCTGATTCAGGGCTTTGGGGCTCCAGAAAGAGATGGGACAGAGTTTACAAGGAGGAGGAGGAAGAGAAATCAGGCCGGCAGGCTATAGCTACAAATGAAAGATCAGAAACATTTTGAAACAGTTTGATTGGAAGAAAAAGGTGGTTAATTTCTGTAAATTAGTGGTGGAAATCAACAGATCAGGCAGCAAATGTGGAGTGGAATAAATAGACAACGTTTAGGACGAGCCCTTTCAGCATACCTAGACTGTGTACTCCTCTGCTTAGTTTCTGCCTGAACTGCAGAGTTCCTCTAGCATTTTGTGTGTGTGTGTGTGTCTCTGTACTGTATTTCCAGCAACTGCAGAATCTCTTGAGTTTTATATCTACATTTGTACGAGGATTGTACTTTGGCATTAGATACACAGTGATATTGAGTATATTTTTTACGGGAGCCGCTTTCTGCATTAAAACAGCTGCTGAATTTTCTATATGCACAAAAAAAACTGAGCTATGGACGTGGAACTGGTGTATGCAGAAACTTTTAATGGCACCATGATTAGCCATAAAGCCGTGCGATAGAAATTTCGCCCATGCCGCAGCACCGATCAAATGCGCAGGCGTCGGCGTTGTGACGTTGCCGAATATCACGCATGCGCGCAGTATATGGAAGGCCTCAAAAGACCGACAGCAGGTAAGAGCGCGTCCCCGGGGATGAGGGAGAAGATGAGGGGAGACATGGAAAGGGGAGAGCGGAGGGGGAGGGACAATTGCTGTGATCTCCGGGCACCATGACCCGCAATCCCGGGACAGTCCTGCTCTCTTCCCTCTCTCTCAGCCCCACCATCCGTACACGGGCCCCGGGGAGCTTCCGGCTGATGAGGGAATGGGAACCGATGGGTCTCTCAGACAGAGCTGAGCTCCAGCTGTCTAAATGCAAGGATCGGGAACTCGGAGAAAGGGAACAAAATCTTTTACATCAGCTGTTGTGAAAATCACCTTTGTTCTGCCTCCAGTCACAAACAAGAGAAAATCTGCAGAGAGGGCACAGTTTTAAGGTGCTCGGAAGCAGGTACGAAGGAGATGTCAGGGGTGTTGTGTTCTCTATACGTACCGTGGGTTACTAATAACAAACCATATTCTGCAGAATTGATCTTTTATTTAACAGCAGAAAAAAACAAGTTTTACACTGCCATGCTTCTTGATAATTCTTCATTTCTGCGCATGCTGGGAACTCTGCCCAGTCAGGTCCTGACACGTGACATCACCACAAGGGGTGAGTTTTTTACACAGAGTGGTGAGTGCGTGGAATGGGCTGCCGGCGACTGTAATGAAGCCGGATACAATAGGGTCTTTTAAGAGGCTCATGGATAGGTACATGGTGCGTAGAAAAATAGAGGGCTATGGGGAACTCTAGGTAATTTTTATAGTAAGTAATGTCTGGCACAGCATTGTGGGCCGAAGGGCCTGTATTGTATTTGTTGTATAAATGGGGAAGTCACTTACCCATGACCTCTGGTTGTCGTCCCGCCCAACATCAGTGGAAAAAGCTGCTTGCATTTACCCTATCTATACCCTCATACCTTTTTAAACTTCCAACAAATCATCAAAGCAATGTATAATATCCTTGTTTATGCTTAGAGCCTTTTTTAGATGTATAAAATGATGAGGGGCATTGATCGTGTGGATAGCCAGAGGTTTTTCCCCAGGGCTGAAATGGCTAACACGAGGGGCATAGTTTTAAGGTGCTTGGAAATAGGTACCGAGGGGATGTCAGGGGTAAGTTTTTTTTACACAGAGAGTGATGGGTGTGTGGAATGCACTGCCAGCAGTGGTGGTCGAGGCAGATACAATAGGGTCTTTTAACAGCCTCTTAGGTAGGTACATGGAGCTTAGAAAAATAGAGGTCTATGTGTTAGGGAAATTCTAGGCAGTTTCTAGAGTAAGTTTCATGGTTGGCACAACATTGTGGGCTGAATGGCCTGGAATATGCTGTAGATTTCTATGTTCTATGTTGAACAGCAAAATTACTTTGGCTACCCTACAATGCTCTGATAACTCTCCCATTACTAAGGATGATTTAATTATCTCTGCTAGGGCCCCAACTATTTCTGCACTTGCCTCCCGTAGGGTCCGAGGGAGTACCTTGTCATGCCCCGGAGATTTATCCACCCTAATCTGCCTCAGGATAGCAAACATCTCCTCTTCTTTAATCTGTATAGGGTCCACAATTTTAATGCTGCTTTTCCACACTCTCATTGACACTCTGTCCATCTCCTGAGTAAATGAGATAAAAAAAAATTAAGATCTCACCCATCTGCTTTCGTTCCACACATGGATTGCCATTCCGGTCTTCCAGAGGACCAACTTTATGCCTTGCAATCCGTTTGTTCTTAATCTATTTCTAGAATCCACGACAATTATCCTTTATCTTTTTTACGAGGGCAATCTCATGCTTTCTTTTAGCCATCCTGATTTATTTCTTATGTTTTCTCTTGAATTTCTTATACTCCATAAGAACCTACCTGCCTATCTCTGTTATGCAACTCCATTTTGTGCTTCACCAGGTTCTCAATATCTCTTGAAAACCAAGAGATACAGTTTCTATCTTTATCTTTTATTCTGACAAGCACATACCCACTTTGTGCTTACAAAATTTTGCTTTGAAGGCCTCAATTTACCAAGCACACCTTTGCCACAAAGCAGCCTGTCCCAGGCCACAGTTGCCAGATCCTAGTATCTAAATTCCAGGTGTTGATCCATGCTCTGAACACATCCGCCTTTCCTACGCTGCTCCCTGTATTGAAATATACAGGGCTCAGCATATTCACTGCACCATGCTTAACTTTTTCATTCCTGTCTTTGTCTGAGGACTGAACAACAACTGTCTCCACAACGTCTCCAGTATCTGTTCTGTTATTCAGGCTCCCATTCCCCCTGCAACTTTAGTTTAACCTTCCCCCACCCCCACCTCCCACCATGCAGCTCTATCAGCCCTTTGTGCTTCATCTGCCAGATCAATAAAAAGGAGGTGCATACCAGGTACAGGCAGATAGGAACAAATGGGGTACGTATGAAGTACAGGAAATTCAAGTGAACACTTATGAAAGACAAAGAAGGCATGAGGTTGCCCCAACAGACATGGTGAAGGAGAATCCTCATGGATTTTGCAGATATGTTAAGAGCAAAAAGGATTGCAAGGGGGAAAAAAAAAATAATCCTATGCAAGATCAGAACAGTAGTTTGGATAGGTGTGGACTGATTAAGGATAGACATCAGGGCTTTGAGCATGGTAGGTCATGTCTAACCAATCTTGTAGTTCTGATCTGAGACAAAATAGATGTGGGAGATTTTTTTTTGCATCCGTATTTACACAGGAGATGGTCACAGAGTCTATAGAAGTGAGGCAAAGCAGCATCAACTTCATGGACCCTGTACAGATTACAGAGGTGGAGGTGTTTGCTGTCTTAAGGCAAATTAGCGTGGATAAATACCCAGGGCCTGACAAGTTGTTCCCTGGGACTCTGCGGCAGACAAGTGCAGAAATTGTCGGGGCACAAGGACAGATATTTAAATGATCTTTAGAGACAGGTGAGGTACTGGAGGATTGGAGGACAGCCAATGTTGTTCCGCTGTTCAAGAAAGGCTCTAAAAATAAACTAAGAAATTGTACATTGGTGAGCTTGACATCAGTAGTGGGAAAGTTATTGGAACGTGTGTGCAGGAACTGGAGATATGCTGTAAGTATTTGGATAGGTGTGGACTGATTAAGGATAGACATCAGGGCTTTGAGCATGGTAGGTCATGTCTAACCAATCTTGTAGAGTCTCTCGAGGAAGTTATCAGGCAAGGCAGTGGATGTTATCCACATGGACTTGAGCAAGGCACTGGACAAAGTCTCATATGGGAGGTTGGTCAAGAAGGTTCAGTCACTCAGCATTCAAGATGAGTTAGTAAATTGGATGAGACACTGTCTTTGGGAGAAGCCAGTGTGTGGTAGCATATGGTTGCCTCTCTGACCGGAGGCCTGTGACTAGTGGTGTGCCACAGGGATCAGTGCTGGATCTGTTATTGTTTGTCATCTATATCAGTAATCTGGATGATCAGCAAATTTGCGGACGACACCAAGATTGGTGGTGTAGTGAACAGTGAGGAAGACTATCATGGCTGCTGTTGCGATCTGGACCAACTGGGAAAATGGTTTGAGAAATGGAAAATGGAATTTAATGCAGACAAGTGTGAGGTGTTGCACTTTGGTAGGACCTACCAAGAGAGGTCTTTCACTGTGACTGGTAGGGCACTGAGGAGTTTTGTAGAAGAAAGGGATCTGGGAATACAAGTCTTTAATTCACTGATGTTGGGGGAGTCCAGAACCAGAGGCCACAATTTGAGAATAAGGGGTAGGTCATTTAGCATGGAGTTGAGGAAAAACTTTTTCAGCCAGAGAGTTGTGGATCTGTGGAATGCAGTGGAGGCCAATTCTCTGAATGCTTTCAAGAAAGAGAGAGATCTCTTAATGATAGCAGAGTCAAGGGATATGGGGAGAAGGCAGGAACGGGGTACTGATTGTGGATGATCAGCCATGATCACAGTGAATGGCAGTACTGGCTTGAAGGGCCAAATGGCCTACTCCTGCACCTATTGTCTATTGAAAATGGTGTCATGGATGTGACGGAAAGAAAGACTTTGGCCCATTGGCCTTCATGAACCAAAGTACTGACAACAATAGATAGACGTTATGTTGACTTGTGGAAGACATTGGTGAGGCCTAATTTGGAGTATTGTGTACAGTTTTGGTCACCTACCTACATGAAGGTTGTAAAAGAGGTTGAAAGAGTTCAGAGAAAATTCACAAGGATGTTGCCAGGTCTGGAGGACTTGGGTTATTAGGAAAGATTGAACAGGTCAGGACTTTATTCCTTGGAACATAAAAGATTGAGGGGAGATTTGATGGAGGTATACCACTATTATGAGGGGTATAGATAGGGTAAATGCAAGCTGGCTTTTACCACTGAGATGGGGTGGAACGACAACCAGAGACCATGGGTTATGGGTAAAAGGTGAAACGTTAAGGGGAACATGAGGGGAAACTTCTTCACACAGACCGTCATCCGGGTGTGGAATGAGCAGCCAGCACAAGTGGTGCATGCGAGCTCAATTTCAACATTTAAGAGGTTTGTATAGGTACCTGGATGGTAGGGGTATGGGAGTGGGCAGATTAAATAGTTCAGCACAAACCAGATGGTCCAAAGGGCCTGTTTCTGTGTTGTAATTTTCTGTGACTGTGACAAGAACCTGGAATAATACAAAAATTCACTCTAAGTTCTTTTAACAGCTGTGCAGACCAACCATTCATCTCAGCAGGAATTTTTTATATAGCGTTAAAACTGTGGCACTTTTAAGTTAATAATACATAAAAGAAAATCCCAGATGCATGACAAGAAAGACAACTTGCCTGATACTCTTTCAGTTACTGTGGGGCCAGGCATCCATGCTGCTCAGCAATGGAGAGAGTCAAACTGAGCCAAGGAGCAAATCGGAGACGGCAGAAATGCCCCATTCTGATAGAGACAGGAAGAGCATCAAGGAATTGATGGTCATTCCAGATACCAGCACTGTGCCCAGTTAGAAGATGATTTCTCTCTCCAACTTGGGTTGAACCTCACTGTAACAGTGTGATGCCAGATCAAACCTTGAAAACTCAAGTAATCTCATCTGAAATGTTGTCCTAACCCAGTGATGGATTTTGTAAATCTTTTTACAGGTTAAAAACGAGATGGAATTTAGCTCCTAGGATCTCAAACACAGTTTTGCTGTCTCTGTCCAGATGTTTGAGAAGTGGAGCAAGGGATTCAATCGACCACCCTTCCAGCTCAGACTCTGGGGAGGGATTCACTTGGTCATCTGACTGACTGGCATGCCCGTCATTTTACACAGGGGAAAGGCCATTCACCTGCTCAGACAGTGGGAGTGGATTCAGTCGGTTATCTCAATTGAAGGTACATCAGCAAGTTCACACTGGACAAGGCCATTCATCTGATCTGTGTGTGAGAAGGGATTCAGTCGGTCATCCCACCTGTGGACAAACCAGGCAATTCACACTGGGCAGAGGCTGGTCATCTGCTGAATTTGTGGGGAAGGATTCACTCGGTCATCTGACCTAATGGCTCACCAGCGGGTTCACACTGGGGAGAAGCCGTTCACCTGCTCAGTCTGTGGGAAGAGTTTCACTAATTCATCCACCCTACAGGGACATCAGCGAGTTCACACTGGGGAGAAGCCATTCACCTGCTTAGTCTGTGGGAAGAGATTCACTCAGTCATCCAACCTACAGAGTCATCAGCGAGTTCACACTGGGGAGAAGCCGTTCACCTGCTCAGAATGTGGGAAGGGATTTACTCAGTCATCCAACCTTCAGAGTCATCAGCGAGTTCACACTGGGGAGAAGCCGTTTACCTGCTCAGAATGTGGGAAGGGATTCACTAAGTTATGCAGCCTACAGATTCATCAGCGAGTTCACACTGGGGAGAAGCCGTTCACCTGCTCGGTCTGTGGGAAGGGATTCACTAATTCATCTTCCCTACAGAGTCATGAGCGAGTTCACACTGGGGAGAAGCCATTCACCTGCTCAGAATGTGGGAAGAGATTCACTCAGTCATCCCACCTACAGAGTCATCAGCGAGTTCACACTGGGGAGAAGCCATTCACCTGCTTAGAATGTGGGAAAGGATTCACTCAGTCATCCAGACTGCTGGTACACCAGTCAGTTCACAGTGGGGAGTGGCCGTTCACCTGCTCAGACTGTGGGAAGGGATTCACTTGCTCATCTAAGCTAATGGCTCACCAGCGAGTTCACACTGGAGAGATGCTGTTCACCTGCTCAGTCTCTGAGAAGAGATTCACTGAGTCATCCAACCTAGTGGCACACCAGCAAGGTCACACTGGGGAGAAGCCGTTCACCTGCTCAGTCTGTGGGAAGAGATTCACTCAGTCGTCCCCCCTGCAGAGCCATGAGCGAGTTCACACTGGGGAGAGGCCGTTCACCTGCTCAATCTGTGGGAAGAGATTCACTCACCCATCCACCCTACAGAATCATCAGCGAGTTCACACTGGGGAGAAGCCATTCACCTGCATAGTCTGTGGAAAAAGATTCACCCAATCATCCACCCTACAGAAACATCAGCGAGTTCACACTGGGGAGAAGCCGTTCACCTGCTCAGTCTGTGGGAAGAGATTCACTCAGTCATCTAACCTACAGAGTCATCAGCGAGTTCACACCGGGGAGAAGCCGTTCACCAGCTCGGAATGTGGGAAAGGATTCGCTCAGTCATCCCACCTACTGGCACACCAGTCAGTTCACAATGGGGAGTGGCCATTGTTATGAATCCCCAGATTTCGTTTGCTGTGGACTGTCATTTTGAGAGAGAGAGGGAGATTAAGAATGGAAATCAGTCTGACTTGCATCTTGTTTGCATCGCTCACAGCTTGTTTAGTTTTAACCAAGAACACAGATACTCAGTCAGACGGAGATGAAGGAGGAAAAATGGAAGGTTCAAAACAAGGGAACTAGTGGCCAAGGGTCACTGTTTCGAACTTTCCTCTGCCCACAAAGGTGGGTTAATTATCAATTCAGCGAACATTCGATGTGTGGTTGTCACCTCATTTGATCCATAGGAGTGGATCGGATTTGGGGTATCCTGTGAAGACCACTTATGTGTTAACCCTTGCCTGGGTGTGGTGTGGAAATTCACTTGAAGGCGATATCCCTTGTGACAAGTCACTTTTGGTGATAATTTGTATGTGGATTTGGAACAACGACGGATGAAATCTACAGCGACTGTTCTCTCGTTTTACCACCATGGATGCTGTGGAATTCAACGTTATTGCCTTCTCTCGACATTTACCCTGGATTACAAATATCTCTCTCTCCTCAACTATTCTGTGGTTGAACTGAACTTTCATAGTTCACCATCTCAAGACTCCAAGCCTGGTTTCCCCTGAGCTCAATAGTTTGGGAGTTATATTTACCCACATATATACACATAACACTGTTAACTTTTGTTTATCTTGCTTAAGTTACTATATTGTTAGTAAGTACTAATAAAGATAGTGGACTTAACATCAAAAACAGACTCTAGGTGTAGTCTATTGCTGCTGACTCATTTCTAAAGTGTTACGGGGACAAAATTGGGGCCTGCATCCGATATAGGAAAAGATTTGGAGGCGTATTGATCAGTTATCGGTTTCATTGGAGAAATCCCTTTTGATTTATTTGTGTATGGAAAATCAGCAGCAATGGATGTTGATAGATGTCTGGAAGCACCAACCTCTAAGGCACTGAAGGATACCAGAAGGATTGAGTTGTTGAGTATTGCTAAGTGGTTAAAACTTGCTAAGGTGAAATTGACAATGAGGAGGTCACAGATGCAGAGGATAATAGCTGAACATTATGTATCTGAGGGTGTGTTTAAAGTGGAGGATTTGGAGGTGTTTCCTGAAAGTAAACCTAGTAAGCTTGGCCTCCTGTACAAGTTAGAAAAATTCAAGATGGAGGCTGTGGAAAGGCAGAGGCAGGTTGAGGCTAGAGAGGCAGGAAAACAGAGAGAAGAGGCAGAAAAACAGGGAGGAAGCAGAAAGACAGTGGCTGTTCAAGCTGGAAAAGATAGAGAGATTGCAGCAAAGGGGTCTAGCGTTAGACTCTGGTGATAAGTTTGAGGCCAGTCGGGAAGTTAAATTGGTACCTCCATTTGACGAGGCAGAGGTTGATAAATACTTTCAGCATTTTGAGAAGGTTGCTCAGGGTTCAAAATGGCCAAAAGAGGGTTGGCCTATTCTCTTACAAAGTGTAATTAAGGGGAAGGCTCAGCAAGCCTATTCTGCTTTGACAGTTGATGAAGCAGCTGATTATGAGATGGTCAAACAGGCTGTGCTCAAAGCTTACGAGTTGGTCCCAGAAGCATACAGGCAAAAGTTTAGAAGTTTGAGGAAATCTGTGAACCGGACTTATATGGAATTTGCTTATGAGAAGTTTGTGTGTTTTGACCGCTGGTGCACATATAAAAATGTAAATGATGATTTTAACAGCTTGAAAGAGTTGGTTTTAATTGAAGAATTCAAAATGTGCGTCCCTGATGACATAAAGATGTAATTAAATGAAAAGGATGCTGCCACTTTGCAGGAGTCTGCTAGATTAGCAGATAAGTTTGCTTTAACTCAAAAGGTTAAGTTCACCCAGAATAAGAGCTTCCAAAAGAGTAGCAGGGATAACCAGGGTAAACCAGAAATTAAAGCTGGGACTAGTGACGAGACTAAGGATGAAGGGAAGCAGTTGAAGGAGAAATATTCCGGTCTCTCTTGTTACTATTGTGAGAAAGCTGGTCATATGGTGGCTAATTGTTCTGTCCTGAAGAAGAAAAAGGAAAAGGAGGCAGTCCCACATGCCTGTGATCAGTATGTTGAAGCACCTATAAACCCACAGGGTTCTGAACATTCTGTTGAGGCTCAGTTAAGGACTGAGAGGTCTGACTGAGTTAAGAAGGGATTCGATCATTTTATGTCAAATGGGTTTGTATTAGTAATGGAAGGGTCAACCCCGCTACCAGTGAAAATTCTTCGAGATACTGGGGCTTCTCAGTCACTTATATTAGTTCGGTGATGAGACTGACACTGGTGAGGTAAATCTTATTAAAGGCATTGGGGGCAGCATTGTTTCTGTTCCATTGCACAAGGTAACTTTACAGTCAGGGTTGGTTTCGGGACCTGTTAGGATTGGATTATGCTCCAGTTTACCAGTGGAAGATGTTACTTTGCTGTTAGGGAATGACCTGGCAGATGGTAAAGTTGTTCCTGCAGTGCAGTTGACAACTAAGCCAACCACTGACGACCCACAGATGGATTTTAACATTTATCGCAATAACTCGAAGTATGGCTAAAAAGTCTGCCAATGCAGACAGTTCTGTGCAGCATGATTCTGATACCCATGATAGCCAAAATTGGGATTCGGGTTATGATGACTTGTCAGGGACCTTTCAGCCTTCATTGTTTCAACAGGATTCAGGTAGTAAGTCTGATGAGAAAGATTTATCCCTGTCTAGGAAGGAGTTTACAGAAGAACAGAACTGAGACCCTGAGATTGAAGCTTTATAAGAAACATCTTTCTCAGATGATGAGATTAAGAAAATGACAGTAGGGTATTATCTCAAGGATGGAGTGTTAATGAGGAAGTGGAGGCCACCTGCTATACCTGCGAGTGAGGAATGGGCAATTGTTCCTAAAGTTTATAGGACTGAAATTTTAGCTTTGGCCCACAGTATGCCCGTAGGTGGCCATTTTGGCATGAATAAAACTCTAAACAGGATTATGAAAGAATTTTACTGGCCGAATTTGAGGAAGGATATTGTGACCTTTTGCAGAACCTGTCACAGTTGTCAAGTTGTGGGTAAACCTAATCAGGTTACCCCAGTGGCCCCACTCCGGCCTATACCTGCATTCGGTGAACCCTTTTTCAAATTTTATTAAAGCTAAATATTAAAGCAATATTAAAGCTAAAACTGTGGCAAAGGCTCCTAACAAGTTTTTTAACTTTATTTGGTTTGCCTAAAGAAATCCAGTCTGACCAAGGAAGTAATTTTACATCTGGATTATTCCAGCAGGTAGTTTATGAACTGGGAGCTAAACAAATTACATCGTCTACGTACCATCCGGAATCACAAGAGGCTTTAGAAAGATTTCATTCTACCCTCAAAACAATGATTAAGACGTACTGTGTTGAAAATGGACAAGACTGGGATGAAGGAATACAACAGGAATTCTGCAGATGCTGGAAATTCAAGTAACACACATCAACGTTGCTGGTGAACGCAGCAGGCCAGGCAGCATCTGAAGGAATACATTTGCTTTTGTTCACCGTAAAGGCTGATTTATACTTGTGCGTTCGGGATACGCCATATCCTACACCGTAGGCCCGATTTAATTTTTGCGTAGCCCTACGCCATAGCGAGCATGCGTAGTTGTGTCTGCATCGCTCTGCACTTCACCAGCAAAATGCAAGTTGGTGGTGGGGTTTCTTTGACACTGTTGAGCTTCTTCGTGAGAGACATGGACAAGGAAATGCATTTCAAATATTTTCAGATGTTGGCAGGTAGATTGGACGATTTGGTTCATTGTCTCCAAGCATTTATTTCGCATCAGTGTACAGACATGGCGGAGAAAAGCAACCAGAAATGTGTAGGAGGAAATGCGATGCTACCAAGCGGACCAATCACAGTGGTTGCGGTCTGCGTCACCGCGACGCGTGAGTTACTTTTTTGAGGAGATGCCTGTCACCCTACGGCGTAGGGTACAGCGAGGGTACGGCGTACACTTGATGCATTAGTATAAATCAGGCTTAAAAGAGTCGGTACAGGAGTCACTGGGCTTTTGTCCATTTGAACTTGTATTTGGTCATAGAGTGAGGGGACCTTTGACCTTGTTAAAGGAACAGTGGATTGATGGGGAGGTATATGTTAACTTGTTAGACTATGTTTTGAATTTCAAAAATAAACTACACCAAGCCTGTAGTCTAGCCAGACGAATCTTAAAGATTTCTCAAAACAAAATGAAGTGTTGGTTTGATAAGCGGACTAAAACAAAAGAAAATACTAGGTGGGGGATAATGTGCTTGCCTTATCTCCAATGTTGATGGATCCACTTCAAGCGAAATTCAATGGACCGTATGAAATAGTCTCGCAAATTAATGATGTGAATTATGTTATTAAAACACACGACCGACGTAAGCTAACACAGGTGGTACACATCAATATGATAAAGCCTTATTCTGACAAGCAGGCACCATCGGTGAGTGTTGTCAAACATATCAATCTGGCAACCCTGAGAATGAAACAATTGACTTGTCTGAGACTTTACACAAGCCAAACATGGTCCCAGTTAGGCTAATGAACACTGTTGTTCTCGAAAACATTGACAACAAGTTGGCTCATCTGCAGCCAAAGCAACAACAACAGCTGAAGGAATTAATTCTGAAGTTTAAAGATTTATTTCCCGATGTTCCCAAGCAAACCACGGTCGCAGTACATGACATAGATATTGGTCAAGCCAAACCGATTAAACAACACCCATATTGCATGAATGTAGAAAAGTGTAAATTGGCTGAGCAAGAAATTGAATATATGCTGAAAATGGTATTATTAGGCCTTCAACATCAGATTGGAGCTCATCCTGCGTTATTGTGCCCAAACCTGATGGTAGTGTTAGATTTTGCACTGATTATAGGAAGGTAAATGCAGTAATAAAAACAGATGCCTATCCTATCCCTAGGGTGGATGATTGCATCAATAAGATTGGAAAAGGTAATTTCTTACAAAGATTGATCTGTTGAAAGGGTATTGGTGTGTTCCATTGACGGACTGAGGTAGAGAAATTTCTGCATTTGTGACACCTTCTGGGTTGTATAAATACAATGTTTCGCCATTTGAAATGAAATATGCTCCAGGAACATTCCAGAGAATGACTGCTCCTGTAATTCAAGAGTTAGGACACACAGATGCCTATATTGATGACTTCGTCACAGGGAGTGACACTTGGGAAGAGCATATCTCTGTAGTAGAAAAGCTGTTTGACAGGCTTTCCAGGGCCAACCTTACAGCTGACTCAGCTAAGAGTGAATTTGGCCATGCCACTGTGATCTGTCTTGGCTGTGTTGTAGGTCAAGGCAAGTTGGCTCCTGTGCAGGCAAAATCCAGGCCATTTCTGAAGTTCCTGTTCCGACTGTGTGACGAAGGCCCATCACTGATTACAGACGTCTCAGGGCACACTCGGTAAAACACTCAAAGGGTCATCCACACACATTATTCCCCTCTGTTATTGTGCTGAGTGCACGCGTCACAATAAATCAACAGTCACAATTTTACACTCATCCCCAGCAGTAACAGGTATGAAAAAAAGAAACACACTATGTCACAGTTTTATTATCTCAGGTCAATTTATTCATATTCATCTTTCCAGTAAGTGTTTTGACGAAGTGTCATGATAATCTGACGTCTCTCTCCTCCACAGTCACTGGGTCTGAAACAGAGCTGCTGCATAGAGCTGTCTTATATAGAGGCAGCAGCAACCTGCACAGGTGTGCCGATGGTGGAGGATACCATCTTTACCTGGGACAAGGGTTATGTTACCTAATTACTCATCTTGTGGTAAAGTTTTGGGGTTTATTTAAGTTATTTAACTGGGAAATGGTGAATCCTATGATGAAGTCTATGTGTTTATTGTGAGAACTGGTGGTAGAGTTTCAGATTGTGTGAAATGGAAGATAATTGAGTTAATTAGCTTTTGGTTAGTCTAGGGGGATTGGCTTAGCAGTTATAAGCCTTGGGTCGTTTTTTTTTCTGTTTAGTCTGAGGGTGGCTGTTAATCAGACAGGTGACAATTGCAAGCTGTATATATTTTGTTTTTCCACTATTTTTGTAAATGAAAGCACCTCAATCTACTTTTGCGACTCAAGCCATCTTGTTATTTTTCTTAGACAGATGACCCACAGATTTTGTGACAGACTGGTAAGAAGGCTCTTGGAAGGTTTCTGGGAATGGTTGGATATTATCGTAAGTTCTGGAAGAACTTTGCTGATATTGCTCTTCCTCTGACTATTCTCCTGAAGAAGAGTGAAAAGTTTGTTTGGACCGAGCCTTGTCAGGAAGCATTTGATCAATTGAAAGTTATTATTTGTGATTAGGCCAATCAATGGAGTGTCATCAGCAAATTTAATTAACAGATTGGAGCTGTGGGTGGCGACACAAGTCATGGGTGCACAGAGAGTAAAGGAGGGGGCCAAGGAGACAACCCTGTGGGGCGTGTGTGCTGAGGGTCAGAGAGACAGAGGTGAGGGAGCCCGCTCTTACCACCTGCCGGCCATCTGACAGGAAGTCCAGGATCCAGCTGCACAAGGCAGGGTGAAGGCCGAGGTCTCTGAGCTTCTTGTCAATATTTCACACCTTTGTATGGCTAAAGCTCTGCCCATGACTGCAAGGAACTGCAGAGAACTTTGGTCTCACCTGGAAACATCGTAGAAACAAGCCTCCCCTCTGTGGACTCTTCCTGCACTTCCCCCTGCCTCGGGAAAGCAAGCCGTGTACTCAAAGATGCCCACAACTTTGGACATTATTGCTGCAAACCCAATCCCCCATCGGGGAAGAGATACAAAAGCCTTAAAGTGCTTACCACCGGGCTCATGGACAGCTTCCTGCCTGCAGTTGTAAGCCAAATTAATGGTCTCCAGTCCAATAAAATGGACTCGACCTCACAATGTAACTCGACGTGACCCTGCCCCATATGTCTATCTGCACTGCACTTTCTCTGCAGCCATAATGCTTTGTTACAGTTATTGTTTTGTCGTATATCAGCTCAATGTACTGTTGTAATGTATCGATCTGTGTGGATGGTAGGTCAGGCAAGATTTTCACTGTAGCTCAGTACGTGATAAGAATAAACAAATTCCCCCTTTTAATTTTGTGGAAATATTAGATAGACTGAGCTTCTGCTTTGGAACCACAGAGGGAAACTTAACACAACTGAGGAACACAAATAAATAGAAAAGGCTTCAATCTCGCATTACGATCTGCGGTAACCGGGATCAGGTGACCGGTGGTGGGTCTCCCAGACCAATTATCAGAATCAGGTTTAATAGCACCGGCAGATGTCATGGAATTCATTGTCTCTGCGGCAGCAATGGAACCTAATTCATAACAATAGATTTTAACCATTGTGATTTAAAATAAGAATATACATATTAAATAGTTAAATTATATAAGTAGTACAAAACAAAAAATTTAAAAATGTAATACTGTAAACTATTTTAATTGTGTGGAACTATTTGACTGAATGGGTTGTTGCTTTGGAAATTCTGGAGTGAAGCTGAACTAAACTGTACTAAAGTATAACTAAACTTATGAAAAGCTCAGATAAATACAAAAGGCTAAGTTCTCACATAAATGGGTCATATAGCCAGAAACATTGGCTGCTCTTCAGCAGGTAAAAACAGTGGAATGAGGCCTAGTCCCAGGCCTCAGCCCAGTAGTTATGGTCTGAGGTCTGGGACTTGGTGAGAGAAAGCATTTGGCACGGACTAGAAGGGCCGAGATGGCCTGTTTCCATGCTGTAATTGTTATGTGGTTATATGGAAACATGCTGAAAATATTCCAGAATAAATCATTGTCCACCCACAACGAGAGGACGTGATAGATCCGGATCTCACTGCCTTTTCTGAACGGGCGAAAGATGAAGTTACACGTACACTCCAGCAGTGACCGGCAGATGCTGCAGATCTGCGGGAAAACGTGAACAGGAAACGGGATCATGTGCTGGTGGAGGGTCTCCCATCTGATCCGGTGACTCTGCTCCTCGCCCCTCACACGCTGCCCGACCCATCTGCCGCATTTCCCACATTATTCCATATTTACACCAGATACATTTTTACTTCTTCCCTCCATATCTTCCCTGTCCCTTTCCCTCCACCCCAAGGTCACAGAGTCACGGGCTCGATTCCCATCCTGGTCCAACACACAATTCAGACCCAAAACGGAAATGTGCAGGTTTCATTTAAATCCGTCCATGTTTGTAAACACTCATTTCTATTCACATTCCTCCAGCCTCACTGGACAGGAACACTGAAACATCAAGTGAGAAACAGCAGGAGGTGGCCATTCAGCCCCTCCAACCATCAACAAGATGATGGCTGCTCTCCCATCTCAGCCACATGTTTCTGCACGATCATTATTTCTTCGATCCCTCTGGTCTCCACACATCTGTCGGCCTTTGTTTTATGTGAGGACGATCACTGAGTCTTCACTGGCCTCTGTGGTGGGGATTTACAGACATTCACCACCCTCGGAATGGAGACATTTCCCCTCATCTCAGTCCTGGACAGTCCACCCCCTTTTTCAGAGACTGGGATCCCTGGTTCAGACGGTAATGATGTTGTGCATTTCAATGTGTTCACCTCTCAGTCCTCGATTCTCTAAATGAAAGGGTTATTGCATTTGATCTTTCTTCATATGATGACCCCACCACCGGGGATCAGTCTGGTGAATCTTCATTGCACTCTCCATAACAAATACTCTCTAACCTCTTTGTTAATCCTCTATGGAATTAATTTCCATCTTCTGCAGCCCCGTGTTGCCCCAACCACTCAGCTCCCACCCCCGTCACTATTTCCACCTTCCCACCTCCCCCTCACCTGGATCCACCTCTCACTCCCCAGCTCTTGCCCCATCCCCACCCCTCACCTCTTTTCTCGGACTATTTCCCGTCCACTCTCAGTCCAGAGGGAGGGTCTCGGCCCGAAATGTTGACGGTCCATTTCCCTCCACAGATGCTGCCCGACCCACTGAGTTCCTCCGGCAGTTTGTTCTTTGGTCTGTGTGACCCGTGTTAGTGTGGGGAGCGGGATTTTACACCATATTCCCGGTACAGTCTCAACAAAACACAAATAATTGTCACTTTGCCCGGACCATTGGCCCCGCTTGCAGGGCAACAGTCTGCCGGTGTTTGCCCCCCAATGTGGTGAATCGCCACCACCGTGGGCTCAGACATTTCCACAGATGAGCCCCTCCTGTCCCCACCGGGACAAACATCCTGTCCGCCCCCTCTCTCCCCGTCTTCATCCTCTCCCTCCCCGGGGAACCGGCATCAAACCGACGGGCCGAGCGGTCTCCTCCTACCTCTCAGCGACACATCAGACTCCGGCCGCAGGAGACGCTTCACAAACGCCCCAACTTCCCTCGGAGGGAAATGGAAATAAATCAGAAAGCGGACATTTACTTTGACGGTTGTCCCGCCGTGACGGAAAGTTCGGGAGACGGAGTCAGCGGGGGTAACGCCCTCTCGGCTGGTCCGCCTCCGCTATTGGTTGGAATCTGTGATTGACATCGCTTCATACCAATGGGAATAGAGCAACGCGTGAAACCTCTGCTGACAGCGGTGGGGGAGGGGCTGCTCACGTGATCAGTAGCCCAGCCGTTAAACCGACCAAGCTCGAGCTCACCAGCGCGCGGGGCACAAAAGGCCCCGGATGATCGGTTGAGGTGAGAAGGGGTCTCCGGGTTGGGGGTCTCACCGGGCGGCGTTTTCAACACCGACTTCGGGTAGTTGCTGTGACTCCGGACTCCGTGACCCGCAATCCCGGGACAGTCCTGCTCTCTTCCCTCTCTCTCAGCCCCACCATCCGTACACGGGCCCCGGGGAGCTTCCGGCTGATGAGGGAATGGGAACCGATGGGTCTCTCAGACAGAGCTGAGCTCCAGCTGTCTAAATGCAAGGATCGGGAACTCGGAGAAAGGGAACAAAATCTTTTACATCAGCTGTTGTGAAAATCACCTTTGTTCTGCCTCCAGTCACAAACAAGAGAAAATCTGCAGATGCTGGAAATCCGAGCAACACACACAAATTGCTGGAGGAACTCAGCATTAGTACTCTTTTCCATAGATGCTGCCTGGCCTGCTGAGTTCCCCCAGCATTTTGTGTCTGTTGCTTGTTCCACCCCGTCTTGTTCTGGACTTTTCTACCCGTGAGAATATGTTTTGTCCCACTCTCTCTGGGTACATAATGATATCAAACACCTTTTCCCTGGGCAACAAGTAGCTTTCACATCACAAATGTGCCAGACTCCAATGAGACAGACTACTGCCCTTCCCTTCAAATTCATTGGCATTGCCATCACTGAGTTCACCACCGTCAGTCACCTGGGGGAGGGTTCAGGGGAAATATTTATGTACAATACAGAAACTGGTGTTACCTGTGTGTATTGTGGTGATGCAAAAGTTGCTGGAGAATTTGCAAGTGGGAAGAAATGGAGTGATATTTGAAAATCTGACTTTTTATAGCATCATTTAGTAAGCAAATCAGATATGGACGGTGTGCAGATGCTCCAGTGAGAAAATCCTTCATTACCTTCTACAGACCCGTTACATACATTGTGTGAGATTGCAGATCAAAATTATTACTGACAGTGATTTGCTAGCTGTTAAAATGAGTACCTCTATATATAAAATTCAGTGTGCACATGTTGTGTCTCCACTTTAAGGAGTTGGGGCCGGAAATGGATGAATTCCGTATCATCCGGGAGTTGGAGGGGGTGAGATAAAGAGAGGTGAGTTACACCCAAGGTGCAGGACACAGGAAATTGGGTGAGAGTCAGGAAGGGGAATGAGGTTAAATAGCCATCGCAGAATACTGTTGTGGCCATCCCCCACAACAGCAGGTAGGCCATAGATAGGGTGCAGAGGAGATTTATAAGGACTTTGCCTCGACAGGCGAGCATGACTTATGAGA
This sequence comes from Mobula birostris, assembly GCF_030028105.1. NCBI lineage: Eukaryota > Metazoa > Chordata > Chondrichthyes > Myliobatiformes > Myliobatidae > Mobula > Mobula birostris. The sequence goes on from NC_092382.1 coordinate 8,053,979, forward strand.
ATAGGTTGAGTGAACTCGGCCTTTTTTCCTTGTAGTGACGGAGGATGAGAGGTGACCTGATAGAGGTGTATGAGATAATGAGAGGCATTGATCATGTGGATAGTCTGAGGCTTTTTCCCAGGGCTGAAATGGCTAGCACGAGAGGGCATAGGTTTAAGGTGCTTGGAAGTAAATACAGAGGAGATGTCGAGGATAAGTTATTCATGCAGAGAGTGGTGAGTGCGTGGAATGGGCTGCCGGTGGCAGTGGAGGAGGCAGAAACAATAACGTATTTTAAGAGACTCCTGGATGGGTACATGGAGCTTAGAAAAGTAAAGGGCTCTGGGTAAGCCTCGGTAGCTCTAAGGTAGGGACATGTTTGGCACAGCTTTGTGGGCTGAAGAGCCTGTTTTGTGCTGTAGGTTTTCTATGTTTTTTTATGTTCTATGTATTCTACCACTTTAGAAACTGTTGGGGGGAGGAGATTACGTGGCAGAGGAAAGTCAAAGGGGTGATAGGGGATTTGCTAGTTAGGGGAACAGAACTAGAAGGGGACTGATATCCTAGTGTTAAGGCTTGCTCATGCTAGTGTGGTGGGTTGGGTGGGGGTGGGGTGTTAAACTAAAGTTGTAGAGGGGATGGGAGCCAGAATGCCAGGTAATAGAGAGGGTGAATTGAATTGACTTTCTTACTTACATCCTTCACATGCATGAGGAGTAAAAATCATTGTTGCATCTCCATCTAAATGTGCAATTTATAGTAATTTATAATAGAACAGGACAGTCAATATAACATAGAAATACAGTTGTATCAGCATGAATTAAGCAGTGTGATGGCCTGATGGAAGAATCCTGTTGGTTCTGGCTTTTATGCTGCAGTACTGTTTCCCGGATGGTAGCAGCTTGGAACAGTTTGTGGTTCGGGTGAGTAGGGTCCCCAACGGTCCTCCGGGCCCCTTTTACACACCTGTCCCTGTAAATGTCCTGAATCATGGCAGTTCATAACTACAGATGCGCTGGGCTGTCCGCACCACTCTCTGCAGGTTCCTGCGATTAAGGGAAGTACAGTTCTCTTACCAGGCAGTGATGCAGCCAGTCAGGATGCTCTCAGTTGTGACCCTGTAGAAAGTTCTTAGGATTTGGGGCCCCATCCCAAACTTCTTCAACCGTCTGACGTGAAGGAGGCACTGCTGTGCCTTTTTCACCACACAGCTGGTATGTCCAGACCATATGAGATCCTCAGTGATGTGTATGCCGAGGAACTTAAAGCTGTTCACCCTCTCAACCCCAGATCCAGTGGTGTAAATAAGGGTTAGCCTGTCTCCATTCCTTCTGTCATCCACAATCAGCTCCTTTGTTTTTTGTGGCAGTGAGGGAGAGGTTGTTTTCTTGACACCAGGCAAATGTTGTTCAGACCTCAGGGCATCGATTTGCGATCTTGTTGCCATGACTGGGACTTGTTTGTACCCAACAATCTGAGGAATTTGGAGGAACAAATTAGCAAGAGAGATCGCAGACTACGCCAATGCTTGATATACTAAGCGATTTTAAATTTCTATAGATTGACGTGACTCCCATATGTAAAAGGACTAGATGGGGTAGAGTTTGTCAGATGTGCCATTAATCAGCACATAGAATTCCCAGCATAGAAATATGCAATAAGCTATTAGAAAATAATCCAGGGCTAGTGACAGAATATTAGTGTATGGGAACACTTTGCATCTAGTGATCATATTGCCATGAGATTCCAAGTTAACATGGAAAAAGAAAGGACTGAACCATGGGTCGAGATTCTAAATTGGAGAAAGGTCAATTCTGATGGTATCAGAATGGATCTGACAAGTGTGGACAGGCTGTTTTCTGGCAAAGGAGTACTTGGTAAGTGGGAGTTCTTCAGAAGTGAAGTTTTGAATGTGTAGAGTTTGTATGTGCCTGTCAAAATAAAAGTTGAAAGGTAACTGGTGCAGGGAACCTTGGTTTTCAAGAGATATTGAGGCCCTGGATATTTTGTTCCTCCAAATGCCTCAGACTGTTGGGTGCTACAAAGTCTCATTAGTGACTACAATATCATAATTCCACACCCTGAACTCATCTGACATCTTTTTTAGTCATCTCCTGTTGCTTTCTAAAAGCTTCCCAATAGATTTTGCTCTTTTGTTTGCCCTCTCTTTGCTTTTTATGTCGGCTTTGGCTTCTCATTTCATCCACGGTTGTGTCCTCCTGCCTTTCTAATGCTTCCACTTCTTTGGGATGTATCGATCACTCAGGTCCCGAATTGCTCCCAGAAACTCCAGCCATTGCTGCTCCATCGTCAATCCTACCAGCTTCCCCTCCCAATCACGTTTGGCCAGTTCAGTACAGAAACATGCCCACTCTGGACGATCAGAATGGTAATCTGTATGAGGAGACAAAATATATGGGGGAGATTTTAAATATTATTTTTGCATCCACATTTACTCAGGAGATGGACACAGACTCTATAGAAGTGAGGCAAAATGGCATCAACTTCATGGACCCTGTACAGATTGCAGGGGTGGAGGTGTTTGCTGTCTGAAGGCAAATTAGTGTGGATAAATCCCCAGGGCCTGACAAGTTGTTCCCTGGGACTCTGCGGAAAACAAGTGCAGAAATTGTTGGGGCACAAGCACAGATATTTAAATAATCCTTAGTGACAGTTGAGGTACTGGAGGATTGGAGGACAGCCAATGTTGTTCCGCTGTTCAAGAAAGGCTCTAAAAATAAAGTAGGAAATTATACGTCAATGAGCTTGACATCAGTAGTGGGAAAGTCATTGGAACGTATGTGCAGGAACCAGATATGTAAGTATTTGGATCGATAGATAAGGATAGGCAGCATGGCTTCGTGCATGCTAGGTCATGTCTATCCAATCTAATAGAGTCTCTCGAGGAAGTTGTCAGGAAAGTGGTTGAAGGCAAGGCAGTGGATGTTGTCTACATGGACTTTAGCAAGGCACTTGACAAAGTCTGATATGGGAGGTTGGTCAAGAAGGTTCAGTCACTCAGCATTCAAGATAAGATAGTAAATTGCATGAGACACTGGTTTTGGGAGAAGCCGATGGTTGCCTCTCTGACTGGAGGCCTGTGACTAGTGGTTTGCCACAGGAATCGGTGCTGGATCTGTTGTTGTTTGTCATCTAGATCAGTAATCTGGATGATAGTGTGGTTAACTGGATCAGCAGATTTCTGGATGACACTAAGATTGTGGGTGTAGTGGATAGTGAGGAAGGATATAATGGCTTGCAGTGTGATCTGGACCAGCTGGAGAAATGCAAAATGGAATTTAATGGAGACAAGTGCGAGGTGTTGCATTTTGATAGGACCTGGGTCTTACACAGTGAATGGTCGGGCACTGAGGAGTGCTGCAGAAGGAAGGGATCTGGGAATACATGTCCATAATTCACTGAAAGTGGTGACACAGTTAAATAGGGACGGAAAGAAAGATTTTGGCATATTGGCCTTCATGAACCAAAGTACTGAGTGCAGGAGATGGATGTTATGTTCAAACTGCACAAGACATTGGTGAGGCCTAATTTGGAGTGTTGTGTGCAGTTTTATCACCTACCTACAGGAAAGATGTAAAAGAGGTTGAAAGAGTTCAGAGAAAATTCACAAGGATGTTGCCAGGTCTGGAGGACTTGGGTTATAGGGAAAGTTTGAACAGGTCAGGACTTTATTCCTTGGAATGTAGAAGCTCAAGGGGAGATTTGATAGAGGTGTGCCAAAATTATGAGGGTTATAGATGGGGTAAATGCAAGCTGGCTTTTTCCACTGAGATGGGGTGGGACTACAACCAGAGGCCATGGGTTAAGGGTGAACAGTGAAACATTAAGGGGAACATGAGGGGAAAATTTTTCACACAGACGGTCATCCAGGTGTGGAATGAGCAGACAGCCCAACTGGTTCATGCGAGCTCAATTTCAACATTGAAGAGGTTTGTGTCGGTACCTGGATGGTAGGGATACGAGGGTAGACAGTTTAAATAGATCAACACAAACTAGATGGGCCAAAGGGCCTGTTTCTGTGTTGTACTTTTCTATGACTCTGTGACAAGAACATGAAATAATACTAATATTCATTTAATTCCTTTTAACAGCTGTGCAGACCAACCATTCATCTGGGCAGAAAATGTTTTCATGGCTTTAAAACTGTGGCACTTTAAACTGACAGTAGATAAAAGAAAATCCCAGCTGTACGTCAACAAAGGGAGGAACCCATTCATCTGCTCAGACAGTGGGAATGGATTCAGTCGGTCATCTCAACTGAAGGTACATCAGCAAGTTCACACTGGGACAAGGCCATTCACCTGTTCTGTGTGTGAGAAGGGATTCAGTCGGTCTTCCCACCTGTGGACACACCAGTCAGTTCACTTCGAACAGAGGCTGGTCATCTGCTGAAGTTGTGGGGAAGGATTCACTTGGTTATCTGACCTAATGGCTCACCAGCGAGTTCACACCGGGGAGCGGCCGTTCACCTGCTCAGACTGTGGGAAGGGATTCACTCAGTTATCTCAATTGAAGGTACATCAGCGAATTCACACTGGGGTGAGGCCATTCACCTGCTCAGTCTGTGGGGAGGGTTTCACAAAGTCATCTGCTGTACTGAGACACCAGACAGTTCACACTGGGGAGAGGCCATTCACCTGCTCAGTGTGTGGGAAGGGATTCGTAGAGTCATTTGAACTGAAGGAACATCAGCGAGTTCACACCGGGGAGAGGCTGTTCACCTGCTCAGACTGTGGGAAGGGATTCACTCAGTCATCTCATCTGAAGGTACATCAGCGAGTTCACACTGGGGAGAGGCCGTTCACCTGCTCAGTCTATGCGAAGGGATTCACTTGCTCACCTCATCTACTGAGACACCGGTCAGTTCACACCAGGGAGTGACCATTCACTTGCTCAGTCTGTGGGAAAGGATTCAATTGGTCATTTCACCTACTGACACACAAGGAAATGGCCGTTCACCCGCTCTGTCCGTGGGAAGGGATTCATTCAATCATCTCAACTGAAGGAACATCAGCGTGTCCACACTGGGGAGGGACTGATCACCTACTGTGAATGTGGTGAAGGATTTGTGGTGGACATGGACTGTGCCTTTAAATGAGAGAGAGAGAGAAACTGTCTACAGTACTGCTGACTTCTTGGTTGCCATGGTGAGAGAGAGGCGGAGTTATGTGATGGACAGTTCGATGTTCACAGTTGCTTTGTAGCGTGTTTATTTAATCAAGGTCAGATGACTCTCCCAGAGACACACAGTGGGACACCGGTTACGGCGACCGGTCAGTGAAAGGAGGCCAGTGACAGAAGAGTCACTGGGTGGAACTTTCGAGTGCCCACAAGCGTGGGTTGAGGATCGATCAGGGTAATCGATCAGTGGCTGTCATGGTGTGTGGAAGGGCTGACCCTGTGGAGGCTACCGGTGTGTCTACCCTTGCCCGGGTGGTAGTTTACCCTCGAAGACGGTCTCCTTAGTGATAAGCTGCGTTTGGCTAACTCGAGAGTGGATTTGGAGCCTGACGACGGAAGATCAACGGGACCTGTTTACTCGGTCTTCTCCTCGTGTGGTTTTCACCTTGGATCACAAATCTCTCTCTCTCTCTCTCTCTCTCTCTCACTCTCACTCTCACTCACCAATTGAACTGAACTTCCTTACATTACCATCGTAAGACTTTAACTGTTGCCACCCGAGCTTTAACGAGTTCGGGAATTATATTTACACACAAATATATGCATAAAACTGCTAACTTTTGATTTACCTGGTTTAAGTTACTATATTAAGTAGTTACTAATATATAGTGGTTTTTAATATCAAAACCAGACTCCAGGTGTGCTCTATTGCTGCTGGTTCATTTAAACCGCTGCATTTACGTCACATAATTGGGGCCTGCGTCCGGGATATGAACAAATTGTTTGGGGGCTGAATTGATTGATTAATGATCGATCTGATTGGGGAAATCCCCTTTGATTTGTCTGAGTGGAAGATCAGCAGCAATGGAGGTTGATAGGTTTCTGACAAAGACAACTCCTGAAGCATTGGATGGTGCAAAGAGGGTTGTGCTGTTGGAAATTGATCAGACATTAAAACTTCAGGTGAGCACTAAAATGAGGAAGGCTCAGATACAGACATTAATAGTGGAGTATTATGTATCTAAGGAAGTGTTTGACGGATATGTGACAGGGGAGTATTGTGTATCTAAGGAAGTGTTTGACGGAGATGTGACAGCGGAGTATTATGTATCTGAGGAAGTGTTTGACAGAGATGTGACAGTGGAGTATTATGTATCTGAGGAAGTGTTTGACGGAGATGTGACAGCAGAGTATTATGTATCTGAGGAAGTGTTTGACAGAGATGTGACAGCGGAGTATTATCTATCTAAGGAAGGTTTGACGGAGATGTGACAGCGGAGTATTATGTATCTGAGGAAGTGTTTGACAGAGATGTGACAGCGGAGTATTATCTATCTGAGGAAGGTTTGACGGAGATGTGTTGGAAATGTTTGCTGAAAGTAAACCTACTGAGACTGAGCTTCAGCTCCAGTTCGAAAAATTAAAGAGGGAGGCTGAGGATAAGCAAAGACAGCATGAGTTACGACTAAAACAGTTTGAGGCTGAGGAAGCGGACAACCAGAGGAAAGAGGCAGAAAGACAGAGGTGGTTCGAGGTGGAGAGATGGCCGCAAGGAGGTCCAGTGCCAGACCTTGGTGAGAGGTTTAGTGCCCGTTGAGAAGTTAAGTTGGTACCTCCATTTGATGAAGCAGAAGTTGATGAGTCCTTCTTGCACTTTGAAAAAGTGGCTCAGAATCGAAGGTGGCTGAAAGACAGCTGGGCTGTTGTGTTACAAAGTGTAATTCAGCAGAAAGCCCAGCAAGGGTAGTCTGCCCTAACACTTGAAGAGGCAGCTGATTATGACTCAGTGAAAGAGGCTGTGCTCAAGCCTTATGAGTTGGTTCTGGAGGCTTACAGACAAAAGTTTAGAGATTTGAGGAAATCTGGCAACCAAACATATGTGGAATTTGCCAGTGAGAAGTCTGTGTACTTCAATCGTTGGTGCACCTCCGATGGGGTAAATGAGGATATTAACAACTTGAAAGAGTTAGTTTTGATTGAAGAATTCAAAAGGTGCGTCCCTGATGACATAAAGCTGTATTTAGATGAAAAGGAAGCTGTCACTTTGCAGGAGTCTGCTAGATTAGCAGATGAGCTTGTTTTGACCCACAAGGTGAAGTTTACCTCGGATGAGAGCTTCCAAGAGAGTAGCTGGGATGACCAGGGTAAACTAGAAGTGGAAGCTGGGACTAGTGATGAAAGCCTGGAACAGGAGGCAGTCCCAGTTGCCTGGGTTCAGGTTGTTGAAGCATCTGTAAACCCGCAGGATGCTGAGCATTGTGTTGAAGCTCAGTTAAAACTTGAAATGTCTGATTTGGTTGGAAGGGAATTCAGTCCTTTTGTGAAGTCTGGATTGGTTTCAGGACCCTTGGTCTTGCTAAGGGAACAGTGGTTTGATGAGAAAGTGGATGTTATTCTGTTAAATTGAGTTTTGGAATTTGAAAATAAACAACGGGGTTGTTTTTTCAAGTTTGTGGTTTTGAGAGGCAGGGCTTGGAGATCTCTCAAAACAAAGTGGAGTGTTATTTTGACCAGGAGAGACCATCTGCGGATGTTGTCATGGGAACATATGGAACGAAAGGTCTTGGGATATGGAACAAATGATTTGTTTGAAATTTGGGTTGAGTTTCAATCCAGGGTATTGATAAGTGACTCTCACAAGCAGACACACAGTGGCAGTGGGTGGAAGCCGTTGCAGAGAAGTGGGGAGGAAGGTTTGAAACAAAGAACTGAGTGACAAGGGGTCACTGTTTGGACTCTCCCAACAGCCCACAAGGGTGGGTTTGGTTATTGATTCCAGCGAATAGGAATGTGTGATTGTCACATAGTTTGATCCACTGGAGTGGGTCTTTCTGGTTGGGGAATAACGTTTGTAAATATCACTTCTGTTTTACCCTTGCCTGGGCGTGGTAGTCCACTGGAAGACGGTATCCCTGTGGTAAATCACTGCTGGAGTTACTTCGTATGTCGTGGAACTGGACAAGTGGCTTTCACGTTGTGTGACTGGGGCAACCCTGTGGAATCTACCTGTGTGTGTTACCCTTGCCTGGGTGGTAGTTCCCCCTGAACACGCTACCCCTGTGATAAGCTATCTTTTGGTGATAATCCATACGTGGATTCTGGTTGAGTGTCCTGTGGTCACCACTTTGGGATTACCTGTAGCTGAATTCGGGCGTGGTGTTGTGGTAACCACGTGTCGAAAGGATATTCCGTGAAGATCACTGTAGGAGATACTTCGTGTGTGGATCTGGGAACGACAGAGATAAAACATGCAGCTATTTTTATCCTGTTTATCATCGAGGAAAACAATGTAATTGCCTTCTCTCGACATTCACCTTTGGGTTACAAAGGTAGGGCTCTCAGTACCATTGACCTCTGTTTCAGGACTGCCACGGGTGAAGTTTCACTGAAGTCTCACTTGAAGTATGTGTCTGATATGAAGAGGGAGCTGCAAAGGCTTATGAGTTGGCTGGGGAGGCAGCTGCCAAGAAGAATCGGAGAAATAAGAAGAGGTGTGACCAGAAAGTGAAGTTCTCCCAACTCCTGCCGGCAGACCGAGTCCTCGTAAGGAATTTGGGATTTCCTGGGAAGCACAAGCTGGCTGATCGCCGGTCGGGCACACCCTGTCTGGTGGAGAGTCAGTTGCCCAATTTACCGATAGGTGACATCCGAACAGACACCAAGATGTTAGTGTACAAAGCAGTGGTAATCCCAATGCTGCTGTATGCATCCGAAACCTGGACAACATACCGACGACATCTGAAGGCACTTGTAAAGTTCCATCAACGCTGTCTTCGAAACATCTTAAATATCAGCTGGGAAGATAGAAGAACCAATGAAGCAAAGACAACAAGCATTGAAGCCGACGTCCTCAGGAACCAACTAAGATGGAGCGGTCATGTTGTTCGGATGAAAGACAAACGGCTGCCAAAACAAATCGTAAACGTAAAAGAGGCGGACAACAGAAGAGATTCAAAGACATCTTAAAAGCCACCATGAAGAAATGTAACATCACATCAACAATTGGGAAGCCAATGCCAAGGACAGGAAACTCTGGCAAGCCATCATCCGAGAAGGAACAGCAACTTTCGAAGCCAACAGATGTGCAGAATTAGAAGAAAAGAGAAGAAAATGGAAAGAGAGGCAGCAACAACCAAAGCCCGATCTGCCATCTGGAACTACCTGTCCTGAATGCAGAAGAACTTTCAAAGCCAAGATTGGACTCATAAACCACTTGAGAGCCCATAAGTAGATCAACAGAATGAAGTCCATCATCCTCGACCTCGAGGGATAGCCACGATGATGTGGTGGAGAGTCAGTTGCCCAACTTACTGGTTTTGCGAGTGCGGCCCGAGGATGGGAAGGGGCCGGTCAAGATTCTCCATCGGAATCATCTGTCGCTCCTGGGGTGAGATGTACAGGTGGAACGGGAGCCCCAGGTGCCGGCTACACCCAGTACCGGACTCTGCGTCCACGCAGGGTGGAGGAAGAACGCACACCGGGAGAGACGGGCCCCGTCCCAGCCCCTGTGAGGGACACTGACTCAGAGGAGGATGATGACTCGGACGATTGGTGCATGTGGCCGTTCGCTGAGGCCCCCGTGATGGAGGGGGAGGCTCCTGGCCGAAATCCACCCTGCCGTAAACCTCCAGGCGCCAACTGCCAATGCATTGGAAGCACCTGACCACAGCAGACTCTGAGCCCATCTGAAATCTTCGAGTCTCCGACCAGCCCCTCTGATACAGCCTCCCGAGCACCATCCTCTGCCGAGCGCTTTGACCCCACCCCGGCCACCGAGCAACAAGCAAAGCCGAGAACTCGGGGCCTTCTCCTCCGGAGATTCTGGACCACGTGGTAGCAGCGGCGGCGAAGAAGGCATTTCAGAAGTTTCTCCAGATGTTCCTCCGAGCTCTCACATCTGTCTCCATCAAATCAGGATTGTGCACGGCACCCTACTTGACAGATTACAGATATCATCCACCGGAGTGGCCGCTGCGCACTGCATCGTGCCGCCATCTTCTCCTCCTCCTGCGGATACGGGTGGAACAAATCAATGGAGAATTGTTATGCTATCTTGTATGTGTGAGCTGAGCGGGAGTTCGCCGTCTTTTTCAGGAGGCGAGCGAGGAGGACGGACGTGTGAGGAGCGGATAGCGGTTCCAGGGTGACGGATACTGGAAGTCGGCGGTTCGGACGGTGGCCGAGGGCTCGGAGGGTCATTGTGGATGGAACTGGAGGTGTGAGCTCCAAAGTATTAAAACATTGGTTTCTGACCCTGCTCCGTTGAACATCCAACTAATGGTTTCCCATTCTGTTTTCAGTTTTTAGAGGAGAGTGGTGTTTTCTAACAACCCTTTAGATGCAGGGAAAATGACCCACATGTGGAAATGAGCCGTGAACAAGGAGGTTAACTACCAATGTCATTCTTCCTCAGCCCAGAGATTAGAGGAGTGAAGAACATCTCAGACAGAACTACAGTCGGCTCGACTTCTTCAGTCTGCAGGAAATTCAAGGGAAGCCTCTTCACCCACAGAGTGGTGACTGTTTGGAACCCATCATCACAGGGAGAGCGAAAGGGGAACAGGGGAGGATTTAAAAGGACTGTCGTGGAACTGAATCACTGGCAGGTTGCAGCCAGCCTGAGTTAACTCTCTCCTGTATATTAGTTGTGTAATAAATTCACTAAGTACCAGAGACAGAGTTTAAAATAGAACTGATTTATTTGCCTCAGATGCAGAATATTAAACTCCAGTCCCATTAGAGGTGAATGTGCAGCAGAAGAAACTCCTCCCATGCCCAGTGACCAGGGTGCAGACTGGGTGTGGTGAGCAGCAGCAATAATTGCAGAGTTCAGCAGCGACAGTCACTCTCAAAATTGCATTCAGCAACGGTGGTGGACAAATATCGAGCATGCAGCTTATTGAAACTTCCTCCCAGTGTGAACCTGGTAGTGTGTCATAAGTGTAAAATGCTGTAAGGTTTCACTGCTAATGTAATGGTTCTCTGTAATGTTTCACTGCTGAGGTAATTGGTTCTTTTTTAAAATTACTTTATTTACAATTTTCAATTTTACAAAGACAAAATATATTGAAGATAAAACAATACCAAGGAAATACAGCACCAGGGGGAGCACGGACAAAACAAATTGAAAACAGAAAAACAAAAAGGCTGCCAGACAATTTACAAGATTACTTAAATAAACTTTCAGAAAAGGAGTGGACACAATAGTAACATCACGGTTTCTCTGTAGCAGAAATGTTTAGGTTACAACTAGAGATAACAGGGTTTTGAATGCTGGGCTATCCAATGACAGAAATGTTCTCTCTTGTGAGTCTGGAAGGGAGATTTTCGTGGTGTTTTGCTGGGGAGAGATGAGAAGACGCGAATGGAGAGAGTGGGCTCTTTTTTTTGGTTTTCTTTATGAACCCTATAGTCAAAGTCAGAATTATAAAGCTCAACCGTTTAATCACATATTGTGTATTGTTTGTTATTTCAGGGTACTGATTTGTAACAGGGGAGACATCGTGCAGCATCCACCCAAATGAGATTTCTTAAGTTTGGCTGGGCTGGGGGGCTACCACACCCTATATTAAGCTGCTAGCTGAAGTGAGAGTTTTGTTAGGCAAGACGACTGAGTAAATCGCTTCCACATTCACAGCAGGTGAACAGCCTCTCCCCAGTGTGAACCTGGTAGTGTGTCATAAGGATAGATAACTGAGTGAATCCTTTACCACATTCACAGCAGGTGAGCGGCCTCTTCCCAGTGTGAACTCAATGATGCAAATTTGGTTGATTTGGCTGAGAGAATCTCTTCCCAAAGTCTGAGCAGCTGATCAGCCTCTACCCAGTGTGAACTCGCTGGTGTCTCTGCAGCTGAGATGACTGAGTGAATCCCTTACCACACACTGAGCAAGTGAACGGCCTCTCCCCAGTGTGAACTCGCTGATGTACCTTTAGTTGGGATGAGCAAGTGAATCCCTTCCCACAGACTGAGCAGGTGAATGGCCACTCCCCGGTGTGAACTGACTGGTGTCTCAGTAACAGAGATGACAAAGTGAATCCCTTCCCACAATCCGAGCAGATGAAGGGCCGGTCCCCGGTGTGAATTCGCTGGTGTGCCATTAGGGTGGATGACCGAGAGAATCCCTTCCCACAGTCTGAGCAGAGGAACGGCCTCTCTCTAGTGTGAACTGTCTTGTGTAACAGTAGGTGGGCTGACTGAGTGAATCTCTTCCCACAGTCTGAGCAGGTGAATGGCCTCTCCCCAGTGTGAACTCGCTGATGTACCTTGAGTTTAGATGAGCAAGTGAATCCCTTCCCGCAGTTCGAGCAGGGTAACGGCCGCTCCCTGGTGTGAACTCGCTGATGTACCTTCAGTTGGGATGACCAAGTGAATCCCTTCCCACAGTCTGAGCAGATGAATCGCCACTCCCCAGTATGAACTGACTGGTGAGCCATTAGGTCAGATGATCGAGTGAATTCTTACCCACAAATTCAGCAGATGACCAGCCTCCGCCCAGTGTGAACTGACTGGTGTGTCCACAGGTGGAAAGACCAACTGAATCCCTTCTCACACACAGAACAGGTGAATGGCCTTGTCCAGTGTGAATTTGCTAATATACCTTCAGTTCAGAAGACTGACTGAATCCATTCCCTCTATCTGATCAGATGAATGGGTTCCTCCCTGTGTAAATTGACGGGAATGCCAGTCCGTCTGATGATTGAGAGAATTCCTCCCTACAGTCTGAGCAGGAAGAATGATTGAGTGAATCCCTTGCTCTACTTCTTAAATATCTGGACAGAGACAGCAAAACTGGCGTGTTGTGTTCGAGATTCCAGTGGACAAATTCCTTGTCATTTTTAACCTGTAAAAAAAAGATTTACAAAATCCATCAAACGGTGTTGGACAACCTTTCAGATTAGATCACTTGAGTTGTCAAAGTGTGATCTGGCATCACACTGTTACAGTGAAGTTCAACCCAAATAGGAGAACAAAATCATCTTCTAGCAAGACACAGTACTGGTATCTGGAATGACCATCAAATTCTCTGATGCTATTCCTGTCTCTATAAGAATGGAGCATTTCTGCCATCTCCAATCTGTGTTCTGGCTCAGTTTGACTCTCTCCATTGGTATTATTCCCTGTTCCCACTGAGCTGCATGGGTTCCTGGCCCCACAGTAACACTCTCACACAAATAGCCAGCAGTGCATTCCACGCACCCACCACTCTCTGTAAAAAAACTTACCCCTGACATCCCCTCGGTATCTATTAACAAACACCTTAAAACTATGCCCCCTCGTGTTAGCCATTTCAGCCCTGGGAATAAACCTCTGGCTATCCACACGATCAATGTCCTCATCATCTTATACACCAAAAAAGTCTCCAAACATAAACAAGAAATTATACATTGCTTTGAGGATTTGGTAGAAGTATACAAAATTTTGAGGGTATAGATAAAGTAAATGCGAGCAGCTTTTTCCACTGAGGTTGGGTGGGATAACAACCAGAGGACATGGGTAAGTGGGGAAGGAAAAAATTTATTGGAAACATTTGGAAAAGTTCTTTACTGAAATGGTCATGAGAGTATGGAATGCACAAGTGGTGAATATGAGCTCAGTTTCACCATTTAAAAGAAGTTTGGATGGGAGCCTGGATGGTAGGGGTATGGAGGGCAATGGTCCCGTTACTGGTAGTTTCATTAGACAGATTAAATGTTTCTTTCAGTGTTGACTAGATGGGCCAAATATCCTGTTTTCATACTGAACTTCTCAATGTTTCTATCACAGATAGGATGGCCAAACTTGTTTGGAAGGGAAAAGTTGGGAGTGACAACGGAGCAGCAATGGCTGGAGTTTCTGGGAGCAATTCGGGAGCTGAGTGATAGATACATCCCAAAGAAGTGGAAACATTGGAAAGACAGGAGAACACAACTGTGGATGAAATGAGAAGCCAAAGCCAAGATAAAAGCCAAGGAGAGGGCAAACAAAAGAGCAAAAAAATATTGGGAAGCTTTTAGAAACCAACAGAAAACGACTAAAAAAAAGTTGGATGTCCTCGGGGGTGGAATTATGATATTGTGGTCATTTAACAGTCTTGGTTGCACCCAACAGTCTGAGACATTTAGAGGAACAAAATATCTGGGGCCTCAGTATCTCTTGAAAACCAAGGTTCCCTGCACCAGTTACCTTTCAACTTTTATTTTGCAGGCACGTACAATCTCTGCACCATCAAAATTTCACTTCTGAAGGCCTCCCACTTACCAAGTACTCCTTTGCCAGAAAATGCCTGTCCCAAACCACACTTGTCAGATCCTTTCTGAAACCATTAAAATTGACCTTTCTCCAATTTAGAATCTCAACCCATGGTCCAGACCACTCTTTTTCCATATTTACTTTGAATTTCATAGCACTATGATCACTAATTTCTGTCACCAGCCCTGGATCATCAGCTCATTGCACACTTCTACGTCAGGAATTCTACGTACTGATTAAGGGCACATTTGACAAACTCTACCCCAGCTCGTCCTTTTACAGTATGGGAGTCCCAGTCAATATATGGAAAGTTAAAATCACTTACTGAATCAACCTTTGTTTCTTGGCATGGTCTGCAATCTCTCTACAAATTTGTTCCTCAAAACCCCTCAGACTGTTGGGTGCAACCAAGTCCCAATAATGGCTACAATATCTTAATTCCCTGTCCTGAGCTCATCTGGCTTTCCTACTATGCTTCTTGCATTGTGATATACACAGCTCAGCACATTCATCGCCCCATGCTCAACCATTTGATTGCTGGCTGTATCTGAGGTCTGAACATGTGACTGGTGTCAAAAAAACAAACTCTCCCTCATTGTCACAAAAACAAAGGAGCCGATTGTGGACGGCAGGAGGAATGGAGACAGGCTAAGCCCTATTGACATCAATGGATCTGGGGTTGAGAGGGTGAACAGCTTTAAGTTCCTCGGCATAAACATCACCGAGGATCTCACATGCTCTGTACATACCGGCTGTGTTGTGAAAAGAGCACACCAGTACCTCTTTCACCAGAAGCTTGGGATGGGGCCCCAAATCCAAAGAACTTTCTACTGGCACACACATTCCAATAACTTTCCCACTACCGATGTCAGGCTCACAATGTATAATTTCCTATTTTATTTTTAGAGCCTTCCTTGAACACTGGAACAACATTGGCTGTTCTCCAATCCTCCAATATCTCACCTGTCACTCAGGATGATTTAAATATCTATCCTTGTGCCCCGACAATTTCTGCAGTTGTCGGCCGCAGGGTCCTAGGGAACAACTTGTCAGACCCTGGGGATTGATCCACGCTAATTTGCCTTCAGACAGTAAACACCTCCATCTCTGTAATCTGTACAGGGTCCATGAAGTTGATGCTGCTTTGCCTCACTTCTATAGACTCTGTGCCCATCTCCTGAGCAAAAAATCTCCCACATCTATTTTGTCTCCTCATATGGATTACCATTCTGATCTTGCAGAGTATTAATTTTTCCCTTGCAATCTTTTCACACTCAACATACCTGCAGAATCCATGAGCATTCTCCTTCACCTTGTCTGCTGAGGCAACCTCATGTCTTCTTTTATTTCTTTCATAAGTGTTCACTTGAATTTCCTGTATCTCATAAGTACCCCATTTGTTCCTATCTGCCTGTATGCACCTCTTTTTTATTGATCTGGGGGAGGAAAGCCAAAGGGGTGATGGAGCTGCATGGTGGAAGGTGGGGGTGGGGGGGTGTTAAACTAAAGTTGCAGGGGGAATGGGAGCCTGAATAACAGAACAGATAGTGGAGGGGTTGTGGAGACAGATGTTGTTCCGTCCTCAGACAAATTCAGGAATGAAAGAGTTGAGCATGGTGCAGTGAATATGCTGAGCCCTGTATATTTCAATACAAGGAGCAGCGTAGGAAAGGCGGATGTGTTCAGGGCATGGATCAACACCTGGAATTAAGATACTAGGATCTGGCAACTGTGGACTGGGACAGGCTGCTTTATGGAAAAAGTGTGTTTGGTAAATGGGAGGCCTTCAAAGCACATTTTTCAAAATACAAAGTGGGTATCTGCTTGTCAGAATAAAAGGTAAAGATAAAAACTGTAGAGAACCTTGGTTTTCAAGAGATATCGAGACCCTGGTGAAGCACAAAAGGGAGTTGCATAACAGGGATAGGCAGGCAGGTTGTTATGGAGTATAAGAAGTACAAGAGAACACATAAGAAATAAATCAGGATGGCTAAAAGAAGGCACGAGGCTGCACTCGCAGAAAAGATGAAGGATAATCCTTAGGGTTTCTAGAGATAGATTCAGAGCAAAAGGATTGCAAGGCACAATGTTTTTCCTCTGGAAGACCGGAATGGCAATCCATATGTGGATGGGGGAGATCTTAAGTATTTTTATCATCTCTATTTACTCAGGATATGGACAAAGATTGTATGGGAGTATGGAAAAGTGGCATTAAAATCGTGGACCCTGTACAGATTAAAGAAGAGTTTTTTTGCTGTTCAACATAGAACACAGAACACAGAAATCTACAGCATATTCCTGGCCATTCAGCTGACAATGTTGTGCCAAGCATGTAACTTACTCTAGAAACTGCCTAGAACTTCCCTAGAGCATAGACCACTATTTTTCTAAGCTCCATGTACCTATCTAAGAGGCTGTTAAAAGACCCTATTGTATCTGCCTTGACAACCGGTGCTGGCAGTGCATTACATGTGTAAAAATAACTTACCACTGACATCCCCTCGGTATCTATTTCCAAGCACCTTAAAACTATGTCCCTCGTGTTAGCCATGTCAACCCTGGGGAAAAACCTCTGGCTCAATGCCCCTCATCATCTTATACACCTAAAAAAGGTTCCTAATATAAACAAGAAAATTACACATTGCTTTGAGGATTTGTTAGAAGTATACAAAATTATGAGGGTATAGATAGGGTAAATGCTAGCAGCTTTTTCCACCGAGGTTGGTTGGGATGACAACCTGATGTCATAGGTAAGTGGGGAAGGTGAAAATTTAACGGGAACATTTGGAAAAATTCTTTACTGAAATGGTCGTGAGAGTGTGGAATGAGATGTCAGCACAACTGGTGAATATGAGCTGGGTTTCACCATTTAAAAGAAGTTTGTATGGGAGCCTGGATGGTAGGGGTATGGAGGGCGATGGTCCCAGTGCAGATAGTTGCATTAGACAGGTTAAATGCTTTTTGGCATTGACTGGAAGGGCCAATTAGCCTGTTTCCATAATGAACTTCTCCATGTTTCTATGACAGAGAAGATGGCCAAACTTGTTTGGAAGGGAAAAGGTAGGAGTGACAACGGAGCAGCAATGGCTGGAGTTTCTGGGAGCAATTGGGGAGCTGAGTGATCGATACATCCCAAAGAAATGGAAACATTGGAAAGGCAGGAGGACACAACTGTGGCTGAAATGAGAAGCCAAGGCCAACATAAAAGCCAAAGAGAGGGCAAACAAAAGAGCAAACACTATTGGGAAGCTATTAGAAACCAACAGAAGACGACTAAAAAACAGTCCGATGAGCTCAGTGCGTGGAATTATGATACTGTAGTCATTAACGGGTCTTGGTAGCACCAAACAGTCTGAGGCATTTGGAGGAACAAAATATCCGCGGCCTCAATATCTCTGGAACAGCAAGGTTCCCTGCACCAGTTACCTTTCAACTTTTATTTTGACAGGCACATACAAGCTAGACACCCTCAAAATTTAACTTCTGAAGGCCTCCCACTTACCAAGTACTCCTTTGCCAGAAAACGTCTGTCCCAAACCACACTTGTCAGCTCATTTCTGATACGTTCAAAATTGACTTTTCTCCAATTTAGAATCTCAACCCGTGGTCCAGACCTATCTTTTCCCATATTTACTTTGAATCTCATAGCATTATGATCACTAATTTCTGTCACCAGCCCTGGATCATCAGCTCATTGCACACTTCTACGTCAGGAATTCGACCTACTGATCAGGGGCACATTGACAAACTCTACCCCATCTAGTCCTTTTACAGTATGGGAGTCCCTGTCAATATATGGAAAGTTAAAATCACTTACTGAATCAACCTTTCTTTCTTGGCATGGTCTGCAATCTCTCAACAAATTTATCCTCTAAATCCCTCAGACTGTTGGGTGCAACCAAGTCCCAATAATGGCTACAATATCATAATGAGGGATTGAAATTTGGTGAAAGAGGGAGAGAAATCGTGCATTCTAAAAGGTTTACTAAAATGTTGCCTGGGTTTCATCTCCTAAGTTACAGAGAAAGGTTGAAAAAGTTGGGTCTTTACTCTTTGGAGCGTAGAAGGTTGAGGGGGGACTTGATAGAGGTGTTTAAAATTATGAGGGGGATAGATAGAGTTGACGTGGATAGGCTTTTTCCATTGAGAGTGGGGGAGATTCAAACAAGAGGACATGAGTTGAGAGTTAAAGAGCAAAAGTTCAGGGGTAACACGAGGGGGAACTTCTTTACTCAGAGAGTGGTAGCTGTGTGGAACGAGCTTCCAGCAGAAGTGGTTGAGGCAGGTTCGATGTTGTTGTTTAAAGTTAAATTGGATAGATATATGGAGAGGAAAGGAATGGAGGGTTATGGGCTGAGTGTAGGTTGGTGGGACTAGGTAAGAGTAAGAGTTCGGCACGGACTAGAAGAGCCGAGACGGCCTGTTTCCATGCTGTAATTGCTACATGGTTATATGGTTATAATTCCCTGTCCTGAGCTCATCTGGCTTTCCTACGATGCACATTCATCGCCCCATGCTCAACCATTTGATTGCTGACTCTATCTGAGGTCTGAACAACATCCGACTGGTGTCAAGAAAACAACCTCTCCCTCATTGTCACAAAAACAAAGGAGCTGATTGTGGACGACAGGAGGAATGGAGACAGGCTAACCCCTATTGACATCAATGGATCTGGGGTTGAGAGGGTGAACAGCTTTAAGTTCCTCGGCATAAACATCACCGAGGATCTCACATGGTCTGTACATACCGGCTGTGTTGTGAAAAAAGCACAACAGCAGCTCTTTCACCTCAGACGGTTGAAGAAATTGGGGATGGGGCCACAAATCCTAAGAACTTTCTACAGGGACACAACTGAGAGCATCCTGACTGGCTGCATCACTGCCTGGTATGGGAACTGTACTTCCCTTAATCGCAGGAACCTGCAGAGAGTGGTGCGGACAGCCCAGCGCATCTGTAGATGTGAACTTCCCACTATTCAGGACATTTACAGAGACAGGTGTGTAAAAAGGCCCCAAAGGATATTGGGGACCCGAGTCACCACAAACACAAACTGTTCCTGCTGCTCCCATCCAGGAAACGGTACAACAGCAAAAGGACCAACAGGCTCCGGGACATCATCTTCCACCAGGCCATCAGACCGATTAATTCATGCTGATACAATTGCATTTCTATGTTATATTGACTGTCCTGTGTACAAACTATTTATTATAAATGACTATAAATTACACATTGCACATTCAGACGGAGACATAATGTAAATATTTCTACTCCTCATGTATATGAAGGATGTATGTAATAAAGTCAGTTCACCCTCCCCACTATCTGTTCTGTCATTCTGGCTCCCATTCCCCCTACAACTTATTTGAACCACATCACCCTCTCCCCACACTAGCACTAGCGAGCCTCACCACTGGGATATTAGTCCCCTCTCACCCCTTTGACTTTCCTCTGTCAGTGATCCCCCCGACAGTGTCTAAAGTGGGTCCACCTGTTGTTGTGCGGGACGGACACAAGATTACTCTGCGATGGCCATTTCACCTCATTCCCCTTCCCGACTCTCACCCAGTTTCCCGTGTCCCGCACCTGGGGTGTACCTCACCTCTCCTCATCTCACATGGGGGCAGAACAAAGGTGATTTTCTCAACAGCTGATGCAAAAGATTTTGTTCCCTCGGAGGGAAATGGAAATAAATCAGAAAGCGGACATTTACTTTGGGATTTGTTCCGCTTTGACGGAGAGATCGACGGCAGGGGCGGGGTAACGCCCTCTCGGCTGGTCCGCCTCCGCTATTGGTTGTAACCAGTGATTGACACCGTTTCGCACCAATGGGAATAGAGCAGCTCCTGAATCCTCTGTTGACAGCGGTGGGGGAGGGTCTAGTCACGTGATTAGTAGCCCAGCCGTTAAACCGATAAAGCTCGAGCTCACCAGCGCGCGGGTGACGTAAGTCACCGCGCACGTGAGGGCAGATCCCGGTGTGGAGGACCCACGTGTGACGTCAGGCGCGTGGATGCGCCTGTGTGACGTCACCTGTGGGGGAGCGCTCGTATTTAGAAACACCTGAATGGACGTTTCTGATGATTTCAGTGGGACAACAACATTAATCACGGGTTTCATCACTGAATCCAGTGTTGTGAGATGTAAAGTCCCCTGTTATGTGTCCGGCTGTGCCGTGTTGTTGGTAGAATGGGCAGCCTGGTGTTTGTCTCGATTCGGGTCACAACACCAGAATTGCCAGCGGGGTCCACACACAGTGTATTAGTCAACAGAAAACCTCCCGTCCCTGCAGTCTCTGTCTCCTGGTAAACTCAACACCCTGACAATGTGGACCAGAGACACCCCTTCCTCTCAGAGTCAGGGGATCACTCAGACAGCTGATCACTGAGAGGAATTATATTTATTGGTCATTAAAGTTCACCCAGATTGGTGTGGACGGATTTGATGTGGAGTTCGGGGTGTCACAGTGAAAGGGCCGGACGGCCGAACTCTCTCCGTTGTCCAAACATCCTTCCAGGTGAGGCGACACTTCACCTGTGAATCTTCCGGGGTCGCCCGTTGTGTCCGCTGCTCCCGATGCGGCCGCCTCGACACTGGTGACACCAGATCCTCCGCAGTTGTGCGGGGTGGGGTTGTTTTTATTGGGGGGGGTCGATGTTATTGTTCCCTTTTGTGCGGGAGGGGTGGGTTTTGGGGGTTGATGATCGCAATGCCGTTCTTTTTGATGCGGGGGGTGGGGTGGGAGTTTGATTTTTCTCTCTGAACGACTTTCATGTTCTTTCTTTGTTTCGTGGCTCTCTGGAGAAGAAAAGAAACTCCAGAGTTTTTTACGGATACCTGCTTGATAATAAATTAACCTTTGAACTATCCGCTCCTAGCAGGACTTCCCGGTGTCCAAACATTTTCATTCCCATTCCGATTCCCATTCCCGTTCCGACGTGTCAACCCATCGCCTCCTCTTGTGCTAAGATGAAGCCACCTCAGGGTCGAGGATCAGGACCTTATATTCCTTCTGGGTACCCCCCGCCCCCCAACCCAATGGCATGAATATCGATTTCTCCTTCCGGTGAACAAATCTCTCCCTCACCCCTCCCTCCCACTCCCTCTCTTCCTCTCTGACTTTCCACGTCCACTCACCTGTTGGTCACTTCTCTCTGGGTCCACTGCTCCATCCTTTTCTCCTATTCTCCACTCTCCTCTCCTATTAGATTCTATTTTCTTCAGCTTTTCAGCTTTCCCACCTACCTGGCTTCACCTATCACCTTCCAGCGAGACATTTCCTCATCCGGACCGATTTTATTCAGGTATTTCCGTCATTTCATCTCAGTCCTGAAGGAGGGTTCAACTGGAAACGTCGACTGTTGACTCTTTTCGATAAATGCTGCCCGGCCTGCTCAGTTCCGCCAGCATTTTGTTTGTGTTGCTTTGGATTTCCAGCATCTGCAGACTTTAAACACAAGGAATTCTGCAGATGCTGGAAATTCAAGCAACACACACCAAAGTTGCTGGTGAACGCAGCAGGCCGGGCAGCATCTCTAGGAAGTCGACGTCCTGACGAAGGGTCTCGGCCTGGAACGTTGACTGTACCTCTTCCTAGAGATGCGCCTGGCCTGCTGCGTTCACCAGCAACTTTGATCTGCAGACTTTGTCGTGTTCGTGATTTACCTCCCTGTTATCGCTCCGGCCTTCCGGCCACTGGCGGCGCTGCATGGACCTCCGGCCACTGGTGGCGCTGCACGGACCTCCGGACACTGGTGGCGCTGCATGGACCTCCGGCCACTGGTGGCGCTGCCGCGAACATCCTGCTAACGCATGCGCGGTGCCGAATGCAGCTGCCGTTGGTGGGTCTCCGATTCGGGGCGGCGGTGAGTGGAAACATCCCCGAGTTTGTGTGAATCTGGGCCGCTTAAATTCGGAAAGTCCCGGGCCCGAGCTCTGCCTGACGGCTGGAGCAGGGGTGCAGTGCCAGTTTTTTGGGTGCCGGAGCTGTACGAGGGGTGGTTGATAAGTTCGTGGCCTAAGTTAGAAGGCCTGAAGTTTACAGCTGTCGTTACATGTACGTGTAGTTCCGCTCTGTGAGTGATCATGCAGAAAGTTTGAAGTTAATAACTTTTGTGGTATTTCTGTTTCAGATAATTGAAAATTGACTGGTTTTCAAAATTGACTCCTTCCACCTTAGGCTAAGAACCTCGATCTCACACCTAGTTAGTGTAGCAGCTCATTTCATGTACTGGGTAAC
Organism: Mobula birostris; assembly: GCF_030028105.1. NCBI lineage: Eukaryota > Metazoa > Chordata > Chondrichthyes > Myliobatiformes > Myliobatidae > Mobula > Mobula birostris. The sequence continues at coordinate 8,076,568 of NC_092382.1, forward strand.
TTCCTTCCCCCATTCATGTAATGAGCAGGTACACAAATTGGCTGTGGCATATATAAATGAATAGGGCTTCATATAATGTCAAGCACTAAACCAAGATGAAAGAAATATATGAATTCCACAGCTCAATAGACAATAGATGCAGGAGTAGGCCATTCGATCCAGCACCGCCATTCACTGTGATCATGGCTGATCATCCACAATCAGTATCCAGTTCCTGCCTTAACCCCATAACCTTTGATTCCGCTATCTTTAAGAGCTCTATCCATCTCTTTCTTGAAAGCATCCAGAGACTTGGCCTCCACAGCCTTTGGGGCAGAGCATTCCATACATCCACCACTCTCTGGGTGAAAAAGTTTTTCCTCAACTCCGTTCTAAATGGCCTACCCCTTATTCTTAAACTGTGGCCTCTGGTTCTGGACTCACCCATCAGCGGGAACATGTTTCCTGCCTCCAGTGTGTCCAATCCCTTAATAATCTTATATGTTTCAATAAGATCCCCTCTCAGCCTTCTAAATTCCAGAGTATACAAGCCCAGTCACTCCAATCTTTCAACATATGACAGTCCCACCATCCCAGAAATTAACCTTGTGAACCTACGCTGCACTCCCTCAATAGCAAGAATGTCCTTCCTCAAATTTAGAGACCAAAACTGCACACAGTACTGCAGGTGTGGTCTCACCAGGGCCCTGTACAGCTGCAGAAGGACCTCTTTGCTCTTATACTCAATTCTCCTTGTTATGAAGGCCAGCATGCCATTAGCTTTCTTCACTGCCTGCTGTACTTGCATGCTTGCTTTCAGTGACTGATGTACACAGAAATATAGTGACAGTTAAGACATTAACAAGATTATAGCCTATCAAACATCTGAACAGGGATACAAGCCTGACTTCAAAGGACCATTACTTTCAGAACTGCTTTTGGAGCCGGTTAGAAAATTTGAATTAGATGCAGGCGAAACACAGCTTTTGTTAGTTTTACTGTTATCAATGACTTGTATGTTATTCTTGTTACACTCCTCAGTTTGTTTACGGAAGAAAGAAGTTAACATTGTTTGCTTAGAAGCCACAGGGTTGTTGGTGAGAAAAATTTACTTTTGTATTAGTGAGTAATCCACGGACCACCACAGATGTAGCCTTACTGATACGACTGAGTCAGAGCAGACAGCAGGGCCCACAGCGCTTAGCAGTGTTCCTAAGCAGGTATAAAAATAAAGCAGATAAGCTTTTTACAATTTTAGATACCTAAGTTGGAACCAAGTAATCAAGTATGAAAAAAGAACGTCTAATGAACTGTCGCTGAAGCCACGAATATTGCTGAATATTAGTATCAAAAGTGGAAGGTTGGTAACTCTGCCTCGTACTATTTCTCTCGCAGAAATGGTTGGACAGGAAGTGTACCTGTGAGTGTCGATACTCACAATATCCTCACACGTCGGGTATTACCTTGTTAGACCTATACAGATTCTGTTTAGTCTTTAAATATATAGAAAGTTAAAGCTTGAATCTTTACATAAATTTTTATCGCAACTATACAAATAGAAAACATCATATTTTGGAAGTGATAAATGTTAACGGGAGGAGAGCAGCCATTTGGGAGGTTTGGAAATGCGTTTTGTCTCGTTCGCCTCAGTAAATTACTCTTTTTCCTATCAACACAAAGAGACAAACAGCCTCTTTCCAATCAACTGTAGTTGGTGGAGCTCGGCCAGGGGGTTGATCCGCTATTAATGACAGTTGAAATGATGTAAAACTAGCTTATAGCCTAGAAATGTTTTTTTTTCCCCGTTTGGCTTAAAAAAAATAAATTCACTTTATCCAGGTGTAGAAGAGGATTTGGGATGATTACCTTGAATATTTCATCAAAATCAGGGTGAAGATAAGCGAGCACTGAATTTTTCTTTCATTATTTTTGACTTTTAACTTTAAGTTGCAATGTTCACTCCTTGCTTAATACAGCTCCTTCCTGGAATCCAATGGTATCCGTTGGAAAGAGCGGAAAAACGCTCACACTTGTGTCCAGTCATCCCTCGGCTGGAGAGAGACGGAGGATCTGTGAAATGGAGGGAGGCTACAGCAGGGCATGCTGGGAAAACAATGGGTCGAGCGAGGACGAATTTCACAAATACCCAAATAAAAAACAGTCACAGATCCAGGATTTCACCAAAAACGATCAAATATCCTATCCTAATGTTGTTAGTGGTATTTTCCCCACCAATCACCACCACCTATCCCCAACCCCTGCCTCTGTAAAATTCCCCCTATTTAATATGCGGCCGCTGTTAAATTCCCCGCTTGTTCATTTTGACGTTTTTTTACCGAGGTGCCGGAGTGGTGCCCCGGTGAGCTCTGGCAGCACTGCACCCCTGTTTAGATCCAAGTAAAATGGACCCGGGGATCAAGCTGCCCGGGTTTGTGAGGTGTTGAGCCAGTATTTCTGGTCTGGGATCAAATGTTTGTTTCTGGAGTTCCTCTGGAAGCAATGCTGTTAATCTGAGGAGAGAATGAGTTTGTATTCCATCCCTCACAAGGAGAGGCTGTGATTAAATGGGCTGTTCTGTGTTTGCACCAGTAGAAATAGACCTGGGGGGGTTCAGTGTTCGAACTGTGTTTGGAAATTCCTCCTCGCTGTCACCTGTCTGTCAGACAGTGGAAATCAAAAAGAAATTCAAGTTGCTGGAGATCTGCACTAAATTCTGAACCCATTCTGACAAAAGATTGTGAACCTGAATGGTTAAATTTGTTTCTCTCCCCACAGCAGTTCCTTTCCTGTTGAGCGACTCTGGTGATTCCAGTTTCTTTCTATTACATTCACTCTGGGATGGTTTATATTTCCTGATTGTCTGTTGTACTTGGGAATGTGTTCAGTGCAGTTGTTGCTAACAAGGTTCACATGAATAATCTCAGGAATGATCAGCTTTATGTAAGATGAGCATTTGATGGTTCTGGGGCTGTGTTCAATGGAGTTCAGATGGGGTGGTGAAAAGGGAGGTGGTTAAGTAAACCTACTGAATGCTGAGAAGCCTGGATACAGTGGACATGGAGAGCATAGAAACATAGAAAATAGGTGCAGGAGTAGTCCATTCAGTCCTTCGAGCCTGCACCGCCATTTATTATGATCATGGCTGATCATCCAACTCAGAACCCCGCCCCAGCCTTCCCTCCATACCCCCTGACCCCCGTAGCCACAAGGGCCATATCTAACTCCCTCTTAAATATAGCCAATGAACTGGCCTCAACTGTTTCCTGTGGCAGAGAATTCCACAGATTCACCACTCTCTGTGTGAAGAAGTTTTTCCTAATCTCGGTCCTAAAAGGCTTCCCCTTTATCCTCAAACTGTGGCCCCTCGTTCTGGACTTCCCCAACATCGGGAATAATCTTCCTGCATCTAGCCTGTCCAATCCCTTTAGGATCTTATACGTTTCAATCAGATCCCCCCTCAATCTTCTAAATTCCAACGAGTACAAGCCCAGTTCATCCAGTCTCTCTTCATATGAAAGTCCTGCCATCCCAGGAATCAATCTGGTGAACCTTCTTTGTACTCCCTCTATGGCAAGGATGTCTTTCCTCAGATCAGGGGACCAAAACTGCACACAATACTCCAGGTATGGTCTCACCAAGGCCTTGTACAACTGCAGTAGTACCTCCCTGCTCCTGTACTCGAATTCTCTCACTATAAATGCCAGCATACCATTCGCCTTTTTCACCGCCTGCTGTACCTGCATGCCCACTTTCAATGACTATAATGACACCCAGGTCTCGTTGCACCTCCCCTTTTCCTAATCGGCCACCATTCAGATAATAATCTGTTTTCCTATTTTTGCCACCAAAGTGGATAACTTCACATTTATCCACATTAAATTGCATCTGCCATGAACTTGCCCACTCACCCAACCTATCCAAGTCACCCTGTATCCTCCTCACAGCTAACTCTGCCACCCAGCTTCGTGTCATCCGCAAACCTGGAGATGCTGCATTTAATTCCCTCATCCAAGTCATTAATATATATTGTAAACAACTAGGGTCCCAGCACTGAGCCTTGCGGTACCCCACTAGTCACCGCCTGCCATCCTGAAAAGGTCCCGTTTATTCCCACTCTTTGCTTCCTGTCTGCTAACCAATTCTCCACCCACACCAATACCACTTCCCTACTAACATGTATTTCGCTCAGTTCCTCCATCTCACTGGACCCGCTGTCCCCTACTATTTCTGGAAGATTATTTATGTCCTCCTTAGTGAAGACAGAACCAAAGTAATTATTCAATTGGTCTGCCATGTCCTTGCTCCCCATAATCAATTCACCCGTTTCTGTCTGCAGGGGACCTACATTTGTCTTTACCAGTCTTTTCCTTTTTACATATCTATAAAAGCTTTTACAGTCCGCTTTTATGTTCCCTGCCAGTTTTCTCACATAATCTTTTTTCCCCTTCCTAATTAAGCCCTTGTCCTCCTCTGCTGAACTCTGAATTTCTCCCAGTCCTCAGGTGAGCCACTTTCTGTGGCTAATTTGTATGCTTCTTCCTTGGAATTGATACTATCCCTAATTTCTCTTGTCAGCCACGGGTGCACTACCTTCCTTGATTTATTCTTTTGCCAAACTGGGATGAACAATTGTTGTAGTTCATCCATGCAACCTTTAAATGCTTGCCATTGCATATCCACTGTCAATCCTTTAAGTGTCATTTGCCAGTCTATCTTAGCTAATTCACGTCTCATACCTTCAAATTTACCCCTCTTTAAGTTCAGAACCTTTGTTTCTGAATTAACTATTTCACTCTCCATCTTAATGAAGAATTCCACCATATTATGGTCACTCTTACCCAAGGGGCCTCTCACGACAAGATTGCTAATTAACCCTTCCTCATTGCTCAAAACCCAGTCCAGAATAGCCTGCTCTCTAGTTGGTTCCTCGACATGTTGGTTCACAAAACCATCCCGCATACATTCCAAGAAATCCTCTTCCTCAGCACCTTTACCAATTTGGTTCACCCAATCTACATGTAGATTGAAGTCACCCATTATAACTGCTGTTCCTTTATTGCACACATTTCTAATTTCCTGTTTAATACCATCTCCGACCTCACTACTACTGTTCGGTGGCCTGTACACAACTCCCACCAGCGTCTTCTGCCCCTTAGTGTTACGCAGCTCTACCCATATCGATTCCACATCTTCCCGGCTTATGTCCTTCCTTTCTATTGCGTAAATATCTTCTTTAACCAGCAACGCCACCCCACCTCCCCTTCCTTCATGTCTATCCCTCCTGAATATCGAATATCCCTGAACGTTGAGCTCCCATCCCTGGTCACCCTGGAGCCATGTCTCTGTGATCCCAACTATATCATAATCATTAATAACAATCTGCACTTTCAATTCATCCACCTTATTACGAATGCTCCTTGCATTGACACACAAAGCCTTCAGGCGCTCTTTTACAACTCTCTTAGCCCTTATACAATTATGCTGAAAAGAGGCCCTTTTTAATGCTTGCCCTGGATTTGTCGGCCTGCCACTTTTACTTTTCTCCTTAGTACTTGTTGCTTCTACCCTCACTTTACACCCCTCTGTCTCTCTGCACTGGTTCCCATCCCCCCGTTGTGAACTAACCTACTCACGCCTAGCCTCTTTAATTTGATTCCCACCCCCCAACCATTCTAGTTTAAAGTCACCTCAGTAGCCCCCGCTAATCTCCCTGCCAGGATATTGGTCCCCCTAGGATTCAAGTGTAACCCGTCCTTTTTGTACAGGTCACGCCTGCGCCAAAAGAGGTCCCAATGATCCAAAAACTTGAATCCCTGCCCCCTGCTCCAATTCCTCAGCCACGCATTTATCCTCCACCTCATCGCATTCCTACTCTCACTGTCGCGTGGCACAGGCAGTAATCCCGAGATTACTACCTTTGCGGTCCTTTTTCTCAACTCCCTTCCTAGCTCCCTATATTCTCCTTTCAGGACCTCATCCCTTTTCCTACCTATGTCATTGGTACCTATATGTACCACGACCTCTGGCTCCTCACCCTCCCACTTCAGGATATCTTGGACACGATCAGAAATATCCCGGACCCTGGCAGCAGGGAGGCAAACTACCATCCGGGTCTCTGGACTGCGTCCACAGAATCGCCTATCTGACCCCCTTACTATTGAGTCCCCTATCACAACTGCCCTCCTCTTCCTTGCCCTACCCTTCTGAGCTACAGGGCCAGACTCTGTGCCGGAGGCACGGCCACTGTCGCTTCCCCCGGGTAAGCTGTCCCCCCCAACAGTACTCAAACAGGATGTTTCCATTAGACGGAGAGTCAGTGATCTGACAGCACAGTCTCAGAATAAACACGCTTCCCTTTAAAACTGAGATGAGAAAAAATTTCTTCAGCCAAAAGATGGCTGATCTGTGGAATTTGTTGCCACAGAGGGTGGCTGAGGCTGTCATTTGGGTATATTTAGGAAGAGGATGTTTCTCTGTTGGAGTCTCAAGAACCAAGAGTCACAATTTCAAAAATGGCATTGGACTGAGGTGAGAAGAATCATATTCATGATTGGTAAGTAGCTTCAGGGTTACAGGAGGAAGGCGGGAATATGGTGTTGGAATAAATCTCAGCCGTGGTTGAGTGATGGAGCAGACTCGATGGATCGAATCACCTAATTCTGTTCCTACACCTTTTATCTTACCGTGACTGAACGATGACTCCTTCCTATCCCTTATCAGGTTCTGTGACGTGTCAGGGGCAGTTACAGATTTGTTCACTGAGATCATTAAATTTGTCTTCAATGTTTAGATTTCTGTGAGCAGAAATATTTTGTTCTCCTTTGTGTTGTTAACGTGCTTCATTATCTTTCATTTTGAAGTTAGACCTGCAGTGAGAGATTTATTGGAAGAAAAGCTCACAACTGGAAGAAAACCACGACTGTAGATGAGGGAACAGCAGCAAGTGAACCAGCCCGAGGACTGAGAGCACCAACTGGAGAGAACCCTTCAGACTCAGGGTTTCCATTGATTCAGTCCGGAGCAAGTTTGGTGAGTCTGATTTACTCAAACACTGTTCCTTTAGACATTACATATCTGTACAAAGTAAGGTAGGGAATAGTTATGGTGAGACTGAATGTGCCCAGAAATAGCAGTTATGCCTCTGTCAGACCCAGTTGCAATCACTCCAGGTCTGGTAATGTACTGTCAGTATCCCAGCTCTTTAAACTCACTCACATTCCCCCAGTGTTTGCTCATTTGAAGAACTTGCATCTTCTGAAGTAGCTTTTGGTCAGTTCTGAGTGTGGAGAGGGAAAGAGGGGTGCTTATATTACTATCTTGCAAAAAGAAGTAATTGTTTGAAATTACTTGCTGCAAACTCACTCCCCATACCCTGTACATTCTCAACCAGATTATTGACATAGATGACAAGTAGCAATGGGTGTAACCCTGGGGAACTCCACGAGGCACAGCCCTGGACTCCAATAAACAGCCTCCCATCATCACCATCTGCTTCCTACCATCTAGCTGTTCCCAGACTCTGGGCTCTGTGACAAACACAATGTTAGCAGCAAGATTAGACAGTGATTAACATAAAGAGAGATTTGTTGCTTCCTGAAAGCTCTCTGATGCAACAGACCAGATCCTCCCTTGCTTCCAACTTAATCTGCCCTTGGACCACTCCTCCCGGGTCACACTGTGTCTGATAACCTACACATCCCCAACCTCCCTCCACCCCGCCAGTAGCCCCACAACTTTCCCACCATTTACCCCACACCCGTACACGTAAACAGATCCACGTCACCCACATCCACTCTCACAGCCTGGGGAACCACAACTAACTGATCCTACGTTCCCGGCCCAGACTGTCCAGCTGTCCGGCTCGGTCTTGGCCCTTTCCCACTGCAACCGCCCCTCGATTTACACCAACCCGAGATCAGACCCTTCCTCATCGCCGCCCAGCCAGGAGAACCGCCGGCAACAGCTGGGGTCGGCTCTGTGCTGTGATTCGCAGGAGGTCCCCGCGGCGCCACCAGTGGCCGGAGGTCAGAGGGACAACGTAGAGGATTTGGCTGTCCGGTTCTTTCACTGTGGCACCCCCGAACTCTGCATTAACTCCATCCAGCCAAATCTGGACCAACTTTAACGACCAACAAATATAATTCCTCTCAGCGATCAGCTATCGGAATGATTCACTCACTTTAGAGGAAGGGGTACCTACACTGTTGGGGTGTTTAGATTGCCGGGAGACGAGGACTGCAGGGACGAGAGGTTTTCTGTTAACTGACACGAACCTGTATTTATTGACATATAACTCGAGAGTGGATTCGGAGCCTGATAACGGAAGATCAATGGGACCTGTTTACTCGTTCTTCTCCTAGTGTGGTTTTCACCTTGGATCACAAATACCTCTCTCTCTCTCACACACACCAATTCCGTGGATTAAACTGAACTTCCTCAGATTACCATCGTAAGACTTTAACTCTTGCCACCTGAGCTTTAACGAGTTTGGGAATTGTATTTACACACAAGTATATGCATAAAACTGCTAACTTTTGATTTACCTGGTTTAAGTTACCATATTAAGTAGTTACTAATAAACAGTGGTTTTTAATATCAAAACCGGACTCCAGATGTTCTCTATTGCTGCTGGTTCATTTGAACCGTTGCATTTATGTAACATAATTGGGGCCTGCATCCGGGATATGAACAAATTGTTTGGGGGTATAATTGATTGATTAATGATCGATCTGATTGGGGAAATCCCCTTTGATTTGTTTGAGTGGAAGATCAGCAGCAATGGAGGTTGATGGGTTTCTGACAAAGCAAACCCCTGAAGCATTGGATGGTGCAAAGAGGGTTGTGCTGTTGGAAATTGCTCAGAAGTTATAACTTCAGGTGAGCACTAAAATGAGGAAGGCTCAGATACAGACATTAATAGCGGAGTATTATGTATCGAAGGAAGTGTTTGACGGAGATGTGACAGTGGAGTATTATGTATCTGAGGAAGTGTTTGACGGAGATGTGTTGGAAATGTTTGCTGAAAGTAAACCTTCTGAGACTGAGCTTCAGCTCCAGATAGAAAAATCAAAGAGGGAGGCTGAGGATAAGCAAAGACAGCATGAGTTACGACTAAAAAGTTTGAGGCTGAGGAAGCGGACAAACAGAGGGAAGAGGCAGAAAGACAGAGGTGGTTCGAGGTGCAGGGATGGCTGCAAGGAGGTTCAGTGCCAGATCTTGGTGAGAGGTTTAGTGCCAGTCGAGAAGTTAAGTTGGTACCTCCATTTGATGAAGCAGAAGTTGATAAGTCCTTCTTGCAGTTTGAAAAAGTGGCTCAGAATCGAAGGTGGCTGAAAGACAGCTGGGCTGTTGTGTTACAAAGTGTAATTCAGGGGAAAGCCCAGCAAGCGTATTCTGCCCTAACACTTGAAGAGGCAGCTGATTATGACTCAGTGAAAGAGGCTGTGCTCAAGCCTTATGAGTTGGTTCTGGAGGCTTACAGACTAAAGTTTAGAGATTTGAGGAAATCTGGGAACCAAACGTATGTGGAATTTGCCAATGAGAAGTCTGTGTACTTCAGTCGTTGGTGTACCTCCGATGGGGTAAATGGGGATGTTCACAACTTGAAAGAGTTGGTTTTGATTGAGGAATTTAAAAGGTGCGTCCCCGATGAAAAGTAGACGTATCTAGATGAAAAGGAAGCTGTCACTTTGCAGGAGTCTGCTGGATTAGCAGATGAGCTTGTTTTGACCCACAAGGTGAAGTTTACCTCGGGTGAGAGCTTCCAAGAGGGTAGCTGGGATGACCAGGGTAAACTAGAAGTGGAAGCTGGGACTAGTGATGAAAGCCTGGAAGAGGAGGCAGTTCCAGTTGCCTGGGTTCAGGTTGTTGAAGCAGCTGTAAATCCGCAGGATGCTGAGCGTTGTGTTGAAGCTCAGTTAAAACCTGAAATGTCTGATTTGGTTGGAAGGGAATTCAGTCCTTTTGTGAAGTCTGGATTGGTTTCAGGACCCTTGGTCTTGCTGAGGGAACAGTGGTTTGATGAGAAAGTGGGTGTTATTCTGTTAAATTGAGTTTTGGAATTTGAAAATAAACAACAGGGTTTTTTTCAAGTTTGTGGTTTGGAGAGACAGGGCTTGGAGACTTCTCAAAACAAAGTGGAGTGTTATTTTGACCAGGAGAGACCATCTGTGGATGTTGTCATAGGAACATACGGAACCAAAGGTCTTAGGATATGGAACAAATGATTTGTTTGAAATTTGGGTTGAGTATCGATCCAGGGTATTGATAAGTGACTCTCACAAGCAGACACACAGTGGCAGTGGGTGGAAGCCGTTGCAGAGAAGGGGAGAGGAAGGTTTGAAACAAAGAACCGAGTGACAAGGGGTCACTGTTTGGACTCTCCCAACAGCCCACAAGGGTGGGTTTGGTTATTGATTCCAGCAAATAGGAATGTGTGATTGTCACATAGTTTGATCCACTGGAGTGGGTCTTTCTGGTTAGGGAACACATTTGTGAATACCACTTCTGTTTTACCCTTACCTGGGCGTGGTAGCCCACTGGAAGACGGTACCCCTGTGGCAAATCACTGCTGGAGTTACTTCGTATGTCGTGGAACTGGACAAGTGGCTTTCACGTTGTGTGACTGGGGCAACCCTGTGGAATCTACCTGTGTGTGTTACCCTTGCCTGGGTGCTAGTTCCCCCTGAACACGCTACCCCTGTGATCAGCTATCTTTTGGTGATAATCCATACGTGGATTCTGGTTGAGTGTCCTGTGGTCACCACTTTGGGATTACCTGTAGCTGAATTCGGGCGTGGTGTTGTGGTAACCACGTGTCGAAAGGATATTCCGTGAAGATCACTGTAGGAGATACTTCGTGTGTGGATCTGGGAATGACGGAGATAAAACATGCAGCTATTTTTATCCAGTTTATCATCGAGGAAAACAATGTAATTGCCTTCTCTTGACATTCACCTTTGGGATACAAAGGTAGGGCTCTCAGTACCATTGACCTCTGTTTCAGGACTGCCACGGGTGAAGTTTCGCCGAAGCCTTACTTGAAGTATGTGTCTGATATGAAGAAGGAGCTGCAAAGGCTTATGAGTTGGCTGGGGAGGCAGCTGCCAAGCAGAATCGGAGAAATAAGAAGAGGTGTGACCAGAAAGTGAAGTTCTCCCAACTCCTGCCGGCAGACCGAGTCCTCGTAAGGAATTTGGGATTTCCTGGGAAGCACAGGTTGGCTGATCGCTGGTCGGGCACACCCTATCTGGTGGAGAGTCAGTTGCCCAATTTACTGTTTTCCAAGTGCAGCCCGAGGATGGGAAGGGGCCGGTCAAGATTCTCCATCGGAATCATCTGTCGCCCCTGGGGTGAGATGTACAGGTGGAACGGGAGCCCCAGGTGCCGGCTACACCCAGTACTGGGACTCTGCGTCCACGTGGGATGGAGGAAGAGCCCACACCGGGAGAAACAGGCCCGCTCAGAGGAGGATGATGACTCGGACAACTGGTGCATGTGGCTGTTCGCTGAGGCCCCCGTGATTGAGGGGGAGGCTCCTGGCCCTTCCCCCACTGGGTTAGACGGGGTAAGAGGGGCTACTGATGGGCCGTCAGGGGTACCACAGGGCGTTGGAGAGGATGATGTGGGGCCCGAGTGAGAGATAGAGGGTTCCGAGGTGCAGAGGGGTTTGGGTGACCACTCGCAGGAGGGTTCACCTCATCGTTTCCATGAGTCTCCTGTAATGTCCGAGGTGGAGGAGTTAGAGGAGGTCACAGAGAAGTAAGGACCCCCCCACATAGGTTGGCCTTGATAGCGCCCAGGGAACAGGGTGTGATCTCCACTGTTTCGGGGAGTTTTGTCACTGCTCTCTGCACTTGGGTTGGGCTCTGTGTTTTGCAGGAAGGGTTGGCAAATTATCTGAGCGTCATGAGGACATGACTAAATTCGGTGGGGGGAGAATGTAGGGCTCTCAGTACCATTAACTGTGGTGTTAGCTGTTGAGACTAACAAAATGGCTTCTCTGTAATGTTAATACTGTCATGGGTTTCTGTAGCTGAAATGTTTGGGTTAGATTATTTAGATTATGAGGACACTCAGTCCTCATTTATTGTCATTTAGAAATACATGCATTAAGAAATGATACAATGTTCCTCCAGAGTGATATCACAGAAAAAAGGACAAACCAAACACTAACACTGACAAGACCACATAGTTATAACATATAGTTACAGCAGTGCAAAGCAATACCATAATTTGATAAAGAGCAGACCATGGGCACGGTAAAAAAAAATTTCAGAGTTCCCATCAACTCCCGATAGTCCCGATAGCAGGCGGCAAAAAGGAGAAATTCTCCCTGCCGTAAACCTCCAGGCGCCGACAACTGCCGATGCATGGACGTACCTGACCACAGCAGACTCTGAGTCCGTCCGAAAACTTCGAGCTTCCGACCATCCTCTGCCGAGCACTTCGACCCGCCCCGGCTGCCAAGCAGCAGGCAAAGCCGAGGACTTGGGGCCTTCTCCTCCGGAGATTCTGGATCACACAGTAGCAGCGGCAGCGAAGAAGGCATTTCAGAAGTTTCTCTGTGCTCTCACGTCTGTCTCCATCAAATCAGGATTGTGCACGGCACCCTACTTGACAAGTAACAGATATCATCCACTGGAGTGGCCGCTGCGCGCTGCGTCACGCCGCCATCTTCTCCTCCTCCTGCCGATATGGGTGGAACTAATCAATGGAGAATTGTTATGCTATCTTGTATGTGTGAGCTCAGCGGGAGTTTGTTGTCTTTTTCGGGATGCGAGCGAGGAGGACGGACGTGTGAGGAGCGGACAGCGGTTCCAGGGTGGCGGATACTGGAAGTTGGCGGTTCGGACGGTGGCCAAAGGCTCGGAGGGTCGTTGTAGATGGAACCGGAGGTGTGAGCTCTAACGTATTAAAACATTATGTGCACAAACTGATAAACTTACTGCTTTGGTGCCTTTAGGTTATCTGTTTCTACTAACCCATCACTAAGAAATAACAAAATATTGTAATTATTTACTCGCCTCTGGTGTATTGTCTGATACTGTGTTGGGAGCGTGCACTGGGGGCGGAGGGGGCATTTCACTGTGTTTACACCGAAGTATTGCACTAGTGGCAGGGTGACAGCAGTTCACCCTAGACGAACGGGGGTAAATTGGGGCACAGACGTTACACAAACATCTCTCATCAATTAACCTGAGGATTGAACTGAACTTCCTTACATTACCATCGTAAGACTTTAACTCTTGCCACCCGAGCTTTAATGAGTTTGGGAATTATATTTACATATATACACTTAACATTGCTAACTTTTGATTTACCTGGTTTAAGTTACTATATTAAGTAGTTACTAATAAATAGTGGTTTTTAACATTAAAAACAGACTCCAGGTCTGCTCTATTGCTGCTGGTTCATTTAACCCGTCACGGGGTACGTAACAAGCCTCTCCTTCTCTAATGTCAGGATGAATTTTATCATATTGAGATTACTTGCCCTGAAGGGTTCTTTGAACTTAAGTGACCTAATTAATTCATTACAACACCCAATCCAGAATAGCTGATCCCCAAGAGGGCTCAACGATGAGCTGCTCTAAAAAAGCATCTTGTTGGTATTCTAGGAATTCCTCCTCTTGAGACCAATACCATCCTCATTTTCCTAATCACCTGCATGATAATCCCCCATGTAACATTGCCCTTTTGGCATGCATTTTCTATCTCCCATTGTAATTTGTGGAAAACATACTACTGTTTGGAGGTCTCTATACAATTCCCATCAGGGATTTTTTTTTACATTTGCTGTTCCTTAATCTGCCCACAGAGATTCTACACCTTCCAACCCTATGCCACCTGTTTCGAATGATCTTATTTAGTATTTTACCAACAGAGCCACACAACTCCACTACCGGCTTGTTCTTTCAAGAAACATATAAGTATCTGGGAAACAAGAGGACCTGCAGATGCTAGAAATCTAGAGAAATACACACAAAGTGCTGGAGGAGCTCAGCATGTCAGGCAGCATCTATGGATGGGAATCAACATTTCGGGCCAAGATGCTTCATCGGAACTCTTGATACCCACGTATTTGGAATATCAACAAGCAAAGACAATAGAAAGTAGTGCAAAATGGGGAAAACCTTTGACAAAATTTAGTTCAAGGTTTAAAAAAAAACCTGCCAAACAGAGATCAATAGTTCACAAATACAACAAAGGCAATAAACACTTTCATCAATACCGACATTGACTTTTTTAATGAAAATATCTTGGTCCCACTTCAATCAGTAAAATTTACAAAGATAAATAAGAACTGAAATGACAACTTTAGAAAAGACTATTTACACTCAAACCCACTTAGATTAACACTACCTTGGACAGATGGAGGAAGAGAAATAACACACTTGGAAAAAAAAATCACACAACAGTCAGATAAAACTTCGGAGTATATATTTTCACAAAAACTGAACCGGACTCAACAGTCTGTGTGTATATATGCAATTGTGATAAGAAATGCAGACCAGAAACTTAAATGAGAGGCTAACTCAGAAAAATAAATCATCACTGTGGAAGAAAATATTAACCAGTGGAATGAGTACGACCCTCCATGGGAGACATCCCAACGATCTGAGCAGACCAGATGTTGACAAGGAAGCATCGAGCATCTGACTGGGAGTTGGAGACCTCTTCCCAGAAACAGAGGGGTTCCTTGCAGAAATACAGGACAAGGTGGTTAAGAAAAATAAGAAAAAAATCAAAACTACATGCAAACGTTGTACAATACAAACAAACAAGGCAATAAATGCGGGGAATATCGAGAGAAACCAGACACAATCCAACACATTCCAGGATCCTGCAGAAGTTGAACTCAATTTGATTACAATCAAGTGGCAAATATCATTCACCAGAATCTTGCTTTAAAATACAAACTGATGAATGACCTTCATCACTTCATTAAGGCAAAATATATTCGAGCCTGATCCAGTTTTAGAGTCAGAATCTCACAAAGTATATGATAATCAATACATTATTTCAGATAGGACAATCCATAATAACCATCCGGATATAATATTACAGGATAAACAAGCAGGAACAACTCCCTCAATAGATATAACCATTCCCACCACGCACATGTGCCTTGACCAGTGGAGCACCTCACACCGGAATCTTTTTTTTTAAATTACTTTATTTACAATTTTCAATTTTACAAAGACAAAATATATTGAAGATAAAACAATACCAAGGAAATACAGTACCAGGTGGAGCACAGACAAAACAAATCGAAAACAGAAAAGAAACAGGCTGCCAGACAATTTACAAGATTACTTAAATAAACTTTCAGAAAAAGAGTGGACACAATAGTAACATCACGGTTTCTCTGTAGCAGAAATGTTTAGGTTATGACTGGAGATAACAGGGTTTTGGAGTGCGGGGCTATTCAATGACAGAAATGTTCTCTCTTGTGAGTCTGGAAGGGAGATTTTCGTGGTCTTTTGCTGGGGAGAGATGAGAAGACGTGAATAGAGAGAGTGGGCTCTTTTTTTTGTTTTCTTTACGAACCCTATAGTCAAAGTCAGAATTATAAAGCTCAATCGTTTAATCACATATTGTGTACTGTTTGTTATTTCAGGGTACTGATTTGTAACAGGGGAGACATCGCACAGCATCCACCCAAATGAGATTTCTTAAGCTTGACTGGGCTGGGGGCTATCACCCCCTATATTAAGCTGCTAGCTGAAGCGATAGTTACATTCGGCAAGATGACTGAGTGAATCGCTTCCGCATTCACAGCAGGTGAACAGCCTCTCCCCAGTGTGAACCTGGTAGTGTGTCATAAGGATAGATAACTGAGTGAATCCTTTACCACATTCACAGCAGGTGAACAGCCTCTCCCCAGTGTGAACCTGGTAGTGTGTCATAAGGATAGATAACTGAATGAATCCTTTACCACATTCACAGCAGGTGAACAGCCTCTCCCCAGTGTGAACTCAATGATGCAAATTTGGTTGATTTGGCTGAGAGAATCTCTTCCCAAAGTCTGAGCAGCTGATCAGCCTCTAACCAGGGTGAACTCGCTGGTGTCTCTGCAGCAGAGATGACTGAGTGAATCCCTTACCACACACTGAGCAGGTGAATAGCCACACCCCAGTGTGAACTGACCGGTGTGATTGCAGGTGAGATGACCGAATGAATCCCTTCCCACAGTCTGAGCAGGTGAATGGCCTCTCCCCGGTGTGAACTCGCTGATGTACCTTCAGTTCGGATGAGCAAGTGAATCCCTTCCCACAGCCTGAGCAGGTGAACGGCCTCTCTCCAGTGTGAACTCGTTGATGTAACTTCAGTTTAGATGAGCAAATGAACCCCTTCCCGCAGTCCGAGCAGGCAAATGGCTTCTCCCCGGTGTGAACTCGCTGATGTACCTTCAGTGGGGATGAGCAAGTGAATCCCTTCCCACAGTCTGAGCAGATGAACGGCCTCTCTCCAGTGTGAATTCGCTGATGTACCTTCAGTTGGGATGACGAAGTGAATCCCTTCCCACAGTCTGAGCAGATGAATGGCCACTTCCCAGTGTGAACTGACTGGTGAGCCATTAGGTCAGATGATCGAGTGAATTCTTCCCCACAAATTCAGCAGATGACCAGCCTCCGCCCAGTGTGAGCTGAATGGAGTGTCCACAGGTGGAAAGACCGACTGAATCCCTTCTCACACACGCAACAGGTGAATGGCCTTGTCCAGTGTGAACTTGCTGATGTACCTTCAGTTCAGAAGACCGACTGAATCCATTCCCACTGTATGAGCAGATGAATGGGTTCCTCCCTGTGTAAAATGACGGGAATGCCAGTCAGTCTGATGATCGAGAGAATCCCTCCCCACAGTCTGAGCAGGAAGGATGATCGAGTGAATCCCTTGCTCCACTTCTTAAATATCTGGACAGAGACAGCAAAACTGGCGTATTGTGTTCGAGATTCCAGTAGACAAATTCCTTGTCATTTTTAACCTGTAAAAAAAAAGATTTACAAAATCTATCAAACTGTGTTGGACAGCCTTTCAGATGAGGTCACTTGAATTGTCAACGTGTGATCTGGCATCACACTGTTACAGTGAAGTTCAACACAAGTTGGAGAGAGAAATCATCTTCTAACAGGGCACAGTGCTGGTATCTGGAATGACCATCAAATTCTCTGATGCTCTTCCTGTCTCTCTAAGAATGGGGTATTTCTGCCATCTCCAGTCTGTGACCTGGCTCAGTTTGACTCTCTCCATTGGTATTATTCCCTGTTCCCACTGAGCTGCATGGATTCTTGGCCCCACAGTAACTGAAACACTCTCACACAAATAGCCGGCAGTGCATTCCACGCACCCACCACTCTGTGTGTAAAAAACTTACCCCTGACATTCCCTCGGTATCTATTAACAAACACCTTAAAACTATGCCCCCTCGTGTTAGCCATTTCAGCCCTGGGAATAAACCTCTGGCTATCCACATGATCAATGCTCTCATCATCTTATACACCAAAAAAGGCTCCAAACATAAACAAGAAATTATACATTGCTTTGAGGATTTGGCAGAAGCATACAAAATTTTGAGGGTATAAATAGAGAAAATGAGAGCAGCTTTTTCCACTGAGGTTGGGTGGGTTAACAACCAGAGGTCATGGGTCAGTGGGGAAGGATAAAATTTATCGGAAACATTTGGAAAAGCTCTTTACTGAAATGGTCATGAGAGTATGGAATGCACAAGTGGTGAATATCAGCTCAGTTTCACCATTTAAAAGAAGTTTGGATGGGAGCCTGGATGGTGGGGGTATGGAGGGCGATGGTCCCGGTGCAGGTAGTTTCATTAGACAGATTAAATGTTTTTTCAGTGTTGACTAGATGGGTCAAATAGCCTGTTTCTGTACTGAACTTCTCCATGTTTCTATGACAGAGAAGCTGGTCAAACTTGTTTGGAAGGGAATAGGTAGGAGTGACAATGAAGCAGTAATGGCTGGAGCTTCTGGGAGCAATTCGGGAGCTGAGTGATCAACACATCCCAAAGAAGAGGAAGCATTGGAAAGGCAGGAGGAAACAACCATGGCTGAAATGAGAAGCCAAAGCCAATATAAAATCCAAAGAGAGGGCAAACAAAAGAGCAAAAACTGTTGGGAAGCTTTTAGAAACCAACAGAAAACGACTAAAACAAGTTGGATGACCTCGGGGGTGGAATTATGATATTGTGGTCATTTAACAGTCTTGGTTGCACCCAACAGTCTGAGACATTTAGAGGAACAAAATACCTGGGGCCTCAGTATCTCTTGAAAACCAAGGTTCCCTGCACCAGTTACCTTTCAACTTTTATTTGGCAGGCACGTACAATCTCTGCACCATCAAAATTTCACTTCTGAAGGCCTCCCACTTACCAAGTACTCCTTTGCCAGAAAACGCCTGTCCTAAACCACACCTGTCAGATCTTTTCTGAAACCATTAAAATTGACTTCTCTTGAAGTTAGAATCTCAACCCATGGTCCAGACCACTCTTTTTCCATATTTACGTTGAATCTCATAGCATTATGATCACTAAATTCTGTCACCAGCCCTGGATCATCAGCTTATTGCACACTTCTACGTCAGGAATTCTACACACTGATTAAGGGCACATTTGACAAACTCAACCCCATCTAGTCCTTTTACAGTATGGGAGTCCCAGTCAATATATGGAAAGTTAAAATCACTTACTGAATAAACCTTTGTTTCTTGACATAGTCTGCGATCTCTCCACAAACTTGTTCCTCAAAATCCCTCGGACTGTAGGGGGCAAACAAGTCCCAATAATGGCTACAATATCATAATTCCCTCTTCTGAGCTCATCTGGCTTTCCTACGATGCTTCTTGCATTGTGATATACACAGCTCAGAACATTCATCGCACCATACTCAACCATTTGATTGCTGACTCTATCTGAGGTCTGAACAACATCTGACTGGTGTCAAGAAAACAAACTCTCCCTCATTGTCACAAAAACAAAGGAGCTGATTGTGGACGACAGGAGAAATGGAGACAGGCTAACCCCTATTGACATCAGTGGATCTGGGCTTGAGGGGGTGAGCAGCTATAAGTTCTTCAGCATAAACATCACCGAGGATCTCACATGGTCTGTACATACCGGCTGTGTTGTGAAAAACGCACAACAGCACCTCTTTCACCAGAAGCTTGGAATGGGGCCCCAAATCCAAAGAACTTTCTACTGGCACACACATTCCAATAACTTTCCCACTACTGATGTCAGGCTCACCCACGTATAATTTCCTATTTTATTTTTAGAGCCTTCCTTGAACACTGGAACAACATTGGCTGTTCTCCAATCCTCCAATATCTCACCTGTCACTCAGGATGATTTAAATATCTGTGCTTGTGCCCCGACAATTTCTGCAGTTGTCAGCCGCAGGGTCCTAGGGAACAACTTGTTAGGCCCTGGGGATTGATCCACGCTAATTTGCCTTCAGACAGTAAACACCTCCACCTCTGTAATCTGTACAGGGTCCATGAAGTTGATGCTGCTTTGCCTCACTTCTATAGACTCTGTGTCCATCTCCTGAGCAAGAAATCTCCCACATCTATTTTGTCTCGTCATATGGATTACCATTCTGATCTTGCAGAGTATTAATTTTTCCCTTGCAATCTTTTCACACTCAACATACCTGCAGAATCCATGAGCATTCTTCTTCACCTTGTCTGCTGAGGCAACCTGATGTCTTCTTTTATTTCTTTCATAAGTGTTCACTTGAATTTCCTGTATCTCATAAGTACCCCATTTGTTCCTGTCTGCCTGTACCTGGTATGCACCTCCTTTTTATTGATCTGGGGGAGGAAAGCCAAAGGGGTGATGGAGCTGCATGGTGGGAGGTGGGGGTAGAGGGGGGGGTTAAACTAAAGTTGCAGGGGGAATGGGAGCCTGAATAACAGAACAGATAGTGGAGGGGTTATGGAGACATGTTGTTCAGTCCTCAGACAAATTCAGGAATGAGAAACGTTGAGCATGGTGCAGTAAATATGCTCAATCTTGTATATTTCAATACAAGGAGCAGTGTAGGAAAGGCAGATGTGTTCAGGGCACGGATCAACACCTGGAATTAAGATAATAGGATCTGGCAACTGTGGACTGGGACAGGCTGCTTTATGGAAAAGGTGTGCTTGGTAAATGGGAGGCCTTCAAAGTGAAGTTTTCAAAGTACAAAGCGGGTGTGTGTTTGTCAGAATAAAAGGTAAAGATAGAGACTGTAGGGAACCTTGGTTTTCAAGAGATATTGAGACCCTGGGGAAGCACAAAATGGAGCTGCAGAACAGGGATAGGCAGGCAGGTTCTTATGGAGTATAAGAAATGCAGGAGAACACATAAGAAATTTAAAAAAAAAAGCACAGCAGCTCTTTCACCTCAGACGGTTGAAGAAATTGGGGATGGGGCCCAAAGTCCTAAAAACTTTCTACAGGGACACAATTGAGAGCATCCTGACCGGCTGCATCACTGCCTGGTATGGGAACTGTACTTCCCTTAATCGCAGAAACCTGCAGAGAGTGGTGCGGACAGCCCAGCACATCTGTAGATGTGAACTTCCCACTATTCAGGACATTTACAGAGACAGGTGTGTAAAAAGGGCCCAAAGGATATTGGAGACCCAATTCACCAAAACCACAAACTGTTCCTGCTGCTCCCATCCAGGAAACGGTACCACAGCAAAAGGACCAACAGGCTCCGGGACATCATCTTCCACCAGGCCGTCAGACTGATTAATTCATGCTGATACAATTGCATTTCTATGTTATATTGACTGACCTGTGTACAAACTATTTATTATAAATGACTATAAATTACACATTGCACATTTAGACAGAGACATAATGTAAATATTTCTACTCCTCATGTGTATGAAGGATGTATGTAATAAAGTCAATTCACCCTCCCCACTATCTGTTCTGTCATTCTGGCTCCCATTCCCCCTACAACTTATTTGAACCACATCACCCTCTCCCCACACTAGCACTAGCGAGCCTCACCACTGGGATATTAGTCCCCTCTCACCCCTTTGACTTTCCT
The DNA here is from genome assembly GCF_030028105.1 of Mobula birostris. Classification (NCBI taxonomy): domain Eukaryota; kingdom Metazoa; phylum Chordata; class Chondrichthyes; order Myliobatiformes; family Myliobatidae; genus Mobula; species Mobula birostris. Next base: position 8,097,610 of record NC_092382.1, read on the forward strand.
CTGTCAGTGATCCCCCCGACAGTGTCTAAAGTGGGTCCACCTGTTGTTGTGCGGGACGGACACAAGATTACTCTGCGATGGCCATTTCACCTCATTCCCCTTCCCGACTCTCACCCAGTTTCCCGTGTCCCGCACCTGGGGTGTACCTCACCTCTCCTCATCTCACATGGGGGCAGAACAAAGGTGATTTTCTCAACAGCTGATGTCAAAGATTTTGTTCCCTCGGAGGGAAATGGAAATAAATCAGAAAGCGGACATTTACTTTGGGATTTGTTCCGCTTTGACGGAGAGAGGGACGCCAGGTTGATTCAGCGGGGTAACGCCCTCTCAGCTGGTCCGCCTCTACTATTGGTTGTAACCAGTGATTGACATCGCTTCGCACCTATGGGAATAGCGTAGCTCCTGAATCCTCTGTTGACAGCGGTGGGGAGGGTCTAGTCACGTGATTAGTAGCCCAGCCGTTAAACCGACAAAGCTCGAGCTCTCCAGCGCGCGGGTGACGTAAGACACGGCGCACGTGAGGGCAGATCCCGGTGTGGGGAGCTCATGTGTGACGTCAGGCGCGTGCGTGCACCTGTGTGACGTCACCTGTGGGGGAGCGCTCGTATTTAGAAACACCTGAATGGACGTTTCTGATGATTTCGGTGGGACAACAACATTAATCACGGGTTTCATCACTGAATCCAGTGTTGTGAGATGTAAAGTCCCCTGTTATGTGTCCGGCTGTGCCGTGTTGTTGGTGGAGTGGGCAGCCTGGTGTTTGTCTCGATTCGGGTCACAACACCAGAATTGCCAGCGGGGTCCACACACAGTGTATTAGTCAACAGAAAACCTCTCGTCCCTGCGGTCTCTGTCTCCTGGTAAACTCAACACCCTGACAATGTGGACCATAGACACCCCTTCCTCTCAGAGTCAGGGGATCACTCAGACAGCTGATCACTGAGAGGAATTATATTTATTGGTCATTAAAGTTCACCCAGATTCGTGTGGACGGATTTGATGTGGAGTTCGGGGTGTCACAGTGAAAGGGCCGGACGGCCGAACTCTCTCCGTTGTCCAAACATCCTTCCAGGTGAGGCGACACTTCACCTGTGAATCTTCCGGGGTCGCCCGTTGTGTCCGCTGCTCCCGATGCGGCCGCCTCGACACTGGTGACACCAGATCCTCCGCAGTTGTGCGGGGTGGGGTTGTTTTTATTAGGGGGGGTCGATGTTATTGTTCCCTTTTGTGCGGGAGGGGTGGGTTTTGGGGGTTGATGATCGGGATGCATTTCTTTTTGATGCGGGGGGTGGGGTGGGAGTTTGATTTTTCTCTCTGAACGACTTTCATGTTCTTACTTTGTTTCGTGGGTCTCTGGAGAATAGAAAAAACTCAGCGTTATTTATGGATACCTGCTTTGATAATAAGTAAAGCTTTGAACTATCCGCTCAGAGCGGGACTTCCGATGTTCAAACATTTTCATTCCCATTCCCATTCCCATTCCCGTTCCGACGTGTCAACCCATCGCCTCCTCCTGTGCTAAGATGAAGCCACCCTCAGGGTCCAGGATCAGCACCTTATATTCCGTCTGGGTACCCCCCTCCTCAACCTGATGGTATGAATATCGATTTCTCCTTCCGGTGAACAAATCTCTCCCTCACCCCTCCCTCCCACTCCCTCTCTTCCTCTCTGACTTTTCACCCCCTCTCACCTGCTGATCACTTCTCTCTGGGTCCACTGCTCCATCCCTTTCTCCTATTCTCCACTCTCCTCTCCTATTAGATTCTATTTTCTTCTGCAAATGAGCTTTCCCACCTACCTGGCTTCACCTATCACCTTCCAGCGAGACATTTCCTCGCCTGCCCCGATTTTATTCAGATATTTCCTCCATTTCATCTCAGTCCTGAAGGAGGGTTCAACTGGAAATGTCGACTGTCGACTCTTTTCGATAGTTGCTGCCCGGCCTGCTGAGTTCTGCCAGCATTTTGTTTCTGTTGCTTTGGATTTCCAGTGTCTGCAGACTTTGTCGTGTTTGTGATTTGCCTCTCCTTTGTCCCTCCCGACTCCAGCCACCGGTGGTGCAGCGGCGAACCTCCTGCTAAACGCAGGCGCTTTGCCGGTGTTCCTCCAATACGGGCAGCAGTGAGTTGGGCCTGATCCTGGGTTTAAGCAAATCGGAGGCCTATACAGTGGGAAAGGGCCAGGCCCGAGCTCTGCCGGACAGCTGTAGCAGGGGTGCAGTGCCAATTATTTAAGTGCCGGAGCTGTACGAAGGGTGATTGATAAGTTTGTGGCCTAAGTTAGATGGCGAGTTATACAGCTCTCGTTATATGTTCGTGCAGTTCCACTCTTTGAGTGATTATGCAGAAAGTTCGACGTTAATAATTTTTTTTGGTATTTCTGTTTCAGATATTGAAAATTTGCTAGCTTTTCTAAAATTGACTCCTTCCACCTAAGGACACGAACTGACCAATCACCTCTCGTATGTCACACCCAATTTGTGTACCTGCTCATTTCGTGTACTGGGCAACTTCTTTGCCCCATTCATGTAATGAGAAGGTATAAAAATTGGGTGTGACATTATATATATATATTATATATGTGTGACATTATTTATATATGTGTGTGTGTACGTATGTATACACACACACATATATACAGATATGCATATACAGGAAGGAGGAGAGGATGGCGACTCGACGCAGTGCGCGCGGCCGTTCGGAATGAATATCGTGTGTGTAACTAGGCTGCCGTGCACAATCCGGATTTGATGGAGACAGCCGTGAGAAGCACAGAGGAGCACCTGGAGTAACTTCTGAAATGTCCGCTTCGCTGCCGCTGCTACTGTGCAATGGAGAATCTCCGGAGGGGAAGGCCCCAAATCCTTGGCTTTGCCTATTGCCTGTTGCCGGAGCCAAGGTCGGAACACTCGGCAGAGATGGTGCTCGGTGCTCGGAGTCGGAGAGCTGGTCGGAGGCTTGGAGTTTTCGGATGGACTTGTAGTCGGACTGTGGTCGGATGCTTCCAGGATGCTGCATCGGCAAGTTGGCAGCGCTGGAGGTTCAGCGTCTGAGTGAGATGATGGGACTTTCGAGAGACTTTGAGAATTTTACCGTGTCATGGTCTGTTCTTCATCAAATTACGATATTGCTTTGCACTGTTGTAACTATATGTTATAATTATGTGGTTTTTGTTAGTTTCTAAATCGGTTTGTCATGTGTTTCCGTGATATCATTCTGGAAAAAAACATTGTACCATTTTTTCATGCATGCATTACTAAATGACAATAAAAGAGGACTGCGTGTTCTCATAATCTAATCAAATCTAATCTAATATACATATATGTGTGTGTGTGTATTTTATATCTATATATATATATGAATGACTAGGGCTTCTTATAATATCAAGCACTAAACCAAGATGAAAGAAATACATGAATTGCAGAGCTAAAGAGAAATACAGTGGTAGTTTTGACATTAACAAGACCATAGCCTATCAGTGCATTTCAGTGTATAACTGGTACAATAAAACATATAATACTTAATTTAATAATATGACAAAGTATTGCAAGTTTGCACTCACACATTATCAGAAAATATAATTAGCAAGCAAGTAAAGTAACATTGTTTGCTTAAAGCCGTAGGGTTGTAGCTGAGAAAAATTTACTATTGTATTAGCGAGTTCTATGTCAATGCATCGGATGACAGTATTGATGGCCCGCTGGCCAAATGTACGAATGAAGTCGAATATTGAAAGGACTGGATAGAGAGGTCGTGGAGGGCTATAGTATCTGGTTATCACAATGCCCTAAATACAACTTTAATATACAAATGATAGGCTTGCTCCCCGGCTTGAGATTCTGAATTGGAGAATGGCACTTTATTCACAAAATCCTCATAGCCCACAGTGACCGTGCACTGATCCCAGCAATGGAACCCGCCACTGCAGCCCCACAGTGCACTGTGTACAGATTGCAAAGCTACGAAAGAGTATGGGAATAGCCTCCCCTCCCCCAACTCCGCTCTTTCTGCGTCACCAGCAGACTGGGACATCTCACATCTCGCTGCCTCCGCCAGGCCATTAAACTGTGAAGAACTGTGGTCAGGGACTGATTTCTGGGGCACTCTAAACGCTACCTCCTTCCGGTCTGAAAACGACCCACTCATCCGACCACACACAACCGGCAGTTTATCGATCGCCAACGAAAAAGCCTAATCACCTACTCCTGAAGGTCAATACCATTGCTGACTCTGAGTTTACCACCGTCAGATGCCAGGAGGGACATAATAATCAGAAAGTTTCTAGTCGCAGCCGTGTAAATAAAATGTGATCTTAGTGGGTGTGTGGCGCATGCTCAGAATGCGAAGGAAACAGACAAACTGAGCCAAGTCACAGACTGAGGAAGGGGAGGAATGATCCATTTTGATACCGAGAGGGAAGCAGAGAGTTTGTTATTGTGCCTGATGCCGGAACTCTGGACAGTTAGAAGATAAAATCTTGTTCCTCCAAATTATTTTGAGCTGTGACAGTGCTTTATCAGAAGGCACCACGGACACTAAAATTATCTGAGTTGAAATGTTGTCCTTCACCCACTGACGTGCTTTGTAAACTTTTAACAGGTAGAAAAGTCAAAGGATTTGTGTATGCGAAACTCAAACACGTTAGTCTCGCTGTATCTGTCAGTTCACCAGCGCTTGAATACCGCCGATCCTTGAATGTGGAGACGGAGATGCTGGAGAAGACGGCGCCCCACTCGCTACAAGGAGAGCCCGGTCACGTGTCCATGTCCGTGATCTGATTGGATACATTGCCATGACGTTGATAGCAGTGTGATGTCATTCACTGGCTCTCATTTTGGAAGGGATTCAGTGGGACATCCCAGATACACCAGCAGCTTCGCCCTGGGAAGCGGCCGTTCACCTGCTCCGTGTGTGCGAAGAGACTCATTCAGTTAACCCACCTTGTGATGCTCCGGTGAGTTCACAATAAATAGAGACCACATTTCTGTCCGGAGTGAGTAAAGAGATTTACTCAATCATCCCAGCTGCTGCAACACCAGTAATTTCACATCAGGGAGGAAGGTCAAATCAGCTCCGTGTTAAATCACGGTGACTGACGGCAGCTGCAGGTTCATGAGGGATTGTTACTGGCAGATTCTGCAGTTCTTGCGCTGCTCATCGCACCCAGGACTGAACCCTGGTCACTAAGCACTGGAGGAGTCCGTTCTGCTGATGTTAGCCTTAAACTAGACTGGTGTTTAATATTGTGGATCTTTGAAAGATAAATCAGTTCTCTATCGTATCCCGTGTCTCAGGTACTTACTGTCTCTACCACACTCACAACGTACACTAGAGAGGCCACTCAGCCCGTCTGATCCCTGCCCATGTTTCTGTTCCATATCAGTATATGAACATCTATCCTTGCTGCTCCCCTCTCACCCTCCCTGTGATGACAGGTTGCAGCCAGTCATCACTGCGTGGGATAGGAGACTTCCCTTGAATTTCATAAAATTCATAGAAATCATAGAAATCTACAGCACATTACAGACAATTTGGCCCGAGGTTGTGGGTAACTTACTCTAGAAACTGCCGCGAATTACCCTACCGCATAGTCCTGCATTTTCCTAATCTCCATGTAGCTATCTAGGAGTCTCTTAAAAGACCCAATTTTATCCGCCTCCACCACCGTCGCTGGCAGTGCATTCCACACACACACCACTCTTTGTTTAAAAAAAAACTTAGCTCTGACATCTCCTCTGTACCTCCTTCCAATCACCTTAACCCTATGCCTCCTCATGTTGGCCGTTTCAGCCCTGGGAAAAAGCCTCTGACTATCCACACGACCAATGCCTCTAATCATCCTATACGCCTGCATGAATGTCCTGCATGATTTTCTCCAGTCTGCATAAGACGACGAGCTCACTGTGGTTTTGACTTTCCCCAGGGCTCAGGACGAAGTTGGTTAAACTCCTTCTTCCCTGCTGTTTTCAATGTTTGGGTCATTTTCACTCATTTCAAAGGACTGTGCTTCAGACAGCTGGGTTGTTGCAATGCACCTCTAAAGTTTGGCAGCAGACCAGCGAGTGAATCTTTGAATGTGCAGAGTCAGAAACCAAAGGGTTGCCAGCCTGAGTCAGGGCTCTGGGGCTCAAGAGAGAGATGGGGTCTGGAGTTTACAAGGAGGAAGAGGAATGAGACCAGCATGATATGGCAACAAATGAAAGATCAGAAACATTTGGAAACTGCTTGATCGAAAAAAAGATGGTTATTTTTTGCAAATTACTGGTGGAAATCAACAGATCAGGCAGCAAATGTGGAGAGAATAAATAGACAACATTTAGGCCGAGCTCCTTCAGCATGCCTAGCCTGTATACTCCTCTGCTGAGCTGCTGCCTGAACTGCAGAGTTCCTCCAGCATTTTGTGTGTGTGCGTCTCTGTATTTCCAGCAACTGCAGAATCTCTTGTGTTTCATATCTGTATTTGTAAGAGGATTGTACTTTGGCATTAGATACACGTTGATATTGAGTAAATTGTTTATGGGAGCCAATTTCTGCGTTAAAACAGCTGCTGAATTTTCTATACACACAAAAAAAACTGAGATATGGACATGAAACCGGTGCTTGCAGAAACTGTTAATGGCACCGTGATTGCCCATAAAACCCTGCGTCTAAAGTTTCGCTGCCGCTGAAGCGCCGATCAAATGCTCAGGCGTCTGGATCGATGGCGTTCGATTGCACGCATGCGCACAGTATACAGAGGGCCCAGGCGGAGCGGTACAGGTAAGAGGAAATTTGCGGGCGGTTATTTGTCAACACCGACTTCGGGTAGTTGCTGTGACTCCGGACTCCGTGACCCGCAATCCCGGGACAGTCCTGCTCTCTTCCCTCTCTCTCAGCCCCACCATCCGTACACGGGCCCCGGGGAGCTTCCGGCTGATGAGGGAATGGGAACCGATGGGTCTCTCAGACAGAGCTGAGCTCCAGCTGTCTAAATGCAAGGATCGGGAACTCGGAGAAAGGGAACAAAATCTTTTACATCAGCTGTTGTGAAAATCACCTTTGTTCTGCCTCCAGTCACAAACAAGAGAAAATCTGCAGATGCTGGAAATCCGAGCAACACACACAAATTGCTGGAGGAACTCAGCATTAGTACTCTTTTCCATAGATGCTGCCTGGCCTGCTGAGTTCCTCCAGCATTTTGTGTCTGTTGCTTCTTCTACCTCCTCTTGTTCTGGACTTTTCTACCCGTGAGAATATGTTTTGCCCCACCCTCTCTGGGTACATAATGATATCAAACACCTTTGTCCAGGGCAACAAGTATCTTTCACATCACAAATGTGCCAGACTCCAATGAGACAGACTACTGCCCTTCCCTTCATATTCATTGGCATTGCCATCACTGAGTTCACCACCGTCAGTCACCTGGGGGAGGGTTCAGGGGAAATATTTATGTACAATACAGAAACTGGTGTTATCTGTCTGTATTGTGGTGATGCAAAAGTTGCTGGAGAATTTGCAAGTGGGAAGAAGTGGAGTGATAGTTGGAAATCTGACCTTTTTAAGCGTCATTTAGCAAGCAAATCACATATGGACAGTGTGGAACAGCTGTGGAGAGAAAATCCTTCATTACCCGCTACAGGCCTACTATACAGGTTGTGTGAGAGCGCAGATGAACTCGATCAAACCCAGAGGACATCACAGTTCTTTATTGACAGTGATTTGCTAGCTGTTAAAATGAATGGCTCTCTATTTAAAATTCACAGTGCACATGTTGTCACTGGGTAAAAGAATGTACAGTACAAGATTTATGTGCACACTGATCATGACAAATTAGAGGGGACATTGGTGGGAAGGTGGGGAGACCTCCAGCGTCCCTGATGCCCTCACTTACAAAATGTACATCCAGCTGCAGCTTGTAACTCTGCACTTTACAGAGTTGGAACTTGAAATGGATGAATTTTGGATCAGGTGGGAGTCGGAAGGGGTGATAGATATGACATGAAGAGAGGGGAGTTACACCCAAGTGCAGGATACAGTAAACTGGGTGAGAGTCAGGAAGGGGAATGAGGTTAAATAGCCATTGCAGAGTACTATTGTGTCCATCCCGCACAACAACAGGTGGACCACTTTAGAAACTGTTGGGGGGGGGATTACCTGGCAGAGGAAAGTCAAAGGGGTGAGAGGGGATTCGTTAGTGAGGGGAACACAACAAGAGGGGACTAATATCCCAGTGGTAAGGCTTGCTAGTGCTAGTGTGGGGAGAGGGTGATGTGGTTAAAATAAGTTGTAGGGGGAATGGGAGCCAGAATGACAGAACAGATAGTGGAGAGGGTGAAATGAATTGAATTGACTTTATTACATACATCCTTCATATACATGAGGAGTGGAAATCTTTACATTACGTCTCCGTCTAATGTGCAATGTGTAATTTATAATAAATAGTTTGTACATAGGACAGTCAATATAACATAGAAATGCAATTGTATCAGCATGAATTAATCAGTCTGATGGGCTGGTGGGAGATGATGTCCCGGAGCCTGTTGGTCCTTTTGCTGTGGTACTGTTTCCTGGATGGTAGCAGCAGGAACAGTTTGTGGTTGTGGTGACTCGGGTCCCCAATATCCTTCAGGCCCTTTTTACACACCTGTCTCTGTAAAGGTCCTGAACAGTGGGAAGTTCCCATCTACAAATGTGCTGGGCTGTCCGCACCACTCTCTGCAGGTTCCTGTGATTAAGGGAAGTACAGTTCCCATACCAGGCAGTGATGCAGCCAGTCGGGATGCTCTCAATTGTGTCCCTGTAGAATGTTCTTAGGATCTGGGGCCCCATCCCGAACTTCTTCAACCGTCTGAGGTGAAAGAGGTGCTGGTGTGCTTTTTTCACAACACAGCCGGTATGTACAGACCATGTGAGATCCTCGGTGATGTTTATGCTGAGGAACTTAAAGCTGTTCACCCTCTCAACCCCAGATCCATTGATGTCAATAGGGGTTAGCCTGTCTCCATTCCTCCTGTCGTCCACAATCAACTCCTTTGTTTTTGTGACAAAGAGGGAGAGTTTGTTTTCTTGACACCAGTCAGATGTTGTTTAGACCTCAGACAGAGTCAGCAATCAAATGGTTGAGCATGGTGCGATGAATGTGCTGAGCTGTGTATATCACAATGCAAGAAGCATCGTAGGAAAGCCAGATGAGCTCAGGATGGGGAATTATCATATTGTACCTTGGTTTTCAAGAGATATTTAGGCCCCGGGTAGTTTGTTACTCTAAATGCCTCAGACTGTTGGGTGCTACCAAGACTCATTAGTGACTACAATATCATAATTCCACCCCCTGAGCTCATCTGACTTTTTTTTTAATCGTCTTCTGTTGGTTTCTAAAAGCTTCCCAATAGTTTTTGCTCTTTTGTTTGCCCTTTCTTTTGCTTTTATGTTGGCTTTGGCTTCTCATTTCAGCCACGGTTTTGTCCTCCTGCCTTTCCAATGCTTCCACTTCTTTGGGATGTATCGATCACTCAGCTCCCGAATTGCTCACAGAAACCCCAGCCATTACTGCTCCATTGTCACTCCTACCTTTTCCCTTCCAAACAGGTTTGTCCAGCTTGTCTGTCATAAAAATATGGAGTAGTTCGGTACGGAAACAGGGTATTTGACCCATCTAGTCAATGGTAAAAAAAATTTAATCTGTCTAATGCAACTACCTGCACTGGGACCATCGCCTCCATACCCCACCATCCAGGTACCTATCAAACTTCTCTTAATTGTGAAATCGAGCTCATATTCACCACTTGTGCTGACATCTCATTCCACACTCTCACGACCATTTCAGTGAAGAGCTTTTCCACGTGTTCCCATTACATTTTCTCCTTCCCCACTTACCCATGACCTCTGGTTGTCATCCCTCCCAACCTCAGTGGAAAAAGCTGCTTGCATTTACCCGATCTATACCCTTATAATTTTGTATACTTCTAACAAATCTTCAAAGCAATATATAATTTCTTTGTTTATGTTTGGAGCCTTTTTTAGGTGTATAAGATGATGAGGGGCATTGATCGTGTGGATCGCCAGAGGTTTTCCCCTCGGGTTGAAATGGCTAACACGAGGGGCATAGTTTTAAAGTGATTGGAAATAGATACTGAGGGGATGTCAGGGTTAAGTTTTTTTACACAGAGAGTGGTGGGTGTGTGGAATGCACTGCCAGCAGTGGTGGTCGAGGCAGATACAATAGGGTCTTTTAACAGTCTCTTAGATTGGTACACAGAGCTCAGTAAAATAGAGGTCTATGTGCTAGGGAAATTCCAGGCAGTTTCCAGTGTAAGTTTCATGGTTGGCACAACATTGTGGGCTGAATGGCCTGGAATATGCTGTAGATTTCTATGCTCTATGTTGAAGAGCGAAATGACTTTGGCTATCCTACAATCCTCTGATAACTCCCCTGTCACTAAGGATGATTTAGTTATATCTGCTAGGGCCCCAACGATTTCTGCACTGCCTCCCGTGGGGTCCAAGGGAGCACCTTGTCATGCCCTGGAGATTTATCCACCCTAATCTGCCTCAGGATGGCAATCATCTCCTCTTCTTTAATCCGTACAGGGTCCACGATTTTAATGCCGCTTTTCCACAATCCCATAAATGAGATGAAAAATATATTTGAGATAGAACCATAGAACCATAGAAACTACAGCACAGAAACAGGCCCTTTGGCCCTTCTTGGCTGCGCCGAACCATTTTCTGCCTAGTCCCACTGACCTGCACACGGACCATATCCCTCCATACACCTCCCATCCATGTATCTATCCAATTTATTCTTAAATGTTAAAAAAGAACCCGCATTTACCACCTCGTCTGGCAGCTCATTCCATACTCAGATCTCCCCCATCTGCTTTGGTTCCACACATGGTTTGCCATTCCGGTCTTCCAGAGGACCAATTTTGTGCATTGCAGTCCTTTTGCTCTTAATCTATCTCCAGAATCCCTGAGGATTATCCTTCATCTTTTCTGCAAGGGGAATCTCATGCCTTTTAGCCATCCTGATTTATTTCTTATGTGTTCTCTTGCATTTCTTATACTCCATAAAAACCTACCTGCCTATCCCTGTTCTGCAACTCCATTTTGTGCTTCACCAGGGTCTCAATATCTCTTGAAAACCAAGGTTCCCTACAGTTTCTATCTTTACCTTTTATTCTGACAGGCACACACCCGCCTTGTACTTCAAAATTTCGGTTTGAAGGCCTCCCATTTACCAAGCGCACCTTTGCCATAAAGCAGCCTGTCCCAATCCACAGTTGCCAGATCCTAGTGTCATAATTCCAGGTGTTGATCCATGTCCTGAACACATCCGCCTTTCCTACGCTGCTCCCTGTATTGAAATGTACAGGGCTCAGCATATTCACTGCACCATGCTCAATGTTTTTAATTCCTGACTTTGCCTAAGGACTGAACAACATCTGTCTCCACAACACCTCTACTATCTGTTCTGTTATTCAGGCTCCCATTCTCCCTGCAACTTTAGTTTAACCCTCCCCTACCCCCTCCTCCCACCATGCAGCTCCATCACCCCTTTGGCTTTCATCTCGCAGATCAATAAAAAGGAGGTGCATACCAGGTACAGGCAGATAGGAACAAATGGGGTACTTATGAAGTACAGGAAATTCAGGTGAACACTTATGAAAGAAATAAAAGAAGGCATGAGGTTGCCCCAGCAGACAAGGTGAAGGAGAATCCTCATGGATTCTGCAGATATGTTAAGTGCGAAAAGATGGCAAGGGGAAAAACTAATTCTGTGGAAGGTCAGAATGGTAATCGATATGAGGAGACAAAATAGATGGGGGAGATATTTTCTGCATCCGTATTTACTCAGGAGATGGTCACAGAGTCTATAGAAGTGTGGCAAAGCAGCATCAACTTCATGGACCCTGTACAGATTACAGAGGTGGAGGTGTTTGCTGTCTTAAGGCAAATTAGCGTGGAAAACCCCCCCGGGCCTGACAAGTTGTTCCGTGGGACTCTGCGGCAGACAAGTGCAGAAATTGTCGGGGCCCATGCACAGATATTTAAATCATCCTTCGTGACAGGTGATGGACAGGTGACTGATTGCAGGACAGCCAATGTTGCTCCGCTGTTCAAGAAAGGCTCTAAAAATAAACTAGGAATTTATATATATTGGTGAGCCTGACATTAGTAGTGGGAAAGTTATTGGAATGTGTGTGCAGGAGACAGATATACAAGTATTTGGATTGATGTGGACTGATTAAGGATAGGCAGCAGATCATGTCTATCCAATCTTATAGAGTCTCTCGAGGAAGTTATCAGGAAAGTGGATGAAGGCAAGGCAGTGGATGTTGTCTACATGGACTTTAGCAAAAGCACTTGACAAATTCTCATATGGGAGTTTGGTCAAGAAGATTCAGTCACTCAACATTCAAGATGAGATAGTAAATTGGATGAGACACTGTCTTTGGGAGAAGCCAGAGTGTGGTAGCAGATGGTTGCCTCTCTGACCACATCCTGTGACTAGCGGTGTGCCACAGGGATCAGTGCTGGATCTGTTACTGTTTGTCATCTATATCAGTAATCTGGATGATAGTGTGGTTAACTGGATCAGCAAATTTGTGGATGACACCAAGACTGGGGGTGTAGTGGACAGTGAGGAAGACTATCATGGCTTGCAGTGCGACCTGGAGCAGATGGAAAAATGGGTGAAGAAATGCAAAATGGAATTTAATGGAGACAAGTGCGAGGTGTTGCATTTTGGTCGGACCTGGGTCTTACACAGTGAATGGTCGGTTACTGAGGAGTGCTGCAGAAGAAAGGGATCTGGGAATACATGTCCATAATTCACTGAAAGTGGTGTCACAGTTAAATAGGGATGGAAAGCAAGATTTTGGCATATTGGCCTTCATGAACCAAAGTACTGAGTACAGGAGATGTATGTTATGTTCACGCTGCACGAGACATTGGTGAGGCCTAATTTGGAGTATTGTGTGCAGTTTTGGTCACCAACCTACAGGAAAGATGTAAAAGGGGTTGAAAGAGTTCAGAGAAAATTCACAAGGATGTTGCTAGGTCTGGAGGACTTGGGTTATAAGGAAAGATTGAACAGGTCAGGACTTTATTTCTTGGAACGTAGAAGATTGAGTGGAGATTTGATGGAGGTATACGACAATTATGAGGGTTATAGATACGGTAAATGCAAGCTGGCTTTTACCACTGAGATGGTGGGTCTACAACTAGAGGCCATGGGTTAAGGGTGAAAGGTAAAACGTTAAGGGGAACATGAGGGGAAACTTCTGCACACAGACCGTCATCCGGGTGTGGAATGAGCAGCCAGCACAAGTGGTGAATGCGAGCTCAATTTCAACATTTAAGAGGTTTATATACGTACCTGGATGGTAGTAGTATGGGATTGGGCAGTTTAAATAGTTCAGCACAAACTAGATGGCCCAAAGGGCTTGTTTCTGTGTTGTAATTTTCTATGACTGTGAAAAGAACCTGAAATAATACAAAAATTCACTCTAAGTCCTTTTAACAGCTGTGTGGACCAACCATTCATCTCAGCAGGAATTTTTTATATGGTGTTAAAACTGTGGCACCTTAAGTTAATAATACAAGAAAATCCCAGTTGCACGTCAAGAAAGACTATTTGTGTGAGAGTGTTTCAGTTACTGTGGGGCCAGGTACCCATGCGGCTCAGCAGGAACAGGGAGTAATACCAATGGAGAGAGTCAAACTGAGCCAAGGAACAGACTGGAGACGGCAGAAATGCCCCATTCTGATAGAGACAGGAAGAGCATCAGGGAATTGATGGTCATTCCAGATACCAGCACTGTGCCCAGTCAGAAGATGATTTCTCTGTCCAACTTGGGTTGAACCTCACTGTAACAGTGTGATACCAGAACAAACCTTGGCAACTCAAGTAATCTCATCTGAAATGTTGTCCTTCACCCATTGATGGATTTTGTAAATCTTTTTACAGGTTAAAACGAGAAGTAATTTGTCTCCAGGAATCTCAAACACCAGTTTTGCTGTCTCTGTCTAGACATTTAAGAAGTGGAGCAAGGGATTCAATCAACCATCCTTCCTGCTCAGACAGTGGGGAGGGATTCACTTGATCATCTGACAGACTGGCACAGTCGTCATTCTACACAGGAGAAAGGCCGTTCACCTGCTCAAACAGTGGGAATCGATTCACTCGGTCATCTCAATTGAAAGTACATCAGCAAGTTCACACTGGGCAAGGCCTTTCACCTGTTCTGTGTGTGAGAAAGGATTCAGTCAGTCGTCTCACCTGTGGACACACCAGTCAGTTCACACCGGGTAGATGCTGGTCATCTGCTGAATTTCTGGGAAAGGATTGACTCAGTCATTTGACCTAATGGCTCACCAGCGAGTTTACACCGGGGAGTGGACGTTCACCTGCTCAGACTGTGGGAAGAGATTCACTCGGTCATCCCACCTACAGAGTCATCAGCGAGTTCACACTGGGGAGAAGCCGTTCACCTGCTCAGTCTGTGGGAAGAGATTCACTCAGTCTTCCACCCTACTGGTACATCAGCGAGTTCACACTGGGGAGAAGCCGTTCACCTGCTCAGTCTGTGGGAAGAGATTCACTCGGTCATCCCACCTACAGAGTCATCAGCGAGTTCACACTGGGGAGAAGCCGTTCACCTGCTCAGTCTGTGGGAAGAGATTCACTCAGTCATCCACCCTACTGTTACATCAGCGAGTTCACACTGGGGAGAAGCCGTTCACCTGCTTAGTCTGTCAGAAGAGATTCAGTCGGTCGTCCCACCTACAGTGTCATCAGCGAGTTCACACTGGAGAGAAGCCGTTCACCTGCTCAGAATGTGGGAAGAGATTCTCTGAGTCATCCCACCTACGGAGTCATCAGCGAGTTCACACTGGGGAGAAGCCGTTCACCTGCACAGAATGTGGGAAGAGATTCACTCAGTTATCCAACCTACAGAGTCATCAGCGAGTTCACACTGGGGAGAAGCCATTCACCTGCTCAGTCTGTAGGAAGGGATTCACTCGGTCATGCGACCTACAGAGTCATCAACGAGTTCACACTGGGGAGAAGCCGTTTCCCTGCTCTGTATGTGGGAATAGATTCACTCGGTCATCCGACCTACAGATTCATCAGCGAGTTCACACTGGGGAGAAGCCGTTCACCTGCTCAGTCTGTGGGAAGGGATTCACTCAGTCATCCAACCTACAGAGTCATCAGCGAGTTCACACTGGAGAGAAGCCGTTCACCTGCTCGGTCTGTGATAAGGGATTCACTCACTCTTCTGCCCTAATGATACATCAGCGAGTTCACACTGGGGAGAAGCCATTCACCTGCTCGGAATGTGGGAAGAGATTCACTCGATCATCCACCCTACAGAGACATCAGCGAGTTCACACTGGGGAGAAGCCATTCACCTGCAAAGAATGTGGGAAGGGATTCACTCAGTCATCCCAACTACTGGCACATCAGTCAGTTCACAATGGGCAGTGACCGTTGTTATGAATCCCTAGGTTTCATTTGCTGTGGGCTGTCATTTTAAGAGGGAGAGAGATTAAGGTGAATCAGTCTGACTCGCATCTCGTTTACATCACTCACAGCTTGTTTAGTTTTAACCGAGGACACAGACACTCAGAGTCAGACAGAGATGAAGGAGGAAAAATGGAAGGTTCAAAACAAGGGAACTACTGGCCAAGGGTCACTGTTTAGAACTTTCCTATGCCCACAAGGTTGGGTTAATTATCGATTCAGCATACATTGAATGTGTGGTTGTCACCTCGTTTGATCTATAGGAGTGGATCGGATTTGGGGTATCCTGTGAAGACCACTTATGTGTTAACCCTTGCCTGGGTGTGGTGTGGTAATTCACTTGAAGATGATACCCCTTGTGACAAGTCACTTTCGGTGATAATTCGTATGTGGATTTGGAACAACGATGGATAAGTTCTACAGCAACTGTTCTCTTACCACCGTGGAAACTGTGGAATTTGACATAATTGCCTTCTCTCAACATTTACCCTGGATTACAAATATCTCTCTCTCATCACCTATTCTATGATTGAGCTGAACTTCCATACTTTACCGTCTCAAGACTCCAAGCCTTGTTTCCCCCGAGCTCAGTAGGGTGGGAGTTATATTTACACACATATATACACATACCACTGTTAACTATTGTTTATAGAACATAGAATAGTACAGCACAGTACAGGCCCTTCGGCCCACAATGTTGTGCCGACCCTCAAACCCTGCCTCCCATATAAGCCCCCACCTTAAATTCCTCCATATACCTGTCTAGTAGTCTCTTAAACTTCACTAGTGTATCTGCCTCCACCACTGACTCAGGCAGTGCATTCCACGCACCAACCACTCTCTGAGTAAAAAAACTTACCTCTAATATCCCCCTTGAACTTCCCAGCCCTTACCTTAAAGCCATGTCCTCTTGTATTGAGCAGTGGTGCCCTGGGGAAGAGGTGCTGGCTATCCACTCTATCTATTCCTCTTATTATCTTGTACACCTCTATCATGTCTCCTCTCATTCTCCTTCTCTCCAAAGAGTAAAGCCCTCGTTCCCTTCATCTCTGATCATAATGCATACTTTCTAAACCAGGCAGCATCCTGGTAAATCTCTTCCGTACACTTTCCAATGCTTCCACATCCTTCCTATAGTGAGGCGACCAGAACTGGACACAGTACTCCAAGTGTGGCCGAACCAGAGTTTTATAGAGCTGCATCATTACATCGCAACTCTTAAACTCTATCCCTCGACTTATGAAAGCTAACACCCCATAAGCTTTCTTAACTACCCTATCCACCTGTGAGGCAACTTTCAGGGATCTGTGGACATGTACCCCCAGATCCCTCTGCTCCTCCATACTACCAAGTATTCTGCCATTTACTTTGTACTCCGCCTTGGAGTTTGTCCTTCCAAAGTGTACCACCTCACACTTCTCCGGGTTGAACTCCATCTGCCACTTCTCAGCCCGCTTCTGCATCCTATCAATGTCTCTCTGCAATCTTTGACAATCCTCTACACTATCTACAACACCACCAACCTTTGTGTCGTCTTCAAACTTGCCAACCCACCCTTCTACCCCGACCTCCAGGTCGTTAATAAAAATGACGAAAAGTAGAGGTCCCAGAACAGATCCTTGTGGGACACCACTAGTCACAATCCTTCAAACTGAATGTACTCCCTCCACCACTACCTATCTTGCTTAAGTTACTATATTAGAAGTAGATACTAATAAAGATAGTGGTTTTAACATCAAAACCAGACTCCAGGTGTAGTCTGTTGCTGCTGGTTCATTTTTAAAGTGTTAGGGTTCGTAAAAAAATTGGGGCCTGCATCCTGGATATGAACAGATTTGGGGCCGTATAGATTACTTATCGATTTCATTGGTGAAATCCCTTTTGATTTATTTGTGTGTAGAAAATGAGAAGCAATGGATGTTGATACATGTCTGGAAGCGCCAACCTCTGAGGCATTAGAGGACGCCAGAAGGATTGAGTTATTGAGTATTGCTAAAAGGTTAAAACTTGCTAAGATGAAATTGACAATGAGGAGGTCACAGATGCAGAGGATAATAGCTGAGTATTATGTATCTGAGGGTGTGTTTAAAGTGGAAGAGTTGGAGGTGTTTCCTGAAAGTAAACCTAGTGAGCTTGAGCTCCCGTACAAGTTAGAAAAAATAAAGATGGAGGTTGTGGAAAGACAGAGGCAGTTTGAGGCAGGAAAACAGAGAGAAGAGGCAGAAAAACAGGGAGGAAGCAGAAAGGTAGAGGATGTTCAAACTGAAAAAGATAGAGAGATTGCAGCAAAGAGGTCTAGCGTGAGACTCTGGTGATAAGTTTCAGGCCAGTCGGGAAGTTAAATTGGTACCCCCATTTGACGAGGCAGAGGTTGATAAATACTTTCAGCATTTTGAAAAGGTTGCTCAGGGTTTAAAGTAGTGAAAAGAGGGTTGGCCCATTCTCTTACAAAGTGTAATTAAGGGGAAGGCTCAGTGAGCCTATTCTGCTTTGACAGTTGATGAAGCAGCTGATTATGACACAGTGAAAGAGGCTGTGCCCAAAGCTTATTAGTTGGTCCCAGAAGCATACGGGCAAAAGTCTAGAAATTTGAGGAAATCATGAACTAGATTTATATGGAATTTTCTTATGAGAAGTTTGTGTGTTTTGACCACTGGTGCACGTATAAAAATGTAAATGATGATTTCAACAGCTTGAAAGAGTTGGTTTTAATTGAAGAATTCAAAAGATGCATCCTTGATTTAGATTTAGATGAAAAGGATGCTGCCACTTTGCAGGAGTCTGCTAGATTAGCAGATGAGTTTGCTTTAACTCATAAGATTAAGCTTACCCCAAATAAGAGCTTCCAAAAGAGTAGCAGGGATAACCAGGGTAAACCAGAAATTAAAGATGGGATTAGTAATAAGGTAAGAATGAAGGGAAGCAGTTGAAGGAGAAATATTCTGGTCTCTCTTGTTACTATTGTCAGAAAGCTGGTCATATGATGGCTAATTGTTCTGTCCTGAAGAAGAAAAAGGAAAAGGAGGCAGTCCCACATGCCTGTGATCAGTATGTTGAAGCACCTATAAACCCACAGGGTTCTGAACATTTTGTTGCGGCTCATTTAAGGACTGAGGGGTCTGACCGAGTTAAGAAGAGATTCGATCATTTTATGTCAGATGGGTTTGTATTAGTAATGGAAGGGTCAACACCGGTACCAGTGAAAATTCTTCGAGAAACTGGGGCTTCTCAGTCACTTATGTTAGACAGCCTTCTAAAGTTTGGTGGTGAGACTAACATTGGTGAGGTAAATCTTATTAAAGGCATTGGGGGTGGCATGGTTTCTGTGCCATTGCACAGTGTAATTTTACAGTCAGGGTTGGTTTTGGGACCTGTTAAAATTGGATTATGCTCCAGTTTACCAGTGGAAGATGTTACTTTGCTGTCAGAGAATGACCTGGCAGATGGTAATGTTGTTCCTGCAGTGCAGTTGCCAGCTAAGCCAACCACTGACGACCCACAGATGGATTTTAACATTTATCCTTCCTGCACAGTAACTCGAAGTACGGTGAAAAAGTCTGCTAATGCAGACGGTTCTGTGCGGCATGATTCTGACACCCAAGATAGCCAAAATCGGGATTCAGGTTATGATGACTTGTCAGGGACTTTTCTGCCTTCATTGTTTCAACAGGATTCAGGTAGTAAGTCTGATGAGAAAGATTTATCCCTGTCTAGGAAGGAGTTTATAGCAGAACAGGACCGAGACCCTGAGATTGAAGCTTTATAAGAAACATCTCTCTCAGATGATGAGATTAAGAACATGTCAGTAGGGTATTATCTCAAGGATGGAGTGTTAATGAGGAAGTGGAGGCCACCTGCTATACCTGTGAGTGAGGAATGGACAATTATTCACCAAGTTGTAGTTCCTAAAGTTTATAGGACTGAAATTTTAACTTTGGCCCACACTATGCCCTTAGATGGCCATTATGGAGTGAATAAAACTGTAAACAGGATTATAAAGGAATTTTACTGGCCGAATTTGAGGAAAGGTGTTGTGACCTTTTGCAGAACCTGTCACACTTGTCAAGTTGTGGGTAAACCTAATCAGGTCACCCCAGTGGCCCCACTCCGGCCTATACCTGCATTCGGAGAACCCTGTTCCAAAGTTATAGTGGATTGTGTTGTCCCATTGCCAAAGACTAAAGCTGTCCATCAGTATTTGCTAACTATTATGTATACCGCATCCACATTCCCAGAGGCAATACCTCTCAGAAATATTAAAGCTAAAACTGTGACGAAGGCTCTTAAGTTTTTTTTTACTTTATTTGGTTTGCCTAAAGAAATCCAGTCTGATCAAGGAAGTAATTTTACATCTGGATTATTCCAGCAGGTAGTTTATGAACTGGGAGCTAAACAAATTACGTCGTCTGCGTACCATCCAGAATCACAAGGGGCTTTAGAAAGATTTAATTCTACTGTCAAAACAATGATTAAGACATACTGTGTTGAAAATGGAAAAGACTGGGGTGAAGGAATACATTTGCTTTTGTTCGCAGTAAAGGTTGATTTATACTTGTGCGTTCGGGATACGCCGTATCCTACACCGTAGGCCCAATTTAATTTTTGCGTAGCCCTACGCCGTAGCGAGCATGCGTAGCTGTGTCTGCATCGCTTTGCACTTCGCCACCAAAATGCAAGTTGGTGGTGGGGTTTCTCTGACACTGTTGAACTTTTTCATGAGAGACATGGACAAGGAAATGCATTTCAAAGATTTTCGGATGTTGGCAGGTAGACTTGACGATTCGGTTCATTGTCTCCAACCATTTATTTTGCATCAGTGTACAGACATGGCAGAGAAAAGCAACCAGAAATGCGATGCTACCAAGCGGACCAATCACAGTTGTTGCGCTCTGTGTCGCTGCGACGCGTGAGTTACTTTTTAGAGGAGCTGCACGTCACCCTACGGCATAGAGTACAGCGTGGGCACGGCGTAGGGTACATAGTGCCGATGGCGTACACTTGACACACAAGTATAAATCAGGCTTAAAAGAGTTGGTACAGGAGTCACTGGGCTTTAGTCCATTTGAACTTGTATTTGGTCATAGAGTGAGGGGACTTTTGACCTTGTTAAAGGAACAGTGGATTGATGGGGATGTACATGTTAACTTGTTAGACTATGTTTTGAAGTTCAGAAATAAACTACACCAAGCCTGTCGTCTAGCGAGACAAAACGTAAAGATTTCTCAAAACAAAATGAAGTGTTGGTTTGATAAGCAGACCAAAACAAAAGAAAATATATGGTGGGGGATAATGTGCTTGCCTTATCTCCAATGTTGACGAATCCACTTCAGGCGAAATTCAACGGACTGTATGAAATAGTCTCTCAAATTAATGATGTGAATTATGGTATTAAAACACACGACTGACGTAAACTAACACAGGTGGTACACATCAGTATGATAAAGCCTTATTCTGACAAGCAGGCACCATCGGTGAATGTTGTCAAACATATAAATCTGACAACCCTGAGAATGAAACAATTGATTCGTCTGAGACTTTTCACAAGCCAAACATGGTCCCGGTTAGGCTAATGAACTCGGTTGTTCTCAAAAACATTGACAACAAGTTGGCTCATCTGCAGCCAAAGCAACAACAACAGCTGAAGGAATTAATTCTGAGGTTTAAAGTTTTATTTCCCAATGTTCCCAAGCAAACCACGGTCGCAGAACATGACGTAGATATTAGTCAAGCCAAACCGATTAAACAACACCCATATCACATGAACGTAGAAAAGTGTAAATTGGCTGAGCAAGAAATTGAATATATGCTGAAAGTGGTATTATTAGGCGTTCAACATCAGATTGGAGCTCATCCTGTGTTATTGTGCCCAAACCTGATGGTAGTGTTAGATTTTGCACTGATTATAGGAAGGTAAATGCAGTAACAAAAACAGATGCCTATCCTATCCCTAGGGTGGATGATTGCATTGATAAGGTTGGAAAAGGCAATTTCTTACAAAGATTGATCTGTGAAAGTGTATTGGTGTGTTCCATTGACGGACTGAGGTAGAGAAATTTCTGCATTTGTGACACCTTCTGGGTTGTATGAATACAATGTTTCGCTATTTGGAATGAAATATGCTCCAGGAACATTCCAGAGAATGATTGATTCTGTAATTCAAGGGTTAGGACACACAGATGCCTATATTGATGACTTAGTCACAGGGAGTGACACTTGGGAAGAGCATAACTCTGTAGTAGAAGAGCTGTTTGACAGGCTTTCCAGGGCCAACCTTACAGCTGACTTAGCTGAGAGTGAATTTGGCCATGCCACTGTGATCTGTCTTGGCTGTGTTGTAGGTCAAGGCAAGTTGGCTTCTGTGCAGGCAAAATCCAGGCCATTTCTGAAGTTCCTATTCCGACTGTGTGATGAAGGCCCGTCACGGATTACAGACGTCTCATGGCACACTCGGTAAAACACCCAAAGGGTCATCCACACACATTATTCCCTCTGTTATTGTGGTGAGTGCACGCGTCACAATAAATCAACAGTCACAATTTTACACTCATCCCCAGCAGTAACAGGTATGAAAAAAAGAAACACACTATGTCACAGTTTTATTATCTCAGGTCAATTTATTCATATTCATCTTTCCAGTAAGTGTTTTGCCGAAATGTCATGGTAATCTGACGTCTCTCTCCTCCACAGTCACTGGGTCTGAAACAGAGCTGCTGCATAGAGCTGTCTTATATAGAGGCAGCAGCAACCTGCACAGGTGTGCCGATGGTGGAGGATACCATCTTTACCTGGGACAAGGGTTATGTTACCTAATTACTCATCTTGTGGTAAAGTTTTGGGGTTTATACAAGTTACTTAACCGGGAAATGGTGAATCCTATGATGAAGTCTATATGTTTATTGTGAGAACTGGTGGTAGAGTTTCAGGTTGTGTGAAATGGAAGATAATTGAGTCAATTAGCTTCAGGTTGGTCTAGGGGGATTGGCTTAGCTGTTGTAAGCCTTGGGTTACCAAGGCTTTGGGTTCTTTTTTTGTTTAGTCTGAGGGTGGCTGTTAACCGGACAGGTGACAATTGCAAGCTGTATATATATATATAGTTTTTTTTTAATTTCTTGTTTTGATGTGGACATCCAAGTTTTTGTTTCTCCACTATCTTTGTAAATAAAAGCACCACAATCTATTTTTGCCACTCAAGCCATCTTGTTATTTTTCTTAGACAGTTGACCCACAGTTTTTGTGACAGACTGGCAAGAAGGCTCTTGAAAGGTTTCTGGGAATGGTTGGATATTATCGTAAGTTCTGTAAGAACTTTGCTGATATCGCTCTTCCTCTGACTAATCTCCTGAAGAAGGGTGAAAAGTTTGTTTGGACCGAGACTTGTCAGGAAGCATTTGATCAATTGAAAGTTATTATTTGGGATTAGGCCAATCGATGTAGTGTTGTCAGCAAATTTAATTAACAGATTGGAGCTGTGGGTGACGACACAAGTTATGGGTGCACAGAGAGTAAAGGAGGGGGCCAAGGATTCAACCCTGTGGGGCATGTGTGCTGAGGGTCAAAGAGACAGAGGTGAGGGAGCCCTCTCTTACCACCTGCCAGCCATCTGACAGGAAGTCCAGGATCCAGCTACACAAGGCAGGGTGAAGGCCGAGGTCTCTGCGCTTCTTGTCGATACTTCACGCCTTCGTATGGCTAAAGCTCTTCCCATGACTGCAAGAAACTGCAGAGAACTTTGGTCTCATCTGGAAACATCATAGAAACAAGCCTCCCCTCTATGGACTCTTCCTACACTTACCCTGCCTCGGGAAAGCAGGCCGTGTACTCAAAGATGCCCACAACTTTGGACATTATTGCTGCAAACCCAATCTCCCATCGGGGAAGAGATACAAAATCCTTAAAGTGCGTACCACCAGGCTCATGGACAGCTTCCTGTCCGCGGTTGTCAGCCAAATTAATGGTCTCCAGTCCAATAAAATGGACTCAAACTCACAATGTAACTCGACGTGACCCTGCCCCGTATGTCTATCTGCACTGCACTTTCTCTGCAGCCATAATGCTTTGTTCAGTTATTGTTTTGTCGTATATCAGCTCAATGTACTGTTGTAATGTATCGATCTGTGTGGATGGTACGTCAGGCAAGATTTTCACTGTAGCTCAGTACGTGATAAGAATAAGCAAATTCCCCATTTTAATTGTGTGGAAATATTAGACAGATTGAGCTTCTGCTTTGGAACCACAGAAGGAAACTTAACTGAACTGAGGAACACGAATAAATAGAAAAGGCTTCGATCTCGTATTACGATCTGCGGTAACTGGGATCAGGTGACCGGTGATGTGTCTCCCAGACCAATTATCAGAATCAGGTTTAATAGCACCGGCAGATGTCATGTAATTTGTTGTCTCTGCGGCAGCAATGGAACCTAATTCATAACAATAGGTTATAACCATTGTGATTTAAAATAAGAACATACATATTAAATAGTTAAATTATATAAGTAGTACAACATAAACATTTTAAAAATGTAATACTGTAAACTATTTTAATTGTGTGGAACTATTTGACTCAATGGGTTGTTGCTTTGGAAATTCTGGAGTGAAGCTGAACTAAACTGTACTAAAGTATAACTAAACTTATGAAAGGCTCAGATAAATACAAAAGGCTAAGTTCTCACATAAATGGGTCATATAGCCAGAAATATTGGCTGCTCTTCAGCAGGTAAAAACAGTGGAATGAGGCCTAATCCCAGGCCTCAGCCCAGTGGTTATGGTTTGAGGCCTAGGACGAGGTGAGAGAAAGCATTTGGCACGGACTAGAAGGGCCAAGATGGCCTGTTTCTGTGCTGTAATTGTTATGTGGTTATATGGAAACATGCTGAAAATATTGCAGAATAAATCATTGTCCACCCACAACGAGAAGACGTGATAGATCCGGATCTCACTGCCTTGTCTGAACCGGTGAAAGATGAAGGTACACGGACACTTAGAGCAGTGACCGGCAGATGCTGCAGATTTGTGGAAAAACGTGAACAGGAAATGGGATCACGTGACGGGTGGAGGGTCTCCCATCTGAACCGGTGACTCTGCTCCTTGCCCCTCACACGCTGCCCGACCCATCCGCTGCATTTCCCACATTATTCCATATTCACACAAGATACATTTTTACTTCTTCCTCCAGATCTTCCCTGTCCCTTTCCCTCCACCCCCAGGTCAGAGAGTCACAGGCTCGATTCCCATCCCGGTCCAACACACAATTCAGACCCAAAACGGTAATGTGCAGGTTTCATTTAAATCCATCCATGTGTATAAACACTAATTTCTATTCACATTTCTCCAGCCTCACTGGACAGGAACACTGAAACATCAGGTGAGAAACAGCAGGAGGTGGCCATTCAGCCCCTCTAACCATCAACAAGATGGTGGCTGCTCTTCCATCTCAGCCACATGTTTCTGCCCGATCCTCATTTCCTCGATCCCTTTGGTCTCCAGACATCTGCCGGCCTCTATTTTATGTGAAGACGATCACTGAGTCTTCACCACCCTCTGTGGTGGGGATTTACAAGACATTCACCACCCTCGGAGTGGAGACATTTCCCCTCATCTCAGTCCCGGACAGTCCACCCCCTTTTTCAGAGACTGGGATCCCTGGTTCAGCCAGTAATGATGTTGTGCATTTCAATGTGTTCACCTCTCAGTCCTCGATTCTCTAAATGAAAGGGTTATCACATTTGATCTTTCTTCATATGATGACCCCACCACTACGGGGATCAGTCTGGTGAATCTTCATTGCCCTCTCCATAACAAATACTCTCTAACCTCTTTGTTAATCCTCTATGGAATTAATTTCCATCTTCTGCAGCCCCGTGTTGCCCCAACCACTCACCTCCCACCCCGTCACTATTTCCACCTTCCCACCTCCCCCTCACCTGGATCCACCTCTCACTCCCCAGCTCTTGCCCCATCCCCACCCCTCACCTCTTTTCTCGGACTATTTCCCGTCCACTCTCAGTCCAGAGGGAGGGTCTCGGCCCGAAATGTTGACGGTCCATTTCCCTCCACAGATGCTGCCCGACCCACTGAGTTCCTCCGGCAGTTTGTTCTTTGGTCTGTGTGACCCGTGTTAGTGTGGGGAGCGGGATTTTACACCATATTCCCGGTACAGTCTCAACAAAACACAAATAATTGTCACTTTGCCCGGACCATTGGCCCCGCTTGCAGGGCAACAGTCTGCCGGTGTTTGCCCCCCAATGTGGTGAATCGCCACCACCGTGGGCTCAGACATTTCCACAGATGAGCCCCTCCTGTCCCCACCGGGACAAACATCCTGTCCGCCCCCTCTCTCACCGTCTTCATCCTCTCCCTCCCCGGGGAACCGGCATCAAACCGACGGGCCGAGCGGTCTCCTCCTACCTCTCAGCGACACATCAGACTCCGGCCGCAGGAGACGCTTCACAAACGCCCCAACTTCCCTCGGAGGGAAATGGAAATAAATCAGAAAGCGGACATTTACTTTGGGATTTGTTCCGCTCTGATGAGGAAAGTTTGAAGGCGGTTTTCAGCGGGGGTAACGCCCTCTCGGCTCGACCGCCTCCTCTATTGGATGTAACCAGTGATTGACATCACTCCCCACCAATGGGAGTAGCGCAGCCGCTAACTCCTCCGTTGTCTGTGGGGGTGGGGTGGGGGCTCGTGCTCAGTAGTTCAGCCGTTAAACCGACCAAGCTCGAGCGCAGCAGCGCGTGTGTGACCTCAGGCGCAGTGCACGTGACAGCAGATGCAAACGCGGAGAGCCCGTGGGTGACGTCACATGAGGGTGGGTGCTTCTATTTAAAAACACCTTAATGATTTGGAACAATAAAACTAAATTAGGGTTTCATCACTGAGTCCAGTGTTGTGATGTAAAGTCCCTGCTCTGTGTTCCGCTGTGCCGTGTTGTTAATGGAGCGGGCGGCGTGGTGTTTGTCTCGAGTTGGGTCGCAGAATCACAAATGTTTCTGGGCAACACACACAAAATGCTGGAGGAACTCAGCAGTCCGGCAGCATCCCGCCGAAGGGTCTCCGCCCGAAACGCCCACTGTACAATTGTCCAAAGATGCTGCCGGCCTGCTGAGTTCCTCCAGCATTGTGTGTGTGTTGCTCGGATTTCCAGCATCTGCAGATTTTCTCTTGTTTGTGAAATGTTTCAGGGGAGGACTTTCCAGACTGATCTGGTTTGGAATTGCTTCAGATAGAGTAGTATCTTGTTTTTTAGTATTTTCATATACACCGGTTTTTTTTTAATGAATGCGAACTAGAATTGCCAATGGGGTCTACACAGTGTCTTAGTCAACAGAAGATATCTATTCCCTGCAGTCTTTGTCTCCTGGTAAACTAAACTATTCAATGAAACCTGATATCCAAACTGTAGGATGGTCTTGGGAAATGAAATCCTGAAACAAGTTCACAACTTTGAATACCTTGCATCATGGGTAACATCTGATGGCAAATGCGAAACAGACATAAAAGCAAGAATAGCAATGGCAAGAACAGCATTGACAGAAATGAGAAACATCCTAACGAACAAGAAAATAGGAATTGACATCCGCCTTTGAACTGTCAGCTGCTACATTCTCCCTATATTGCTGTATGGCTGCGAGTCATGGACCATCACAAATGCAATGGAAAAAAGAATCAATGCAGCAGAGATGTGGTTTCTCAGAAGAATGCGATGCCTATCATATAAGGACAGGATAACCAACGAGAAGTTCGACACAGAACGAAAACAAAACGTACATTACTTGAAACAATCAGAAAACAGCCATCAAAGTTCTTTGGACACATCACGCGAAGAGAGACATTAGAACATTTAGGTACAACTGGAAAGCTGGAAGGAAGAAGAAGCAGAGGCAGACAGAGAATGAAAATTATAGGTGGATTAACATCATGGTTAGAAACAGGGGAGGCAGCAACTACAATTTGGAGGGTCAGGGACCGTGATGGATGGAGAGACATGATCGCCCACGCCGAACGGCAAGGCACGAAACTAAACACTCTGACAATGTGGGCCATACATATCCCTTCCTCTAAATGTCAGGGAATCATTCGGACAGCTGATCGCTAAGGCGAATTATATTTGTTGGCCATTAACTTTCGCTCGGAGTCGGCTGGATGGAGCTGATGTGGAGTTCGGGCTGTCCCAGTGAAAGAGCCGGACGGCCGAGCTCCCTGCGTTGTCCCTCCGGCCTCCGGCCGATGGTGGCGCTGCTGGGCCCTGGGAGACGCGCAGGCGCGCTGCCGGCACCGACTGTTGCCGGCTGTCCGGGCGTCTGATTCCGAGTTTGTGGAAATCGGAGGCCGGTTGCGGGGGGAAGCGCCCCGGAACCGAGTTCTGCCGGACGGCTGGAGGCCCCGGGATCTCCGGTCCCACAGCCCTGGTTTCAGCTTTGCGGCCGAGACCGGGCTGTGAGCTCTGTTAGTTGTGGATCCCCAAGCTGGGAGGGGGTTTGGGGTGAAGGGGATCTGTTTGTGTTGGTTGAGGTTAAGGATGGATTGAGGGTGTCGGGTGAGTGGTAGGCGGGTGGAGGGGAGGTGGGAGAAAGTGAGATGATTGGACGTTCCTTTACCCGGGAGGATGGACACGGAGCAAATTAAGCTGTAAACAAGAGAGGCTCTGGTCCATTGGATCAGACAGCTCAGCTCGCGTGTCCTTTCAGGAAGCAACGATTCTCCCTTCATATTAATTACTGTCTAATCTTGCTGCTAACATTGTGTTTGTTACAGAGTTCCAGAGTCTGGGGCAGCTGTTCCCGTCATGGGCTGCGAGGGCAAATTGGAAGCGGGGTGGTGTCAGCGATCTTGTGAGATATCACAGTGGATTCTGATCTGGTGGCATATCCGGAATCTGCAAAGGGAAAGGGAAAAAGGAAGGGGCTGAGGGGAGACAGGTTTAACCAGGGACCATGGTCCGGGTTGGAGGGATACAGAAACCGTCTGATAGTTCGTTTTATTTGTATGTTTTTCTAATTTCACAGATGGTGACTGAGGAAGAAGCTTGTTGAGGAGGACACCCGGAGGTGAGCAGGTCAGACACAGTATCAGAAGAGTGACAGAGATGTGATTTCCTGTGTCATGGACATAGGCTGTCGTCTCTAGTGAGGAGTTGGTGTGGAGATGCAGCTTCCCTGGAGGTGGAGGAAAGAGGACACACCAACAGGTGGAACCAGCTGTGGGAAGACATGGTTTGTCAGGTCTGACGACGAGCTGAATGTACTATAACCTTCAGACTGAATCAGAAAACCATTCTGAGGGTATTTGAAATGTCAGAAGCAGGGGAGATGTGATCACATGTGCAGAGGGCAGGGGTTGTGTCTCCATCAGACCCTCAGTGAGATGGTTCAAGTTACAATGTGCAGGGATGAAAGCACAGCGTTTGGGGCCGGATTTAATCACTGATTCTGACACAGTGAGAGGGTAAGTTTTGCTGTCAGGAAGCAACGTTAATGTAAGAAGACACAGGAACTTTATCAATTGCCAGTTGTTTCGGAGAAGTGACCAATCTGTACGTTACCTTGACAGTATGGATATTCACAAGTGGTGACAAAAGGGTGCAGCCTGGTTTATTTCAGGCTAGAGAGGGGTGTGTAGTTTTGAAATCAATGCCTTGTGGTGCCACCGTCGTTAATTTGTCATGTCCGGAGTGATGGATCACACAGCACAGAAACAGACCTTTGGCCGGCCATACCTGTTCTGACCATCCACTCACTGTCTACACTGGTCCCAAATATCAGCACTTGGTTCATTGCCGACTGTATCTCAGCAGTTTCAATGCTCATCTACATCATAAATATTGTGAAGGGACCTGCTTCTATCACCTCGGGCAGTGTGTTCCAGATTTCAATTACCACCTGAGTGAACAATCTCTTCTTCACCTCTTCGTCCTCTGTTTAAATCTATGCCCTCTGATCCGTGACACATCTGTCCCAGAATCGCGGCTGATATGGGCATCGGTGAAGCCTTTGATGCGGTTCAGCATGGTAAGTTGCTGTGGAAAGTCAGATCACATGGGATCCAGGGAGAGCTGGCTGACTGGATGCACAGTTGTCTTGATGGTAGGAAGCAGACAGTGATGGTGGGAGGCTGTTTATTGGACTCAAGGCCCAGCCTAGTGAGGTTCCCCAGGGTTACATTCCATTGGGCTCATTATTCATTGATATTTAATTATATTTGCATTTGCACAGTTTGTTGAATTCTATGCTCTACTTGATCTTTCATTGATCCTGTTACTATTCTATAGATTTGCTAAGTGTTCCTGTAGGAAAAATAATCTCAAGGTTCTATGTAGTGACATATATGTACTCTGATAATAAAATTTACTTTGAACATTTCTACTTGTCATCTAGATCAATAATTTGGTTGAGAATGTGCAGGGTGTGGATAGTAGGTTTGCAGCAAGTAAGTTCAAACAATTACTTTTTCTGAAAGATATTAAGTATAAACACTCCATCTTGTTTCCCTCTCTGCATTCGACCACCCCCTCCCCTTACTATCTTCCCTCTCTACCCCATCTTCCCTCGCACCCCCACATTAGGCATATGTTCAGGGTTAAAGTGAATTCTTTCAGGGGAGTCTGAAGGGGAATTCTTCACTCAGTGGTTCATGGGAGTGTGGAATGAGCTGCCAGTGGAAGTGGTGGATGTGGGTTCGATTTAGACACTAAAGAGAAATTTGGGTGAGGACAATGGATGGGAGGTGTATGGAGGCTATGGTGCAGGTAATTGGAACTGGGCAGTAAAAACAGAAACAGGTCGGCATTCACTAGAAGGGCCGAAGGGCCTGTTTCAGTGCTGCTGGGCTCTGTGACTCCAATAATATTCTGATTTGTAATTTCCACAGTCAGTACTTTGCTGCTAATGACTGAACCCAGAAATTTACCCAAACAAGAATTGAAAGACTCTTAGCTGGCTACAAAAAGCATTTACAAGCTGTGATACTTGCCAAAGGGGGTATTACTAAGTACTGACCATGCAGGGTGCCCAAACTTTTGCTTCGGGCCCTTTTCCTTTTTTTGTTATTTTTAAACTGTAAAAGATGGAAATAAAACTGTAATCTTGCTTAAATTATTAAAGAAATGTGTCACCTTTAACTTTATGCCTTTTGGAAATCAGGTCATCTTTTACTCGCTTAGCTATTCACAGTAACAGAAATTTTGACCAGGGATGCCCAGACTTTTGCCTGCCACTGTGTATATCTTGTACCTTCTGAATTGCTTCCAGAAACTCCAGACATTGCTGCTCTGTCTTCATCCTTGCCCATGTTCTTTGCAAATCAATTTTGACCAATTTTTCTCTCATGCCTTTCTAATTCTTTTTATTCCACATCTGATTTTAGCTTCTCCTTCTCAAATGTCAAAGTGAATTTGAGCATATTAAGATCACTTGCCCCTAAGGGTTCTTTGAACTTCAGTGACCTAATTAATTCCAGTTCATTACAACACCCAATCCAGAATAGCTGATCACCAAGTGGGCTCAACCATGAGCTGCTTTAGAAAAGTATCTTGTAGGCATTCTAGGAATTCCTCCTCTTGAAACCAACATCATCCTAATGTTCTTAATCACCTGCATGACAATCCCCCATGACTATTGTAAGATTGCCCTCTTGGCACGCACTTTCTCTCTCCCATTGTCATTTGTGGACCACAGACTTACTATTGTTTAGAGGTGTCTACACATTTCCCATCAGGGATTTTTTTTTACATTTGCTCTTCCTTAATTCTACCCACAGATTCTACACATTCCAACCCTATGCCACCTCTTTCTAATGATTTTATTTAATATTTTAGCAACAGAGCCACACTATCCCACTACCAGCTTGTTCTTGGCTTGTTCTTTCAAGGAACATATAAGTATCTGGGAAACAAGAGGACCTACAGATGCTAGAAATCTAGAAAACTACATAAAAATTGCTGCAGGAGGTCAGCATGTCAGGCAGCATCTATGGATGGGATTCAACATTTCGGGCCAAGACCCATCATCGGGACTCTTGATACCCACGTATCTGGAATATCAACAAGCAAAGACAATAGAAAGTAGTGCAAAATAGGGAAAACTTTGACAAAATTTAGTTCAAGGCTTTAAAAACCTGCCACACAGAGCTCAATAGTTAACAAATACAACAAAGGCAAAAAATATTTTCATCATTTCCGACATTGACTTTTTTAATGAAAATATCTTAGTCCCATTTCAATCAGTAAAATTTAGAAAGATAAATAAGAACTGAAATGACAACTTTAGAAAAAGCCTATTTACACTCAGACCCACTTAAGATTAGCACTACCATGGACAGGAGGAGGAAGAGAAATAACACACATGGAAAAAAAAACACAACAGTCAGATAAAACTTCTGTAGCCTTCTGGTAAGCCTCAGGCTCGCTCAGCTTGGTTTCATCTCGGGGGAGCAGTCTCCGGCTCTGCCAAACTGGGTAATCGAGTTTGTGTGGATGCTGTGTGATGTACTCCACACCGCCAAATAACAGACAGTACACC
The DNA here is from genome assembly GCF_030028105.1 of Mobula birostris. Taxonomy (NCBI): domain Eukaryota; kingdom Metazoa; phylum Chordata; class Chondrichthyes; order Myliobatiformes; family Myliobatidae; genus Mobula; species Mobula birostris. The sequence continues at coordinate 8,129,634 of NC_092382.1, forward strand.
ATATGCGATTAAATGATTACACTTCATGAGTACTTCTTGGTGATGGGTTAGTAGAAACAAATACAATCAAGGCGCCAAGTCAGTAACTCCATCAGTTGTGTGCACAAATAAATCGTTGGAGGTCACGAATCAGGTATTCTTTCCTCCGAACTCTGCCGACCCTCGAATGGGACCACCCTCGGTGGTCGACCAAAACACTCCTCACGAGTCTGTCCTCGTCTCCTCTCCTTGCCGAAGACCCTGGGCCTCAGACTCCCGCTCGGGGTCTGTTCAGTCGCCCAGCTTACAGCATCTCGCGGGTCGCGTCTCCTCTCTCTGTCCCCGTCGTGCCTTCTGAACAAAGCCCACCAAAATCAATAGCTTTCACACACAAGAAAGAATAACATCTATTCTGTTGCTTAGCAATGGCACTCCAAAGTCATCTATGATTATAACCCAAATATGCTGCTACAGAGAACCCCTTACGTCAACAGTTAATATTACAGAGAAGCCATTTTATTAGCCGTAGCAGTTAACATGAAGAAGAAACCCCTTACACTACTAAGTATGTATTTTCATCAGAAATGAACAGGATTCAACGCTCCATGTCTGTATATGCAATTGTGATAAGAAATACAGACTAGAAAACTTAAATGAGAGGCTAACTCAGAAAAATAAATCATGAACATGGAAGAAAACATTAACCAGTGGAATGAGTTTGACCCTCCATGGGAGACATCCCAACGATCTGAGCAGACTAGATGTTGGCAAGGAAGTACCGAGTACAGGTGTCCCCACTTTTCGAACGTTCGCTTTACGAAACCTCACTGTTACGGAAGACCTACATTAGTACCCTGTTTTCGCTTTCAAAAGGTGTTTTCACTGTTACGAAAAAAAGATTCAGCGCGCGATAAAAGATCAGCGCACGATAAAAAATCAGCACGCCCCGAGCAGCCGCTCTCCCCGGATTGGGAACTGCTTTGCTTTAACATGTGCCTGTGAGCAGCCGTTTGCAAGATGAGTTCTATGGTATCGGAAAAGCCTGAAAGAGCTCGTTAGGGTGTTACACTTACGGTAAAAATAGACATAACTAAGCGTTTTGATCGTGCTGAACGAAGTAAGGACAATGTGAGTTTGGTTTGTGGAAGCTGACGAGCATGATGTTGTAGAGGTTTTGGAATCCTATCACCAAGTACTGACAGATGAAGAGCTGATGCAATTGGGAGAAAAAAGGATAACAATCGCAACCGAATGAGTAATGATAAATTACGACTTTAATTTTGAAAGGGTACGTTGGGTTAGGGGATATTTGCAGGATGGTTTGAGTCCTTACAAAGAACTGTGTGATAGGAAACTGCGCGAGGCTCAGCAGTCAAGCAAGCCTCCCATATCAGCCACAGCAGACGACGAACCTCGACCTTCGACATCGAGGCGAGCAGAGATAGAAGGTAAAGAGCTGCCTGCTCTAATGGAAACAGGTGACGAGATGACACCCCAGTGTCCCACCACCCCAACCCCTAGGCCATGGACAGATACCGATTCGCAGAGAATGCAAAGCCAGCCAGGAGGCACACAACACAAGAAAAAAGCCGAAATAAAAATGCTAATTAATTAGGTGCCGACACATAATTGTCAGCCCAGATCAGAGACGACGCAATCGGAAATCAGCACTCTTCTGGGCCGACAATAACGGGTGGCACCTAATTAATTAGCATGTTTGTTTTGGCTTTTTTTTTTAAGATGTGCTGGATGCCTCCCGATTACCGCTGTACCCCTGCGTTCTTCGCGGCAATGTATCGGGTTGACGGCCTGGAGGGTGGGGGCCACTACACCAGACAACCAGCATCAATTCAGTCTAACACACCATCATCCGTGTGCTCTGCGCTGTCTTCCCAATTCCAGTAAGTGATACTACACTGTACATACATTATTTCTACTTTATATCGGCTGTGTATTTTTACGTGTTATTTGGTATGATTTTGCAGCTTCATAGCTTAAAGGTTACTGGAGAGCGCTTGCACCGTGTTTTTGCCAACAGCCCTTGCGTGAGATTTTCTGCCGACGGCGCTTACGTGAGATTTTCGCTACGGAGAACAGTTCAGTAATGATTGTGGAAAAGTATTTCTACTTTATATAGGCTGTGTATTTATCATATCATTCTTGCTTTTACTATGTGTTACTGTTATTTTAGGTTTTAAATGTTGTTTGGCATAATTTGGTAGGTTATTTTTGGGTCTGCGAATGCTCACAAAATTTTCCCATATAAATAAATGTTAATTCCTTCTTCGATTTACAACATTTCGGCTTACGAACTGTTTCATAGGAACACTCTACCTTCGGATGGCGGGGGAAACCTGTATCTAAACTGAGAGTTGGAGACCTCTTCCCAGATACAGAGGGATTCCTTGCAGAAGTACAGGACAAGGTGGTTAACAAAAAAAAATAAAAAAAATACGTACAATACAAACAAACGAGCAATCAATGCAGAAAATGCCAAGAGAAACCAGACACAATCAAACTCATTCCAGGATCCTGCAGCAGTTTAACTCAATCTGATTACCTATGCAGCTACAATCAAGTGGCAAATATCATTCACCAAAATCTTGCTTTAAAATACAAACTTAGGAATGACTACCATAACTTCATCAGAGCACCATAAAGCCTGATCCAGATCGGGACAGAATCTCACAATTTATATGATAACCAATACATTATTACACAGAGGGTAATCTAAAATAACCATCTGGATTTAATATTATGGGATAAACAAGCAGGAACAACTCCCTCAATAGATGTAACCGTTCCCAACACACACGTCCTCAACCAGTGGAGCATCTCACCACAGGTATTGTTTGTGTCGTCAGTCAGACAAACAAATTATTTTCTCTGTCAATCAGTTTCCAAATGTTGCTACTCTGTCATTCGTTACCACGCCCCACTGCTGATTCCCTTCTCCTCATCATACGTTCTCACCCCGACCATCGTCCAGAGCCCCAAACTCTGCCCTGTGCAGACCCGCCTCTGGTTTCTGATCCTGCTCCGTTGAACATTCAACTGATGGTTTCCCGTTCTGCTTTCAGTCTTTGGAGGACAGTGGTGTTCTCTAACAACCCTTTAGAAGCAGGAAAAAATGAACCATAATGTGGAAATAAGACCTGAATAAGGTGGTTAATTCCCAATGGCATTCTTCCTCAGCCCAGAGAATTGAGAGGCAAAGAACATCTCAGACAGAACTGCAGTCAGCTCAACTTCTTCAGTCTGCAGAAAATTCAAAGGAAACGTCTTCACCCAAGAGTGGTGACTGGAACCTATCCCACAGGGAGAGCGAAAGGAGAACAACAGTGGAGGATTTTAAAGGACTGTTGTGGATCACAATCACTGGCAGTGTCCAGCCAACCTCAGTTGACTCTCTACTGTACACTAGGTGTGTTATAAATTCACTAAGTACTGAAGACAGAGTTTAAAATAGAACTGATTTATTTGTCTCAGATCCAGAATATTAAACTCCAGTCCCATTAAAGGTGAATATGCAGAAGAAACTCCTCCCATGCCCAGTGACCAGGGTGCAGAACTGGGTGTGGTGAGCAGCAACAATAATTGCAGAGTTCAGCACCGACAGTCACTCTCAAAATTGCATTCAGCAACGGTGATGGACAAATATCCAGCATGCAGCTTATTGAAACTTTCTCCCCAGTGTGAACCTGGTAGTGTGTCACAAGGTTAGATTACTGAGTGAATCCCTTCCCCATTCACAACAGGTGAACGGCCCTCTCCCCAGTGTGAACACAATGATGCATATTTGGCGGAGATGGCTGACAGAATCTCTTCCCAAAGTCTGAGCAGGTGATCAGCCTCTAACCAGTGTGAACTCACTGGTGTGCCAACAGATCAGATGACTGACTGAATCCCTTCCCACAGTCTGACCAGGTGAATGGCCATTCCCCAGAGTGAACTGACTGGTGTCTCGGTAGGTGAGATGCCTGAGTGGATCCCTTCCCACAGTCTGAGCAGCTGAACAGTCACTCCACAGTGTGAACTCGCTGGTGACTCTGTAGGGTGGATGATCGAGTGAATCCCTTTCCACAGTGTGAGCAGGTGAACAGCTTCTCCCCAGTGTGAACTCGCTGGTGTGTATGTAGGTGAGATGACTGAGAGAATCTCTTCCCACAGTCTGGGCAGGTGAATGGCTTCTCCCCAGTGTGAACTGACTGGTGACTCAGAAGGTGAGACGATGTGGTGAATCCCTTCCCACAGTCTGAGCAGGTGAACGGCCTCTTCCCAGTGTGAACTGACTGGTGTCCTTGTAGGCTAGCTAACTGTGTGAATCCCTTCCCACAGTCTGAGCAGGTGAAAGGCTTCTCCCCAGTGTGAATTCGCTGGTGTGTCTGTAGGTTGGATGACTGAGTGAATGTCTTCCCACAGACTGAGCAGGTGAACGGCCTCTCCCCAGTGTGAACCGACTGGTGTCTCCGTAGGTGAGATGCCTGAGTGAATCCCTTCCCACAGTCTGAGCAGGTGAACGGCCACTCCCCAGTGTGAACTCGCTGGTGACTCTGTAGGTGGGATGACCGAGTGAATCCCTTTCCACAGTCTGAGCAGGTGAACGGCTTCTCCCCAGTGTGAACTTGCTGGTGTCTCTGCAGGTTGGATGACTGAGTGAATGTCTTATCACAGACTGAGCAGGTGAAATCCCTCACTGCAGTGTGAACTGACTGGTGAATCAGTAGGTGAGCTGATACGGTGAATCCCTTCCCACAGTCTGAGCAGGTGAATGGCCTCTTCCCAGTTTGAACTGATTGGTGTCTTCTGAGGTGAAATGACCGAGTGAATCCCTTCCCACAGTCCGAGCTGGTGAATGGCCTCTCCCCAGTGTGAACTGACTGGTGCCTTCTGAGGTGAAATGACTCAGTGAATCCCTTCCCACAGTCTGAGCAGGTAAATGGCCGCTCCCCGGTGTGAACTGACTGGTGCCTTCTGAGGGGAAATGACTCAGTGAATCCTTTCCCACAGTCTGAGCAGGTGAACGGCCACTCCCCAGTGTGAACTCGCTGATGTACCTTTAGCTTAGATGAGCAAGTGAATTCCTTCCCACAGTCTGAGCAAATGAATGGCCGCTCCCCGGTGTGAAGTCGCTGGTGAGCCATTAGTTCAGATGACCAAGTGAATCCTTCCCCACAAATTCAGCAGATGACCAGCCTCTGCCCAGTTTGAACTGACTGGTGTGTCCACAGGTGGGAAGACAGCCTGAATCCCTTCTCACACACAGAACAGGTGAATGGCCTTGTCCCAGTGCGAACTTGCTGATGTACCTTCATACGAGATGACGGAGTGAATCCATTCCCACTGTCTGAAGCAGATGAATGGGTTCCCCGCTGTGTAAAATGACGGGAATACCAGTCGGTCAGATGATCGAATGAATCTCTTCGAATGAGTCTGAGCAGGAAGGATGATCGAGTGAATCCTTGCTCCACTTCTTAAATATCTGGTCAGAGACAGCAAAATTGGCGTGTTGTGTTCGAGATTCCCACAGACAAATTCCTTGTCATTTGTAACCTGTAAAAAGATTTACAAAATCCATCAATAGGTGTAGGACAACATTTCAAATGAGATCACTTGAGTTGTCAAGGTGTGATGTGACATCACACTGTTCCAGTGCAGTTCAACCCAAGTTGGAGAGAGAAATCATCTTCTAACTGGGCACAGTGCTTGTATCTGGAATGACCAACAAATTCTCTGATGCTCTTCCTGTCTCTATAAGAATGGGGTATTTCTGCCATCTCCAGTCTGTGACCTGGCTCAGTTTGACTCTCTCCATTGGTATTATTCCCTGTTCTCACTGAGCTGCATGGGTTCCTGGCCCCACAGTAATTGAAACACTCTCACACAAATAGCTGGCAGTGCATTCCACGCACCCACCACTCTCTGTGTAAAAAACTTACCCCTGACATCCCCTCGGTATCTATTTCCAAGCACCTTAAAACTATGCCCCTCGTGTTAGCCATTTCAGCCCTGGGAACAAAAAATCTGGCTATCCACATGATCAATGCCCCTCATCATCTTGTACAGCTAAAAAATGCTCTAAACATCAACAAGGAAATCATACATTACTTTGAGGATTTGTTCGAAGTATACAAAGTTATGAGGGCATAGATAGGGTAAATGCAAGCAGCTTTTTCCACTGAGGTTGGTTGGGATGACAACCAGAGGTCATGGGTAAGGGGGGGGAAGGTGAAAATTAAACAGAAACATTTGGAAAAGCTCTTTACTGAAATGGTCATGACGTGTGGAATGAGATGTCAGCACAAGTGGTGAATATGAGCTCAGTTTCACCATTTAAAAGTAGTTTGTTTGGGAGCCTGGATGGTAGGGGTATGGAGGGCGATGGTCTCGGTGCAGGTAGTTGCATCAGACAGCTTATGTGTTTTTTTCAGCATTGACTACATGGGCCAAATAGCCTGTTTCCATACTGAACCTCTCCATTTTTTTTTTATGACAGACAAGCTGGCCAAAATTTTTGGAAGGGAAAAGGTAGGAGTGACAAGGAGCAGCAATGGCTGGAGTTTCTGGGAGCAATTCAGGAGCTCAGTGATCAATACATCCCAAAGAATTGGAAGCATTGGAAAGGCAGGAGGACACAACCATGGCTGAAATGAGAAGCCAAGGCCAACATAAAAGCCAAAGAGAGGGCAAAAAAAAATAACAAAAACTATTGGGAAGCTTTTAGATATCTACAAATGACGAATAAAAGAAAAGTCAGATGAGCTCAGGGGGTGGAATTATGATATTGTAGTCATTAATGAGTCTTGGTAGCACCCAACAGTCTGAGGCATTTAGAGGAACAAAATATCCGGAGACTCAATATCTCTTGAAAACCAAGGTTCCCTGCACCAGTTACCTTTCAACTATTATTTTGGTAGGCACATACAAACTCCACACTGTCAAAATTTCACTTCTGAAGACCTTCCTCTTACATAGAAAATAGGTGCAGGAGTAGGCCATTCGGCCCTTCGAGCCTGCACCGCCATTCAGTATGATCATGGCTGATCATCCAACTCAGAACCCCGCCCCAGCCTTCCCTCCATACCCCCTGACCCCCGTAGCCACAAGGGCCATATCTAACTCCCTCTTAAATATAGCCAATCAACTCTGGCAATTAATCCTTTGCCAGAGAACAGCCTGTCCCAAACCACACTTGTCAGATCCTTTCTGACACCATCAAAATTGTCCTTTCTCTAATTTAGAATCTCAACCTATGATCCAGACCTCTCTTTTTCCATATTTACTTTGAATCTCATGGAATTATGATCACTAATTTCTGTCACCAGCCATGGATTATTTCCTCACAGCTTATTGCACACTTCTGGATCAGGAATTCTACGCAATGATTAAGGGCACATTTGACAAACTCTACCCCATCTACTTTTACAGTATGGGAGTCCCAGTCAATATATAGAAAGTTAAAATGAGTTACTGAATCAACCTTTGTTTCTTGGCATGGTCTGCAATCTCTCTACAAATTTGTTCCTCTAAATCCCTCAGATTGTTGGGTGCAACCAAGGCCCAATAATGGTTATGTCATGGTCCGGTCTGTGAAGTCCACATTCCGGTTCATGGTCTGGTCCGTGGACTCAGGACTCCGGGTCTTCCAGCTGTCCCTCGTTTGGTTGAATTAATCACAGGCACCTGATTCGAATCTGGGGCTTGCAACGTAAGTAGCGCTGGGGTCGAGTGTGGGCGGCTGGTTTGTCTTGTCAGGCCCCCTTGGAGCAACCTGCTGATGGAAGGCCAGTGAAACCATTTGTGATCTCTAGGCCTGGTTGGAGGACCACTGCTTCATGGAGCCTTGTTACCACTCATTTTACAGTACCCTTTGTGGTATGGACTTGGCTGTTTCCTGAGCCAGCTGAGTGGCCGTCAGCCACTCTGAGCTAGATCGGGATCCGGGTGTTTCCGTGGCCAGCTGAGGTTGCTGGCCGAAATGAGACTCGGAGCTTCCCCGGAGCAGAGATGGAACTGTCTGTCATTCTTTGGTGTTTGTCTCTCCTTGTCCTCGCCTCCGTGGGGTAAGACAGGCCATTTTTCCGTTGCCCTGCGGAGGGTCCTGTCTTGTCTTGTCCTGTCCTCGCCTCCGTGGGGTAAGTCCACCCGTTCTGCCGTTACCTGCGGAGGGTCTTGTCTTGGCCTCGATGGGGTAAGTTGGGCCGTTCTAACGTTGCCCCGTGGAGGGTCTTGTCTCTCCTTGTCCTCGCCTCCGTGGGGTAAGTCAGGCCGTTTTGCCATTGCCCTGTGGGGGGATCTGTCTTGTCTTGTCCTCACCTCAGTGGGGTAAGACAGGCCGTTTTGCCATTGCCCTGCGGAGGGTCTTATCTTGTCCTGTCCTCGCCTTGGTGGGGTACGTCCGGCCGTTCTGCCGTTACCTGACGGAGGGTCTTGTCTTGTCCTCGCCTCGGTGGGGTAAGTCCGGCCGTTCTGCCGTTACCTGACGGAGGGTCTTGTCTTGTCCTCGCCTCGGTGGGGTAAGTCCGGCCGTTCTGCCGTTACCTGACGGAGGGTCTTGTCTTGTCCTCGCCTCGGTGGGGTAAGTCCGGCCGTTCTGCCGTTACCTGACGGAGGGTCTTGTCTTGTCCTCGCCTCGGTGGGGTAAGTCCGGCCGTTCTGCCGTTACCTGACGGAGGGACCTGTACCACCTTCGTGTGGAGATGAAGTTCAGTCCCGGCTTGTCTTAGGACAAGTCCCGACTCGATGTCTACGTTCTGTCCTGTCTCATGTTAGTGTCGTGTTAATGATGAGTCCCGGCTTGTCGAAGGATAAGTCCCGGCTCTGTGTTGATGTTCGGTTCCCGGTCTGTCTCTGAGCTCCGAGAACCCAAGCCTCGACGATCCCACAGCCCAGCTCCGAGAACCCAAGCCTCGACGATCCTGCAGCCCAGCTCCGAGAACCCAAGCCTCGACGATCCCGCAGCCCAGCTCCGAGAACCCAAGCCTCGACGATCCCACAGCCCAGCTCCGAGAACCCAAGCCTCAACGATCCCGCAGCCAAACTCCCAGCCTGCAAGCCAAGCTCAAGACCCAAGACCCCAGCCTGCAAGCCAAGCTCAAGACCCAAGACCCCAGCCTCAAGCCTCAAGAGCAAAGACCCCAGCCTGTCTCCAAGCTCAGTCCTCTAGACCCCAGCCATGTCCTGTCCTGAAGCCATGTCATGTCCTTGCCTGGTTCTGGGGTCCGAGCCCGAGGCAAGACCCAGGTTCTGTGTCCTTATCCAGCCTCAGGCTCGGAGTACAAGCCTTATCTCCTAGTCCATGGTTCCTAGTCTTGGTGCCGCTTTCCCTAGCCCAAGTCTGCATTCCTGTCCCTGCTCCTGGTCTGAATCCTGTCACATCCCTACTCTAGTCAAGTCCAGATCCTTGTACTTCAGTGTCTGTGTCTCGCATTTTGGTCTGATCCCAACGCCCCTATTGTGACAACAGGAGACAGGTAGTTGGTCACTTGTTATACCGGGTCTCCCATCAGAGGCACTGGGAAATTAAATTCAGCTAGCAGAGCATCTCAAGAGAGAAATATTGAGAACTCACTTTCACCATTTGGCCACAGACCAGACATGGATCGGGGTATTAAAACAGAATCAGAATCAGGTTTAATATCACCGGCATGTGATGTGAAATTTGTTAACTTAGCAGCAGCAGTTCAATGCAATACATAATCTAGCAGAGAGAGACAATAATGAATAAAATTAAAAATAATAACAATAATAATAAATAAACAAGTAAACCAATTACAAATATTGAATAGATTTTTTTTTAAAGTGCAAAAACAGAAAGACTGTATATTTAAAAAAAAAAGTAAGATAGTGTCCAAAGATTCAATGTCCATTTAGGAATCGGCTGGCAGAGGGGAAGAAGCTGTTCCTGAATCACTGACTGTGTGCCTTCAGGCTTCTGTACCTGCTTTCTGATGGTAACAGTGAGAAAAGGGCATGCCCTGGGTGCTGGAGGTCCTTCATAACGGACGCTGCCTTTCCGAGACCCCGTTTCCTAAAGATGTCCTGGATACTTTGTAGGCTAGTGCCCAAGATAGAGCTGACTAGATTTACAACTTCCTGCAGCTTCTTTCGGTCCTGTGCAGTAGCCCCTCCATACCAGACAGTGATACACCAAACCAGACCACAAGTTTATCTAAAATGAAGTGTCTCCTGATCCTCAGCCATTTCCAAGGCTGGCAATGTTCTCGGCTCGGTTACAGAAAACAGAGTTTGGAAAATTCCCCTCATCTACTTTCCGCATCGAGGGGGCAATTGATAGCTGCCCTGCCAAAACCTGAAATGTTATATCATCACACAATTTCTGAAATCCCGGAAATGCTCTTATCACCTGTTTCTGAATTTTATAAATGGAAGTTGGAGATGTCTTTCACCTCTAAACAGGCTCTGAAGTGCAACGAAACCCTGAGCCTGGACTTTTACTTAAAACAACACCGTTGTCACATTCCTGTTTGTGTTTCACTCTCAACCTGCTGATTCAGGGTCTCCGGCTCCTTTCACTCAGGTGGAGCTTTGCCTGGTGAACGGAGTCATTCGACCATTACTGGTGTCAGGTCCCTGCGCTGGGACTGTTGGACTGATCGATTACACAAAGCCGCTTTACCAGTGGCATCAATGACACTGCTTGATGAAAATTTTCTCTGCCCTGTTAGCGCCTGTGTAAGTTTCTTCATCTGAACTATTGTGCACCACAGGGCAGAGGTTTAATTATAAAGATCCCAGTGAACGTACCTGTAGCCATTCTGATTCTGACTAACGATTGTTGATTGTTGTCCTCTTGTTTACATTTGGTCACGGTGTAGGACAGCCCCGCCTGCTAGTGATGCCCTGAATTACACAAAACAAGCAGACAGTGAGTCAGACGGAGTAGGAATACTTTGCAAATGTGACAGTATTGCCATCCCCTGTATCAGAGCAGCAGTTCACTTAGGGACCAAACATTCCCTGTTAACTGTTACCACGTCTGCATGTCTGTCCAGTGATATCTGGCAAATCCTACTGATAGAGTCACAGAGCAACAGATCACAGACACAGACCCTTCAGCCCAACGAGACAATGCTGACCACATTGCCCACGGAGATGGCCCCAATTTCCTGTGTTTGATCCATTTCCCTCCTGGCCTCTTCACTCTATCTACACATCCCAAATGCTTCTAGAATTATACAATTGTGCTGCCTCGTCCACTTCCTCTGTCCGTACCCTCCACATCATCACCAGCCTCTGCATGAAACCGTTGCTGCTCGTGTTGGTTTTACTATCTATTTACCACTCCTCTGCCCATTTAGATCCCCTATAAACTACGATAATCTTCACCGTGAGTACCATCTACTAATTTTGTGTCATCTGTGAACTTACTGGTCAAGCTTGTGCACTTGCATTCAAATCATTGCTATCAAATAACGAATATCAAATGTCCCAACTTGTAGCTTTGTGGTACACCACTAGTTACCCGCCCCCATTCTGAGGAGAAGCCTTCAACCACCACTCTTTGCTTGCTACCTTCAAGGCAATTTTTAAATCCATCTAACTTTCTCTCTCTGTACCGCATGGGACCTTATCTCCCAGACCAAGCTGTCATGAGGCATCTTGCCAAAGGCTTTACTGTAGTTCAATGTACAACATCCACTCCCCCACCCTCACTGACAATCATCTTCAAAACCTTAAAATGTATTGTTCAACACAACTTTCCATGCACAATGCCATGGTGACTCCTGATCAGTCTCTGTCGATCCAAGTGTTGGTAGATATTCTGTGTGTGATCGGTCCATATTGTGGAAAATTATCTCCGGCACCTCCCCTTCCATTTTCTCCACTTACCACCAAAAAACCAAAGTGGCACCCCGTAGTAAGCTTATGTTTCTCCAAATGCTCAAAGTTTCTGTCCCCAAGTATCCGTTCCAAGGGTTGGCCCACCCCCTGATGTAACACTCACTGGTCTATAATCCCCAGGATTAAACCTACTGGGTTTATTGAATTACAGAACAACATTTGACAGCCTCCAATCATGTGTTACTACCCCTGTGGCCAGAGAGGATACAATGATCATTGTCAATGCCCCGTAACCTCCCCCCTCACTTCCTGTAGTAACGTGGTGTGTATTGGTAGATTCAACAACATCTCTTTCTGAACGTTTCCATGCTGCTATGTTATCGTCACAATCACTGTCCATCTCATTGGTAACTCTGAAGCAAAGCATTCATTAAACATCTTGCCAATCACCGCATCCTCCAGGCACATTTCCACCTTTGCTCCTGAGTAGTCCGAGTCCTACCCTCAATCTATTCACCATCCTCTTCTTCACCCACATGTAGAATGCCTTGAGCTTTCCTTTATCCTACTTCCCAAGGACTTCAAGTTCCCTTTGACCTCTAAGTCACTTCTTAAGCTCCATCCAGGCTACCTTATAATTCTCTGGAGCCTTGCTTGAATGTTGCTTCCTAAACCTAAATAATGAGTCCTTTTCCCTGTTGCTTAAATGTTCCCATCTCTTGTGAACCACGGTTTGTTTATATAAACATTCTTTCACTTTTTGTGGAACAAATCTACCTCGAACTGCATTGAGGTGTTCCTGAAACAGCCTTCACAGTTCCATTGTGCATTTCCCTTTAAAAATGTTTTCCCAATTTACACTCTCAAGTTGCTCCGAATACCATTGCAACTATCCATCCACTAATTAAATACTGTCTCGTAGGGTCTGCTATTATCCTTGTCCATGACCATGATAAAAGTTGGGGTGTTGTGGTCACTGTCTCAAAAGGGCCACCCATTGTGACATCTGTCACCTGACCAGCATCATTGCCTCATACTAGATACAGTACGGCAACTCCTCGAGTTAGCCCATACACATACTGTGTCAAGAATCCTTCCTGGACACACAACACATTCTGCCTCATTGACACATTTTGGAGCAAGGAGGTGGAATCAACATCAGGGAAGTTGAGATCAACAATGATAACAACCTTCTTGCTTCTGCACCTTTCCCAACGCTGCCAAGTTATCTGCTCTCATTATCCCCGTGGCTTTGGGGGAGGCCTATAGAATACTCACAGAATGATAGCCCCCTTCCTATTTCTGAATTTCACCCACATCGATGTCCTCTGTTTATGTAGCTGTGATACCATCCCTAATTAGTACAGACAATTCTCCCCCTTTCACCCCCCACCCCCATATGTATTATGAAACAACTAAAACCTGGAGCATCAAACACCAATCCTGCCCTTGTAACAGTCACGTCTGTGTAATGGTGATAACATGTACCATCCATGTTCTAAGTTACTTTTATTCTTAATACTTGTTGTATTGAATTAAACACATTTCTAACTCACTACCTGATGCCCTGTCCACAACCGATCCTTCCACAGTCTCTTTGAACATTGCATCTACCTTTATATCAACTGTTCTATCACCTGACCAAACACTCTGGTTCCCATCCCACAACGACTGAGTTTAAACCAACCCCGGCAGCTCCAGCAGTCCTGGCTACAAGAACATTTGATCATCTCAAGTACAGATATAACCCATGCCTTTGGTACAGGGTCAAATGGGAACATTGTAAAACCTAATTCTGCTTCATCACAGATTCGTAGGTTCTGACAATTTATTAGTAGAAAAGTACTTGATGACGACAGGGTACGTAAATATAAATTATTGGTTGGCTGTTGCTAGTTAGGACTGAATGAAATGTGGTGCTGGAACATTTGGTTTCAAGAGGGTTTGCTCTTTGCAGAGGCTTGCTCAAACATATTCTAGGCAACTATATCATTACAGCTTGCAATAGACAGAGGAATCAATGACATGTTGCTGTAGTTCATGGTCACTCCACATTTCTGCGGTCACTACAGCAGGAGACAACTGCGGCGTCTTCTAAAGGGAGGAAATTCTCAACGCATTTTGAGATAATTGTGACCTAACACAGACAAGCAAGGAAACATCAGAAGTGATGTTTGAAATGAGCAAACAATATGAGGGAATGTGCATGGCTTCACAGAGCTGCTGCTGACAGTACATTAGTAGATCTAGAATGATTGCAACTGGGCCTGATAGAGGCATAAATGGTATTTCTAGGCTTATTAAGTCTCACTTCAGCTATTTCCTACTTTCCATGGTACAGAAACGTAATGTCTAAAGGACTAGCGTTTGAGTAACTGAGACTCACCAAACTTTCTCCTGAGTGAATCAGTGGAAACTCTGATTCAGGATGGTGCTCTCAGTCCTCGGGCTGTTTCATTGTTGCTGTTCCCTCATCTTCAGTTGTGGTTTTGTTCCAGTCATGGGCTTTTCTTCCAATAAATCTCTCAGCCCAGATCTAACTTTAACCGGAGAGATAATGAAGCATAGACATAAACCAGATAGAGGTTTCTAAGATTATGAAAGACATAGATAGAGTAGACAAGGAGTATCTTTTCGCTGTTTAGAAATGTCTAATACCAGAGGACATGTAATGAAGGTGTGAGGGAGTGGATGCAAAGGAAATGTGAGGGTAAGTTGTTCTACTCAGAGAGGTGTAGATGCTTGGAATCTGCTGTCTGTTATGGTAGTGGAAGCAAATACACGGGGGCTTTTAAGAGACGTTCAGATAGGCACATGGGTGTGAGGAAGATTGAGAGCATATGGAAATTGTATAGGTGGGAGTTATTGGGGAGGTTGATTAACTTTTCAGCTGGTTTGGCGCACCATTGTGGCCGATGCGCCTGTTCCTGTGATGTACTGTTCTGTGTTCTGTTCTATCTTCAGCATCTTGAGTTTCTCTTTGACTCCCACTGGCAGATAGACAGGTGACAGTGAGGGGGGAATTTCAAAATGTCAATTGAATTCTGAAACCCCTGTCTATATCTACTGGTGCAAACAGACAAAAGCATATTTAATCACAGCCACTCCCTGTGAGGGATGGAATGGAAACTCATTTCCTGCTTTGCTTCCAAAGGAACTTCAGAACCAAACATCTGAGCACAGAACAGAAATACTCGCTCAACATCTCATAAACCCGAACAACCTGATCCCCTGATTCATTTTATCTGGGTCAAAACATGTGTGATGTCCCGGAATCCAACCTCTGAGGGTCACAGCCCACACCGAGAGCCTCGCACATCTTTCCCACATCTCACACTGAGAGATTCACGCTACCAATATCCAGCCCCCGGAGACGTCTGCTTCACTGCGGAAGGAGGAAAATCCAGCCGCATCTGTAAACGCGCCAACGTGGACCGAAGCCCAAACACTGCCAGTTCCATATTCCTGGAGACCCCATCCCAAGATTATATCTCAAGCACCAACTCTCCCAGGGCTCTTTGCCGCTGGTAATATGCGGCAGTGTCTCAGCTAATGCCAGTTCAATCTTCTTGCTGCGTGGGATCTCGCCCAGTACAGCTGGCTGCCATGTTTCCTGCAGTGTAGCAGGAACAAAATGTAAAATTATAAAGTAGAAAATGCTGGGAACTCAGTACGTCAGACTACATCTCTGAAAGGACAAATGGTGGAAGACCCAGTTTCAGAACTGAGACTGTCCAAGGTGCTGCTGACCTGCTGAGCATTTCCAGTATTTTCTCCTCCTTCCTTTAAATTTCCTGCAACTGTAGTATTCTCTCCCTCTTCATTTTAATTCACTGATAGTAACTGATTGTAAAATATCAGCAACACCCTAAATTGTAAATGCCACCCCACCCCAACCCATTTGTTAGTTCTCAGTTCATTCTGACCCTGGTGTAATACATTCCATACAGTCAATGCTCACAGCATCCTTTCCTCCCACTGTCACTCTGTTACATTTGCTTCTGCGGCCACTGTCTCTACGCTGAGAGCCGGTGACCACAGAGCGATAAAAAGTACAACACTTGCTGCAGCTCTGACGGGCTGTTACCCTGGAAACGGAGGAAGTGGCTCACCGAAAATAACCGAAAAAGGAAACAACAAACTCAACATCAGATGCTGTGAGTGTCAGTATTACAAAGATTAACACTGCAGCCATTTTGTAACGGGGAAACTAAAATTGAAATGGCTGCTTTTACCCTGCCACCTGCTGTGTTCAATTAAACCTCTGGTAGCTCCAGCTATCAAAAACCCAATCCTGGAAAAGATGCAAAACAAAACTTCACAATGAAGACAAAGTTTGAAAGAGAGATTGCTGAAATATATCATTGCAGCAATGGTACTGTATACAGGCTGGACAGAGGTTGAACAAGATGGGTGACATATATCATTGAGGTGGTGAGATACAGGCTGGACAGAGATTGAACAAGATGGTTGATATATATCATTGAGGTGGTGAGATACAGGCTGGACAGGGAGTGAACAAGATGGGTGATATATATCATTGAGGTGGTGAGATACAGGCTGGACAGAGATTGAACAAGATGGGTGATATATATCATTGAGGTGGTGAGATACAGGCTGGACAGAGATTGAACAAGATGGGTGATATATATCATTGAGGTGGTGAGATACAGGCTGGACAGAGATTGAACAAGATGGGTGATATATATCATTGAGGTGGTGAGATACAGGCTGGACAGAGATTGAACAAGATGGGCAGGGGATGAGCAGATGGAGCCAGATGGGAGCAGGGGATCAAGGGCGATCTCTGATGGTCCTCCAGCAAAACACAGATCCTGAAATGATAGTACTCACTAGTAGATAACAGATATCAGTAGTATACCAAAGCCAGAACAAACAATAACTTTGGTATATGCCCTTTTCCACTTCACACACTTCATCAATGCTCCGCAGAAAGTATCCCATCTGGGTACTTCACATCTTCACACAGCTACTGCTCTTCCTTTAACTGAATGAAGTAGTGGAGAACTGTGGACACAGCTGAGCACATCATAGAAACCAACCTCCCCTCCATGGACTCAGTCTACACTTCCCACCGCCTCAGTAAAGCAGCCAACGTAATGAAAGATCCCCACAACCTGAACATTCTCACTTCTCACCCTCCCACAGGGGTGAAGATAAAATAAAACAGAAACATACCACCCAGGCTCCATGAAGATGTCCATTCTGCTGTTATAAGCGAACTGAATGTTCCCCAGGGTGATGAGTGGACTCCTGACCTCACAGTCTAAATCGATGTGACCTTGCACCACATATCTACCTACACTGCACTTTCTCTGTAACCATAAGGATTTGTTCCACTCTGGTATTGCTTTACCTCAATGAACTGCTGCAATGTATTGATCTGTGCGGATAATACCGAACTCACGGTTTTCACTCAACCTCTGTACATGTAAAACAAAATAAAGATTCCCCATTTTAATCGTGTGGAAATATTAGACAGACTGGGTTGCTCCTTTGGAACTTCTGGAGGGAGTGTACATAATTATGAGAAACCCAGATAAATGAACAAGACTTAATTCTCTCATTAACCGAGCCAGATATCGGGAAACACTGTCAGCATTTCGGCAAGTCGTAGTCATGGAAAGAAAATGTAAATAAACTTCCCAGACCCCCGAGAGGACATGAGAGATCTGGATCTCACTGTCCTGTCTGAACGGGGAAAGATGAAACTACTCATACACGTGAAGCAGTGACCCAAGGGTGCTATTACTATGTTTAACCCTCGAGTCTGCAAGAACACAACGGGACGAATGGCCGCTTCCAGTCTGCTGGAAATATGTAAAACAACTATCGATCCAGGTGAAGTTTGGATCCGAGACCGGGCCGGGTGATGGAGATAAAGGTCCCCAGGTACAACTCACCGGATGGGTTCGGTCTCGGCATCACCACCTCATCCCGCTCCGGGGACCAGATCACCAGAGGCTGAGCGGCGGCTCATCTCAGACTCTTCCGTGTGAAGGTCTCACAACTGGGACCGACCCCAAGGCCGCCAGTTCGAGGAAGTTAGCGGAACTCACCGCCAAACATCAGGTCCCCGCTCCCCCCGGGATCGGCTTCAGTACTCTCCGATGGGAAATTGTCGGTCTCCTTCACCCTGGTGACCGGCCTCAATACTCACCGACGGGAACCTGCTCTATTTGCCCCGCAGACAGCGATCCGCTTCAACAGAGAACGGAAAGAAAATCAGCGCCCATCCGGGGACTGTGAGGGCGGGGCGGAGGCGGGGCCTCGGAAGCAAAACCCCGCGGATGCTGCAGATCTGCGTTTAACGGGAGCGAGACCCGGGATCACGTGACGGGTGGAGGGTCTCCCACGTGACCCGGTGACTCCGCCCCCTCACTCCTCGATCGTGGAATTAATTTCCATCTTCTGCAGCCCCGTGTTGCCCCAAACACTCACCTCCCACCCCGTCACTATTTCCACCTTCCCACCTCCCCCTCACCTGGATCCACCTCTCACTCCCCAGCTCTTGCCCCATCCCCACCCCTCACCTCTTTTCTCGGACTATTTCCCGTCCACTCTCAGTCCAGAGGGAGGGTCTCGGCCCGAAATGTTGACGGTCCATTTCCCTCCACAGATGCTGCCCGACCCACTGAGTTCCTCCGGCAGTTTGTTCTTTGGTCTGTGTGACCCGTGTTAGTGTGGGGAGCGGGATTTTACACCATATTCCCGGTACAGTCTCAACAAAACACAAATAATTGTCACTTTGCTCGGACCATCGGCCCCGCTTGCAGGGCAACAGTCTGCCGGTGTTTGCCCCCCAATGTGGTGAATCGCCACCACCGTGGGCTCAGACATTTCCACAGATGAGCCCCTCCTGTCCCCACCGGGACAAACATCCTGTCCGCCCCCTCTCTCACCGTCTTCATCCTCTCCCTCCCCGGGGAACCGGCATCAAACCGACGGGCCGAGCGGTCTCCTCCTACCTCTCAGTGACACATCAGACTCCGGCCGCAGGAGACGCTTCACAAACGCCCCAACTTCCCTCGGAGGGAAATGGAAATAAATCAGAAAGCGGACATTTACTTTGACGGTTGTCCCGCCGTGACGGAAAGTTCGGGAGACGGAGTCAGCGGGGGTAACGCCCTCTCGGCTGGTCCGCCTCCTCTATTGGTTGGAAGTATTGATTGACATCGCTTCGCACCAATGAGAATAGAGCAGCGCATGAATGCTCTGTTGACACCACTGGGGGAGGGGCTGGTCACGTGGTTACTAGCCCGGCCGTTAAACCGACCAAGCTCGAGCTCACCAGCGCTCGGGGCACAAAAGGCCCCGGATGATCGGTTGAGGTGAGAAGGGGTCTCCGGGTTGGGGGTCTCACCGGGCGGCGTTTCCAACACCGACTTCGGGTAGTTGCTGTGACTCCGGACTCCGTGACCCGCAATCCCGGGACAGTCCTGCTCTCTTCCCTCTCTCTCAGCCCCACCATCCGTACACGGGCCCCGGGGAGCTTCCGGCTGATGAGGGAATGGGAACCGATGGGTCTCTCAGACAGAGCTGAGCTCCAGCTGTCTAAATGCAAGGATCGGGAACTCGGAGAAAGGGAACAAAATCTTTTACATCAGCTGTTGTGAAAATCACCTTTGTTCTGCCTCCAGTCACAAACAAGAGAAAATCTGCAGATGCTGGAAATCCGAGCAACACACACAAATTGCTGGAGGAACTCAGCATTAGTACTCTTTTCCATAGATGCTGCCTGGCCTGCTGAGTTCCTCCAGCATTTTGTGTCTGTTGCTTGTTCTACCTCCTCTTGTTCTGGACTTTCTACCCGTGAGAACATGTTTTGTCCCACTCTCTCTGGGTACATAATGATATCAAACACCTTTGCCCTGGGCAACAAGTAGCTTTCACATCACAAATGTGCCAGACTCCAATGAGACAGACTACTGCCCTTCCCTTCATATTCATTGGCATTGCCATCACTGAGTTCACCACCGTCAGTCACCTGGGGGAGGGTTCAGGGGAAATATTTATGTACAATACAGAAACTGGTGTTACCTGTGTGTATTGTGGTGATGCAAAAGTTGCTGGAGAATTTGAAAGTGGGAAGAAGTGGAGTGATAGTTTGAAATCTGACTTTTTAAAGCGTCATTTAGCAAGCAAATCAGATATGGACAATGTGCAAAAGCTCTGGGGAGAAAATCCTTCATTACCCGTTACAGGCCTGCTACATAGGTTGTGTGAGAGTGCAGATGAACTCCATCAAACCCAGAGGAGATCAAAGTTCTTACTGACAGTGATTTGCTAGCAGTTAAAATGAATACCTCTCTATATAAAATTCACTGTGCACATGTTGTCACTGGTTAAAAGAATGAACAGTACAAGATTTACTTTACTTTGTACTTTATTGTCGCCAAACAATTGGTAGTAGAATGTATAATCATCACAGCGAAATTTGATTCTCCGCTTCATACTCCCTGGATTACAAATATTAAATATTATAAATATTAAAATTAGTTAAAATTAGTAAATATTAAAAATTTAAATTATAAATCATAAATAGAAGATAGAAGAATGGGAAGTAAGGTAGTGCAAAAAAACCGAGAGGCAGGTCCTTGCTCCAGATATTTGGAGAGTACAGCCCAGATCCGGGTCAGGATCCATTCAGCAGTCTTATCACAGTTGGAAAGAAGCTGTTCCCAAATCTGGCCGTACGAGTCTTCAAGCTCCTGAACCTTCTCCTGGAGGGAAGAGGGATGAAAAGTCTGTTGGCTGGGTGGGTTGCGTCCTTGATTATCCTGGCAGCACTGCTCTGACAGCGTACGGTGTAAACTGAGTCCACGGACAGAAGATTGGTTTGTGTGATGCGCTGCGCCGTGTTCACGATCTTCTGCAGCTTCTTTCGGTCTAGGACAGGACAACTTCCATACCAGGTTGTGATGCACCCTAGAAGAATGCTTTCTACAGTGCATCTATAAAAATTAGTGAGGGTTTTAGAGGACAGGCCAAATTTCTTTAGTTTTCTCAGGAAGTAAAGGTGCTGGTGGGCCTTCTTGGCAGTGAACTCTGCCTGGTTGGACCAGGTCAGGTCATTTGTGATATTTACCCCGAGGAACTTAAAGCTCTATGTGCAGACCGGTCATTACAAATTAGAGGGGACATTGGTGGCGGAACCTCCACTGTCCCTTATGCCCTCACCTACAAGATGTGCGTCCAGCTGCAGCTTGTAACCCTGCACTTTATGGAGTTGGAACTTGAAATGGATCAATTCCAGATCATCCAGGCAGTGATGCAGCCAGTCAGGATGCTCTCAGTTGTGTTCCAGTAGAAAGTTCTTAGGATTTGGGACTCAATCCCAAGCTTCTTCAGCCGTCTGAGGTGAGCAAGGTACTGTTGTGCTTTTTTCACAACACAGCCGGTATGTACAGACCATGTGAGGTCCTCGCTGATGTTTATGCCAAGGATCTTAAAGCAGTTCACTGTCTCAACCCCAGATCCATTGATGTCAATCGGGATTAGCCTGTCTCCATTCCTCCTGTCGTTCACAATCAGCTCCTTTGTTTTTTTTAGATTAGATTGGATTCAACTTTATTGTCATTGTGCCAAGTACAGATACAAAGCCAATGAAATGTGGTTAGCATCTGACCAGAAATGCAAAGAATCGTGTTATTTACAAAATAACTGAATAAAAAAGTGCTACAACACCCAAATATAAAAGTACTGAGACAGTACAATACGGATGCAATACTGCTTAGCGCTGTGACTAGAGGTTCAGCAGGGTCACAGCCTCAGGGAAGAAGCTCTTCCTGTGCCTGTTGGTGTGGGAGCGGAGGCTCCTTTAGCACCTCCTTGATGGGAGGGGAGTTAAAAAGTCCATGGTTAGGGTGAGATGTATCCTTGATAATTCTTTTCGCTCTACCCAGGCAGCGTTTATGGTAGATGTTCTCAATGGTGGACAATGGGCTGTCGATAATCCGCTGGGTAGTCTTCACCACACACTGGAGTGCTTTGCGCTCTGATACAGGACAATTGCCATACCACACTGAGATGTAGTTGGTGAGTATGCTCTCAATGGTACAGCAGTAAAAGTCTGTCATATCCTGGGACAGAGGTGAGCTTTCTTGTTGTTCCGCAGGAAGTAAAGGTGCTGTTGTGCCTTCTTGATCAGGATGGAGGAGTTCAGGGACCAGATGAGATCCTCGGAAAAGTGGACACCAAGGAATTTGAAGCTTGATACACGCTCCACTACAGTTCCGTTGATGTAGATGGGGACGTGAGTGTGGCTCCTGGCATGCCTGAAGTCCACAATGATCTCCTTGGTCTTCTGGGTGTTAAGGGTCAGATTGTTGTCGGCACACCACGCATCCAGGTGCTGGACCTTGTCCCTGTAGGCTGTCTCGTCATCCCCTCTGATCTGGCCAACCACCATGGTGTCATCTGCGAACTTGATTATGGAGTTAGAACCATGTACAGGAACACAGTCACAGGTGAAAAGGGAGTACAGAAGAGGGCTCAGCACACAGCCTTGAGGCACGCCGGTGTTCAGGGTGAGAGTGGAGGAGGAGAGGTTGTCTAACTTAACTGATTGGGGTCTGTTCATCAGAAAGTCCAAGGTCCAATTGCAGAGGGATGAGCTGATAGCAAGCTGGCGAAGTTTGGTGATCAGCTTTGAGGGGATCACAGTATTAAATGCCGAACTAAAGTCAATGAACATCATTCTGACATAAGAGTTGGGGCTGTCCAGGTGGGTCAGGGCAGAGTGAAGTGCCGTGGAGATGGCGTCCTCTGTTGACCTGTTGGTGCGATGGGGGTCCAGGGTAGTGGGCAGACAGGATTTCAGATGTGATAGAACCAGTCTTTCAAAGCACTTTGCAATGATGGGGGTGAGTGCAACTGGGCGGAAATCATTCAGGCTCGTGGCAGTGGAATGCTTCAGTACTGGCACGATGGTGGTGATCTTGAAGCTTGTGGGGGACAACACCCCGGGCCAGGGACAGATTAAAAATGTCCGTGAAGACCCCGGTCAACTGCCCTGCACAGACTCTCACCACACGGCCAGGTATTCCATCCGGACCAGCTGCCTTCCGTACATTCACCCTGCTCAGGGTGGCACAAACATCGGAGGTGGAAAGTGAGAGAGACAGTTCACCAGGTGGGAGATCCGCTTTGAGGGTGACCTCCTTGTTCCCTCGATGAAAGCGAGCGTAGAAGTAATTGAGCTCATCAGGGAGGGTAGCAGAGCTGGAAGGGGGCACAGTACTAGGAGGTTTGAAGTCTGTATAACCTGTATGCCATGTACATGGACCGGGGGTCTGAGGAGTTGAAATGCTCCTCGATTCTCTGTTTGTATATGTGTTTAGCCTGAGAGATTCCCCTCCTCAGGTTGGCCCTGGCTGAGCTGTGAACCTCCCCGTCTCCAGACCTGACGGCTGAATCTCTGGCTTTGAGCAGGAGGTGAACCTCTCTGTTCATCCATGGTTTCTGATTGGGGAAAACTCTTATTTGTTTTAGTAATGTCTCTCTATCTACACACTTGTTGATGTGCTCAAGGACAGAGTTGGTTTATAAATCAATGTTAGTCTGAGAGTCTGTGGTGGCATGGGCAGCAAACGTGCTCCAGTCTGTGTGCTGGAATTGGTGCTGAAGAGCAGAGTCAGCCCCCTCCAGCCAGATCTTAATAGTCTTCATTGTGGGTTTCACACGTTTAATGACCGGGCTATACTTGGGAAGCAGAAACAATGAAAGATGGTCGGACTGTCCCAGATGGGGGAGGGTAGTTAGTTTGAGTGTCAGCCACATTTGTGTACACATGATCTGAGGTTTTATTACACCTGGTGGTGCGTAATACATTTTGGTAAAATCTTGGAAGCACGGTACACAGGTTACAATGATTAAAGTCTCCAGCGACAGTCAAAGCTCCGTCTGGATGCAATGTCTGCAGCTTGCTAATAGCAGCACTGAGGTCTTTCATGGCTACTTTAGCATTAGCATCCAGTGGAACATAAACTGCGACAGCAATGATGCATGTTTTGTGACAATGAGGAGAGGTTGTTTTCTTGACACCAGTCAGATGTTGTTCAGACACCAGATACAGTCAGCAATCAAATGGTTGAGCATGGAGCGATGAATGTGCTGAGCTGTGTATATCACAATGCAAGAATTGTAGGAAAACCAGATGAGCTCAGGACAGGGAATTCTGATATTGTAGCCATTATTGGGGACTTGGTTGCACCCAACAATCCGAGGGATTTAGAGGAACAAATTTGTAGAGAGATCGCAGACCATGCCAAGAAACAAAAGTTGATTCAGTGAGTGATTTTAACTTTCCATGTATTGACTGGGACTCCCATACTGTAAGAGGACTAGATGGGGTAGAGTTTGTCAAGTGTGCCCTTAATCAGTACGTAGAATTCCTGATGTAAAAGTGTGCAATAGGTTGATGATCCAGGGCTGGTGACCGAAATTAGTGACCATAATGCCATGAGATTCAAAGTAAATATGGAAAAAAGAGAGGTCTGGACCGTGGGTTGAGATTCTAAATTGGAGAAAGGTCAGAAAGGATCTGACAAGTGTGGTTTGGGACAGGCTGTTTCCTGGCAAAGGAGTACTTGGTAAGTGGGGGGCCTTCAGAAGTGAAATTTTGAAGGTGTAGAGTTTGTATGTGCCTGCATAATAAAAGTTGAAAGTTAACTGGTGCAGGGAACCTTGGTTTGCAAGAGATATTGAGGCCCCGGATATTTTGTTCCTCTAAATGCCTCAGACTGTTGAGCGCTACCAAGACTCACTAATGACTACAGTATCATAATTCCACGCCCTGAGCTCTGACTTTTTTTTTAGTCGTCTGCTGTTGGTTTCTAAAAGCTTCCCAATCGTTTTCACTCTTTCGTTTACCCTCTCTTTGGCTTTTATGTTGGCTTTGGCTTCTCATTTCATCCACAGTTGTGTCCTCCTGCCTTTCCAATGTTTCCACATCTTTCGGATGTATCGATCACTGAGCTCCCAAATTGCTCCCAGAAACTCCAGCCATCGCTGCTCCGTTGTCACTCCCAACTTTTCCCTTCCAAACAAGTTTGGCCAGCTTCTGTGTCATAGAAACATGGAGAAGTTCCGTATGGAAACAGGCTATTTAGCCCATCTGGTCAATGCTGAAAAAACTTTTAAGCTGTCTAATGCAAGGGTCCCCAACCTTTTTTGCACTGCGGACCGGTTTAATATTGACAATATTCTTGTGGACCGGCCAACCCGGTGGGGTGGGGGGGGTGTTGGTGGGTAGGGTTGCCAACGGACAAGAGTAGCAGTCAAATACGTTGCGTTTACCCAGAGAAAGACTACAATGACCATGAACCCTTGCGCGGGCACCAGTGCGCATGCGCGTTGTGGCCTACCGATTTTTCCTGCAAATCCTTTTTCGTGATTCTATTCGGAGTGGGGGGGGGGGGGAGCGGTGTTAATCATGACTGGAATATAGGTGATAAATGGCTAATACACCCAATTTCGTTTCTAAAAGTGTTTATCTAACGACTTTAATATTAAACACACAGCACATATTTTCCTCGCATGAATATAGTGATAAGTCAATTATTAGAGGAGCTTGAAGTAAGTGATGAATGAACTTCCAGTAGAAGTGGCAGAAGCAGGTTCGATATTATCATTTAAAGAAAAATTGGATAGCTATATGGACAGGAAAGGAATGGAGGGTTATGGGCTGAGTGCAGGTCAGCGGGACTAGGTGAGAGTAGCGTTCGGCACGGACTAGAAGGGCAGAGGTGGCCTGTTTCCGTGCTGTAATTGTTATATGGTTATATAGGTAAGTCAATAGCATCATGACATTTTAAGTAACGTTTGGATTTTAAACACACAGCACATATTTTCCCCGTATGAATATATAAGATCATTGGAACACACCAATATCGCTGAATCAGTGGGAGCCCTGGGCTTGTTTCCCTCCAACAACACGGTCCTATCGAGGGATGATGGGAGACAGCGATACTCGAAGTGAGTTCCTGTCCAGTCTATTCCGCAATTTAGTTTTCGTTGCATTCATTGGAGAAAACTCCGCTTCGCAGAAAAATGTTGGAAATGGAAGCAACGTTTTCAGTGCTTTCGTGGCTATCTCAGGATATTTAGCCTTGACTTTGATCCAGAATGCCGACAGGGATGTTATGTCAAACATACTTCTCAGCCCGCCGTCATTTGCAAGCTCGAGGAGTTGATCTCCTTCCCGCGCTGACACAGATGACGTGCGGGTCATGACCTCACATGTGTAATGGCTGATCAGTGGCCGTGACGGGGAATGAGAAAAGGTGCAGCTGACTCATATCGCCAAATCATCTCATTTCCTCGCAGCCCGGGAGCACATGCTTTGCGACCCGGTGGTTGGAGACCCCTGGTCTAATGCAACTACCTGCACCGAGACCATCGCCCTCCATACCCCTATCATCCAGGCTCCCATCCAAACTTCTTTGAAATGGTGAAACCGAGTTCATATTCACCACCTGTGCTGACATCTCAATCCACACTCTCACAACCACTGCAGGAAAGAGCTTTTCCAAATATTCCCATTAAATTTTCACCTTCCCCACTTACCTATGACCTCTGGTTGTCATCCCACCCAACCTCAGTGAAAAAAGCTGCTTGCATTTACCCTATCTATACCCTCATAATTTTATATACTTCTAACAAATCCTCAAAGCAATGTGTAATTTCCTTGTTTATGTTTAGAGCCTTTTTTTGGTGTATAAGATGATGAGGGCATTGATCATGTGGAGAGCCAGAGGTTTATTCCCAGGGCTGAAATGGCTAACACGAGGGACATAGTTTTAAGGTGCTTTGAAATAGATACTGAGGGGATGTCAGGGGTAAGTTTTTTACACAGAGAGTGGTGGGTGCGTGGAATGCACTGCCGGCTATTTGTGTGAGAGTGTTTCAGTTACTGTGGGGCCAGGAACCCATGCAGCTCTGTGGGAACATGGAATAATATCAATGGACAGAGTCAAACTGAGCCAGGTCACAGATTGGAGATGGCAGAAATGCCCCATTCTTAGAGAAACAGGAAGAGCATCAGAGAATTTAATGGTCATTCCAGATACCAGCACTGTGCCCAGTTAGAAGATGATTTCTCTCTCCAACTTGGGTTGAACCTCACTGTAACAGTGTGATGCCAGATCACACCTTGGCAACTCAAGTGATCTCATCTGAAATGTTGTCCGTCACTCATTGATCGATTTTGTAAATCTTTTTACAGATTAAAAATGACAAGGAATTTGTCTACGGGAATCTCGAACACAACACGCCAGTTTTGCTGTCTTTGTCCAGATATTTAAGAAGTGGAGCAAGGGATTCACTCGATTCTCCTTCCTGCTCAGACTGTGTGGAGAGATTCATTTGATCATCTGACCAACTGGCATGCCCATCATATTACACAAGGGAACCCATTCACCTGCTCAGACAGTGGGAGTGGATTCACTCCGTCATCTCAACTGAAGGTACATCAGCAAGTTCACACTGAGACAAGGCCATTCACCTGTTCTATGTGTGAGACAGGATTCAGTCGGTCTTCCCACCTGGACACACAAGTCAGTTCACTTCGAACAGAGGCTGGTCATCTGCTGAATTTGTGGGGAAGGATTCACTTGGTTATTCGACCGAATGTCTCACCAGCGAGTTCACACCAGGGAGAGGCCGTTCACCTGCTCAGACTGTGGGAAGGGATTCACACAGTTAGCTAACCTACAAGCACATCAGCGAGTTCACACTGGGGAGAGGCCGTTCACCTGCACAGACTGTGGGAAGGGATTTGCTCGATCATCTGATCTACAGATACATCAGCGAGTTCACACTGGGGAGAGGCCGTTCACCTGCTCAGACTGTGGGAAGGGATTCACTTCGTCATCTCAACTGAAGGAACATCAGAGAGTTCACACGGGGGAGAGGCCGTTCACCTGCTCAGACTGTGGGAACGGATTCACTTCGTCATCTCAACTGACGGTGCATCAGCGAGTTCACACTGGGGAGAGGCCGTTCACCTGCTCAGACTGTGGGAAGGGATTCACTCGATCACCTGATCTGCAGATACATCAGCGAGTTCACACTGGGGAGAGGCCATTCACCTGCTCAGTCTGTAGGAAGGGATTCACTCAGTCATCTCATCTGCAGATACATCAGCGAGTTCACACAGGGCAGAGGCCGTTCACCTGCTCAGACTGTGGGAAGGGATTCACACAGTCAGCTCACCTACAAGAACACCAGTCAGTTCACACTGGGGAGTGGCCATTTACCTGCTCAGTCTGTGGGAAGGGATTCACTTGCTCATCTAAACTGAAGGTACATCAGCGAGTTCACACTGGGGAGAGGCCATTCACTTGCTCAGTCTGTGGGAAGGGATTTAATTTATCATCTCATCTGAAGGTACATCAGCGAGTTCACACTGGAGAGAGGCCGTTCACCTGCACAGACTGTGGGAAGGGATTCACTCAGTCATCCGACCTACTGAAACACCAGCGATTTCACACTGGGGAGAGGCCGTTCACCTGCTCAGTCTGTGGGAAGGGATTCACTCGATCACCTGATCTACAGAGACACCAGCAAGTTCACACTGGGGAGAGGCCGTTCACCTGCTCAGACTGTGGGAAGGGATTCACTCAGTCATCCCAACTGAAGGTGCATCGGAGAGTTCACACTGGGGAGAGGCCGTTCACCTGCTCAGACTGTGGGAAGGGATTCACTCAGGCATCTCACCTACTGAGACACCAGTCAGTTCACACTGCGTAGCGGCCATTCGCCTGCTCAGTCTGTGGGAAGGGATTCACTCGATCACCTGATCTACAGATACATCAGTGAGTTCACACTGGGGAGAGGCCATTCGCCTGCTCAGTCTGTGGGAAGGGATTCACACAGTTAGCTAACCTACAAGCACACCAGTCAGTTCACACTGGGGAGAGGCCATTCACCTGCTCGGTCTGAGAAGGAAGTCACTCAGTTGTCCAACCTGCAGAGACACCCGCAAGTTCATATAACCATATAACAATTACAGCACGGAAATAAGCCAACTTGGCCCTTCCAGTCCATGCTGAACGCTTACTCTCATTTAGTCACATCTACCTGCCTCTACCCTCCATTCCTTTCCTGTCCAAATACTGATCGAATTTTTTTTAAATGACAAAATCGAACCTGCCTCTACCACTTCAACTGGAAGCTCGTTCCACACAGCTACCATTCTCTGAGTAAAGAAGTTCCCCCTCGTGTTACCCCTCAACTTTTGCCCCTTAACTCTCAACTAATGTCCAGTTGTTTGAATCTCCCCTACTCTCAATGGAAAAAGCCTATCCACGTCAAGTCTATCTTTCCCCCTCATAATTTTAAATACCTCTATCAAGTCCCCCCTCAACCTTCTACGCTCCAAAGAATAAAGATCTAACTTGTTCAACCTTTCTCTGTCACTCAGGTGCTGAAACCCAGGGAACATTCTAGTAAATCTCCTCTGTACTCTATTTTGTTGACATCTTTCCTGTAACTCGGTGACCAGAACTGTACACAATACTCCAAATTTGGCCTTAACAATGCCTTGTACAATTTTAACATTACATCCCAACTCCTATACTCAATGCTCTGATTTACAAAGGCCAGCATACCAAAAGCTTTCTTCACCACCCTATCCACATGAGATTCCACCTTCAGAAAACTATGCACCATTTTCCTAAACATGAGGAATTCTGCAGATGCTGGAAATTCAAGCAACACACATCAAAGTTGCTGGTGAACGCAGCAGGCCAGGCAGCATCTCTAGGAAGAAGTACAGTCGACGTTTCATGGGTATGGTGAATTTCTACCACTGTTTCCTCCCCTCAGCAGCCCGAATCATGCGCCCCCTGTTCACCCTGATGTCGGGTAAGGGCAAGGACATTACCTGGGATAAAGAGGCCGCGGCCGCTTTTGTTAAAACCAGCGAAGCCTTAGTAAACGCCGCGATGCTAGTGCACCCCAGAACGGACGTTCCTACTGCCCTCACGGTGGACACATCCAACACAGCAGTTGGTGGAGTGCTGGAACAACTCATCGAGGGTCGCTGGCAACCCCTGGCATTCTTCAGCAAACACCTACGACCACCCAAACTCAAATACAGTGCTTTCAACCGGGAGCTATTGACACTATACCTGGCAATCCGGCATTTCAGATATTTCTTAGAAGGTAGGCCCTTCACTGCGTTCACAGACCACAAACCGCTTACCTTTGCGTTCACTAAGGTGTCCGACCCCTGGTCTTCCCACCAGCAGCAACATCTGTCCTACATCTCCGAATACACGATGGACATCCGGCATGTCCGGGAAAGGACAATGTCATGGCGGACACACTATCCAGACCTACCATACAGGCCCTGTCCCAGGGGGTGGACAATGCAGCGCTGGCAGAGGCACAGCAGGCAGACGCTGAGATCCCCAGTTACAGGACTGCAGTCTCCGGTTTGCAGCTCCAAGACCTCCCCGTAGGCCCAGGTGAGAGGACCCTACTATGTGACGTAGCTACCGGCCAACCCCGCCCCATCGTCCCAGCAGCCTGGCGCCGGCAGGTTTTCGAATCCATTCACAACTTAGCGCACCCCTCCATCAGGACAACTGTCCGGCTGGTCGCCAACAGGTTCGTGTAGCATCGACTGCGTAAACAGGCCAGTGAATGGGCCAAAACGTGCATGCAGTGCCAAACGGCCAAGGTGCAGTGGCACACCAAGGCTCCGCCGCAGCGTTTCGAACCCACCCGCCGGAGGTTCGACCACATTCATGTGGATATCGTGGGGCCCCTGCCAGTGTCACGAGGAGCGCAGTACCTCCTAACTATGATAGACCGGTTCACGAGATGGCCACAGGCAGTCCCGCTCACCGACACCACCTCCGAATCCTGCGCCCGAGCACCGATCGCAACCTGGGTAGCACGCTTCGGGGTACCGGCCCACATTACCTCCGACAGGGGCACCCAGTTCACCTCCAGCCTGTGGTCGGCTATGGCCAACCTTTTAGGATCACAGCTACACCACACAACTGCCTACCACCACAGTCAAATGGACTAGTGGAGCATTTCCACCGTCACCTGAAGTCGGCTCTCATGGCCCGCCTGGAAGGGCCTAACTGGGTGGACGAACTTCCCTGGGTCCTACTGGAAATCCGCACGGCGCCCAAGGAGGATCTGCACACCTCGTCGGCCGAGTTGGTGTACGGCGCACCCCTGGTCGTCCCAGGAGAGTTCATACCAGCCCCAAGGGGGCAAGAGGAAGAACCCACAGCAGTCCTGGACAGACTACGTGAGAGGCTTGGTAAGCTGGCCCCCATCCCCACTTCACAGCACGGACAGAGCCCGACCCGCGCACCCAAAGACCTGCAGAACTGTATTTTTCTTTTTGTACGACGGGGCGGACACCGGGCACCGCTACAGCGGCCCTACGAGGGGCCGTTTAAGGTGATCAGGAACAATGGCTCCACGTTCGTGCTGGACATTGGGGGGAGAGAGGAGGTTTTCACGGTGGACCGACTCAAACCGGCCCATGTGGACTTGGCGCAGCCGGTCCAGGCTCAGGCACCGCGGCGCAGGGGCAGACCTCCCAAACAGAGGCCGATCCAGACTGTGGACATTGGGGGAGGTATCGCCGGTTCTGGGGGGCGTGGTTATGTGGCGACCCACTTTCTAGCACACACAAACCGGCTCACGAAACAGCGCGCGCAGACAGAGGGCCGGCCCCAAAAAGGCCGCCAGGCCATCTTCACCAGCAGGGGGAAAATCCCGCGTGCGGAAAGGGGCTGGGAATATGCATTCCCCACAGCAATCCCGCCCAGAGAGGGCGGGAACGGGAAGGCTTTAAAGCAGGCCGCGAAGTTAAATAAATCTTTAACCGCAACCCCAACTCACCGACTCCGTGTGGTTATTTTAGCGCTATGTGTCGCACACCGCTACAGTAGTGCAAAATGGGGAAAACCTTTGACCAAATTTAGTTCAAGGCTTAAAAAAACCTGCCAAACAGAGCTTAATAGTTAACAAACACAACAAAGGCAATAAACACTTTCATCAATACAGACATTGACATTTTTTTAAGAAAATATCTTGGTCCCATTTCAATCAGTAAAACTTACAAAGATAAATAAGAGCTGAAATGACAACTTTAGAAAAGTCTATTTACACTCAGACCCACTTAGGCTACGTCCAAACTACACCGGATAATTTTGAGAACAAAGCTTTTTCTCTTCGTTTTGACCCTCCATCCACACTGAAATGGCATTTCCCTCCCCTGAAAATGGAGATTTTCGAAAACACTCTCCAGAGTGTGTAAATTTGAAAACGATTGCTTTGCGTTGAAGTGTGGACGGGGTAAACGGAGATGTTTAAAAACGCTGTCATGACAACACCACAACAACAAAGTTTTTTTTGCTGCTGCTTGGTACTGTGCAAGCACTGCCGGACGGTTGTTATAACGGGCAGTCGGTGTGAACAGCGTGAGAGGTAAATTGTGAAGTGAGCTTTATTGACCAGATCCCATAAATTGATTTGATTGAGTCTATCTTTAAAAATATTAATCTCAGAAATACTGTGCAGGTCTGGCGGCAGAAGATTCCACTCTTGTTGATCTTGGGTAGAGGACGGCTTCATGCATGTGTAGTTTACTTTATTCTCTATGTTAATAGCTTTTTCGGAGTTAAACATCTCCCTCCAACGTTCTCCACTGCTTTGCTGACCTTGTAGTTGTTTGTAACTCGCGGAAACAGCTCGACTTCATTGTCTGTCTAAATGAAGAAGTCCGTCTGCTTTTTCCAGTGGAGGTTTTCTTTGTATTCCTCGAAGACATTTTTGAAAACTTTCTTTCGCTGTTGTTGTAGGTACTCTTGTTTTTGACCAATGGAAATAGCACAACGCCACCGCGGAAACGTAAATATTATACCGTTTCCTCTTCGCTTGTTTTCTGTAGATGTGTCTGCGCATGCCCAGTAGGAGGAAATTCTCCCAAATATCCATTTTAGTGTGGACAGGGATATCTTGAAAAACGCCTGGTGTGGATGCCTGTCGTTTTTACTCAAAACCGTCGTTTTCAAAATTATCCGGTCCAGTGTGGACATAGCCTCAGATTAATACTACCTTGGACAGAAGGAGAAAGAGGAATAACACACATGAAAAAAATAAAATCACACAACACTCAGATAAGACTTCTAAGTATATATTTTCATCAAAAATGAACTGGATTCAGTGCTTCATGTGTGTATATGAAATTCTGATAAGAAACACAGACCAGGAAACCTAAATGAGAGGCTACCTCAGAAAAATGAATCATCACTATGGAAGAAAACATTAACCAGTGGAACGAGTATGACCCTCCATGGGAGACATCCCAACGATCTGAGCAGACTAGATGTTGACAAGGAAGCATCGAGCACCTGACTGAGAGTTGGAGACCTCTACCCCGAAACAGGGGGGTTCCTTGCAGAAGTACAGGACAAGGTGGTCAACAAAAAGAAAAAAAAAATCAAAAATACAAACCATACAAAGTAACAAGGCAATAAATGCAGAAAATGCCAAGAGAAACCAGACACAATCCAACACATTCCAGGATCCTGCTGCAGTTTAACTCAATCTGATTACTGACAGAGGTACGATCAAGTGGCAAATATCATTCACCAAAATCTTGCTTTAAAATACAAACTCATTAATAATCACCATAACTTCATTAAGGCACCTTTAATTCAAGCCTGATCCAGCTAAGGACAGAATCTCACAATTTATATGATAATCAATACATTATTACAGATAGGATAATCTAAAATAACCATCCAGATATAATATTACAGGATAAATAAGCAGGAACAACTCCCTCAATGTATATAACCATTCTCAACACACACGTACCTCGACCAGTGGAGCACCTCACCACAGGCATTGTTTGTGTCAGTCAGACAACTGAATTATTTTCCCTGTCAATCAGCTTCCAAACGTTGCTACTCTGTCATTGTTGCCACGCCCCGCAGCTGATTCCCTTCTAATCATCATACGTTGTTTCCCTGACCACCGTCCAGTGCCCCAAACTCTACCCTATGCAGACCCGCCTCTGGTTTCTGACCCTGCTCCACTGAACATCCAACTAATGGTTTCCCATTCTGCTTTCAGTCTTTAGAGGAGAGTGTTTTCAACAACCCTTCAGAAGCAGGGAAAATGACCCATAATGTAGAAATGAGCTCCGAATAAGGAGATTAACTCCCAATGTCATTCTTTCTCAGCCCAGAGATTTGAGGGGCAAAGAACATCTCAGACAGAACTGCAGTCAGCTCGACTTATTCAGTCTGCAGAAAATTCAAGGGAAACCTCTTCACCCACAGAGTGGTGACTGTTTGGAACCCATCCCACAGATGTGAACAACAGAGGAGGATTTAAAAGGACTGTTGTGGAACTGTATCACTGGCTGGGTCCAGCAGGCCTGAGTACACTAGTTGTGTTATAAATACTCTAAGTACCAGAAACAGAGTTTAAAATAGAACTAATTAATTTGCCACAGATGCAGAATGTTAAACTCCAGTCCCATTAAAGGTGAATATGCAGCAGAAGAAACTCCTCCCATGCCCAGTGACCAGGGTGCAGAACTGGGTGTGGTGATAATTGCAGAGTTCAGCACCGACAGTCACTCTCAAAATAGCATTCAGCAACGGTGATGGACAAATATCCAGCATGCAGCTTATTGAAACATTCTCCCCAGTGTGAATCCGGCAGTGTGTCACAAGTATAACATGCTGTAAGGTTTCACTGTTAATGTAATGGCCTCTCTGTAATGTTTCACTGCTGAGGTAATGGTTTCTCTGTAGCAGCAGTGTTTAGGTTACAACTAGAGATAACAGGGTTTTGGAGTGCGGGACGATCTGGTGTCAGAAATGTTCTTCCTTGTGAGTCTGGAAGAGATATTTTCATGTTCTTTTGCCGGGGAGAGATGAGAAGATGCAAATGGAGTGGGCCCTTTTTCTTTTTTTTTGTTTTCTTTACTAACCCTATAGTCAAAGTAAAAATTATAAAGCTCAATCATTTAATCACATATTCTGTACTGCTTGTTATTTCGGGGTACGGATTTGTAACAGGGGACACATCGTGCAGCATCCACCCAAATGAGATTTCTTAAGTTTGGCCGGGCCAGGAGCTATCATCCCCTACATTAAACTGCCAGCCGAAGTGAGAGTTCCATAAGGTTAGATGACTGAGTGAATCGCTTCCCACATTCACAGAGGGTGAACGGGTTTCCCCAGTGTGAACTCAATGATGCAAACCTGGTTGATGTGGCTGAGAGATTCTCTTCCCAAAGTCCAAGCAGGAGATCGGCCTCTACCCAGTGTGAACTTGCTGGTGTCTCTGCAGTTGAGATGACCAAGTGAATCCCTTCCCACACCCTAAGCAAGTGAACGGCCTCTACCTAGTGTGAACTTGCTGGTGTCTCTGTAGGTGGGATGACTGAGTGAATCCTTTCCCACACACTGAGCAGGTGAACGGTCTTTCCCCAGTGTGAACTCGCTGATGTCTCTGTAGCTCTGATGACTGAGTGAATCCTTTCCCACAGTCTGAGCAGGTGAACGGCCGCTCCCCTGTGTGAAATGACTGATGTGTTTGTAGGTGGGATGAGCGAGTGAATCCTTTCCCACACTCTGAGCAGGTGAACGGCCTCTCCCCAGTGTGAACTCGCTGATGTACCTTCAGTTCAGATGACTGAGTGAATCCCTTCCCACAGTCTGAGCAGGTGAATGGCCACTGTCCAGTGTGAACGAACTGGTGTCTCAGTAACTGATTTGACAAAGTGAATCCCTTCCCACAGACTGAGCAGGTAAATGGCCTCTTCCTGGTGTGAACTTCCCGGTGGGTCATCAGGGTGGATAACTGAGTGAATCCCTTCCCGCAGTCTGAGCAGGTGAACGGCCTCTCTCCAGTGTGAACTGACCAGTGTGCTTGTAGGTGGCCTAACTGAGTGAATCCTTTCCCACATTCTGAACAGGTGAACGGCCTCTCTCCAGTGTGAACTCGCTGATGTACCTTCACTGTAGATGATGAAGTGAATCCCTTCCCACACACTGAGCAGGTGAACGGCCTGTCCCCAGTGTGAACTCGCTGATGTACTTTCAGATGTGATGACTGAGTGAATCCCTTCCCACAGTCTGAGCAGGTGAACGGCCTCTCTCCAGTATGAACTCTCTGATGTATGTTCAGTTCAGATGACCGAGTGAATCCCTTCCCACAGTCTGAGCAGGTGAACGGCCATTCCGCAGTGTGAACTCGCTGATGTACGATCAGATGAGATGACTGAGTGAATCCCTTCCCACAGTCTGAGCAGGTAAACGGCCTCTCCCCAGTGTGAACTCGCTGATGTACCATCAGATGAGATGGCTGAGTGAATCCCTTCCCACAGTCCAAGCAGGTGAACGGCCATTCCCCGGTGTGAACTGGCTGGTGAGCCATTAGGTCAGATGACCGAGTGATTCCTTCCCCACAAATTCAGCAGAAGGCCAGCCTCTGCGCAGTGTGAACTGACTGGTGTGTCCACAGGTGAAAGGCCTTGCCCGATGTGAACTTGCTGATGTACCTTCAGTTGAGATGACAGAGTGATTCCATTCCCACTGTCTGAGCAGATGAATGGGATCCCCCTGTGTAAAATGATGTGCGTGCCAGTCCGTCAGATGATCGAGTGAATCCCTCCTCACAGTCTGAGCAGGAAGGATGATCGAGTGAATCCCTTGCTCCTCTTCTTAAATATCTGGACAGAGACAGCAAAACTGGCGTGTTGTGTTTGAGATTCCCATAGGCAAACTCCTTGTCATTCTTAACCTGTAAAAATATTTACGAAATCTATCAATGGGTGTAGGACAATATTTCAGATGAGATCCCTTGAGTTGTCAACGTGTGATCTGGCATCACACTATTACAGTGAGGTTCAACCCAAGTTGGAGAGAGAAATCATCTTCTAACTGGGCACAGTGCTGGTATCTGGAATGACCATCAAATTCTCCGATGCTCTTCCTGTCTCTATAAGAATGGAGCATTTCTGCCATCTCCAATCTGTGACCTGGCTCAGTTTGACTCTCTCCATTGGTATTATTCCCTGTTCCCACTGAGCTGCATGGGTTCCTGTCCCCACAGTAACTGAAACACTCTCACACAAATAGCCGGCAGTGCATTCCATGCACCCGCCACTCTCTGTATAAAAAACTTACCCCTGTCATCCCCTCAGTATCTATTTCAAAGCACCTTAAAACTATGCCCCTCATTTTAGCCATTTCAGCCCTGGGAATAAACCTCTGGCTATCCACACGATCAATGCCCTCATCATCTTATACACCAAAAAAAGGCTCTAAACATAAACAAGGAAATTATACATTGCTTTGAGGATTTGTTAGAAATATACAAAATTATGAGGGTATAGATAGGGTAAATGCGAGCAGCTTTTTCCACTGAGGTTGCGTGGGATGGCCAGAGGTCATGGGTAAGTGGAGAAGGTGAAAATTTAACAGGAACATTTGGAAAATCTCTTTACTGAAATGGTCGTGAGAGTGTGGAATGAGATGCCAGCACAAGTGGTGAATATGAGCTCAGTTTCACCATTTAAAAGAAGTTTGGATGGGAGCCTGGATGGTAGGGGTCTGGAGGGCGATGGTCCCAGTGCAGGTAGACAGCTTAAATGTTTTTTCAGCATTGACTAGATGGGCCAAATAGCCTGTTTCTGCACTGAACTTCCTCATGTTTCTATGACAGAGAAGCTGGACAAACTTGTCTGGAAGGGAAAAGGTGGGAGTGACAACGGAGCAGCAATGGCTGGAGTTTCTGGGAGCAATTCAGGAGCCGAGTGATCAACACATCCTGAAGAAGTGGAAGCATTGGAAAGGCAGGAGGATACAACCATGGCTGAAATGAGAAGCCAAGGCCAACATAAAAGCCAAAGAGAGGGCAAACAAAAGAGCAAAAACTATTGGGAAGCTTTTAGAAATGAACAGAAGACGACTAAAAGTCAGATGAGCTCAGGGGTGGAATTATAATATTGTAGTCATTAATGAGTCTTGGTAGCACCCAACATTCTGAGGCATTTTGGGGAACAAAATATCCGGGGCCTCAATGTCTCTTGAAAACCAAGGTTCCCTGCACCAGTTACCTTTCAACTTTTATTTTGTCAGGCATATACAAAGTAGACACCCTCAAAATTTCACTTATGAAGGCCTCCCACTTGCCAAGTACTCCTTTGCCAGAGAACAGCCTGTCCCAAACCACACTTGTCAGATCCTCTCTGATACCATCAAAATTGACCTTTCTCCAATTTGGAATCTCAACCTGTGGTCCAGACCTCCCTTTTGCCATATTTACTTTGAATCTCATGGCATTATGATCACTAATTTCTGTCACCAGCCCTGGATCATTTCCTAACAGTTTATTGCACACTTCTACATCAGGAATTCTACATACTGATTAAGGACATATTTGACAAACTCTACCCCATCTAGTCCTTTTACAGTATGGGAGTCCCAATCAATATATGGAAAATTAAAATCACTCACTGAATCAACCTTTGTTTCTTGGCATGGTCTGTGATCTCTCTACAAATTTGTTCCTCTAAATCCCTCAGACTGTCAGGTGCAAACAAGTCCCAATAATGGCTACAATATCATAATTCCCTGTCCTGAGCTCATCTGGCTTTCCTACGATGCTTCTTGCATTGTGATATACACAGCTCAGCACATTCATCTCACCATTCACAACCATTTGATTGCTGACCCTATCTGAGGTCTGAACAACATCTGACTGGTGTCAAGAAAACAAACTCTCCCTCGTTGTCACAAAAACAAAGGAGCAGATTGTGGACGGCAGGAGGAATGGAGACAGGCTAACCCCTATTGACATCAATGGATCTGGGGTTGAGAGGGTGAACAGCTTTAAGTTCCTCAGCATAAACATCACCGAGGATCTCACATGGTCTGTACATACCGGCTGTGTTGTGAAAACAGCACACCAGCACCTCTTTCACCTCAGACGGTTGAAGAAGTTTGGGATGGGACCGCAAATCCTAAGAACTTTCTACAGGGAGCATCCTGACTGGCTGCATCACTGCCTGGTATGGGAACTGTACTTCCCTTAATCACAGGAACCTGCAGAGAGTTGTGTGGACAGCCCAGCACATCTGTAGATGTGAACTTCCCACTATTCAGGACACTTACAGAGACAGGTATGTAAAAAGGGCCCAAAGGATATTGGGGAGCCAATTCATCACAACCACAAACTGTTCCTGCTGCTACCATCCAGGAAACGGTACCACAGCAAAAGAACCAACAGGCTCCGGGACATCATCTTCCACCAGGCCATCAGACTGATTAATTCATGCTGATACAATTGCATTTCTATGTTATATTGACTGTCCTATGTACAAACTATTTATTATAAATGACTATAAATTACACATTGCACATTTAGATGGAGACGTAACGTAAAGATTTCTACTCCTCATGTATATGAAGGATGTATGTAATAAAGTCAATTCACCCTCCCCACTATCTGTTCTGTCATTCTGGCTCCCATTCCCCCTACAACTTATTTTAACCACATCACCCTCTCCCCACACTAGCACTAGTGAGCCTTACCACTGGGATATTAGTCCCCTCTTGTTGTGTTCCCCTAACTAACGAATCCCCTATCACCCCTTTGATTTTCCTCTGCCAGGTAATCCCCCTCAAGTTTCTAAAGTGGTCCACCCATTGTTGTGTGGGATGGACACAAGCGTACTCTGCGATGGCTATTTAACCTCATTCCCCTTCCTGACTCTCACCCAGTCTCCTGTGTCCTGCACCTTGGGTGTAACTCACCTCTCTTCATGTCATATCTATCTCCTGGATGATCCGGAATTCATCCATTTCAAGTTCCAACTCCGTAAAGTGCAGGGTTACAAGCTGCAGCTGGATGCACATCTTGTAGGTGAGGGCATCAGGGACACTGGAGGTCTCCCCACCTTCCCACCAATGTCCCCTCTAATTTGTAATGACCAGTGTGCACATAAAGCTTGTACTGTACATTTTTTTACCCAGTGACAACATCTGCACCGTGAATTTTCTATAGAGAGGTATTTATTTCAACAACTGGCAAATCACTGTCAGTAAGAACTTTGATCTCCTCTGGCTTTGATTGAGTTCTGCACTCTCACACAACCAATGTAGCAGGCCTGTAACGGGTAATGAAGGATTTCTCACCACAGGTTTTGCACATTGTCCATATGTGGTTTGCTTGCTAAATTACGCTTTAAAAACTCAGATTTCCAAATATCACTCCACTTCTTCCCACTTGTAAATTCTCCAGCAACTTTTGCATCACCACAATACACACAGGTAACACCAGTTTCTGTATTGTACATAAATATTTCCCCTGAACCCTCCCCCAGGTGACTGACGGTGGTGAACTCAGTGATGGCAATGCCAATGAATATGGAGGGAAGGGCAGTAGTCTGTCTCATTGGAGTCTGGCACATTTGTGATGTGAAAGCTACTTGTTGCCCAGGACAAAGGTGTTGGATTTCATTATGTACTCAGAGAGAATGGGTCAAAACATGTCCCTGTTATTTGGAACCTGATCTTTTGATCGCTTTTTTTGGTATTTCTCAAGACTCTGACAAGCATTTGATCCCGGCTAAATGACAAACATTGTCTTTTGTCTCTC
Organism: Mobula birostris; assembly: GCF_030028105.1. Classification (NCBI taxonomy): domain Eukaryota; kingdom Metazoa; phylum Chordata; class Chondrichthyes; order Myliobatiformes; family Myliobatidae; genus Mobula; species Mobula birostris. The sequence continues at coordinate 8,170,101 of NC_092382.1, forward strand.
TTTTAGCTGGACGTGCAGTACTCCTTAAGTGGAGAGATGTAGTTCCCCCTACGCATGTTCGATGGCTCAGGGATAGAATGTCTTGTTTAGATCTTGAAAAGATTTACTATTCACTTTTAAATTAGGATATAAAGTTCCATGAGGTGTGGGGACCATTTTTTAAAATATTTTCATAACTCTCACCTAGATTGACAGGTGTATTTTTTTTTCTTCCCTTGATAGTCAGAGCCTGCATTTCCAGCGTTCTTTGTTTAGTTAGCAGGCTGCTTTTTTTTTTATCATTCATTTCTCTCTTTACTACAATATATAGTTCTGGGGTGATAGAAGTTTATCTCAAATGTCCTTTTAAATATTTATACTTATAATGGTTGGCTTGGAGTTGGATCGTGGGTGGGTTGGGAGCTTTCCTTTCTAACTTTTCATTTTTAATATGGGTGACCTGCTCATTTGTTAAGATATGTATTATTGCTATTTTTGTCTGTATTGCAATGATCCTTCTATTTACACTATTGATTTTTTTTCTTCTACGCTGTAGCTTGTAGAAAATAATAAAATAAAAAAAAAAAAAAAAATGACCTCACGGGTAGAAAGTTCAGAACAAGAGGGGTGGAACAAGCAACAGACACAAAATGCTGGGGGAACTCAGCAGGCCAGGCAGCATCTATGGAAAAGAGTACTAATGCTGAGTTCCTCCAGCAATTTGTGTGTGTTGCTCGGATTTCCAGCATCTGCAGATTTTCTCTGGTTTGTGACTGGAGGCAGAACAAAGGTGATTTTCACAACAGCTGATGTAAAAGATTTTGTTCCCTTTCTCCGAGTTCCCGATCCTTGCATTTAGACAGCTGGAGCTCAGCTCTGTCTGAGAGACCCATCGGTTCCCATTCCCTCATCAGCCGGAAGCTCCCCGGGGCCCGTGTACGGATGGTGGGGCTGAGAGAGAGGGAAGAGAGCAGGACTGTCCCGGGATTACAGGTCACGGAGTCCGGAGTCACAACATCGCCCCGAGATACCCGCTTACCTGCAGCCGCGCCCTCAGCCGTGATCCCGAGGCCTAATATATACTGCGCGCATGCGTGATATTCACCGACGTTATCAACCTTGACGCCTGCGCATTTGATCAATGCTTCAGCGCCGGCGAAAGTTTTATCGCAGGGCTTTATGGGTAATCACGGTGCCATTAACAGTTTCTGCAAGCACCGGTTCCATGTCCATACCTCACTTTTTTTTTGTGTATATAGAATACTCAGCAACTGTTTTAACGCAGAAAGCGGCTCCCATAAACAATATACTCAATATCAACGTGTATCTAATGCCAAAGTACAATCCTTTACAAATGCAGATATAAAATAGAAGAGATTCTGCTGTTGCTGGTAATACAGAGACGCACACACACAAAATGCTGGAGGAACTCTGCAGTTCAGGCAGCAACTAAGGAGAGGAGTACATATTCTAGGCGTGCTGAAGGGACTCGGCCGGAACGTTGTCTATTTATTCCCTTTCACATTTGCTGCCTGATCTGCTGAATTCTTCCAGTATTTTTCAGAAAATAACTAGATTTTTTTTCAATCAACCAGTCCGCAAATGTTTCTGATCTTTCATTTGTAGCCACATCATGATGGTCTGATTCCTCCTCTTCCTTGTAAACTCCAGACCCCATCTCTTTCTGGAGCCCCAAAGCCTTGATTCGTGCTGGCGACTCTGGCTTCTGACCCTGCTCTATCGAAGACTCACTCGCTAGTCTGCTGTCAGACTGTGGAGGTGCATTGCAACAACCCAGCCGTCTGAAGGACAGTCCTTTGAAATGAGTGAAAATGTCCCAAAACGTTCAAAAGAGCAGGGAAGAAGGAGTTTAACCTCCTTAGTCCAGAGCCCTGGGGAATGTCAAAACCACAGGGAACTCATCGTCTTATTCAGTCTGGAGAAAACAATGCAGAGAATTCATACAGGTGTATAAAATGTTGAGAGGCATTGGTCGTGGAATAGCCAGAGGCTTGTTCCCAGGACTGAAATGGCTAACACTTGGGGCATAGTGTTAAGGTGTTTGGAAGTAGTTGCAAGACAGAAGTCAGAGGGAATGCTTTTCCATAAAGTGCGGTGGGTGTACGAAATGCACTGCCGGTGACGATGGTGGAGGCGGATGCAATTGAGTCTTTTATGAGCTTAGAAAAATAGAGGGCTATCTGTGAGGGTAATTCGAGGCGGTTTCCAGAGTAGGTTACATGGTCGGCACAACACTGTGGGCCGAACAGCCTGTAATGTGCTGCAGATTTCTATGTGCTATGAAATTCAAGGGAAATCTCTTTTCCCAGGGAGTGGTGATTAGTTGCAACTTGTCAGCACAGGGAGGGTGAGAGAGGAACGGCAGGGATAGATTTTAAAATACTGATGTGGAACAGAAACATGGGCAGGGTCCAGATGGGCCGAGCGGCCTCTCTAGTATAAACTGTGAGTTTGGTAGAGAGAGTAAGTACTTCTGACAGGGGATTTGATACAGAACTGATTTATCTTTCACAGATCCATGATGTTAATACCAATCTAGTTTAAGGTTAGCATCAGCAGAACAGACTCCTCCAATGCTCTGTGACCAGGGTTCAGTCCTGGGTGCGATGAGCAGCCGCAAGAACTGCAGAATAACTGGCAGTAACAATCCCTCATGAACCTACAGCTGCGTTCAGTCACCGTGATTGTTAAACATTTAACACGGAGCTAATTTGACCTTCCTCCCTGATGTGAAGTTGCTGGTGTTGCAGCTGCTGGGATGATTGAGTAAAACTCTTTGCTCACTCCGTACAGAAATGTGGCCTTTATTTATTGTGAACTCACCGGAGCATTACAAGGTGGGTTAACTGAATGAGTCTCTTCGCACACACGGAGCAGGTGAGCGGCCGCTTCCCAGGGCGAAGCTGTTGGTGTATCTGGGATGTCCGACTGAATCCCTTCCAAAATGAGAGCCAGTGAATGACATCACACTGCATAACGTCATGGCAATGTATCCAATCAGATCACGGACACGGAGACGTGACCGGGCTCTCCTTGCAGCGAGTGGGGCGCCGTCTTCTCCAGCATCTCCGTCTCCACATTCAAGCGCTGGTGAACTGACAGAAACAGCGGGACTAACGTGCTGTTGTGTTTGAGTTTCCCATACACAAATCCTTTGACTTTTCTACACTGTTAAAAGTTTACAAAGCACGTCAGTGGGTGGACAGCATTTCAACTCAGATAATTTTAGTCTCCATGGTGTCTTCTGATTAAAAACACTGTCACAGCTCAAAACAATTTGGAGGAACAAGACTTCATCTTCTAACTGGACACAGTTCTGGCATCAGGCACAATATCAAACTCTCTGCTTCCCTCTCTGTATCAAAATGGATCATTCCTCCCCTTCATCAGTCTGCGACTTGGCTCAGTTTGTCTGTCTCCTTCGCATTCTCGGCATCCGCCACACACCTACTAATATCACATTTTATTTACACGGCTGCGACTGGAGACATATTGATTACTATGTCCCTCCTGGCATTTGACGGAGGTAAACTCAGAGACAGCAATTGTATTGACCTCAGGAGTAGGTTATTAGGCTTTCTCTTTGGAGATCGATGAACTGCCGCTACTGTGTGGCTGGATGAGGGAGTCGTTTTCAGACTGGGAGGAGGTAGCGTTTGGAGTACCCCAGAGATCTCCAATTTAGAATATCAAGCCGCAGAGCAAGCCTATGGTTTGTATATAACCAATAACAGAGGCGGACCAGCCGAGAGGCCGTCTCCCGCTTCGGCGCCGATCTTTCCTCAGAGCCAAACAAATCCCGAAGTAAATGTCCGCTTTCTGATTTATTTCCATTTCCCTCCGAGGGAAGTTGGGGCGTTTGTGAAGCGTCTCCTGCGGCCGGAGTCTGATGTGTCGCTGAGAGGTAGGAGGAGACCGCTCGGCCCGTCGGTTTGATGCCGGTTCCCCGGGGAGGGAGAGGGGGATTTTATTGAAAGAATGAAGATGGTCAGAGAGGGGGCGGACAGGATGTTTGTCCCGGTGGGGACAGGAGGGGCTCATCTGTGGAAATGTCTGAGCCCATGTTGGTGGCCAGCAGAGGGATTCACCACATTGGGGGGCAAACACCGGCAGACTGTTGCCCTGCAAGCGGGGCCAATGGTCCGGGCAAAGTGACAATTATTTGTGTTTTGTTGAGACTATACCTGGAATATGGTGTAAAATCCCACTCCCCTCGCTAACACGGGTCATACAGACGAAAGAACAAACTGCCGGAGGAACTCAGTGGGTCGGGCAGCATCTGTGGAGGGAAATGGACCGTCAACATTTCGGACCGAGGCCCTCCCTCTGGACTGAGAGTGGACGGGAAATAGTCAGAGAAAAGAGGTGAGGGGTGGGGATGGGGCAAGAACTGGGGAGTGAGAGGTGGATCCAGGTGAGGGGGGAGGTGGGAAGGTGGAAATAGTGACGGGGGTGGGAGGTGAGTGGTTGGGGCAACACGGGGCTGCAGAAGATGGAAATTAATTCCATAGAGGATTAACAAAGAGGTTAGAGAGTATTTATTATAGAGAGTGCAATGAAGATTCACCAGACTGATCCCTGGAGTGGTGGGGTCATCATATGAAGAAAGATCAAATGCGATAACCCTTTCATTTAGAGAATCGAGGACTGAGAGGTGAACACATTGAAATGCACATTATTACCGGTTGAACCAGGGATCCCAGTCTCTGAAAAAAGGGGGTGGACTGTCCGGGAAATGTCTCCATTCTGAGGGTGGTGAATGTCTGTAAATCCCCATCACAGAGGGGGTTAAAATCTATTGCTATGAATTAGGTTCTATTGCTGCCGCAGAGACAACAAATTACATGACACCTGCCGGTGCTATTAAACCTGATTCTGATAATTGGTCTGGGAGACCCATCACCGGTCACCTGATCCCAGTTACCGCAGATCGTAATACGAGATCGAAGCCTTTTCTATTTATTTGTGTTCCTCAGTTGAGTCAAGTTTCCCTCTGTGGTTCCAAAGCAGAAGCTCAGTCTGTCTAATATTTCCACACAATTAAAATGGAGAATTTGTTTATTCTTATCACGTACTGAGCTACAGTGAAAATCTTGCCCGACCTACCATCCACACAGATCAATACATTGCAACAGTACATTGAGCTGATATACGACAAAACAATAACTGTAACAAAGCATTATGGCTGCAGAGAAAGTGCAGTGCAGATGGACATATGGGGCAGGGTCACGTCCAGTTACATTATGAGTTCGAGTCCATTTTATTGGACTGGAGACCATTCATTTGGCTTACAACCGCAGACAGGAAGCTGTCCATGAGCCTGGTGGTACGCACTTTAAGGATTTTGTATCTCTTCCCCGGTGGGGGATTGGGTGTTTCTCTGTCCCTGTACCTTCTCATACTTGTGCACTTGGGAATACATTTAATAGGACCTGAGAAAACTCAGTGAGATTTGATTAGTGATGATCATCTTGGCAGCTCGGTAGGTCGAATGTAGAGGGACAGTACACTGTTGAATGAAAGTCCCTGAACAGTGTCGATGAGCAGAGGGATTTGGATCCAAGTTCACAGCTCCCTGAAAGAGACTGCACAGATTGATCGGGTGGTTGAGAGAGCTGTAACGAGAGGCTGGACAAACTTGTGTTGTTTTCTCCAGAGCGGCGCAGGCTGGGGTGAGACTGGATGGACATTTATAAGATTACGAGAGGAATAGATAGAGCGGACAGATGACATATTTTTCCTGGGGGTTGAAATGTCTAATACATTTAGAGTGAGAGGAGATGTGAGGGGCAAGTGTTACGAGATCAGAGGTTTCATTTTGCTGTGGGTGTTACTTTAAGAGAGGCTGCAGGAGGCGGGAGTATGACGTCAGTACACTGCTGGAGCTGTCAGTCTCATAGAGAGGGAGAGAGGAGACAGAGAAAGAGAGGACGAGGGAGGGGGAGAGAGAGAGAGAGAGACACACACACACACACACACACTTTGGAATACGGTTCGACAACTGAAAATCTTCTGTGATTTGTATTTCGTTTTCCCAGTGTAGAACCTGCGAAATTCTTTGTGATTACTTCCTCGTTGCATTTTAATGTGGATTTACAAGTTTCCCCATTCCGTGGAAAACTGAAACTTGCCATTGTGAAACTTTCAGAACTGTTCCTAAACTTGACATTTTTGCAGCCACAAAACGCATAACACTGTTAACTTCTGTTTAGAAGAGTAGTTTGTTTAATTGTCTCTATACTAATACAGATAGTAGTTTATACTAATACAGACTGAGTTTGTGGTCTCTCGCTGCTGGTACATAACACAGAGTGGCGGGCGGGTCGCTGGAGTCTCTCCCTGGGTTGTGGGGACCCACCGGTCACGTGATCCCATTTAACCGCAGACGGGCAGCAGCAGCGCGTCTGTTCCCGAGGCCCCGCCCTCCGGATGACGCAATAATCTCTCCGCGCATGCTCACTGTCGCCAGACGGACGGTGTTTGCCTTTCCGCTCAGTGCTGAAGCGGGTTGTCTGCGGGATCGGGAAGGGACGATCGCCTCCCAGGTCGGGGAGCCGGGGGTCGGGATCACTGTGTGCGGGCCGAAGATATCACTTTCCCATCGGTGAGTACTGAGACCGATCCCGAGCGGGGAGATCTGATGTTGGCCGTCAGCCCCGAACGGTGGGCCAATTACTCATTTAGTACCCAGTTATCTGGGCTCGTCAGAAACGTGTCGACTTCACTTAATCTGCATTGAACGACCCAAACCAGGAGCCCAGGCTGTCTATTTCCGCAGAATTGAAATGGAAGTCCCGCCAACTGGTCACGTGAGGCTATTTAGCCCCGCCCTCCGCTTTGTGACGCAAGATCACGTGGTGTGTGCTCACACTCCCCGATGGGTGGCGATTCTCCGGGACCCCCTGGTAGCAGCAGAGAGACAGAGGAGCAGATTGAGGGGCAGATTCTGGAAAGGTGCAAAAATAACAGGGTTGTTATCATGGGTGACTTTAACTTCCCCAATATTGATTGGCACCTGATTAGTTCCAAGGGTTTAGATGGGGCAGAGTTTGTTAAGTGTGCCCAGGACGGATTCCTGTCACAGTATGTGGACAGGCCGACTAGGGGAATGCCATACTAGATCTAGTACTAGGTAATGAACCGGGTCAGGTCACAGATCTCCCAGTGGGTGAGCATCTAGGGGACAGTGACCACCGCTCCCTGGCCTTTAGCATTTTCATGGAAAAGAATACAATCAGAGAGGACAGGAAAATTTTTAATTGGGGAACGGCAAGTTATGAGGCTATAAAGCTCACACCTGTGGGTGTGAATTGGGATGATGTTTTTGCAGGGAAATGTACTATGGACATGTGGTCGATGTTTAGAGATCTCTTGCAGGATGTTAGGAATAAATCTGTCCCGGTGAGGAAGATAAAGAATGGTAGGGTGAAGGAACCATGGGTGACAAGTGAGGTGGAAAATCTAGTCAGGTGGAAGAAGGCAGCATACATGAGGTTTGGGAAGCAAGGATCAGATGGGTCTATTGAGGAATATTGGGAAGCAAGAAAGGAGCTTAAGAAGGGGCTGAGAAGAGCAAGAAGGGGGCCCGAGAACGCCTTGGCGAGTAGGGTAAAGGAAAACCCCAAGGCATTCTTCAATTATGTGAAGAACAAAAGGATATCAGGAGTGAAGGTAGGACCGATTAGACATAAAGGTGGGAAGATGTGCCTGGAGGCTGTGGAAGTGAGTGAGGTCCTCAATGAATACTTCTCTTCGGTATTCACCAATGAGAGGGAACTTGATGATGGTGAGGACAATATGAGTGAGGTTGATGTTCTGGAGCATGTTGATATTAAGGGAGAGGAAGTGTTGGAGTTGTTAGAATACATTAGGATGGGTAAGTCCCTGGGGCCTGACAGAATATTTCCCAGGCTGCTGCACGAGGTGGGGGAAGAGATTGCTGAGCCTCTGGCTAGGATCTTTATGTCCTCGTTGTCCACAGGAATGGTACCGGTGGATTGAAGGGAGGCGGATGTTGTCCCATTGTTCAAAAAAGGTAGTAGGGATAGTCCGGGTAATTATAGACCAGTGAGCCTTATATCTGTGGTGGGAAAGCTGTTGGAAAAGATTCTTAGAGATAGGATCTCTGGGAATTTCAAGAATCATGGTCTGATCAGGGACAGTCAGCATGGCTTTGTGAAGTGCAGATCGTGTCTAACAAGCCTGATAGAGTTCTTTGAGGAGGTGTCAAGGCATATAGATGAGGGTAGTGCAGTGGATGTGATCTACATGGATTTTAGTAAGGCATTTGACAAGGTTCCACACGGTAGGCTTATTCAGAAGGTTAGAAGGCATGGGATCCAGGGAAGTTTGGCCAGGTGGATGCAGAATTGGCTTGCCTGCAGAAGGCAGAGGGTTGTGGTGGAGGGAGTACATTCAGATTGGAGGATTGTGTCTAGTGGTGTCCCACAAGGATCTGTTCAGGGATCTCTACTTTTCATGATTTTTATTAATGACATGGATGTGGGAGTAGAAGGGTGGGTTGGCAAGTTTGCCGGCAACACAAAGGTTGGTGGTGTTGTAGATAGTGTAGAGGATTGTCAAAGATTGCAGAGAGACATTGATAGGATGCAGAAGTGGGCTGAGAAGTGGCAGATGGAGTTCAACCCGGAGAAGTGTGAGGTGGTACACTTTGGAAGGACAAACTGCAAGGCAGAGTACAAAGTAAATGGCAGGATACTTGGTAGTGTGGAGGAGCAGAGAGATCTGGGGTACATGTCCACAGATCCCTGAAAGTTGCCTCACAGGTAGATAGGGTAGTTAAGAAAGCTTATGGGATGTTAGCTTTCATAAGTCAAGGGATAGAGTTTAAGAATCGCAATGTAATGATGCAGCTCTGTAAAACTCTGGTTAGGCCACACTTGGAGTATTGTGTCCGGTTCTGGTCACCTCACTATAGGAAGGATGTGGAAGCATTGGAAAGGGTACAGAGGAGATTGACCATGATGCTGCCTGGTTTAGAGAGTATGGATTATGATCAGAGATTAAGGGAGCTAGGGCTTTACTCTTTGGAAGGAAGGAGGATGAGAGGAGACATGATAGAGGTGTAGAGGATAATAGGAATAGATAGAGTGGATAGACAGCGCCTCTTCCCCAGGGCAACATTGCTCAATACAAGAGGACATGGCTTTAAGGTAACGGGTGGGAAGTTCAAGGGGGATATTAGATGAAGGTTTTTTACTCAGAGAGTGGTTGGTGTGTGGAATGCACTGCCTGAGTCAGTGGTGGAGGCAGATACACCAGTGAAGTTTAAGAGGATACTAGACAGGTATATGGAGGAATTTAAGGTGGGGGGTTATATGGGAGGCAGGGTTTGAGGGTCGGCACAACATTGTGGGCCGAAGGGCCTGTAATGTGCTGTACTATTCTATGTTCTACGTTTCCTCTACGTTGTGTTGGGGAAATCTAATGTTGGCCACTGAGTCGCGTTAACTTCCCCCAACTCGCCTTGCTTCCTGAGGCTCCTCGGATTTGTCCCTGAGCTTTAGGCTGTTGACTTCTCCCCGATTGGGGTGGGTGAGAAAGGAGAACGTCCCAGGTTGTGGGGATCTTTGATTTCACTGCCTGCTTTACCGATGGACTGGGAAGTCTAGGGGGCAGAAGGGTTTCTGTGATGTGCTGATCTGTATCCAAAGGTCTCTGGAGTTCATCACAGTCACGGGCTGAGCAGTTGCCATGGAAACATGTGAAGTGTCCGGATGAGAAACTTTCTGTGGTGTGTTGATAAAAATTTGGTGAGGGTCAAAGTATATATGGCAAATTTCTTGTTGTTTGTTCTAACTTTGTCATTTTAGGATCTTTTATACAGTAGTATGTAATATTAATTCAGTATCTGTGTATTGCTGGAGGACCATCAATGATTGTCTTTGATCCCTTCTCCCACCTGGTTCCATGTGCTCATCCCTGCCCATCTTGTTCAACCTCTGTCCAGTCTCCTAACCCCACCCCACTGTCCCGCTTCAGCGATATACATCAACCATCTGGGTCAACCTCGGTCACCCTGTGTCCCACCTCCTCAATGTTGTATATCAGCAATTTTTCTTCTAACCCTTGTTGTTATTGTGAAGTGTTCTTTTGCACCTTTGGCCTTGCTGAGTTATTTCCAGAATCAGTTTTTGTTAGCTGGAATGCCAGAGGGTCATCAGGTACCAGTTGTGTTGTGCATTGGTCTGGAGGAGCTGGTTTTTGAACTGTGACTGGCTGACACACTGCAGCATTTTCCTGTCAGCAAAGAGTACTGGGAGAGTCCTGTGATCTACATTCCAGGCATATGGAACTGTTGCTGTTTTGGTTTTGACTTTGGTTAGTGCTTCTACAGATGGGGCAGGATGGTCGTCCTGCAATGAAGCAGAAATTTCGAGCAGCTGGACATTGGTTGTGTGGAAATCCCAGATTGCACTACCCAGTCTGAGTTGCGGGGGTGATGTGTGAGATTTTCAGGGTCAGTGAGTGGCAGGTTCAACTGTGTGAGGTTGGATCCTGGGGTATCACAGTTTTTGCTCCAGGTAAAATGGACCCAGGGATCGAGCTGCTTGGGTTTATGAGGTGTTGAGCGAGTATTTCTGGTCTGGGATCAGATGTTTATTTCTGGAGTTCCTTTGGAAGCAATGACTGCTAATCTGAGGAGAGGCTATGAGTAAATGGGCTATTCCGTGTTTACAGCAGTAGAAATAGACCCATGAGTTTGGTGTTCAAACTGTGTTTGGAAATCCCCCCTGCCTGTCACTCAGTGGAAATCAGACAGAATCTCAAGGTGCTGGAGATTGGCACTAAAAACTGAAAATGTTTGAAGTCATTCTGATGAAACGTTATTAACCTGAATTGTAAAGTGTGTTCCTGTCCCCACAGCTATTCCTTACCTGCTGAGTGTTTCTGGTAATTCACCTGGACTGGTTTATATTTCCTGAAATGAACCTGGTTTCACTTGGAAATGGAAATGGCTTGTTTTGTGATCGTAGTGTTATGTGGTCGGCAACTATGAATATAGAATTGAGTCAGGTTTTAATAAACAAACTGAAATATTTATTAATCTCTGCTCAACAATAGTGAAAAGTAAACTAATGACTAACTTAACCGGAAGTTAACTGCTATATGGCAATTTAACAAACAGCCAAACTCTGGAACAGTTCTTAAAGAGGTAAATTCAAACACAGTCTTAAAGTGGTAAATTTGAAAGTCCAAGTGATTTACGCAGTCAATAAGGAGAGACTTCTCTGGAAACGGATTTCTTCAAAGATGTGACGTTACTGCTGATTCTGTCCAAAGGAAATAAAACGGATTAAAGGAACTGACCTTTTTCTGGATGCTGAACACTGCACAAACCTTTCCCAAGCTTGCAGGGGTTATCTCAGATGCAGATCACTAATTCTGAACGAAGATTCAATGAGGTTGATCTTTTATGAAACCGCCAAATGACACAACCTTTACTCAATCCTTCAGGTTCCTGTAGTTTGGTAAAGGTCTTCACTCTCCGACACTAGACTGCAAAGGTAAACAAACAAAACCTGGCAGCGATTGGCGAAACTGCCAGAACAACGGTTTTACCTTAAAATAGAGAGTAAAACTTTGCTTTGAAACGAAACTACGTCATGAGATGATCACGCAGCAAAACTAACTGACGAACCAAAACTGACGAACTAACTCCGTAACAACAGGGGTTTCCCCATGTATACCTGTTGGAACAGGTCATCACATGACCTCACACTGGCAGGAAAATTACTTGACCCCACCATCACAACGCAATTACATCATGCTCACAAGATACTCCATTACTTCATGGTCATAAGACAGTCACAAGATGCCCACAAGGTATGTAACAGTAAACAGTGAAGAAAGCACAACATTTCCCCCTAAATTATCCTGGTACCAATTTGTCTATTATTCCTGGAAATGTGTTTGTACAGTTGTTGCAAACAAGATTTACAAGAATAATCTGAGGAATGATCGGCATTATGTATGAGGAGAATTTCATGGTTCTGGGCCTGTGCTGGATGTAGTTCAGAGGGACAGTTGGGGTGGTGGAGGGATGTATGGTCAAGTAAACCTCTTGAAAGCTGAAAAGCCTGGATACAGTGGACATGGAGAGGATGTTTCCATTAGACGGAGAGTCTGTGATGTGACAGCACAGTCTCAGAATAAAGATGCTTCCCTTTAAGACTGACATGAGAAAAATGTTTTGGCCGAAGGATGTCCGATCTGTAGGATTTGTTGCCACAGATTTTGGTTGAGGCTGCCATTCGGGTATATTTTTGACAGAGATTAATATATTCATGATTGCTAAGTAACTTCGGTGTTACAGGAGGAAGGCAGGAATATGGTGTTGGAATAAAAATCTGCCATGGTTGAGTGGTGAGGCAGACCAGATGGATCGAATCACTTAATTCTGTTCCTGTGATTTATGTCTTACCATGACTGAATGATGGCTCCTTATCCCACATTGTTTTGTGACGTGTGAAGGACAATAATAGATTGTTCACTGAGATCATTATATCTGCCTTCAATGTTTAAATTTTAGTGAGTTTTGTTCTTAGTAACATTAAACAGAAATGTTTTTTTTCTCCTTTTTATTGTTATTGTGCTTCATTATCGTTCACGTTAGACCTGCGCTGAGAGATTTATTGGAAGAAAAACCCCAACTGGAAGCAAACCACGACTGAAGATGAGGGAACAGCAACAAGTGAATCAGCCCGAGGGTTGAGAGCATCAGCTGGAGAGGACCCATCTGACTCGGAGAATCCAGTGATTCAGTCAGGGGAAAGTTTGGTGAGTCTCATTTACTCAAACACTGGTCTTTTAGACGTTGCATACTTGTACAAAGGATGGTAGGAAATAGTTGGGGTGAGACTGAATGTTCCCAGAAGAACCAGTTATGCCTCTGTCAGACCCAGCTGCAATCACTCCAGGTCTGGTAATGTGCTTCCAGCAGCCCAGCCCTTTAAAACCGCTCCCATTCTGTGGAAGTCGAATCCGGATAAAGTCACTCAGAGATCGTATAAGTACAAACTCTTTATTCCAAGCACCCGGGGCTATTCAGTTATTCGCTCAAACAGGAACAGTCCATGACTGTTCCTGCCCAATCCACTAACTGACTAACAATTCCCCTTACACCACAGATATATCCGTCCAGATACCCCCCACACAAGACAGGCTGGAGTCAAAGTTATTTGCTAAAGACAAATTACAAAATAGTCATAATGGCTTACACACACAGAACAGACTGAAGCTGTCCTATCTCTGTGCATGAGTGCACAAGGAGATAAGCATCCTGAAACCCTAGCTAGCTACCCTCAAGAAGAAATATGGCTCAGCGTGGCTCAGCACATCTGTTGACCATCAGCAGTTTCTTTCAGAAAAACAGGCTGCTATCGTTTAACCACGTGTTAACCCTTTTACATAATTTATCATTCCCTCCTTTTGATCATTACATGATCAACAAAGCAGTAATTTTTCACAGAGAAAGCAACCGAGTACAGCATTGACATATCAGTGGGTAATAACAGCGTACAACAGTAATTATAACAATGACATGTAGAACTATTAGGCCATAATGCAATATCATGCTCCACATATGAGTGAACAGGCCTTCGAAGACCATCATTTTGACCCTTTGGTGACCCCATGTAAATCCTGTCCAACTTTCTTAATGCTGCAGTCTCCTCGGCAGTGTGCTCGGAGAGGGGTGTAATGTTAGTAGACTCATCAGGGATATAGGTGTAGCATTCTGTGTCAGTAATAGCACAGGTTCACCCTTTCTCAGCTGGGATAAAATCTGAAGCCATAAGATTCTGTAGGACGGTTTGCCGGATTGCAATCATTTCAGTAGATATTTCTGTTACTTGGGCCTGTGTTTCTGTCAGGGCCCCTGCAGTATTGTGGCCAGCTCCTCAAGTGCTGTAGCCAAACTGATCATCTCTCGTGAATTCCTGGCTACTCCATAGGAGAGAAAAGTGATCATCCAAAGTTGTTCAGTCTCAGTTATTCCTCTGCAATGCTGGGCACCTGCAAGTATGGCCAGGATGCATGTTTCCCAGTATAGGAATTTCTGTTTGGTGGAGGCCTGAGATACCATCCCTCAAAACACTGACAGCCATGGTCATCTTTGACTGGCACAGTTCCTCATCTCACTTCCCCGGGTGTTACTTGAGAAAAGCCAGGCTGAGAGTTCCTCACTCTGGTTGAGCGGGATTACTGACATTGGAATCATAGTTTTACCATGCTGTGGAGTTTCAGCACAAACCCAGCAGACACCTAGTTCTACCTGTTCGGCATACGTGTGACAGAGAGACAGAAAGGTGTTAACATGGGGGCCCCCGGATGCTGGGGTGAGCCCCCTGAAAGACATAAACACAAATACCACTATCAACCAATACATTTTCCTTTAGTCCGAGAGAGTCCTTCTACTCAGTACCTTCAGTATCGTGTTTGTAGTCTGTTCGATTTATCCACCGAGATTGCCCCTTCAGTTTCACAGCCGTGGGAGTGGTCAGTAACACCTGATATGGTCCTCTGTACCGACGTCCAAGTTTCTCTCAATCCCAGTTCTTGATCAGGACAAAATTCCCAGATTCTGTGGTGGGATAGTCACTCCTCTCTGCGGGGTAGTTCTCTTCCTTCTAAGCCTGTCGTAGCTGTGAATGTAATGCTTGGAAAATTTTGGTTAGTTGGCATATATATTTCCCCATCTCTTCCCCTAGAGTATGCACATCTAATTTTGCCGGTAGACTTTCTGGGAGCAATGGTACACAAGGTCTTGGTCCCCAGGGTGTCCTCATGGGCCGTCCATAAGTGATTTCAGCTGGTGATGACCCTGTTTTCCCCTGTGGGGTAACCTTCATGTGGAACAGGGCTAACGGTAGAACCTTCAACCAAGTGAGTCCAGTCTCTGCTGTTAGTTTGGCCAATTTACTCTTCAGAGTGCCATTGGCTCTTTCTACTATGGCAGCGGCCTGTGGGTGGTGTACACAGTGGAATTGTCGCTTCATAGCTAGTTCGTTACATACCCTTTCGTTAAGTTTCACCACAAAGTGTGGGTCATTGTCAGAGCTCAGCATCTCTGGCAGGCCGTACCTAGGAATTATTTCCCATAATAATACCTTCACAGCAGTCAAAGCAGTATTATTGGTAGTTGGAATAGCTTCAGTCCAGCTACTAAATGCATCTATAATAACTAAGCAGTATCTATTGCAATGTGCTCTAGGCAATTCAATAAAATCAACTTGTAGACACGAAAAAGGTCCACCTGGTACGGGAGTCGTACCTGGTGTGCAGGGTACAGGTTACCAACTATTCCCTCCTTTTCCAGGTGTCTACAATTATGTATATAATTGACCAATATTGATAAGAACTGTGTAGGAACACAAATCTGTCCCGCTGGGGTGATCCAAAAACCTAGGTCGGGGTCTTTCTGGCATGTCGTCCGGGACCACAGTTTGCGCTCCTCCTCAGAGGCATCCCCTGAACTTCAGACTGACGTTCCTGCCCTTATCTCCTATCTAGGCCTTGGTTTGCTTACGCTGTTTTCCTGCTCTTGTTTTCAGCTCCCATCCTCCCACTCACGCTCCACTTTTAGTGTCTCCCAACCTTTGGTGTTTCTTCTGCAGTACATAACTCTATTCCTTTGTCACATGCATTATTCCTCCAACTTGCTAATAATATACTGTTCCACTTTACATCTGCCTTTTCCTTCCATTCCCTTTTCAACAATTTCCACTTCTTTCCACAGTTGTTGTGCCATATCTAATTTACTGCTTGTTCTCATGAGGTAAATGTGTACTGCAGACGATCCCAGTGGCCACATTTTGTCCCCCAACTGCTTACTGAGCACTGCAGTCAACATTCGCAAATCTTTTTCCTTGTCTGGAAACCTCTCACACACATTGTGTGGGTCTGCTCCTGTTCCAAGCGTATCAATCGACTGCAGTTGACCCGTGTTCTCTGAGTAATTTACCCGGCACAACGCCTCCTGCTCAAGTAACAATCAGATAAACTTACCCGGCCGGCACATCCTGCCCAATTCATTACTTTACCCGGCTGGCATCTCCTGCTCAATTGATAAATTTACCGGGCAAGTCTACCTCCTGTCCACTGAGTAAAGTTTACCAGGTAATACCTCCTGCCCACTAAGTAAAACTTTGCCTTCCTTATACGAGCCTCCTGACAGATTCTTTCCCGATCCCGTCAACGTATGCGATCAGCCTCGGGCGAGGGACTGTTCCTCCAAAGGAACGAACAGAGAGAGACAAAAGGTAAAATACCTATTGGGCGCCTGGTCGGTCTCCACAGTCCCAGAGTGGTCCAGCCGCTTACTCAGCCCGTCTGCTTGGTACTCCCTATATTGGGATCCTTTTTGTGACGCCAAATGTTAACTTTGAATCTGAATAAAACACGGGAGACCGGCTTCTTATCGTCACCACAGTTTATTGTGCATTTTCCTGCGGGAGATTGAGACCCAGTTGTCAAAGGGAAGGCACGTAAGCACTGCCACCATCTGACAAGTGGACTGACTTAGTCAGGTTACAGCTGTATATTTACACATAGTAAGCCCCATACATTACTCTTGCAAGATGTTATTTGAATTGGTACACCCAACAAGTCTGTTGGTGCAAAATTTAATTAGTTAGATAAGAGAGTTCGCGAAATCAAAGTTTTATTTACAGATGGATGTACTGTCCAGTCCTTATCAATTATTCTCTTTGCAAGGCTGTGACTTAATTACAGTCAGATGTTCAGTCCTGTCTGTATCATTGAGTCCTCCTTTCCCCCAGACAAACGAGAGTACGATGTACAATTTATCGATTCTTCCTTTTCTGAAGTGACGGTACAATGTATAATGTTATCAGCTGTCTGTGTGTCTCTCTGCAAGCCGCAGAGAACTGTTATTAAGCTTGTCTTAGCTAACCACTGAAGGCAGAGTTTACTTCAGTTCAAAAATTCCTGTTCGGTCCCAATTATTCTTTTAGATAGAGGTTACATAGGTTCAAAATATTTTTTTTCATATATGCTCAATTCCTCAGGAGGGTTCAGGAAAATATTTATGTTGAATGTGGAAACTGGTGTTACCTGTGTCTATTGTGGTGATGCAAGAGTTACTGGAGAATTTACAGGTGTGACGAAGTGGAGTGGTATTTGGAAATCTGACTTTTTAAAGCATAATTCAGCAAGCACACCACATATGGACAATATGCAAAAGCTGTGGTGGGAAAATCCTTCGTTACCCATTACAGGCCTGCTATATCGGTTGTGTGAGAGTGCAGATGAACTCCATCGAACCCAGAGGAGATCAAAGTTCTTATCGACAGTGCTTTGCTAGCTGTTAAAATAAATACCTCTCTATATAAAATTCACTGTGCACATGTTGTCACTGGATAAAAGAATGCACAATACAGGATTTATGTGCACACTGGTCATTACAAATTAGAGGGGACATTGGTGGGAAGGTGGGGAGACCTCCAGTGTCCCTGATGCCCTCACCTACAAGATGTGCATCCAGCTGCAGCTTGTAACCCTGCACTTTACAGAGTGGGAACTTGAAATGGATGAATTCTGGATCAGCTGGGAGTTGTAGGGGGTGATAGATATGACATGAAGAAAGGTGAGTTACACCCAAGGTGCGGGACACGGGAAACTGGGTGAGAGTCGGGAAGGGGAATGAGGTTAAATCACCATCGCAGAGTACTCTTGTGGCCATCCCACACAACAACAGGTGGATCCACTTTAGAAACTGTTGGGGGGATTACCTGGCAGAGGAAAGTCAAAGGGGTGAGAGGGGATTCGTTAGTGAGGGGAACAGAACAAGAGGGGACTAATATCCCAGTGGTGAGGCTTGCTAGTGCTAGTGTGGGGAGAGGGTGATGTGGTTAAAATAAGTTGTTGGGGGAATGGGAGCCAGAATGACAGAACAGATAGTGGAGAGGGTGAATTGACTTTATTACATACATCCTTCATATACATGAGGAGTAGAAATATTTACATTATGTCCCCATCTAAATGTGCAATGTGGAATTTACAGTAATTTAGAATAAATAGTTTGTACAGAGGACAGTCAATATAACATAGAAATGCAATTGTATCAGCATGAATTAATCAGTCTGATGGCCTGGTGGAAGATGATGTCCCGGAGCCTGTTGGTCCTTTTGCTGTGGTACCGTTTCCTGGATGGTAGCAGCAGGAACAGTTTGTGGTTGTGGTGAATTGGGTCCTCAATATCCTTTGGGCCCTTTTTACACACCTGTCTCTGTAAATATCCTGAATAGTGGGAAGTTCACATCTACAGATGTGCTGGGCTGTCCACACCACTCTCTGCAGGTTCCTGCGATTAATGGAAGTACAGTTCCCATACCAGGCAGTGATGCAGCCAGTCAGGATGCTCTCAATTGTGTTCCTGTGAAAAGTTCTTAGGATTTGTGGCCCCATCCCAGATCTTCAACCATCTGAGTTGAAAGAGGTGCTGTTGTGCTCTTTTCGCAACACAGCCGGTGCGCACAGACCATGTGAGATCCTCGGTGATGTTTATGCCGAGGAACTTAAAGCAGTTCACCCTCTCAACCCCAGATCCATTGATGTCAATAGGGGTTAGCCTGTCTCCATTCCTCCTGTCGTCCACTATCAGCTCCTTTGTTTTTGTGACAATGAGGGAGAGTTTGTTTTCTTGACACCAGTCAGATCTTGTTTAGACCTCAGATAGAGTCAGCAATCAAATGGTTGAGCATGGTGCGATGAATGTGCTGAGCTGTGTATATCACAATGCAAGAAGCATCGTAGGAAAGCCAGATGAGCTCAGGACAGGGAATTATGATATTGTAGCCATTTTTAGGACTTGGTTGCACCCAACAGTCTGAGGGATTTAGAGGAACAAATTTGTAGAGAGATTGCAGACCATGCCAAGAAACAAAGGTTGATTCAGTAAGTGATTTTAACTTTCCACATATTGACTGGGACTCCCATACTGTAAAAGGACCAGATTGGGTAGAGTTTGTCAAATGTACCCTTAATCAGTTCATAGAATTCCCGACGTAGAAGTGTGAAATAAGCTGTTAGGAAATGATTAGGGTTGGTGACAGAAATTAGTGATCATGATGCCATGAAATTCAAAATATAGATGGAAAAAGAGAGATCTGGATCATGGGTTGAGATTCTAAATTGGAGGAAGGTCAATTCTGAAGGTGTCAGAAAGGATCTGACCAGTGTGGTTTGGGACAGGCTGTTTTCTGGTAAAGGTGCACTTTGTAAGTGGGAGGCCTTCAGAAGTGAAGTTTTGAGGGTGTCTAGTTAGTATGTGCCTGTCAAAATAAAAGTTGAAAGATAACTGGTACAGGGTATCTTGGCTTTCAGGAGATATTGAGGCCCCAGATATTTTGTTCCTCTAAATGCCTCAGACTGTTGGGTGCTACCAAGACTCATTAATGACTGACTCATTAATCATCATTCCACGCCCTGAGCTCATTTGATTTTTTTTTAGTCGTCTTCTGTTGGTTTCTGAAAGCTTCCCAAAAGTTTTTGCTCTTTTGTTTGCCCTTTCTTTGACTTTTATGTTGGCTTTGGCTTTTCATTTAAGTGTCAGTTGTGTCCTCCTGCGTCTCCAATGCTTCCACTTCTTTGGAATGTATCGATCACTCACCTCCTGAATTGCTCCCGGAAACTCCAAGCATTGCTGTTCCGGTGTCACACCTACCAGTTTTCCCTGCCAAACAAGTTTGTCCAGCTTCTCTGTCATACAAACAAGGAGAGGTTCAGTACAGAAACAGGCTATTTGGCCCATCTGGTCAATGCCGAAAAAACATTTATGCTGTCTAATGTAACTACCTGCACTGGGACCATCGCCCTACATACCCCCACCATCCAGGCTCCCATCCAGACTTCTTTTAAATGGTGAAACTGAGCTCATATTCACCAATTGTGCTGACATCTCATTCCACACTGTCACGACCATTTCAGTAAAGAGCTTTTCCAAATGTTTCAGATAAATTTTCACCTTCCCCACTTACCCATGACCTCTGGTTGTCATCCCAACCAACCACAGTGGAAAAAGCTGCTTGTATTTACCCGATCTATACCCTCATATTTTTGTATACTTCTTACAAATCCTCAAAGCAATGTATAATTTCTTGTTTATGTTTAGAGCCTTTTTTAGATGTATAAGATGATGAGGGGCATTGATCGTGTGGAGAGCCAGAGGTTTCTTTCCCGGGGCTGAAATAGCTAACATGAGGGGGCATAATTTAAAGGTGCTTGCAAATAGATACCGAGGGGATGTCAGGGGTAGGTTTTTTACACAGAGTGGTGGGTGTGTGGAATGCACTGCTGGCTATTTGTGTGAGAGTGTTTCAGTTACTCTGGGGCCAGGAAACCATGCAGCTCAGTGGGAACCGGGAATAATACCAATGGAGAAAGTCACACTGAGCCAGGTCACAGATTGGAGATGGCAGAAATGCCCCTTTCTCATAGAGACAGGAAGAGCATCTAAGAATTTGATGGTCACTCCAGATACCAGCACTATGCCCAGTTAGAAGATGATTTCTGTCTCCAACTTGGGCTGAACCTCACTGTGCCAGATCACACCTTGACAACTCAAGTGATTTCATCTTAAATGTTGTCCTACACCCATTTATGGATTTTGTAAATCTTTTTACAGGTTAGAAATGACAAGGAATTTATCTACAGGAATCTCGACCACAATGCACCAGCTTTGTTGACTCTGTCCAGATATTTATGAAGTGGAGCAAGGGATTCACTCGATCATCCTTCCGGCTCAGACTGTGGGGAGGGGTTGACCGACTGCCATGCCCATCATTTTACACAGGGGAGAGGCCATTCAGCTGCTCAGACTACAGGGATAGATTCACTGAGTCATCTCAGCTGAAGGTACATCAGCAATTTCACACTGGACAAGGCCATTCACCTGTTCTGTGTGTAAGAAGGGATTCAATCGGTCTTCCGACCTGTGGACACGCCAGTCAGTTCACCCTGGGCAGAGGCTGGTTGTCTGCTGAATTTGTGCGGAGGGATTCACTAAGTCATCTGATGTAATGGCTCACCAGCGAGTTCACACCGGGGAGCGGCCGTTCACCTGCTCAGTCTGTGGTAAGGGATTCATTAAATCATCTAAACTGAAGATACATCAGCGAGTTCACACTGGAGAGAGGCCATTCACCTGCTCAGACTGTGGGAAGGGATTCACTCAATCATCCAGTCTACTGATACACCAGCAATTTCACACTGGGGAGAGACCGTTCATCTGCTCAGTCTGTGGGAAGGGATTCACTCGATCAGCTGACCTTGATAGACACCACCAAGTTCACACTGGGGAGAAGCCGTTCACCTGCCCAGACTGTGGGAAAGGATTCACTTTATTATCTCAACTACGGAGACACCAGTCAGTTCATACTGGGGAGAGGCCGCTCACTTGCTCAGACTGTGGGAAGGGATTCACTCGGTCATCCCAACTACTGGCACATCAGCGAGTTCACAACGGGGAGCGGCCGTTCACCTGCTCGGACTGTGGGAAGGGATTCATTAAATCATCTAAACTGAAGATACATCAGCGAGTTCACACTGGAGAGAGGCCATTCACCTGCTCAGACTGTGGGAAGGGATTCACTCAATCATCCAGCCTACTGATACACCAGCAATTTCACACTGAGGAGAGACCGTTTACCTGCTCAGTCTGTGGGAATGGATTCACTCGATCAGCTGACCTTCATAGACACCACCAATTTCACACTGGGGAGAAGCCGTTCACCTGCCCAGACTGTGGGAAAGGATTCACTTTATTATCTCACCTACGGAGGCACCAGTCAGTTCACACTGGGGAGAGGCCATTCACCTGCTCAGAATGTGGGAAGGGATTCATTCAGTCATCCCAGCTACGGGCACATCAGCGAGTTCACACTGGGGAGTGGCCGTTCACCTGCTCAGACTGTGGGAAGGGATTCACTCGATCATCCACCCTAATAGCACACCAGCGAGTTCACACTGGAGAGAGACCATTCACTTGCTCAGTCTGTGGGAAGGGATTCGCTCGATCAGCCGACCTTCATAGACACCACCAATTTCACACTGGGGAGAAGCCGTTCACCTGCCCAGACTGTGGGAAAGGATTCACTTTATTATTTCACCTACGGAGACACCAGTCAGTTCACACCGGGGAGAGGTCGTTCACCTGCTCAGTGTGTGGGAAGGGATTCAATCAGTCATCTCATCTGCTGAGGCATCAGCAAGTTCACACTGGGGAGAGGCCGTTCACCTGCTCAGTGTGTGGGAAGGGATTTGCTCAGTCATCTCATCTACTGAGACACCAGCAAGTTCACACTGGGTAGAGGCTGTTCACCTGCTCAGACTTTGGGAAAAGTTTCTCTCAGCCATTTCCACCAAATGTGCATCATTGAGTTCACCCTGGGGAGAGGCTGTTCACCTGCTGTAAATGTGGGGAAGGATTCTCTCAATATTCTAACCTTGTGACACATTACCGGGTTCACCTGAGGAGAAAGTTTCAATGAGCTGCATGCTGGATATTTGTCCATCACTGTTGCTGAATGCAATTTCGAGAGTGACTGTCGGTGCTGAACTCTGCAATTATTGCTGCTGCTCACCACACCCAGTTCTGCACCCTGGTCACTGGGCATGGGAGGAGTTTCTTCTGCTGCACGTTCACCTTTAATGGGACTGGAGTTTAATATTCTGGATCTGAGACAAATAAATCAGTTCTATTTTAAACTCTGTCTCCGGTACTTAGTGAATTTATAACATACCTAGTGTACAGTAGAGCGTCAACTCAGGCTGGCTGGACCCTGCCAGTGATTCTGTTCCATGACAGTCCTTTTAAATCCTCCCCTATTGTTCATCTCTCACTCTCCCTGTGGTGATGGGTTCCAAAAGTCACCACTCTGTGGGTGAAGAGGTTTCCCTTGAATTTCCTGCAGACTGAAGAAGTTGAGCTGACTGCAGTTCTGTTTGAGATGTTCTTCGCCCCTCTAATCTCTGGGCTGAAGAAGAATGACATTGGGAGTTAACATCCTTATTCACGACTCATTTCCACATTATGGGTCATTTTCCCTGCTTCTGAAGAGTTGTCCACTGTCCTCTAAAGACTGAAAGCAGAAAGGGAAGCCATCAGTTAGTTGTTCAACGGAGCAGGGTCAGAAACCAGAGGCGGGTCCACGCAGGGCAGAGCTTGGGGCTCTGGATGATGGTTGGGGTAAGAACGCATGGTGAGGAGAAGGGAATCAGCAGTGGGGTGTGGCAACGAATGACAGAGTAGCAATATTTCGAAGCCGATTGACAGAGAAAATAATTCGGTTGTCTGACTGATGACACAAACAATGCCTGTGGTGAGGTGCTCCACTGGTCGAGGAACATGTGTGTGCGGGGAATGGTTTTATCTATTGAAGGGGTTGTTGCTGCTTGTTTATCCTGTAATATTATATCTGGATGGTTATCATTTGTAGTATTAGTAGTAATGTATTGATTATCATATAATTTGTAAGATTTTGACTCTGAAACTGAATCAGGCTTGAATTTATGGTGCTTCAATGAAGTTGTGGTCATTCATGAGTTTGTATTTTAAAGCAAGATTTTGGTGAATGATATTTGCCACTTGATTGTACCTTTGTAAGTAATCAGATTGAGTTAAACTGCTGCAGGATCCTGGAATGTGTTGGATCGTGTCTGGTTTCTCTTGCATTTTCTGCACTTACTGCGTTGTTTGTATTTCATGTATTTTCAATTTTGTTTTTCCTTTTGTTAACCACCTTGTCCTGCATTTCTGCAAGGAACCCCTCTGTTTCTGGGAAGAGGTCTCCAAAACTCAGTCAGGTGCTCGATGCTTCCTTGTCAACATCTCGTCTGCTCAGATTGTTGGGATGTCTCCCATGGAGGGTCATACTCATTCCACTGGTTAATGTTTTCTTCCACAGTTATGATTCATTTTTTCTGAATTAGCCTCTCATTTGAGTTTCTGGGCTGTATTCCTTATCATGATTGCATACACACACAGGGAGTGCTGAATCCTGTTCAGTTTTGATGAAAAAATATACTTTCAAGTTTTATCTGACTGTTGTGTGATTTTTGTTTTTCATGTATGTTATTTCTCTTCCTCCTTCTGTCCAAGGTAGTGTTAATCTAAGTGGGTTTGAGTGTAAATAGTCTTTTCTAAAGTTATCACTTCAGTTTTTATTTACCTTTGGAAATTTTGCTGATTGAAATTGAATCGAGATATTTTCATTAAAATAAAGTCAATGTCGGTATTGATGAAATTGTTTATTGCTGTTGTTGTATTTGTTAACTATTGAGCTCTGATTGGCAGGTTTTTAAGCCTTGAACTATATTTTGTCAAATGTTTTCCCTGTTTCGCACTACTTTTTACTGTCTTTGCTTGTTGATATT
This sequence comes from Mobula birostris, assembly GCF_030028105.1. Taxonomy (NCBI): domain Eukaryota; kingdom Metazoa; phylum Chordata; class Chondrichthyes; order Myliobatiformes; family Myliobatidae; genus Mobula; species Mobula birostris. The sequence goes on from NC_092382.1 coordinate 8,194,518, forward strand.
CCAGATACATGGGTATCAAGAGTCCCGATGTAGGGTTTTGGCCGGAAATGTTGAATCCCATCCATAGATGCTGCCTGACATGCTGAGCTCCTCCAGCACTTTGTGTGTATTTCTCTAGATCTCTAGCATCTGCAGGTCCTCTTGTTTCCCAGATACTTATATGTTTCTTGAAAGAACAAGCCAAGAACAAGCTGTTAGTGGGGTTGTGTGGCTCTGTTGGTAAAATTTTAAATAAAATCATTAGAAAGAGGTTGCACAGGGTTGGAAGGTGTAGAATCTGTGGGTAGAATTAAGGGACAGCAAATGTAAAAGAAATCCCTGTTGGGAATTGTATAGAAACCCCCAAACAGTCGTAAGTATGTGGTCCACAAAGTACAATGGGAGATTAAAAATGCTTGCCAAAAGGGCATCTTACAATAGTCATGCAGGATTGTCATGCAGGTGAAAAGGAAAATTAGTGTATTGTTCTCAACTGGAGGCATTCCTAGAATGCCTACAGAATGCTTTTTTAGAGCAGCTCGTGGTTGAGCCCACTTGGGGATCAGCTATTCTGGATTGGGTGTCGTAATGAGCCAGAATTAATTAGGTCACTTACGTTCAAAGAACCCTTAGGGGCAAGTGATCTAAATATGATCAAATTCACCCTGACATTAGAGAAGGAGAAACTAAAGTCAGATGTGGAATAAATGTGAGGCTGCTTAACAAGATCACTGCTCATGGAATTACAGGAAAGATACTTGTATGGGTCGAAGATTGGATCGGCTGACTGACAAGGGAGAAAGAGTCAGAATAATGTGGAGAATTCTGTTTTGCTGTCAGTAACTAATGGTGTTCCATAGGGGTCAGTATTGAGACCCCATGTTTTCATATTAAATCTGAATGATATGGATGACAGAATTGATACCTGGGTGATGAACTTTGCAGTTGATACAAAGATAGGTACGGGACAGGTAGTTTGGAGGAAAGCCGGAGTCTGCAGAAGGACTTTGATAGGGTTGGAGAACAGACAACGAAGTAGCAGATGAAATACAGTGTATGCAAATGTCCGGTCATGTACAATTGGTAGAAAGAATAAAGACGGAGAGAAAAAAAATAAATGGGAGAAAATACAAAAATCAGAAATAGGTACTTGGGAGTCGGTGAGCAGGAGCCCCTGAAGGTTTGCTTGCAGATTGAGTTGATTAAGGATGACAACTGTAATGTTCGCATATAAGAGCAAGGATGTGACACTGTAGCTTTATAACACATTGGTCAGATCGCTCTTGGCATATTGTGACCAGTTTCCGACCTCCTGTCTGAGAAAAAGATGTGCTCGTATTGGAGCGCGTCCGGAGAAGGTTCATGAGAATGATTCTAGGAATGAAAGGGTTAACGTATGAGGAGCGTTGACCCTGTACTCACTGGTCTAGACCAAAGAGAGGGGATCTCATTGAAATCTATTAAATATTGAAAGGCCTGGACAGAGTGGCTATGAAGAAGATGCACCCTACGCTGTGTGAGTCTGGGACCAGAGGCCGCGGCCTCAATGTACAGAGCATCCACTGAGAGCAGAGCTGAGAAGGAATTTCTTGAGTCAGGGAGTGGTAAATCTTTGGAATTCATTGCCACGGATGGAGTAGAGGCCAAGTCAGTGAGTGTATTTTAAATGGATGTTCACAGATTAAGGGGAGAAGGCAGGAGAATGGAGTTGAGAGGGATAATGAATTGGACATGAAGGAATGGTGGAGCAGACTTGATTGGCTGAGCAGCCTCTGTCTCATATCTCATAGCTCATAGTCTGAAGAAGAGTCTAGTGAGGTTGCATTAGGGTTAGGGTATCCGCGCCTGGACTATTGTATTCAGTTTTGGTCGTTCTGCTGTAGGAGAGAGGACGTCAATCTGGAATGAGTGCGGAGGAGATTTACGAGAATGGTGCCAGTACTCGAGGGACTGAGTTCTGGAGAGAGGCTGGGCAGGTTGGGACTTCACACCTTGAACTGCAGGAGATTGAGGCTGACATGATGCAGGTGTCCCAGACCCTGAGTGTACAGAAATGGGGAACGTGCGCAGTCCTTTGCCCCACTTTTGTGGAATCAACAACCAGACGGCACCGGTTCAAGGTGAGAGAGGAATGATTTAATAGGGATGCCAGGGGAAGACTATTAATCCACTCTCCCTTCTGGTTCATTGTTTAACTAACTCGATGAGTCCACTTGCAGGTTAAATGAGCAACACCTCATATTACATCCGGGTAGTTTACAACCCGACGGCATGAACATCGATATCTTTAACTTCTACCGCCACCTTTTCTTTTCATCAACCCACACGCCCGTCTCCTCCATTCTGTCTCCCCACTTCTCTTCTCCACTGTGGATCGTCTCCCTCTGGTTCCTCTTTTACTTCCTTTTTTCCCCATGGTCCGCTCTCCTATCCTATCAGATTCCTTCTTTTCAGCCCTTTGCATTTTCCACCTCCCACCTCACAGTGTCTCACTTCATCTCCCACCTCCCCCACCCACTTCATCTCCCACTTCCCCCACCCACTCACCTTCACTCTCACCTGACTTCACCTGTCATCTACCAGCTTGGACTCTTTCCACTCCCGCACCATCTTGTTCCAGCTTCTCCCCACTTCCAGTCGTGATGAAGGGTCTCTGCAGGAAATCTGTTTTGATTTATCCACCACTATAGAAGCTACCTGACCTCCTGACTTCCTCCAACATTTTGTGTTTGTTACTCTGCATCTCCAATATCTGCAGAATCTCATCGGGACAGAGTGCAGAATGCAGAGACTACATCGGGTCTCACTAATGTCGAGGAGGCCACACCTGGAAAACTGGAAACAGCCGATGACCCCAACAGGCACGATGTTGAAAAGTTGCCTCATGTGGAAGGACTGTTTGGGGCCCTGACTGGTGGTGGGGAGAGTGGTTTGGGGCAGGTCTGGCACTTCATCCACTTGCAGAGTTGGCTTCCAGCCCCCTACACCCCTTCCTTATCGCTGTAAACTGCTCCCTCTTGTGGACAACACTGCCACCCGGTGGTGATTTGCCACAATAACAGGAGCCCCTGATTTGTGGACTCCATTGTCACCGGGTGACGCTCTGCCGCAGGAACACTGAGAGACAGAAATGTGACGCTGCAGACTGCTGAAATGTTTATTCAAGATTCAAGGTAGTTTAATTCCATTTCCAGCAGACAAATCTGAATGGGATCAAAATAATTATTACTCCGGCTCCAATGCAGCACAAAAACACAATAGTAAAAACATATATCCACAGCTTGTAAACTGTGCACGGATTGATTGTATGTCCATAAAGTGACGCTCGGTATAGTCAAGTCAAGTCACTTTTTATTGTGATTTCGATCATAAACTGCTGTTACAGTGCACAGTAAAAACAACATACCTCCAGGACCATGGTGCTACATGAAACAACACAAAACTACACTAGGCTAAGTGACACAACGCAAAGCTACACTAGACTACGTAAAATAACCCAAAAACTACACTTGACTACAGACCTACACAGGACTGCATGAGGTGCACAAAACAGTGCAGGGCAGTACAATAAATAATAAACAAGAAAATAGGCACAGTAGAGGACAAATTACAATATAATAATAAATGATAAAATAATAAATAAAAGTATGCCTGCATATAAGATGACAGACAGGAAATGATAAAGTCGAGGTGTTTGGTGTGTGGAAGGGTGGGTTAGTTGGGTAGAGACATTTATCAGCCTAACTGCTTGGGGAAAGTAGCTGTCCCAGAGGCTGGCCGTCCTGGTGAGGATGCTGCGTAGTCTACCCAGATGGGAGTGGGACAAACAGTCCATGAGTGGGATGGGTGGAGGTTGATCATGAAAATCAGGCTGGTGTTTGATCTCAAGAGAGGGAATTTGGAACATACCAATGAGATGCCTTTTTGAACAGCTTGTAATTGTGCCCATTAGGGAAAAGTTAATTTTGGATTGGGTGTTGTGTAATGAACCAGGTTTGATTACGAAGCTTATGGTAAAGGAAACGTGGACTTGGTGATCATAACATGTTACAATTCACCCTGCACTTTGAGAGGGGAAAGGTACAACACGATGCATCATTATTAGTGGAGTGAGGGGAACTACGGAGGTATGGGAGAAGAGCTCACCAAAGTTGATTGGAAGGGGACACTAGCATGGATGATGGCAGAATAGTAATGGCTGTTTTCCTGCCTCTCTAGCCTCAACCTGCCTCTGCCTTTCCACAGCCTCCATCTTTAATTTTTCTAACTTGTACGGGAGCCTAAGCTCACTAGGCTTACTTCCAGGAAACACCTCCAACTCCTCCACTTTAAACACACCCTCAGATACATAATGTTCAGCTATTATCCTCTGCATCTGTGACCTCCTCATTGTCGATTTCACCTTAGCAAGTTTTAACCTTTTTGCAATACTCAACATATCAATCCTTCTGGTGTCCTTTAGTGCCTCAGAGGTTGGTGCTTCCAGAAATCTATCAACATCCATTGCTGCTGATTTTCCACACACAAATAAATCAAAAGGGATTTCTCCAATGAAATCGATAATTAATCAATACGCCTCCAAATCTGTTCCTATCCAGGATGCAGGCCCAAATTTTGTTATGAACCGTAACGCTTTAGAAATGAGCCGGACGCAATAGACTACACTTAGAGTCTGTTTTTGATGTTAAATCCACTATCTTTATTCGTATCTACTAACAATATAGTAATTAGCAAGATAAACAAAAGTTAACAGTGTTATGTGTACTTGTGTGTAAATATAACTCCCAAACTATTGAGCTCAGGGGAAACCAGGCTTGGAGTCTTGAGATGGTGAACTATGAAAGTTCAGTTCAACCACAGAATAGGTGATGAGAGAGAGATATTTGTAGTGCAGGGTAAATGTCAAGAGAAGGCAATTCTGTCGAATTCCACAGTGGTAAAACGAAAGAACAGTCGCTGTAGATTTTATCTGTCGTCGTTCCAAATCCACATACAAATTATCACTGAAGGTGACTTGTCACAAGGGGTATCGTCTTCAAGTGAATTCCCACACCACACCCAGGCAAGGGTTAACACATAAGTGGTCTTCACAGGATACCCCAAATCAGATCCACTCGTATGGATCAAACGAGGTGACAACCTCACATTTGATGTTCGCTGAATCGATAATTAACCCACCCTTGTGGGCATAGGAAAGTTCTAAACAGTGACCCTTGGCCACTAGTTCCCTTGTTTTGATCCTTCCATTTATCCTCCTTCATCTCAGTCTGACTCTGAGTGTCTGTGTCCTCGGTTAAAACTAAACAAGCTGTGAGTGATGTAAACAAGCTGCAAGTCAGACTGATTTCCATTCTTAATCTCTCTCTCTCTCTCAAAATGACAGTCCACAGGAAACGAAATCTAGGGATTCATAACAACGGCCACTCCCCATTGTGAACTGACTGGTGTGCCAGTAGGTTGGATGACCGAATGAATCCTTTCCCACATTCTGAGCTGGTGAATGGCTTCTCCCCAGTGTGAACTCGCTGATGTCTCTGTAGGTTGGATGACTGAGTGAATCTCTTCCCACAGACTGAGCAGGTGAACGGTTTTTCCCCAGTGTGAACTCGCAGATGTGTCAGTAGGGTGGACGATTGAGGGAATCCTTTCCCACATTCTGAGCAGGTAAACGGCCACTCCCCAGTGTGAACTGACTGGTGTGCCAGTAGTTGGGATGACCGAGTGAATACATTCCCACATTCTGAGCAGGTGAATGGCTTCTCCCCAGTGTGAACTCGCTGATGACTCTGTAGGGTGGATGAATCAGTGAATCTCTTCCCACAGACTGAGCAGGTGAACGGCTTCTCCCCTGTGTGAACTAATTGGTGTCTCTGTAGGTTGGATGAATCAGTGAATCTCTTCCCACAGACTGAGCAGGTGAACCGCTTCTCCCCAGTGTGAACTCGCTGATGTCTCTGCAGGGCGGATAACTGAGTGAATCCCTTCCCACATTCTGAGCAGGTGAATGGCTTCTCCCCAGTGTGAACTCGCTGATGAATCTGTAGTTTGGATAACTGAGTGAATCCCTTCCCACATTCTGAACAGGTGAACGGCTTCTCCCCAGTGTGAACTCGCTGATGACTCTGTACGGTGGATGAATCAGTGAATCTCTTCCCACAGACTGAGCAGGTGAACGGCTTCTCCCCAGTGTGAACTCGCTGATGTCTCTGTAGGTTGGATGAATCAGTGAATCTCTTCCCACAGACTGAGCAGGTGAATGGCTTCTCCCCAGTGTGAACTCGCTGATGACTCTGTAGTGTGGATAACCAAGTGAATCTCTTCCCACAGACTGAGCACGTGAACGGCTTCTCCCCAGTGTGAACTCGCTGATGTGCCATTAGGTTGGATGACTCAGTGAATTCCTTCCCACAGTCTGAGCAGGTGAACGGCCGCTCGCCGGTGTAAACACGCTGGTGAGCCATTGTGTCAGATGACTGAGTGAATCCTTTCCCACAAATTCAGCAGATGACCAGCCTCTGCTCGATGTGAACTGACTGGTGTGTCGACAGGTGGGAAGACCGACTGAATCCTTCCTCACACACAGAATAGATGAATGGCCTTGTCCAGTGTGAACTTGCTGATGTACCTTCAGTTGTGATGACCGAGTAAATCCATTCCCACTGTCCGAGCACGTGATCAGCCTCTCCCCTGTGTAAAATAATGGGTGTACCAATTGGTCAAATGAACGAGTGAATCCCTCCCCACCTTCTGAGCAGGAAGGATGGCTGATTGAATCCCTTGCTCCTTTTCTTAAATGTCTAGACAGAGACAGCAAAACTGGCGTGTCGTGTTTGAGATTCCTGGGGACAAATTCCTTCTCATTTTTAATCTGTAAAAAGAATAACAAAATCCATTAGTGTGTGTAGGACAACATTTCAGATGAGATTACTTGAGTTGCCAAGGTTTGATCTGGTATCACACTGTTACAGTGAGATTCAACCCGAGATGGACAGAGAAATCATCTTCTAACTGGGCACAGTGCTGGTATCTGGAATGACCATCAATTCTCTGATGCTCTTCCTGTCTCTATAAAAATGGGGCATTTCTGCCATCTCCAATCTGTGACCTGGCTCAGTTTGACTCTCTCCATTGGTATTATTCCCTGTTCCTGCTGAGCAGCATGGGTGCCTGGCCCCACAGTAACTGAAACAGTATCACGCAAATAGTCTTTCTTGACATGCATTTGGGATTTTCTTTTACATATGATTAACTTAAAGTGCCACAGTGTTAACGCCATATAAAAAAATTCCTGCTGAGATGAATGGTTGGTCTGCACAGCTGTGAAAAGGACTTAAAGTGAATTTTTGTATTATTTCAGGTTCTTGGGCCATCTGGTTTGTGCTGAACTATTTAAACTGCCCACTCCCATACCCCTACCATCCAGGCACCTACTCAAACCTCTTAAATGTTGAAATCGTGCTTGCATGCACCACTTGTGCTCTTTGCTCATTCCACACCTGGATGATCGTCGGTGTGAAGAAGTTTCCCCTCATGTTCCCCTTAATGTTTCACCTTTCCCCCTTAACCCATGGCCTCTGGTTGTAGTCCCACACCATCTCAGTGGTAAAATCCCTATCTATGTCCCTCATAATAGTGGTATACCCCAATCAAATCTCCCCTCAATCTTTTATGTTCCAAGGAATAAAGTCCTGACCTGTTCGATCTTTCCTTATAACTCAAGTCCTACAGACCTGGCAACATCCTTGTGAATTTTCTCTGAACCTCTTTTACATCTTTCCTGTAGGTTGGTAACCAAAACCGCACACAATACTCCAAATTAGGCTTCACCAGTGCCTTCTACAAGTCAACATAACATCCGTCTATTGTTGTCAGTACTCTAGTTCATGAAGGCCAATGGGCTGAAATCTTTCTTTCTGTCTCTATCTAACTGTGATACCACTTTCAGTGAATTAAAGACTTGTATTCCCAGGACCCTTTCTTACTACAATACTCCTCCATGCCTGACCAGTCACTGTGAAAGACCTCCCTTGGTAGGTCATACCAAAGTGCAATACCTCACACTTGTCTGCATTAAATTACATTTTCCATTTCCCAAACCATTTTCCCAGCTGGTCCAGATCATACTGCAAACCATGATACTCTTCCTCGCTGACGACTACACCACCAATCTTGGTGTCAGCTACAAATTTTCTGATCCAGTTAACCACCCTATCATCCAGATTACTGATATAGATGACAAACAATAACAGATACAGCACTGATCCCTGTGGCACACCGCTAGTCACAGGATGCGGTCAAGAGGCAGCCATCTGCTACCACACACTGGCTTCTCCCAAAGACAGTGTCTCATCCAATTTACTATCTCATCTTGAGTGCTGAGTGACCAAACCTTCTTGATCCACCTCCCATATTCCACCTCTGTAATCTGTACAGGGTCTAGGAATTTGATGCTGCTTTGCCTCACTTCTATAGACTCTGTGTTCATCTCGTGAGTAAAAAAAAATCTCCCACATCTATTTTGTCTCCTCATATGGATTACCATTCTGATCTTGCAGAGGATTAATTTTTTCCCTTGCAATCTTTTCACTCTTAACATATCTGCAGAATCCATGAGGATTCTCCTTCATCTTGCCTGCTGGGGTAACCTCATGCCTTCTTTGTCTTTCATAAGTGTTCACTTGAATTTCCTGTATCTCACAAGTACCCCATTTGTTCCAATCTGCCTGTACCAGGTATGCACCTCCTTTTTATTGATCTGGGAGATGAAAGCCAAAGGGGTGATAGAGCTGCTATGGGAGGTGGTGGTGGGGGAGGGTCAAACTGAAGTTGCAGGGGGAATGGGAGCCTGAATAACAGAATAGATAGTGCAGGGTTTGCGGAGACAGTTGTTGTTCAGTCCTCAGACAAAGTCAGGAATGAAAAAGTTGAGCATGGTGCAGTGAATATGCTGAGCCCTGTATATTTCAATACAAGGAGCAGCGTAGGAAAGGCAGATGTGTTCAGGGCATGGATCAACACCTGGAATTATGACACTAGGATCTGGCAACTGTGGCCTGGGACAGGCTGCTTTATGGCAAAGGTGTGCTTGGTAAATTGAGGCCTTCAAAGCAAAATTTTGAAAGTACAAAGCGGGTATGTGCTTGTCAGAATAAAAGGTAAAGATAGAAACTGTAGGGAACCTTAGATTTCAAGAGATATTGAGACCCTGATGAAGCACAAAATGGAGTTGCATAACAGGGATAGGCAGGCAGGTTGAAATGGAGTATAAGAAATAAATCAGGATGGCGAAAAGAAGGCATGAGATTCCCCTTGCAGAAAAGATGAAGGATAATCCTCAGGGATTCTGGAGATAGATTAAAAGCAAAAGGATTGCAAGGCACAAAGTTGGTCCTCTGGAAGACCGGAATGGCAATCCATGGCTGGAACCAAAGCAGATGGGGGAAGATCTTAAATATTTTTTTCATTTCTATTTACTCAGATGGACACAGTGTCAATGAGAGTGTGGAAAAGCGGCATTAAAATCGTGGACCCTGTACAGATTAAAGAAGAGGGTGGATAAATCTCCAGGGCATGACAAGGTGCTCCCTCGGTCCCCATGGGAGGCAAGTGCAGAAATTGTCGGGCCCCAGCAGAGATAATTAATTCATCCTTAGTAACGGGAGAGTTATCAGAGGATTGTAGGATAGCCAAAGTTATTTCACTGTTCAACATAGAACATAGAGATCTACAGCATATTCCAGGCCATTCAGCCCACAATGTTGTTCCAACCATGAAACTTACTCTGGAAACTGCCTGGAATTTCCCTAGCACATAGACCTCTATGTTTCTAAGCTCCATGTACCTATCTAAGAGGCTGTTAAAAGACCCTATTTTATCTGCCTCGGCCACCACTGCTGGCAGTGCATTCCACACACCCACCACTCTCTGTGTAAAAAAACTTACCACTGACATCCCCTCGGTACATATTTCCAAGCAGCTTAAAACTATGCCCCTCGTGTTAGCCATTTCAGCCCTGGGAAAAGCCTCTGGCTATCCACATGATCAATGCCCCTCATCATCTTATTCACCTAAAAAAAAGCTTTGTTGGAAGTAGGCAAAATTATGAGGGTATAGATAGGGTAAATGCAAGCAGCTTTTTGCACTGATGTTGGGTGGGACGACAACCAGAGGTCATGGGTAAGTGACTTCCCCATTTATACAACACAATACAGGCCCTTTGGCCCACAATGCTGTGCCAGACATTACTTACTTCAGAAATTCCCTAGAGTTCCCCATAGCCCTGTATTTTTCTACGTGCCATGTACCTATCCAGGATCCTCTTAAAAGACCCTATTTTATCCGGCTTCATCACAGCTGCCGCAGCCCATTCCACGCACTCACCACTCTGTGTAAAAAAACTTACCCCTTGTGGTGATATCACGTGTCAGGACGTGACTGGACAGAGTTACTAACATGAGCAGAAATCAAGAATGATAGAGAAGCATGGCAGTGTAAGACGTGGTTTTGCTGCTGTTAAGTAGAAGTTCAATTCTGCAGAATATGGTTTGTTATTAGTAACCCACGGTACGTATAAAGAACACAACACCCCTGACATCTCCTTCGTACCTACTTCCAAGCACCTTAAAACTGTGCCCTCTCTGCAGATTTTCTCTTGGTTGTGATTGGAGGCAGAACGAAGGTGATTTTCACAACAGCTGATGTAAAAGATTTTGTTCCCTTTCTCCGAGTTCCCAATCCTTGCATTTAGACAGCTGGAGCTCAGCTCTGTCTGAGAGATCCATCGGTTCCCATTCCCTCTCAGCCGGAAGCTCCCCGGAGCCCGTGTACGGATGGTGGGGCTGAGAGAGAGGGAAGAGAGCAGGACTGTCCCAGGATTTCGGGTCACGGAGTCCGGAGCTCACAGCAACTGTCCCGAAGTCGGTGTTGAAACCCCACCAATCTCCCTTCTCCCCACCCCGCAACAGTCTCCCTACAGCCGATCTCCTTAAGCTTACCGTGTACTGCGCGCATGCGTGATATTCGGCAACGGAACAGCCCTGACGCTTGCGCATTTGATCGGTGCTTCGGCGACGGCGAACTTTATATTGCAGGGCTTTATTGGTAATCACGGTGCCATTAAAAGTTTCTGCAAGCACCAGTTCCACGTCCATAGCTTTTTTTTGTGTGTGTAGAAAATTCAGCAGCTGTTTTAACGCAGAAAGCGGCTCCCATAAACAATATACTCAATATCAACGTGTATCTAATGCCAAAGTACAATCCCCTTACAGATGTAGATATAAAACACAAGAGATTCTGCAGTTGCTGGAAATACAGAGACGCACACACACACAAAATGCTAGAGGAACTTTGCAGTTCAGGCAGCGACTAAGCAGAGGAGTACTCAGTGTAGGCATGCTGAAGGGGCTCGGCAGAAATGTTGTCTATTTATTCCTCTCCACATTCGTTGCCTGATCTGCTGATTTATTCCGGTATTTTGCAGAACCCACTTTTTTTTTCAATCAATGTTTCTAAATGTTTCTCATCTTTGATTTATAGGCACATCCTGCTGGTCAGATTCCTCCTCCTCCCCATAAACTCTAGACCCCATCGCTCTCTGGAGCCTCAAAGCCCTGACTCAGGCTGGCATCTCATTGGTTTCTGAATCTGCTCCGTCGAAGATTCATTCGCTAGTCTGCTGTCAGACTTTAGAGGCGCATTGCAACAACCCAGCTGTCTGAGGCACAGTCCTTTGAAATGAGTGAAAATGACCAAAAACGTTGAAAAGAGCAGCGAAGAAGGAGTTTAGCTAAATTATTTCACAGCACTGAAGAACTTCAAATACACAGGGAGCTCATCGTCTTATTCAGCCTGGAGAAAATCATGCAGGTGTATAAGATGATGAGAGATATTGGTCGTGTGAATAGCCAGAGGCTTTTTCCCAGGGCTGAAATGCCTAACACGAGGGGCATAGTTTTAAGGTGCTTGGACCCAGGCGCACAGGAGATGTCAAAGAGTGGTGGGTGTGTGGAATGCACAGCCAGAGACATTGGTAGACGTGGATACAATAGGGTCTTTTAAGACACTTGGACAATCGACAATAGGTGCAGGAGTAGGCCATTCAGCCCTTAGAGTCAGAACCACCTTTCACTGTGATCATGGCTGATCGCCCACAATCAGTATCCAGTTCCTGCCTTCTCCCCATAACCTTTGATTCCACTATCTTTAAGAACTCTATCCATCTCTTTCTTGAGAGCATCCAGAGACTTGGCCTCCACAGCCTTCTGGGGCAGAACATTCCATATATCCACCATTCTCTGGGTGAAGAAGTTTTTCCTCAACTCCGTTCTAAATGGCTTACCCCTTATTCTTAAACTGTGGCCTCTGGTTCTGGACTCACCCATCAGCGGGAACATGCTTCCTGCCTCCAGCGTGTCCAATCCCTTAATAATCTTATGTTTCGATAAGATCCCCTCTCATCCCTCTAAATTCCAGAGTATACAAGCCCAATCGCTCAAATCTTTCAACATATGACAGTCCCGCCATCCTGGGAATTAATCTTGTGAACCTACGCTGCACTCCCTCAATAGCATGAATGTCCTTCCTCAAATCTGGAGACCAAAACTGCACACAGTACTCCAGGTGTGGTTTCACCAGGGCCCTGTACAACTGCAGAAGGACTTCTTTGCTCTAATACTCAATTCCTCTTGTTATGAAGGCCAGCATGCCATTAGCTTGCTTCACTGTCTGCTGTACCTGCATGCTTGCTTTCAGTGACTGATGTACAAGAACACCTAGATCTTGTTGTACTTCCCCTTTTCCTAACTTGACACCATTTAGATCGTAATCTGCCTTCCTGTTCTTGCCAGCAAAGTGGATAACCTCACATTTATCCACATTAAACTGCATCTGCTATGCATCCGCCCACTCACCCAGCCTGTCCAAGTCACCCTGCATTCTCATATGTCCTGCTCACATTTCACACTGTCACCCAGCTTTGTGTCATCAGAAAACTTGGTGATGTTTTAATCCCTTCATCCAAATCATTAATATATATTGTAAACAGCTGTGGTCCCAGCACTGAACCCTGCGGTACCCCACTGGTCATCGCCTGCCATTCTGCCATTAATCGCTACTGTTTGTTTCCTGTCTACTAACCAATTTTCTATCCATGTCAGTACCCTACCCCCAATACCATTTGCTCTAATTTTGCACACTAACCTCCTATGTGGGACCTTATCAAAGGCTTTCTGAAAGTCCAGGTACACTACATCCACTGGCTTTCCCATGTCCATTTTCATAGTTACGTTCTCAAAAAATTCCAGAAGATTAGTCAAGCATCATTTCCCCATCGTAAATCCATGCTGACTCGGACCTATCCTGCCACTGCTATCCAAATGTGCCACTATTACATCTTTCACAATTGATTCCAGCATCTTCCCCACCACTGATGTCAGACTAACTGGTCTATAATTGCCTGTTTTCTCTCTCCCTCCTTTCTTCAAAAGTGGGATAACATTAGCTACCCTCCAATCCACAGGAACTGATCCTGAATCTATAGAACATTGGAAAATGATTACCAATAGACAGGTACATGGAGCTTAGGAAAATAGAGGGCAATGCGGTCGGGAAATTCCAGGCAGTTTCTGGAGTAGGTTACATGATCGGCACAACATTGTGAGCCGAGGGGCCTGTAATCTGCTCTCGATTTCTGATTCTATGAAGTTCAAGGGAAATCTCTTCTCCTGCAGAGTAGTGACGAGTTGCAACCTGTCATCATGGGGAGAGTGAGAGGTGAAGTGAACGACAGGGCTAGATTTTACAATACTGATATGGAACAGAAACATGGGCAGGGACCAGACGGACTGAGTGGCCTCTCTAGTGTACAGAGTGAGTGTGGCAGAGACAGTAAGTATCTGTGACATGAGATTTGAAACAGAACTGATTTATCTTTTACAGATCCACAATATTAAACATCAGTCTAGTTTAAGGCTAACATCAGAAGAACGTTGGATTTGATAAGGTACACCATGCAAGGCTTATTGAGAAAGTAAGGAGGCCTGGGATCCAAGGGGAGATTGCTTTGTGGATCAAGAGCTGGCTTGCCCACAGAAGGCAAAGAGTGGTTGTAGACAGGTCATATTCTGCATGGAGGTCGGTGACCAGTTGTGTGCCTCAGGGATCTGTTCTGGGACCCCTACTCTTTGTGATTTTTATAAATGACCTGGATGAGGAAGTGGACAGATGGGTTAGTAAATTTGCTGATGACAAAAAGGTTGGAGGTGTTGCGGATAGTGTGGAGGGCTGTCAGAGGCTACAGCGGACATTGATAGGATGCAAAACTGGGCTGACAAGTAGAAGATGGAATTCAACCCAGATCAGTGGCTCACTTTGGTAGGTCAAATATGATGGCAGAATATAGTATTAATGGTAAGACTCTTGGCAGTGTGGAGGATCAGAGGCATCTTGTGGTCCGAGTCCATAAGTCACTCAAAGCTGCTACGCAGGTTGACTCTGTGGTTAAGAAGGCGGTACGGTGCATTGGCCTAAATCAACCCTGGGATTGAGTTTAGGAGCCGAGAGGTAGTGTTACAGCTAAATAGGACCCTGGTCAACCCCACTTTGAGTACTGTGCTCAGTTCTGTTCGCCTCACTACAGGAAGGACGTGGAAACCGTAGAAAGAGTGCAGAGGAGATTTACAAGGATGTTGCCTGGATTGGGGAGCATGTCTTATGAGAATAGGTTGAGTGAACATGGCCTTTTCTCCTTGGAGTGACAGAGGATGAGCGGTGACCTGATAGAGGTGTACAAGATGATGAGAGGCATTGATCTTGTGGATAGTCAGAGGCTTTTTACCAGGGCTGAAATATTTGCCACAAGAGGACACAGGTTTAAGGTTCTGAGGAGTAGGTGCAGAGGAGATGTCAGGGGTAAGTTTTTTTTTTGCACAGAGAGTGGTGAGTGTGTGGAATGGGCTGCCAACGATGGTGGTGGAGACGGATATGATAGGGACTTTGAAGAGTCTCCTGGACATGGAAGTTAGAAAAATAGGGGGCTATGGGTAACCCTAGGTAATTTCTGAGGTAAGGATATATTCGGCACAGCATTGTGGCTGAAGGTCCTATGTTCTGCTGTAGTTTTTCTATGTTTCTAATTTCTATTCACATTCCTCCTGCCTCACTGGACAGGAACACTGAAACATCAAGTGAGAAACAGCAGGAAGTGGCCATTCAGCCCCTCTAACCATCAACAGAATGGTGGCTGCTCTCCCATCTCAGCCACATGTTTCTGCCCAATCCTCATTTCCTCGATCCCTCCGGTCTCCACACATCTACCAGCCTCTGTTTTATGTGAGGACGATCACTGAGTCTTCACCACCCTCTGTGGTGGGGATTTACAGACATTCACCACCCTCAGAGTGGAGACATTTCCCCTCATCTCAGTCCCGGACAGTCCACCCCCTTTTTCAGAGACTGGGATCCCTGGTTCAGCCAGTAATGATGTTGTGCATTTCAATGTGTTCACCTCTCAGTCCTCAATTCTATAAATGAAAGGGTTATTGCATTTGATCTTTCTTCATATGATGACCCCACCACTCCAGGGATCAGTCTGGTGAATCTTCATTGCACTCTCTATAACAAATACTCTCTAACCTCTTTGTTAATCCTCTATGGAATTAATTTCCATCTCCTGCAGCCCCGTGTTGCCCCAACCACTCACCTCCCACCCCCGTCACTATTTCCACCTTCCCACCTCCCCCTCACCTGGATCCACCTCTCACTCCCCAGCTCTTGCCCCATCCCCACCCCTCACCTCTTTTCTCGGACTATTTCCCGTCCACTCTCAGTCCAGAGGGAGGGTCTCGGCCCGAAATGTTGACGGTCCATTTCCCTCCACAGATGCTGCCCGACCCACTGAGTTCCTCCGGCAGTTTGTTCTTTGGTCTGTGTGACCCGTGTTAGTGTGGGGAGCGGGATTTTACACCATATTCCCGGTACAGTCTCAACAAAACACAAATAATTGTCACTTTGCCCGGACCATCGGCCCCGCTTGCAGGGCAACAGTCTGCCGGTGTTTGCCCCCCAATGTGGTGAATCGCCACCACCGTGGGCTCAGACATTTCCACAGATGAGCCCCTCCTGTCCCCACCGGGACAAACATCCTGTCCGCCCCCTCTCTCACCGTCTTCATCCTCTCCCTCCCCGGGGAACCGGCATCAAACCGACGGGCCGAGCGGTCTCCTCCTACCTCTCAGCGACACATCAGACTCCGGCCGCAGGAGACGCTTCACAAACGCCCCAACTTCCCTCGGAGGGAAATGGAAATAAATCAGAAAGCGGACATTTACTTTGACGGTTGTCCCGCCGTGACGGAAAGTTCGGGAGACGGAGTCAGCGGGGGTAACGCCCTCTCGGCTGGTCCGCCTCCGCTATTGGCTGGAAGTAGTGATTGACATCACTTCGGACCAATGGGAACAGCGCATCGCGTGACTCCTCTGTTGACAGCGGTGGGGGAGGGTCTGGTCACGTGATTAGTAGCCCAGCCGTTAAACCGACCAAGCTCGAGCTCACCAGCGCGCGGGGCACAAAAGGCCCCGGATGATCGGTTGAGGTGAGAAGGGATCTCCGGGTTGGGGGTCTCACCGGGCGGCGTTTTCAACACCGACTTCGGGTAGTTGCTGTGACTCCGGACTCCGTGACCCGCAATCCCGGGACAGTCCTGCTCTCTTCCCTCTCTCTCAGCCCCACCATCCGTACACGGGCCCCGGGGAGCTTCCGGCTGATGAGGGAATGGGAACCGATGGGTCTCAGACAGAGCTGAGCTCCAGCTGTCTAAATGCAAGGATCGGGAACTCGGAGAAAGGGAACAAAATCTTTTACATCAGCTGTTGTGAAAATCACCTTTGTTCTGCCTCCAGTCACAACCAAGAGAAAATCTGCAGATGCTGGAAATCCGAGCAACACACACAAATTGCTGGAGGAACTCAGCATTAGTACTCTTTTCCATAGATGCTGCCTGGCCTGCTGAGTTCCCCCAGCATTTTGTGTCTGTTGCTTGTTCCACCCCCTCTTGTTCTGGACTTTCTACCCGTGAGAACATGTTTTGTCCCACTCTCTCTGGGTACATAATGATATCAAACACCTTTGCCCTTGGCAACAAGTAGCTTTCACATCACAAATGTGCCAGACTCCAATGAGACAGACTACTGCCCTTCCCTTCATATTCATTGGCATTGCCATCACTGAGTTCACCACCGTCAGTCACCTGGGGGAGGGTTCAGGGGAAATATTTATATACAATACAGAAACTGGTGTTACCTGTGTGTATTGTGGTGATGCAAAAGTTGCTGGAGAATTTGAAAGTGGGAGGAAGTGGAGTGATAGTTTGAAATCTGACTTTTTAAAGCGTCATTTAGCAAGCAAATCAGATATGGACAATGTGCAAAAGCTCTGGTGAGAAAATACTTCATTCCCCGTTACAGGCCTGCTACATAGGTTGTGTGAGAGTGCAGATGAAGTCGATCGAGCCCAGAGGAGATCAAAGTTCTTACTGACAGTGATTTGCTGGCTGTTAAAATGAATACCTCTCTATCTAAAGTCATAGATATGACATGAAGAGAGGTGAGTTACACCCAAGGTGTAGGACACAAGAAACTGGGTGAGAGTCAGGAAGGGGAATGAGGTTAAATCGCCATCGCAGAGTAATCTTGTGTCCATCCCACACAACAACAGGTGGATCCACTTTAGAAACTGTTGGGGGGATTACCTGGCAGAGGAAAGTCAAAGGGGTGATAGGGGATTTGTTAGTGAGGGGAACAGAACAAGAGGGGACTAATATCCCAGTGGTGAGGCTCGCTAGTGCTAGTGTGGGGAGAGAGGGTGATGTGGTTAAAATAAGTTGTAGGGGGAAATGGGAACCAGAATGACAGAACAGATAGTGGGGAGGGTGAATTGAATTGAATTGACTTTATTACATACATCCTTCCTGTACGTGAGGAGTAGAAATCTTTACATCTCCGTCTGAATGTGCAATGTGTAATTTATAGTTGTTTATAATAAATAGTTTGTACATACGGCAGTCAATATAACATAGAAATGCAATTGTATCAGCATGAATTAATCAGTCTGATGGCCTGGTGGAAGATGATGTCCCGGAGCCTGTTGGTTCTTTTGCTGTTGTACCGTTTCCTGGATGGTAGCAGCAGGAACAGTTTGTGGTTGTGGTGAATTGGGTCCCCAATATCCTTTGGGCCCTTTTTACCCCCCTGTCTCTGTAAATGTCCTGAATAGTGGGAAGTTCACATCTACAGATGTGCTGGGCTGTCCGCACCACTCTCTGCAGGTTCCTGCGATTAAGGGAAGTACAGTTCCCATACCAGGCAGTGATGCAGCCAGTCAGGATGCTCTCAATTGTGTTCCTGTACAAAGTTCTTAGGATTTGGGACCCCATCCCAAGCTTCTTCAGCCGTCTGAGGTGAGCAAGGTGCTGTGTGCTCTTTTCACAACACAGCCGGTATGTACAGACCATGTGAGATCCTCGGTGATGTTTATGCCAAGGATCTTGAAGCTGTTCACCGTCTCAACCCCAGATCCACTGATGCCAATAGGGGTGAGCCTGTCTCCATTCCTCCTGTCGTCCACAATCAGCTCCTTTGTTTTTTTAGATTAGATTAGATTCAACTTTATTGTCAGTGTGCCAAGTACAGATACAAAGCCAATGAAATGCAGTTAGCATCTGACCAGAAATGCAAAGAATAGTGTTATTTACAAAATAACTGAGAATAAAAAGTAAGTACTACAGCACACAAATATAAAAGTACGGAGACAGTACAATACGGATGCAATACTGCTTAGTGCTGTGATGTGAGGTTCAGCAGCATCACAGCCTCAGGGAAGAAGCTCTTCCTGTGCCTGCTGGTGCGGGAGCGGAGGCTCCTGTAGTGCCTAGCAGATGGGAGGAGAGTAAAAAGTCCATGGTTAGGGTGAGATGCATCCTTGATAATGCGTTTCGCCCTTCCCAGGCAGTGTTTATGGTAGATGTTCTCAATGGTGGACAATTAGGTGCTGATAATCCGCTGGGCAGTTTTCACCACACAGTGGAGTGCTTTGTAGTCCGAAATGGGACAATTGCCATACATCTCAGGATTGCTACCTGTGCTAGGTGCCAGTGAGGGTAGGAATAGGATGCTCTGGAGGAGGAACAAGTGGCTGAGGAACTGGTGTAGGGGGCAGGGTTTCAGATTTCAGGATCATTGGGACCTCTTCTGGGGCAGGTGGGACCTGTACAAGAGAGACGGGTTACACTTGAACCACAGGGGGACCAATATCCTTTCAGGGAGGTTTGTTAGTGCTATTGGGGAGGCTTTAAACTAGATTTGCAGGGGGGTGGGAACCAGAGTGCCAGAGCTGACAGTGTGGCTGGGGTGAAAATAAATGATGTTGAAAGTTTAAGCAAATCTGCTGATATAAAGGTTGTGAGTGGTGGTAAAAATCTTCTGAGGTGTATATATTTCAATGCTAGGAGTATTGTGGGGAAGGCGGATAAGTTGAGGGCGTGGATTGACACGTGGAATTATGTCGTTGTAGCAATTAGTGAAACTTGGCTGCAGGAGGGGCAGGACTGGCAGCTTAATATTCCAGGGTTCCGATATTTCAAATCTGATCGAGGCAGAGGAATGAAAGGTGGGGGAGTAGCATTGCTTGTTAGGGAAAATATTACAGCAGTGCCCAGGCAGGACAAATTAGAGGGCTTGTCTACTGAGTCCTTATGGGTGGAGCTGAGAAACAGGAAAGGTATAGCCACATTAGTGGGATTGTATTACTGACCACCCAATAGTCAACGAGACTTGGAAGAGCAAATCTGCAGAGAGATAGCAGGCAACTGCAGGAAACATAAAGTTGTGGTGGTAGGGGATTTTAATTTTCCATACATTGATTGGGACTCCCATACTGTTAGGGGTCTAGATGGTTTAGAGTTTGTAAAATGTGTTCAGGAAAGTTTTCTAAATCAATATATAGAGGGACCAACTAGAGGGGATGCAATATTGGATCTCCTGTTAGGAAACGAATTACGGCAAGTGACAGAAGTCTGTGTAGGGGAGCACTTTGGTTCCAGTGATCATAACACCATTAGTTTCAATTTGATCATGGACAAGAATAGATCTGGTCCTAGGGTTGAGGTTCTGAACTGAATGAAGGCCAAATTTGAAGAAATGAGAAAGGATCTAAAAAGTGTGGATTGGGACAGGTTGTTCTCTGGCAAAGATGTGATTGGTAGGTGGGACGCCTTCAAAGGGGAAATTTTGAGAGTGCAGAGTTTGTCTGTTCCTGTCAGGATTAAAGGCAAATTGAATAGGAATAAGGAACCTTGGTTCTCAAGGGATATTGCAACTCTGATAAAGAAGAAGAAGGAGTTGTATGAAATGTATAGGAAACAGGGGGTAAATCAGGTGCTTGAGGAGTATAAGAAGTGCAAGAAAATACTTAAGAAAGAAATCAGGAGGGCTAAAAGGAGACATGAGATTGCCTTGGCAGTCAAAGTGAAGGATAATCCAAAGAGCTTTTACAAGTATATTAAGAGCAAAAGGATTGTAAGGGATAAAATTGGTCCTCTTGAAGATCAGAGTGGTTGGCTTTGTGCGGAACCAAAGGAAATGGGGGAGATCTTAAATAGGTTTTTTGCGTCTGTATTTACTAAGGAAACTGGCATGAAATCTATGGAATTGAGGGAATCAAGTAGTGAGACCATGGAAACTGTACAGATTGAAAAGGAG
The DNA here is from genome assembly GCF_030028105.1 of Mobula birostris. Taxonomy (NCBI): domain Eukaryota; kingdom Metazoa; phylum Chordata; class Chondrichthyes; order Myliobatiformes; family Myliobatidae; genus Mobula; species Mobula birostris. Next base: position 8,215,247 of record NC_092382.1, read on the forward strand.
GAGGTGCTTGCTGTCTTGAGGAAAATTAAAGTGGATAAATCCCCAGGACCTGACAGGGTGTTCCCTCGGACCTTGAAGGAGACTAGTGTTGAAATTGCGGGGGCCCTGGCAGAAATATTTAAAATGTCGCTGTCTGCAGGTGAGGTGCTGGAGGATTGGAGAGTGGCTCATGTTGTTCCGTTGTTTAAAAAAGGATCGAAAAGTTATCCGGGAAATTATAGGCCGGTGAGTTTAACGTCAGTAGTAGGTAAGTTATTGGAGGGAGTACTAAGAGACAGAATCTACAAGCATTTGGATAGACAGGGGCTTATTAGGGAGAGTCAACATGGCTTTGTGCATGGTAAGTCATGTTTGACCAATCTGTTGGAGTTTTTCGAGGAGGTTACCAGGAAAGTGGATGAAGGGAAGGCAGTGGATATTGTCTACATGAACTTCAGTAAGGCCTTTGACAAGGTCCCGCATGGGAGGTTAGTTAGGAAAATTCAGTCACTAGGTATACATGGAGAGGTGGTAAATTGGATTAGACATTGGCTCGATGGAAGAAGCCAGAGAGTGGTGGTAGAGAGTTGCTTCTCTGAGTGGAGGCCTGTGACTACTGGTGTGCCACAGGGATCAGTGCTGGGTCCATTGTTATTTGTCATCTATATCAATGATCTGGATGATAATGTGGTAAATTGGATCAGCAAGTTTGCTGATGATACAAAGACTGGAGGTGTAATAGACAGTGAGGAAGGTTTTCAGAGCCTGCAGAAGGACTTGGACCAGCTGGAAAAATGGACTGAAAAATGGCAGATGGAGTTTAATACTGACAAGTGTGAGGTATTGCATGTTGGAAGGACAAACCAACGTAGAACATACAGGGTTAATGGTAAGGCACTGAGGAGTGCAGTGGAACAGAGGGATCTGGGAATACAGATACAAAATTCCCTAAAAGTGTCGTCACAGGTAGATAGGGTCGTAAAGAGAGCTTTTGGTACATTGGCCTATTAATCAAAGTATTGAGTATAAGAGCTGGAATGTTATGATGAGGTTGTATAAGGCATTGGTGAGGCTGAATCTGGAGTATTGTGTTCAGTTTTGGTCACCAAATTACAGGAAGGATATAAATAAGGTTGAAAGAGTGCAGAGAAGGTTTACAAGGATGTAGTCGGGACTTGAGAAACTCAGTTACAGAGAAAGGTTGAATAGGTTAGGACTTTATTCCCTGGAGCGTAGAAGAATGAGGGGAGATTTGATAGAGGTATATAAAATTATGATGGGTATAAGATAGAGTGAATGCAAGCAGGCTTTTTCCACTGAGGCAAGGGAAGAAAAAAACCAGAGGACATGGGTTAAGGGTGAGGGGTGAAAGTTTAAAGGGAACATTAGGGGGGGCTTCTTCACACAGAGATTGGTGGGTGTATGGAATGAGCTGCCGGACGAGGTGGTAAATGTGGGTTCTTTTTTTAACATTTATGAATAAATTGGACAGATACATGGATGGGAGGTGTATGGAGGGATATGGTCCGTGCGCAGGTCAGTGGGACTAGGCAGAAAATGGTTTGGCACAGCCAAGAGGGGCCAAAGGGCCTGTTTCTGTGCTGTACTTTCTATGGTTTCTATGGTTTAACACTGAGATGCAGTTGGTGAGTATGCTCTCAATGGTACAGTGGTAAAAGTCTGTCATATCCTGGGACAGAGGTGAGCTTTATTGATGCTCCGCAGGAAGTAAAGACGCTGTTGCGCCTTTTTGATCAAGATGGAGGAGTTCAGGGACCAGGTGAGATCCTCGAAAATGTGGACACCAAGGAATTTGAAGCTTGATACACGCTCCACTACAGTTCCATTGATGTAGATTGGGAGTGTGGCTCCTAGCATGCCTGAAGTCCACAATGATCTTGGTCTTCTGGGTGTTAAAGGCCAGATCATTGTTGGCACACCACGCAGCCAGGTGCTGGACCTCATCCCTGTAGGCTGTCTCGTCATCCCCTCTGATCTGGCCAACCACCATGGTGGCCTCTGCGAACTTGATTATGGAGTTAGAACCATGTACAGGAACACAGTCACAGGTGAAAAGGGAGTACAGAAGAGGGCTCAGCACACAGCCTTGAGGCACGCCGGTGTTCAGGGTGAGAGTGGAGGAGGAGAGGTTGTCTAACTTAACTGATTGGGGTCTGTTCGTCAGACAGTCCAAGGTCCAATTGTAGATGGATGAGCTGATATCAAGCTGGCCAAGTTTGGTGATCAGCTTGAAGGGGCTTACAGAATTGAATGCTGAACTAAAGTCAATGAACAGCATTCTGACGTAAGAGTTGGGGCTGTCCAGGTGGGTCAGGGCAGAGTGAAGTGCCGTGGAGATGGTGTCCTCTGTTGACCTGTTGGTGCGATAGGCAGATTGATGGGGGTGCAGGGTAGTGGGCAGACAGGATTTCAGATGTGATAGAACCAGTCTCTCAAAGCACTTTGCAATGATGGGGGTGAGTGCAACTGGGCGGAAATCATTCAGGCTCGTGGCAGTGGAATGCTTCGGCACTGGCACGATGGTGGTGATCTTGAAGCTTGTGGGGGACAACACCCTGGGCCAGGGACAGATTAAAAATGTCTGTGAAGACCCCGGCCAACTGTCCTGCACAGACTCTGACCACACGGCCAGGTATTGCATCCGGACCAGCTGCCTTCCGTACATTCACCCTGCTCAGGGTCCACAAACATCGGAGGTGGAAAGTGAGAGAGACAGTTCACCAGGTGGGAGATCCGCTTTGAGGGTGACCTCCTTGTTCCCTCGATCAAAGCGAGCGTAGAAGTAATTGAGCTCATCAGGGAGGGTAGCAGAGCTGGAAGGGGGCACAGTACTAGGAGGTTTGAAGTCTGTAATGACCTGTATGCTATGCCACATGGGCTGGGGGTCAGAGGAGTTGAAATGCTCCTCGATTCTCTGTTTGTAAATGTGTTTAGCCTGAGAGATTCCCCTCCTCAGGTTGGCCCTGGCTGAGCTGTAAGCCTCCTGGTCTCCAGACCTGAAGGCTGAATCTCTGGCTTTGAGCAGGAGGTGAACCTCTCTGTTCATCCATGGTTTCTGACTGGGGAAAACTTTTATTTGTTTTAGTGATGTCTCTCTATCTACACACTTGTTGATGTGCTCAAGGACAGAGTTGGTTTATAAATCAATGTTAATCTGAGAGTCTGTGGTGGCATGGGCAGCAAACATGCTCCAGTCTGTGTGCTGGAATTGGTGCTGAAGAGCAGAGTCAGCCCCCTCCAGCCAGATCTTAATAGTCTTCATTGTGGGTTTCACACGTTTAGTGACCGGGCTATACTTGGGAAGCAGAAACAATGAAAGACGGTCGGACTGTCCCAGATGGGGGAGGGTAGTGAGTTTGTAAGCATCAGCCACATTTGTGTACACATGATCTGAGGTTTTATTCCACGTGGTGGTGCATAATACATTTTGGTAAAATCTTGGAAGCACGGTACGTAGGTTACAATGATTAAAGTCCCCAGCGACAGTCAAAGCTCCGTCTGGATGCAATGTCTGCAGCTTGCTAATAGCAGCACTGAGGTCTTTCATGGCTACTTTAGCATTAGCATCCAGTGGAACATAAACTGCGACAGCAATGATGCATGTTTTGTGACAATGAGGGGAGGTTGTTTTCTTGACACCAGTCAGATGTTGTTCAGACACCAGATACAGTCAGCAATCAAATGATTGAGCCTGGAGCCTTCTCCTCCCCACCCTCCCGCCACCTTCTTTATGGGGCCTCTGCCCCTACCCTCTTCAGTCCTGACGAAGGGTTATGGCCAGAAACGTTAACTGATCATTTCCACGGATACTGTCCGACCTGCTGAGTACCTCCAGCGTGTTGTGAATGGTGCGATGAATGTGCTGTGTATATCACAATGCAAGAAGCATTGCAGGAAAGCCAGATGAGCTCAGGACAGGGAATTATGATATTGTAGCCATAATTGGGACTTGGTTGCACCCAACATCTGAGGGATTTAGAGGGACAAATTTGTAGAGAGATCGCAGACCATGCCAAGGAACAAAAGTTGATTCAGTAAATGATTTTAACTTTCCATGTATTGACTGTGAATCCCATACTGTAAAAGGACAAGATGGGGTGTAGGTTGTCAAATGTGCCCTTAATCAGTACGTAGAATTCCCGATGCAGAAGTGTGCAATGATCTGTTAGGAAATGATACGGGGCTGGTGACAGAAATTAGTGACCATAATGCCATGAAATTCAGGATAAATATGGGAAAAGAGAGGTCTGGACCATGGGTTGAGATTCTAAATTGGAGAAAGGTCAATTTTAATGATATCAGAAAGGATCTAACAAGTGTGGTTTGGGACAGGCTGTTTCCTGGCAAAGGAGTACTTGGTAAGTGGGAGGCCTTCAGAAGTGAAATTTTGAGGGTGTAGGGATTGTATGTGCCTACCAAAATAAAAGTTGAAAGGTAACTGGTGCAGGGTACCTTGGTTTTCAAGAGATATTGAGGCCCCGGATATTTTGTTCCCCTAAATGCCTCAGACTGTTGGGTGATACCAAGACTCACTAATGACTACATTATCATAATTCCACCGCCTGAGCCCATCTGACTTTTTTTTTTAGTCATCATCTGTTGGTTTCTAAAAGCTTCCCAGTCATTTTTGCTCTTTTGTTTGCCCTCTCTTTGGCTTTTATGTTGGCTTTGGCTTCTCATTTCATCCACAGTTGTGTCTTCCTGCATTTCCAATGCTTCCACTTCTTTGGGATGTATCTATCACTCAGCTCCCGAATTGCTCCCAGAAGCTCCAGCCATTGCTGCTCCATTGTCACTCCTACCTTTTCCCTTCCAAACGAGTTTGTCCAGCTTCTCTGTCATAGAAACATGGAGAGGTTCAGTACGGAAACAGGGTATTTGGCCCATCTAGTCAATGCCGAAAAAAACATTTAAGGTCTCTACTGCAAATACCTGCACTGGGACTTTCGCCTTCAGATGCCTGCCATCCAGGCTCCCATCCAAACTTCTTTTAAATGGTGAAACCGAGCTCATATTCACCACTTGAGTTGACATCTCATTCCACACTCTCACGACCATTTCAGTAAAGAGCTTTTCCAAATGTTCCTGTTAAATTTTCACCTTCTCCACTTACCCATGACCTCTGGTTGTCATCCCACCCAACCTCAGTGGAAAAAGCTGCTGCATTTACCCTATCTATACCCTCATAATTTTGTATACTTCCAACAAATCCTCAAAGCAATGTATAATTTCCTTCTTTATGTTTAGAGCCTTTTTTAGGTGTATAAGCTAATGAGGGGCATTGATCATGTGGATAGCCAGAGGATTCTTTCCCAGGGCTGAAATGGCTAACACAATTGGGCATAGTTTTAAGGTGCTTTGAAATAGATACCGAGGGTATGTCAGGGGTAAGTTCTTTACACAGAGAGTGGTGGGTGCGTGGAATGCACTGCCAGCTATTTGTGTGAGAGGGTTTCAGTTACTGTGGGGCCAGGCACCCATGCAGCTCAGTGGGAACGGAATAATGCCAATGGAGAGAGTCAAACTGAGCCAGGTCACAGATTGGAGATGGCAGAAATGCCACATTCTTAGAGAGACAGGAAGAGCATCAGAGAATTTGGTGGTCATTCCAGATACCAGCACTGTGCCCAGTTAGAAGATGATTTCTCTCTCCACCTTGGGTTGAACTTCACTGTAACAGTGTGAAGTCAGTTCACAGCTTGACAACTCAAGGGATCTCATCTGAAATGTTGTCCTACACCCATTGATGGATTTTGTAAATATTTTTACAGGTTAAAAATGACAAGGAATTTGTCTACGGGAATCTCGAACACAACACGACAGTTTTGCTGTCTCTGTACAGATATTTAAGAAGTGGAGCAAGGGATTCACTCGATCATCCTTCCTGCTCCAACTGTGGGGAGGGATTCACTTGGTCATCTCAACTGAAGGTACATCAGCAAGTTTACACTGGGACAAGGTCATTCAACTGTTCTGTGTGTGAGAAGGGATTCAGTCGGTCTTCCCACCTGTGGACACACCAGTTAGTTGGGCAAATTGCTAGTCATCTGCTGAATTTGTAGGGAAGGATTCACTTGTTCATCTGACCTAATGGCTCACCAGCGAGTTCACACTGGAGACCGGCTGTTCACCTGCTTGGACTGTGGGAAGGGATTCACTGAATCATATAAGCTACTGAGACACTGGTCAGTTCACACTGGGGAGCAGCCGTTCACGTGCTCAGACTGTGGGAAGGGATTCCCTTGTTTCTCTAAACTGAAGGTACATCAGCAAGTTCACACTGGGGAGCGGCTGTTCACCTGCTTGGACTGTGGGAAGGGATTCACTGAATCATATAAGCTACTGAGACACCAGTCAGTTCACACTGGAGAGCAGCCGTTCACGTGCTCAGACTGTGGGAAGGGATTCACTGAATCATTTAACCTACGGATACACTGGTCAGTTCACACTGGCGGGAGGGCGTTCACGTGCTCAGACTGCAGGAAGGGATTCACTCGCTCATCCCAACTGAAGGTGCATCAGCGAGTTCACACTGGGGAGAGGCCATTCACCTGCTCAGTCTGTGGGAAGGGATTTACTCTGTCATCTCGGTTACTGAGACACCAGTCAGTTCACACCTGGGAGTGGCCGTTCACCTGCTCAGACTGTGGGAAGGGATTCACTCTGTCATCTGCACTGAAGGTACATCAGCGAGTTCACACTGGAGAGAGGCGATTCACCTGCTCAGACTGTGGGAAGGGATTCACTCGATCATTCCAACTGAAGGTACATCAGCGAGTTCACACTGGAGAGAGGCCGTTCACTTGCTCAGTGTGTGGGAAGGGATTCACTTGCTCATCCCTACTGAAGGTACATCAGCGAGTTCACACTGGAGAGAAGCTGTTCACCTGCTCAGACTGTGGGAAGGGTTTCACTTGCTCATCTCAACTGAAGGTACACCAGCGAGTTCACACTGGAGAGAGGCCGTTCACCTGCTCAGACTGTGGGAAGGGATTCACTTCGTCATTTAATCTGAAGGTACATCAGCGAGTTCACACTGGAGAGAGGCCGTTCACTTGCTCAGACTGTGGGAAGGGTTTCACTTACTCATCTCAACTGAACATACATCAGCGAGTTCACACTGGGGAGTGGCCGTTCACCTGCTCAGACTGTGGGAGGGGATTCACTCGTTCATCTCAACTGAAGGTACATCGGCGAGTTCACACTGGGGAGAGGCCGTTCACCTGCTCAGACTGTGGGAAGGGATTCACTCGTTCATCTGAACTGAAGGTACATCAGCGAGTTCACACTGGAGAGAAGCCGTTCACCTGCTCAGACTGTGGGAAGGGTTTCACTTACTCATCTCAACTGAACATACATCAGCGAGTTCACACTGGAGAGAGGCCGTTCACCTGCTCAGACTGTGGGAGGGGTTTCACTCGTTCATCTCAACTGAAGGTACATCGGCGAGTTCACACTGGAGAGAAGCCGTTCACCTGCTCAGACTGTGGGAAGGGATTCACTTGCTCATCTCAACTGAACGTACATCAGCAAGTTCACACTGGAGAGAGGCCGTTCACCTGCTCGGACTGTGGGAAGGGATTCACTTGCTCATCTCAACTGAACATACATCAGCGAGTTCACACTGGAGAGAGGCCGTTCACCTGCTCAGACTGTGGGAAGGGATTCACTCGTTCATCTCAACTGAAGGTACATCAGCGAGTTCACACTGGAGAGAGGCCGTTCATCTGCTCAGTCTGTGGGAAGGGATTCACTCAGTCATTTAATCTGAAGGTACATCAGCGAGTTCATACTGGAGAGAGGCCGTTCACCTGCTCAGACTGTGGGAAGGGATTCACTTGCTCATCTCAACTGAAGGTACATCAGCGAGTTCACACTGGAGAGAGGCCGTTCACCTGCTCAGACTGTGGGAAGGGATTCACTTGCTCATCTCAACTGAACATACATCAGCGAGTTCACACTGGAGAGAGGCCGTTCACCTGCTCAGACTGTGGGAAGGGATTCACTCGTTCATCTCAACTGAAGGTACACCAGCGAGTTCACACTGGAGAGAGGCTGTTCACCTGCTCAGTGTGTGGGAAGGGATTCACTTTGTCCTCTCAACTACTGAGTCACCAGCAAGTTCACACTGGAGAGAGGCCATTCACCTGCTCAGTGTGTGGGAAGGGATTCACTTGGTTGTCTCATCTTCAGAGACACCAGCATGTTCACACAGGGGAGAGGTAGTTCACCTGCTCAGTGTGTGGGAAGAGTTTCATTCGGTCATCCAACCTGCAGAGACACCAGCGAGTTCACACTGGGTAGAGGCTGATCTGCTGCTCAGACTTTGGGAAGAGATTCTCTCAGCCATCGCCACCAAATGTCCATCATTGAGTTCACAATGGGGAGAGGCCGTTCACCTGCTGTGAATGTGTGAAGCAATTCGCTCAGTCATCTAACCATATTTAACTCTCACTTCAGCTAGCAGCTTAATATAGGGGGTGATAGCCCCCAGCCCGGCCAAACTTAAGAAATCTCGTTTGGGTGGATGCTGCACGATGTGACCCCCATTACAAATCAGTACCCTGAAATAACAAACGGTACATAATATACGATTAAACAATTGGGCTTTGTAGTTATTACTTTGACTATAGAGTTAGTAAAGAAAAAATAAAGGAAAATGGCCCACTCTCTCCATTCATGTCTTCTCACCTCTCCCCAGCAAAAGACCGCAAAAATCTCTCTTCCAGACTCACAAGAAAGAACAACATTTCTCCCATTGGATAGCCCTGCACTTCAAAACCCTGTTGTCTCTAGTCGTAACGTAAACATTGCTGCTACAGAGAAACAGTAACCTCAGCAGTGATACATTACAGAGAGGCCATTACATTAACACTGAAACCTCACAGCATGTTACAGTTGTGACACATTACTGGGTTCACAATAGACAATAGGTGCAGGAATAGGCCATTTGGCTCTTCGAGCCAGCACTGCCATTCACTGTGATCATGGCTGATCATCCACAATCAGTACCCCGTTCCTGCCTTATCCCCATAATCTTTGACTCCGCTATCTTTAAGAGCTCTATCCATCTCTTTCTTGAAAGCATCCAGAGACTTGGCCTCCACAGCCTTCTGGTGCAGTGCATTCCATATATCCACCACTCTCTGGGTGAAAAAATGTTTCCTCAACTCCGTTCCCGTTCTAAATGGCTTACCCCTTATTCTTAAACTGTGGCCTCTGGTTCTGGACTCACCCATCAGCGGGAACATGCTTCCTGCCTCCAGTGTGTCCAATCCCTTAATAATCTTATATGTTTCAATAAGATCCCCTCTCAGCCTTCTAAATTCCAGTGTATACAAGCCCAGTCGCTCCAATCTTTCGACATATGACAGTCCCGCCATCCCGGGAATTAACCTTGCGAACTTGCGCTGCACTCCTTCAATAGCAAGAATGTCCTTCCTCAAATTTGGAGACAAAAATTGCACACAGTACTCCAGGTGTGGTCTCACCAGTACCCTGTACAGCTGCAGAAGGACTTCTTTGCTCCTATACTCAATTCCCCTTGTTATGAAGGCCAGCATGCCATTAGCTTTCTTCACAGCCTGCTGTACTTGCATGCTTGCTTTCAGTGACTGATGTACAAGAACACCTGGATTTCGTTGTACTTCCCTTTTTCTTAAATTGATTCCATTTAGATAATAATCTGCCTTCCTGTTCTCACCACAAAAGTGGATAACCTCACATTTGTCCATATTAAACTGCATCTGCCATGCATCCGCCCACTCACCCAGCCTGTCAAAGTCACCCTGCATTCTCATAACATCCTCCTCACATTTCACACTGCCACCCAGCTTTGTGTCATCGGCAAATTTGCTAATGTTACTTTTAATCCGTTCATCTAAATCATTAATATACATTGTAAACAGCTGCGGTCCCAGCTCTGAACGTTGTGGAACCCCACTGGTCACCGCCTGCCATTCCGAAAGGGACCCGTTAATCGCTACTCTTTGTTTTCTATCAGCCAGCCAATTTTCAATCCATGTCAGTACTCTGCCCCCAATACCATGTGCCCTAATTTTGCCCACTAATCTCCTATGTGGGACTTCATCAAAGGCTTTCTGAAGCTCCAGGTACACTATATCCACTGGCTCTCCCTCGTCCATTTTCATACTTACATCCTCAAAAAATTCCAGAAGATTAGTCAAGCACGATTTCTGCACTGGGGAGAAAGTTTCAATAAGCTGCATGCTGGATATTTGTCCATCACCGTTGCTGAATGCAATTTTGAGAGTGACTGTCGGTGCTGAACTCTACAATTATTGCTGATGCTCACCACACCCAGTTCTGCACCCTGGTCACTGAGCATGGGAGGAGGTTCTTCTGCTGCATATTCACCTTTATTGGGACTGGAGTTTAACGTGGACTGGAGTGGAGAGCGGCCAGTGAAGGAGTGGAGCTTTGAGGCTTTGGCTCGAGAGATTTCAGCGAGCAGAGGCAGAGGATGAGCTTGCTCCCAGTAAGGTAAGGCCGGGAAAGTTTATTTAATTAATTAACTTAGGAGTTAGTAATGGAGGCAGTAGATAGGGCAGTCCAGTGCTCCGATTGTAGGATGTGGGAAGTCAGGGACAGGACAATTGTCTCCGATATCTACACCTGCAAGAGGTGCATCCAGCTGCAGCTCCTGTCAAATCGGATCATTCGGGGGGCAGAGGCAGTAATAGATCAGAGTTTCAGGGAGACAGTCACCCCTAAAAGTCAGGAGACAGGTAGCTGGGTGACTGTCAGGAGAGGGAAGGGGAATAGACAGAAAGAGCAGAGCACCCCTGTGGCCGTTCCCATCAACAATAAGTATACTGTTTTGGATACTGTTGGTGGGGACGACCTACACCTACCAGGGACAAATTGTAGTGGTCACGTCTCTGGCACCGAGACTGGACCCTCAGCTCAGAAAGGAAGGAGTGAAAAGAGGAGAGCAGTAGTGATAGGGGATTCGATAGTTAAGGGGACAGTTAAGAGGTTTTGTGGGAAAGATATAGAATCCCAGTCTGTTGCCTCCCTGGTGCCAGGGTCCGCGATATCTCGGATGGAGTTCTCGGTATTCTCAGGAGAGAGGGTGAGCAGCCAGATGTCCTGGTCCACGTGGGGACCAATGACATAGATGGGAGTAGGGATGAGGTCCTGAAGAAGGAATATGGGGAGTTAGGGAAAAAAAGTGAAAAAGCAGGACCTCAAGGGTGGTAATCTCGGGATTGCTTCCTGTGCCGCGAGACAGAGAGGGTGGGAACAGGAAGTCGTGGCAGTTGAATGTGTGGCTGAAGAGTTGGTGCTGGGGGCAGGGGTTCAGATTTCTGGAGCATTGGGATCTTCTCTGGGGAAGGTCTGACCTGTACAACAAGGACGGGCTGCACCTGAACTGGAAAGGGACCAATACCTTGGTGGGCAGGTTTGTTAGAGCTGTTGGGGAGGGTTTAAACTAGATTGTCAGGGGGGGTGGGAATCAGAATGTGAGTGCAGAGATGAGGGTAGAAGGACAAGGGCATGATGCTGTGTGTTCTGAGTTGCTGAGGAAGGACAGGCAGGGACAAAACATACATGTAGCCAGTTCAAGGGGTTGAAATGTGTCTATTCCAACGCTAGGAGTATTAGGAATAAAGGGGATGAACTTAGAGAATGGATCAGTACGTGGAACTATGACGTTGTGGCCATTACTGAAACTTGGCTGGAGGAAGGGCAGGATTGGCTGATGCAGGTACTGGGGTTTAGGTGTTTTACAAGGATTAGGATGGGAGGTAGAAAAGGGGGGAGTAGCATTACTGGTCGGGGATAGTATCACACCTGTAGAAAGGGAGGACGCTGCAGAGGGAGTGTCCACTGAGTCGGTGTGGGTGGAAGTCAGAAATAGGAAGGGATCAATCACTGTGCCGGGAGTGGTCTATAGGCCCCCAAATAGCCCTCGGGACACCGAGGAACAGAAAAGCAGGCAGATTTTTGAATGGTGCAGGAAATACAGGGTTGTAGTTATGGGTGATTTCAACTTCCCTCATATTGACTGGCACCTCCTGACTGCAAGGGGGATAGATGGGGCTGAATTTGTCAGGTGTGTTCAAGAAGGATTCCTGACACAGTATGTGGACTGGCCGATGAGAGGACAGGCCATTCTGGATCTAGTTCTCGGTAATGAACCTGGTCAGGTGGCAGACATCTTGGTGGGGGAGCATTTTGGTGAGAGTGACCACAACTCCCTTAGCTTCAGCATAGCTATGGAAAAGGATAAAAACAGACAAAATGGGAAAGTGCTTAACTGGGGAAGGGCTAACTATGAATGGATGAGGCAGGAACTAGCGAGAGTAAATTGGAAACAGGTGTTCAAAGGTGCAAGCACAGGAGTAATGTGGAGGAAGTTTAGGAACCACTTGTGCTGGGTTCAGGATAGGTTTGTCCCACTGAGGCAAGGAAAAAATGGTAGGAAAAGGCTGACGAAACATGTGAGGCAACTCGTCAAGCGGAAGAAGGAAGCAGATGTTAGATATAAGAAGCAGTCAGAGCCCTGTTGGTCGCTTTTCGATTGCTCCTACCCTGTTTACTTAATTGTCTCCTACCAGTCTTTTTTTTTGAAACCTTATTATAATACTTCAATACTGCTTTACTATGGCTGGGAAAAGAACCAGAGCATTTGCAAAAGAAAGAGAAACAGAAGATGAATCCCCAGTCACTTTGGATTCAATCAGTGACTTCCTTAAATCGCAGAAATAGGAATTCTCTGAGGAGTTTCAATGGCTTAACAGCAAATTGGATACAATTCAACAAACTTTATTTGAGCATGAGAACCAAATTCAGGAGAATACTGCGAAGCTAATGACACTTGAAGAGGACATTGAAGATACAATTAAACTCTGCAAAGAGTTATCTTTATCCAGTGATAAAATGCTGAAAAGGATCATCAGTCTCGAAAACAGGAACAGGAGAAATAACTTGCAAATCCTGGGTCTTGAAGAATCAGTTGAAGGCGCTGACCGTTCGAAGTCTTTGCAAACTTTCTGAAGCAGATTTTCCCAGCTTTATTCACTTCTGAGCCGAAGCTCAATCGAGCCTTTGGCTCTCTGACTTTGAAGCCGTTGTCCTCAGCGGCGAAACCCAGATCGGTCGGACTAACCTTTCAGGAGTTTCATATTAAGGGCCTTTTAATTTGCCATACCCGGCGACAAGGAATGATTGATTTCCAAAGTTACATGGTTAGATTTGTGGAAGACTATTCACCTGAAATTTTGACTGATTGCATGAAATATAAAGAAGTTATGTTGGAATTTTATAATGAAGGATATAAACCATCCCTTCGGTTCCCCGCTCATCTGAGTATTGTTTTGAAGAACGGATTGTGAAAAAGAATAAAGTCAGTTGAAGATGCAAAAGATTTTCTGAAGGATGAAGTCTAAAACTGTTATACTTCTTATTTGATCAAGTTTTTTCTTCTGTTAATATGAATTTAAAATAAGGTTTCATTAAGCTTACATTTGGCTGTTCATATATTGTCTTTTGTTTTTTTTTGATACTACTTTATTTTATCCCTTTTTGAGGCTTTATTTTAATACAGCTTTCTTTGGATTTGTTTAAAGTGACCTTTTCATATTTTCGAATACTGAGTTCTTTTGCTTTTTATGTTGTGTATTGATAGGGACATAATGACCTTGCAAGACTGGAGTTTTTTCTGTCAACAGGATTTTTTTGGGGCCGGTACTTAGTTCTTAGCTCACTGACTGTCTATTGGTCAGCTTTCTCGCTTTGGATGGGGGAGGGCGTAGGGCCTATTTCTCTCTGGGAGCTGTGTTGGGTTGAATATATAATTGTTTGAGATTCCTGCACCCTAAGGACAAAGAGTTTTCATTCTTCTCACATGTTTATCATTCTTATTCTCGAATTGATTACTTTTTTATTGACTCGTCTAATTCCATCTGTAATCGACTGCAAATATGACATTATCCTCATTTCAGATCATGCTCCAGTGAAACTTTCTATCAAGTTAATGGATACCACTTGTACTAATAGGCAATGGCGATTTAATTCCAATTTGCTTCAAGACCTGTACTTTGTTAAATTTATGAAGGAACAGATTGATTTCTTTTTTTCCAACTAACATTACGGAAGAAATTTCCAAAGGCACAGTTTGGGATGCTTTTAAAGCTTATATCTGCGGACAGATTATTTCTTTTTCTGTTGGTTTAAACAAACGTATTAAGAATGAAACATTTTTGTTGGTTGATAAAATTAAAGAAATTGATAAGAAATATTCTATTGCTCCTAGTAAGGAGCTCTACAAACAGAGAGTCGAACTTCAAATGGAACATAACTTATTATTAACATCCTCAATTGAAAATCAATTAATGAAAACTAGAAGTGAGTTCTATATTCATAGTGATAAATTGGGTAAATTATTAGCTAATCAATTGAAAACTACTTCGGTTAAACGTCAAATTATCAAAATTCGTAAACATGATGACACTTTGACAGTTGATCATGACGAGATAAAACTTTTCAAGAATTTTATATTTCTTTATACAATTCTGATTTTCCTCATGACTCTAACACTGTGCATGATATTTTAAGGAAATTGAACTTTCCGAAATTATCACCCCAAGAATGTTCAACATTAGAAACTCCTATTACAGATGAAGAAATAACAATGAACTCTGGCAAAATACCTGGTCCTGATGGTTTTACAGTGGAATTTTTAAAGTTTTTCCTCTATTCTCTCTCCTTGGTCGTCTAGAATATTTAAAGAAGCAATCAGATTAGGTAAATTACCACAATCATTTTATGAAGCTTCTATTTCTTTAATTCTTAAAAAGAATAAAGATCCTACTGATTGTGCATCATACAGACCGATATCGCTTTTGAATGTAGACGCCAATTTTTTTTCTAAAATATTAGTAACTAGGTTAGAAAAGGTACTACCTCAAATTATCTCTGTGGACCAAGCAGGATTTATTTAAAATCATTATTCATTTTTTTTTAATATTAGGAGGTTAATGAATATTGTTTATACTCCTTCATTTAACGTCCTGGAATGTATTATTTCATTAGATGCTGAGAAAGCTTTCGACAGAGTTGAATGGCCATATTTAGTTACCATGTTTGAGAAATGTAATTTCAGTCTGATATTTATATCTTGGATTAAATTGATATATCATTCCCCTGTAGTTTCTGTTTGTAGTAACAATCAAAGATCTTCCTTTTTTCGTCTATCTCGGGGTACTAGGCAGGGATGTTCATTATTATTTGATATTGCCCTTGAACCTTTAGCAATTGGTATCCGAGACTCACCTAACATTTTTGGTATTACCCGTGGAAATGAAATACATAAGTTATCATTATATGCGGATGATTTGTTATTATGCATCTCTAATCCTGGAAAATCTATTCCTGTTACTTTATTCTTGTTGGCTCAGTTTAGTAATTTCTCTGGTTACAAATTTAAGCTTAATAAGAATGAACTATTTCCCCTAAATATGCAGGTTTCTATTGATGGATGTTTACCATTTAAATTGGTTACTGACTCTTTTATATATTTAGGGGTTAAAATTACGAAAAAGCATAAAGATTTATTTAAAGCTAATTTTTCTACCTTTAATTGATCAGATTAAACTTTTGTTTACTAAATGGTCACCAATGTCTTTATCATTGATCGGTCAGATCAATGTTATCAAGATGATTATTTTGCCTAAGTTTTTATACGTATTTCAAGTGGTGCCAATTTTCATTCCAAAATTATTTTTTGATAATGTTGATTCCAAAATCTCCTCATATATATGGCAGAACAAAAATCCTAGGTTAGGCAAAGGACGTTTACAGAAATCTAAAAAGGAGGTGAGGTTTAGCTTTGCTGAATTTTAGATTTTACTATTGGGCAATTAACATTTGATATTTAAATTTTTGGTTATGAGAGTTGGACGCAACTTCAAGTCCACGTTGGGTGAGTCTTGAATGTAATTCTTTACAAGGGTTTTCATTGGGTTCTATTTTAGGGTCTTCACTTCCCTTTACTCTTTCTAAATTGTATAAACAAATGGATAACCCAATAGTTAAATATACTTGACATATATGGTTTCAATTTGGAATTCTTTTTGGGTTGAATCAATTTACTTTAGCAAGTCCTATTGTATCTAATTTCTTTTTTCAACCCACTACTATAGATTAAGAATATTTGGCTTGGAAAATTAAAAGTAGAGTACGATTTTGTGATTTATTTTCAGATAATTGTTTCATGTCTTTTGAACAACTAATAAATATAATTTGCCTAGATCTCACTTTTTTAGATATTTACAAGTTAGAAATTTTTTTAAAATACTGTTTTTCCTACCTTCCCGAATTTACAAACGTTTGTATATTCAATGGATATTTTGGAAAAACAAAATTAGATTTAAAGCCTCTTCAGAATGGTGTAATAGCAATTATTTATGATATAATTATGAAAATATGCCTAATAAAAATCAGAGTGATTGGGAAAGGGAACTTAAGATTATTGTACCAATTGAAAAATGGGAAAAACATCTTCAATTAGTTAATTCATCTATATGTGCGAAACATGCGTTGATACAGTTTAAAGTAGTAGATAGGGCTCATATGTCTAGGGATAAATTATCTCATTATTATTCTCATATAAATTCTATCTGTGATAGATGTCACTCTGAGATAGCTTCTCTAACTCAAATGTTTTGGTCATGTCCTTCGTTGAAAAAAATATTGGAAATATATTTTTGATATTATCTCAACTGTTTTGAATATTGACCTACAACCTCACTCTATTACTGCCATTTTTGGGTTACCAATGATAGAATCAAGTCATTTAACCCCTTCAGCTCGTCGGATGATTGCATTTCTTACATTAATGGCTAGAAGATCCATTTTGCTGAATTGGAAAGAGATTAATCCTCCCACCACATTTCATTGATTTTCTCAAACTATGTTGTGTTTAAATTTGAAAAAAAAAATTAGAAGTGTTGTTTATGATCCCTCTATTAAATTCGAAGAAGACTTGGAGGCCATTTATTAAACATTTTCATATGATGTAACTTGACCTTTTCCAAACTTATTTTATTTCTTTGTAATACATGGTGAGAGGAACGGAGTCAACGACACTAATGGTTCCCTTTTTTTTTACAACGTTACTAAACAGCCCATGCCTTTTTTTAGTTTAGTTGATTAACATTGTTTATGTTAGTTTTTTTTTCCGGGATATATTTTTGTTTTTTTTTTCTTTTTCATGATTTTTTTATATAGATTTTTTTGTTTTATATTGTTCATCTGTATCATGTATGATAGGGAGATTTAATAGTCATGTGTCAATTGGGCTTATATTTAACTATGAAAATTACAATGCTGTATTCCCAATAATTTTGTATCAATACTGTGGTATGTTTATTATTATGATACTAATAAAGATTGAAAAAGAGAAAAAAAATATATATGATTGTTTGTTTGAATATCTTACTTTATGGTTTGCTTTCTAGTTTTAATAAGTCATGGCCAGATATTTTTAGTTACATGTTGATTAGTATTTAAAATGGTTTGAAATAGTAACCTATTTAATTTGAATGTGAAAGGGCTGAATCACCCCACCAAAAGGAACAAAGTGTTTGCTTATATTCAAAAATTAAAAGCACCTTTTTTTTTAACAAGAAACACACATACGCAGCTGTGATAGCTTACGTTTTTTTTTACTCGGTGGAAGGATATGCAATTCCACTTTTCGTTTAATGCAAAATCATGTGGAGTTTCGATTTTTGTAGGCAATACAATTTCCTTTATTCAGCATAAAGTTGTTTCGGACCCTAATGGTCGATTTGTTATTGTATCGGAGTTCAGACAGTAAATTGATTGTTTTTGCTAATGTTTATGCCCCCAATGTAGATGATCTATGATTTTTTGAAAGTCTATTTTCATTTTTGCCAGATTTGTGTACGTACTCCCTTGTGATGGGAGGAAATTTTAACTGCTGGTTAGATCCAGTATTAGATCGCTCATCTATTAAACCAGCCACACTTAATAAATCAGCTTTGTTTATCCAATCGTTTCTAACTATATGTGGTAGAGTTGATGCTTGGCGATTTCTTCATCCGACAGACAGGGAGTATTCTTTTTTTTCTCTCATGTCCATCATACTTATACTGGGATTGACTTTTTTTATTGGTAGTCAAATGATTCTGTTAGTTCAATCGGTTGAATATAAAGAGATTGCTATCTCTGACCACTCTCCTGTAATTCTATTTTTTAAAGCTTCCTGGTCCTATCCCCATGAGTAGATTTTGGCAATTTAATTTAACTCTGTTATCCGATGAAGATTTTTTAAACATTTATGGAGAATCAAATTACTCTTTATTGTTGAAGAAAATATGTTGGAAAAGACGTCTAGCCTTATCATATGGAATACTTTTAAAGCATACATCTGGGGTCAAATTATTTCTTATATCACAAACATCATTAAAAAAGCTAACAAAGAAAGAAATGAATTAGCCAATCAGTTAAAGCAACTGGACCATAAATATGCTTCAGTTCCTGATCCTGAAACATATAAGAGACGTACTGAAACTAAAACTAAATATGATCTTTTAATGTATCCAATTGAAAGCCAACTTTTAAAAGATAAGATTAGATTATGAGGACACTCAGTCCTCGTTTGTCATTTAGTAATGCATGCATTAAGAAATGATACAATGTTCCTCCAGTATATTACAGAAACACAAGACAGACCAAGACTAAAACTGACAAAAACCACATAATTATAACATAGTTACAACCCTGCAAAACAATACTGTATTTGATAAAGAGCAGACCATAGGCACGGTAAAAAAAAAGTCTCAAAGTCCCGATAGCCCCATCATTTCACACAGATGGGAGAAGGAAGAAACTCTCCCTGCCATGAACTTCCAGCGCCGCAAACTTGCAGATGTAGCACCCTGGAAGCACCCGACCACAGCCGACTCTGAGTCCATCCGAAAATGTCGAGCCTCCGACCAGCCCTCCGACATCCAGCACCATCTCTGCTGAGTGCTTTGACCCTGGTCCCGGCCGCCAAGCAACAGGCAAAGCCAAGGATTCAGGGCCTTCCCCTGCGGAGATTCTGGATCGCACAGTAGCAGCGGCAGCGAAACAGGCATTTCAGAAGTTACACCAGATGTTCCTCCGTGCTTCTCACATCTGTCTCCGTCAAATCAGTATTGTGCACAGCATCCTACTTGACAAATAACAATATTCATCACTGGAGTGGCCGCTGTGCACTTCGTCGCGCCACCGTCTTCTCTCAGTCAACTTTATATTCACTGAGATAAAACTGGTAAGCTACTGGCTAATCAATTGAAGCCATTTTCAGCCAAGCAGCAAATTAAAGAAATACATAAAATTAATGGGGACATGACAACTGACCACCTTGAAATTAATGACACTTTTAGGGAATTTTATTCTAAATTGTATAGTTCTGACTCTGTTAATGATAATATTGCAATGAATAATTTTTAGATCAATTAAATATCCCAAATCTTTCATTAGATGATTGTAGGCAATTGGATCAACCTATTTCCCAGGAGGAAAGTGCTCAGGCTATTTGAGAATTGCATTCTGGGAAATCCCCAGGATCCGCTGGATTCTCTGGAGAGTTTTATAAGGCTTTTTCCTCCTTGCTTATACCACACTTATGTTCTACCCTTACAGATTCCTTTAAGGCAGGGAGACTACCGCAGTCTTCTTACGAAGCTTCCATTTCGCTCATTCTCAAAAAGCATAAGAAGCTTACTGTATGTTCTTTGTATAGACCAATCTCTTTACTCAATTTCGATACTAAAATTTTATCCAAAGTATTGGCTCGCAGACTTGAAAATATTATATTGTAGCTGTGTGCTACACACAGCGCTAAAAATAACCACACGTAGTCGGTGAGTTAGAGTTGTGATAAAAGAGATTTATTCAAACTTCGCGGCCTGCTTTAAAGCCTTCCTGTTCCCGCCCTCCCTGGGTGGGACTGCTGTGGGGAATGCATAATCACAGACCCTTAACGCGCACGGGATTTCCCCCCTGCTGCTGAAGATGGCCTGGCGCCCTTTTTGGGGCCGGCCTCTCTGCCAGCGCGTGCCGGTTCGTGTGTGCTAGAAAGTGGGTCACCACGTAACCACCCCCCACTCCAGAACCGGCGATACCTCCCCCAATGTCCACAGTCTGGATCGGCCTCTGTTTGGGAGGTCTGCCCCTGCGCCGCGGTGCCTGAGCCTGGACCAGCTGCGCCAAGTCCACATGGGCCGGTTTGAGTCGGTCCACCGTGAAAACCTCCTCTCTCCCCCCAATGTCCAGCATGAACGTGGACCCGTTGTTCCTGATCACCTTAAACGGCCCCTCGTAGGGCCGCTGTAGCGGTGCCCGGAGTCCGCCCCATCGTACAAAAAGAAACTTACAGTTCTGCAGGTCTTTGGGTATGCAGGTCGGGCTCTGTCCGTGCTGTGAAGTGGGGATGGGGGCCTGGTTACTGAGACGCTCCCGTAGTCAGACCAGGACTGCTGTGGGTTCTTCCTCTTGTCCCCTTGGGGCTGGTATGAACTCTCCTGGGACAACCAGGGGTGCGCCGTACACCAACTTGGCCGACGAGGTGTGCAGATCCTCCTTGGGCGCCGAGCGAATTCCGAGCAGGACCCAGGGAAGTTCATCCACCCAGTTAGGCCCCTCCAGGCCGGCCATGAGAGCCGACTTCAGGTGACGGTGGAAGGTATTTGTGTGGTGTAGCTGCGATCCTAAAAGGCTGGCCATAGCCGACCACAGGCTGGAGGTGAACTGGGCTCCCCTGTCGGAGGTAATGTGGGCCGGTACCCCGAAGCGGGCTACCCAGGTTGCGATCAGTGCTCGGGCACAGGATTCGGAGGTGGTGTCGGTGAGCGGGACTGCCTCTGGCCATCTCGTGAACCAGTCTATCATAATTAGGAGGTACCGCGCTCCTCGTGATACTGGCAGGGGCCCCACGATATCCACATGGATGTGGTCGAACCTCCGGTGGGTGGGTTCGAACCGCTACGGCGGAGCCTTGGTGTGCCACTGCACCTTGGCCGTTTGGCACTGCATGCACATTTTGGCCCATTCACAGACCTGTTTACGCAGTCCATGCCACACGAACCTGTTGGCGACCAGCCGGACGGTTGTCCTGATGGAGGGGTGCGCTAAGTTGTGAATGGATTCGGAAACCTGCCGGCGCCAGGCTGCTGGGACGATGGGGCAGGGTTGGCCGGTAGCTACGTAACACAGTAGGGTCCTCTCACCTGGGCCTACGGGGAGGTCTTGGAGCTGCAAACCGGAGACTGCAGTCCTGTAACTGGGGATCTCAGCGTCTGCCTGCTGTGCCTCTGCCAGCGCTGCATTGTCCACCCCCTGGGACAGGGCCTGTATGGTAGGTCTGGATAGTGTGTCCACCATGACGTTGTCCTTTCCCGGACATGCCGGATGTCCGTCGTATATTCGGAGTTGTAGGACAGATGTTGCTGCTGGTGGGAAGACCAGGGGTCGGACACCTTAGTGAACGCAAAGGTAAGCGGTTTGTGGCCTGTGAACGCAGTGAAGGGCCTACCTTCTAAGAAATATCTGAAATGCCGGATTGCCAGGTATAGTGTCAATAGCTCCCGGTTGAAAGCACTGTATTTGAGTTCGGGTGGTCGTAGGTGTTTGCTGAAGAATGCCAGGGGTTGCCAGCGACTCTCGATGAGTTGTTCCAGCACTCCACCAACTGCTGTGTTGGATGCGTCCACCGTGAGGGCAGTAGGAACGCCCGTTCTGGGGTGCACTAGCATCGCGGCGTTTGCTAAGGGTTCTTTGGTTTTAACAAAAGCGGCTGCAGCCTCTTTATCCCAGGTAATGTCCTTGCCCTTACCCGACATCAGGGTGAACAGGGGGCGCATGATTCGGGCTGCTGAGGGGAGGAAACAGTGGTAGAAATCCACCATACCCATGAAACGTCGACTGTACTTCTTCCTAGAGATGCTGCCTGGCCTGCTGCGTTCACCAGCAACTTTGATGTGTGTTGCTTGAATTTCCAGCATCTGCAGAATTCCTCATGTTTAGGAATGATGGTGCTTAGTTCTCTGAAGGTGGAATCTCATGTGGATAGGGTGGTGAAGAAAGCTTTTGGTTTGCTGACCTTTATAAATCAGAGCATTGAGTATAGGAGTTGGGATGTAATGTTAAAATTGTACAAGGCATTGGTAAGGCCAAATTTGGAGTATTGTGTACAGTTCTGGTCACTGAGTTACAGGAAAGATGTCAACAAAATAGAGAGAGTACAGAGGAGATTTACTAGAATGTTACCTGGGTTTCAGCACCTGAGTTACAGAGAAAGGTTGAACAAGTTAGATCTTTATTCTTTGGAGCGTAGAAGGTTGAGGGGGGACTTGATAGAGGTATTTAAAATTATGAAGGGGATAGATAGACTTGACGTGGATAGGCTTTTTCCTTTGAGAGTAGGGGAGATTCAAGCAACTGGACATTAGTTGAGAGTTAAGGGGCAAAAGTTCAGGGGTAACACGAGGAGGAACTTCTTTACTCGGAGAGTGGTAGCTGTGTGGAACAAGCTTCCAGTAGAAGTGGTAGAGGCGGGTTCGATTTTGTCATTTAAAAAAAATTCGATCGGTATATGGACAGGAAAGGAATGGAGGGTAGAGACAGGTAGCTGTGACTAAGTGAGAGTAAGCGTTCAGCACGGACTAGAAGGGCCAAGTTGGCCTATTTCCGTGCTGTAATTGTTATATGGTTATATGAACTTGCGGGTGTCTCTGTAGGTTGGACAACTGAGTGACTTCCTTCTCAGACCGAGCAGGTGAATGGCCTCTCCCCAGTGTGAACTGACTGGTGTGCTTGTAGGCTAGCTAACTGTGTGAATCCCTTCCCACAGACTGAGCAGGCGAATGGCCGCTATGCAGTGTGAACTGACTGGTGTCTCAGTAGGTGAGATGCCTGAGTGAATCCCTTCCCACAGTCTGAGCAGGTGAACGGCCTCTCCCCAGTGTGAACTCTCCGATGCACCTTCAATTGGGATGACTGAGTGAATCCCTTCCCACAGTCTGAGCAGGTGAACGGCCTCTCCCCAGTGTGAACTTGCTGGTGTCTCTGTAGATCAGATGATCGAGTGAATCCCTTCCCACAGACTGAGCAGGTGAATGGCCTCTCCCCAGTGTGAAATCGCTGGTGTTTCAGTAGGTCAGATGACTGAGTGAATCCCTTCCCACAGTCTGTGCAGGTGAACGGCCTCTCTCCAGTGTGAACTCGCTGATGTACCTTCAGATGAGATGATAAATTGAATCCCTTCCCACAGACTGAGCAGGTGAATGGCCTCTTTCCAGTGTGAACTGACTGGTGTTCTTGTAGGTGAGCTGACTGTGTGAATCCCTTCCCAGTCTGAGCAGGTGAACGGCCTCTGCCCTGTGTGAACTCGCTGATGTATCTGCAGATGAGATGACTGAGTAAATCCCTTCCTACAGACTGAGCAGGTGAACGGCCTCTCCCCAGTGTGAACTCGCTGATGTATCTGCAGATCAGGTGATCGAGTGAATCCCTTCCCACAGTCTGAGCAGGTGAACGGCCTCTCCCCAGTGTGAACTCGCTGATGCACCGTCAGTTGAGATGACGAAGTGAATCCGTTCCCACAGTCTGAGCAGGTGAACGGCCTCTCCCCAGTGTGAACTCGCTGATGTATCTGTAGATCAGATGATCGAGCAAATCCCTTCCCACAGTCTGAGCAGGTGAACGGCCTCTCCCCAGTGTGAACTCGCTGATGTGCTTGTAGGTTAGCTAACTGTGTGAATCCCTTCCCACAGTCTGAGCAGGTGAATGGCCTCTCCCCAGTGTGAATTCGCTGATGTACCTTCAGTTGGGATGATCGAGCGAATCCCTTCCCACAGTCCGAGCAGGTGAATGGCCTCTCCCCAGTGTGAACTCTCTGATGTACCTTCAGGTTAGATGACTGAGTGAATCCCTTCCCACTGTCTGAGCAGGTGAACGGCCGCTCCCCTGTGTAAGATGACGGGCGCGTCAGTCAGTCAGATGATCAAATGAATCTCTCCCCACAGTCCGAGCAGGAAGGATGATCGAGTGAATCATTGCTCCACTTCTTAAATATCTGGACAAAGACAGCAAAACTGGCGTGTTGTGTTCGAGATTCCCGTAGACAAATTCCTTGTCATTTTTAATCTGTAAAAAGATTTACAAAATCGATCAATGAGTGAAGGACAACATTTCAGATGAGATCACTTGAGTTGCCAAGGTGTGATCTGGCATCACACTGTTACAGTGAGGTTCAACCCAAGTTGGAGACAGAAATCACCTTCTAGCTGGGCACAGTGCTGGTATCTGGAATGACCATCAAATTCTCTGATGCTCTTCCTTTTTTTATAAGAATGGGGCATTTCTGCCATCTCCAATCTGTGACCTGGCTCAGTTTGACTCTCTCCATTGGTATTATTCCCTGTTCCCACTGAGCTGCATAGGTTCCTGGCCCCACAGTAACTGAAACACTCACACACAAATAGCCGGCAGTGCATTCCATGCATCCACCACTCTGTGTGAAAAACTTACCCCTGACATCCCCTCAGTATCTATTTCCAAGCTCCTTAAAACTATGTCCCCTGTTGTTAGCCATTTCAGCCCTGGGAAAAAAACCTCTGGCTCTCCACACGATTAATGCCCCTCATCATCTTATACATCTAAAAAAGGCTCCAAACATAAACAAGGAAATTATACATTGCTTTGAGGATTTGTTAGAAATATACAAAATTATGAGGGTATAGATAGGGTAAATGCGAGCAGCTTTTTCCACTGAGGTTGCGTGGGATGGCCAGAGGTCATGGTTAAGTGGAGAAGGTGAAAATTTAATGGGAATATTTGGAAAAGCTCTTTCCTGCAGTGGTCGTGAGAGTGTGGATTGAGATGTCAGCACAAGTGGTGAATATGAACTCGGTCTCCTCGTGATACTGGCAGGGGCCCCACGATATCCACATGGATGTGGTCGAACCTCCGGTGGGTGGGTTCGAACCGCTACGGCGGAGCCTTGGTGTGCCACTGCACCTTGGCCGTTTGGCACTGCATGCACATTTTGGCCCATTCACAGACCTGTTTACGCAGTCCATGCCACACGAACCTGTTGGCGACCAGCCGGACGGTTGTCCTGATGGAGGGGTGCGCTAAGTTGTGAATGGATTCGAAAACCGGCCGGCGCCAGGCTGCTGGGACGATGGGGCGGGGTTGGCCGGTAGCTACGTAACACAGTAGGGTCCTCTCACCTGGGCCTACGAGGAGGTCTTGGAGCTGCAAACCGGAGACTGCAGTCCTGTAACTGGGGATCTCAGCGTCTGCCTGCTGTGCCTCTGCCAGCGCTGCATAGTCCACCCCCTGGGACAGGGCCTGTATGGTAGGTCTGGATAGTGTGTCCACCATGACGTTGTCCTTTCCCGGACATGCCGGATGTCCGTCGTATATTCGGAGTTGTAGGACAGATGTTGCTGCTGGTGGGAAGACCAGGGGTCGGACACCTTAGTGAACGCAAAGGTAAGCGGTTTGTGGCCTGTGAACGCAGTGAAGGGCCTACCTTCTAAGAAATATCTGAAATGCCGGATTGCCAGGTATAGTGTCAATAGCTCCCGGTTGAAAGCACTGTATTTGAGTTCGGGTGGTCGTAGGTGTTTGCTGAAGAATGCCAGGGGTTGCCAGCGACTCTCGATGAGTTGTTCCAGCACTCCACCAACTGCTGTGTTGGATGCGTCCACCGTGAGGGCAGTAGGAACGCCCGTTCTGGGGTGCACTAGCATCGCGGCGTTTGCTAAGGGTTCTTTGGTTTTAACAAAAGCGGCTGCAGCCTCTTTATCCCAGGTAATGTCCTTGCCCTTACCCGACATCAGGGTGAACAGGGGGCGCATGATTCGGGCTGCTGAGGGGAGGAAACAGTGGTAGAAATCCACCATACCCATGAAACGTCGACTGTACTTCTTCCTAGAGATGCTGCCTGGCCTGCTGCGTTCACCAGCAACTTTGATGTGTGTTGCTTGAATTTCCAGCATCTGCAGAATTCCTCATGTTTAGGAATGATGGTGCTTAGTTCTCTGAAGGTGGAATCTCATGTGGATAGGGTGGTGAAGAAAGCTTTTGGTTTGCTGACCTTTATAAATCAGAGCATTGAGTATAGGAGTTGGGATGTAATGTTAAAATTGTACAAGGCATTGGTAAGGCCAAATTTGGAGTATTGTGTACAGTTCTGGTCACTGAGTTACAGGAAAGATGTCAACAAAATAGAGAGAGTACAGAGGAGATTTACTAGAATGTTACCTGGGTTTCAGCACCTGAGTTACAGAGAAAGGTTGAACAAGTTAGATCTTTATTCTTTGGAGCGTAGAAGGTTGAGGGGGGACTTGATAGAGGTATTTAAAATTATGAAGGGGATAGATAGACTTGACGTGGATAGGCTTTTTCCTTTGAGAGTAGGGGAGATTCAAGCAACTGGACATTAGTTGAGAGTTAAGGGGCAAAAGTTCAGGGGTAACACGAGGAGGAACTTCTTTACTCGGAGAGTGGTAGCTGTGTGGAACAAGCTTCCAGTAGAAGTGGTAGAGGCGGGTTCGATTTTGTCATTTAAAAAAAATTCGATCGGTATATGGACAGGAAAGGAATGGAGGGTAGAGACAGGTAGCTGTGACTAAGTGAGAGTAAGCGTTCAGCACGGACTAGAAGGGCCAAGTTGGCCTATTTCCGTGCTGTAATTGTTATATGGTTATATGAACTTGCGGGTGTCTCTGTAGGTTGGACAACTGAGTGACTTCCTTCTCAGACCGAGCAGGTGAATGGCCTCTCCCCAGTGTGAACTGACTGGTGTGCTTGTAGGCTAGCTAACTGTGTGAATCCCTTCCCACAGACTGAGCAGGCGAATGGCCGCTATGCAGTGTGAACTGACTGGTGTCTCAGTAGGTGAGATGCCTGAGTGAATCCCTTCCCACAGTCTGAGCAGGTGAACGGCCTCTCCCCAGTGTGAACTCTCCGATGCACCTTCAATTGGGATGACTGAGTGAATCCCTTCCCACAGTCTGAGCAGGTGAACGGCCTCTCCCCAGTGTGAACTTGCTGGTGTCTCTGTAGATCAGATGATCGAGTGAATCCCTTCCCACAGACTGAGCAGGTGAATGGCCTCTCCCCAGTGTGAAATCGCTGGTGTTTCAGTAGGTCAGATGACTGAGTGAATCCCTTCCCACAGTCTGTGCAGGTGAACGGCCTCTCTCCAGTGTGAACTCGCTGATGTACCTTCAGATGAGATGATAAATTGAATCCCTTCCCACAGACTGAGCAGGTGAATGGCCTCTTTCCAGTGTGAACTGACTGGTGTTCTTGTAGGTGAGCTGACTGTGTGAATCCCTTCCCAGTCTGAGCAGGTGAACGGCCTCTGCCCTGTGTGAACTCGCTGATGTATCTGCAGATGAGATGACTGAGTAAATCCCTTCCTACAGACTGAGCAGGTGAACGGCCTCTCCCCAGTGTGAACTCGCTGATGTATCTGCAGATCAGGTGATCGAGTGAATCCCTTCCCACAGTCTGAGCAGGTGAACGGCCTCTCCCCAGTGTGAACTCGCTGATGCACCGTCAGTTGAGATGACGAAGTGAATCCGTTCCCACAGTCTGAGCAGGTGAACGGCCTCTCCCCAGTGTGAACTCGCTGATGTATCTGTAGATCAGATGATCGAGCAAATCCCTTCCCACAGTCTGAGCAGGTGAACGGCCTCTCCCCAGTGTGAACTCGCTGATGTGCTTGTAGGTTAGCTAACTGTGTGAATCCCTTCCCACAGTCTGAGCAGGTGAATGGCCTCTCCCCAGTGTGAATTCGCTGATGTACCTTCAGTTGGGATGATCGAGCGAATCCCTTCCCACAGTCCGAGCAGGTGAATGGCCTCTCCCCAGTGTGAACTCTCTGATGTACCTTCAGGTTAGATGACTGAGTGAATCCCTTCCCACTGTCTGAGCAGGTGAACGGCCGCTCCCCTGTGTAAGATGACGGGCGCGTCAGTCAGTCAGATGATCAAATGAATCTCTCCCCACAGTCCGAGCAGGAAGGATGATCGAGTGAATCATTGCTCCACTTCTTAAATATCTGGACAAAGACAGCAAAACTGGCGTGTTGTGTTCGAGATTCCCGTAGACAAATTCCTTGTCATTTTTAATCTGTAAAAAGATTTACAAAATCGATCAATGAGTGAAGGACAACATTTCAGATGAGATCACTTGAGTTGCCAAGGTGTGATCTGGCATCACACTGTTACAGTGAGGTTCAACCCAAGTTGGAGACAGAAATCACCTTCTAGCTGGGCACAGTGCTGGTATCTGGAATGACCATCAAATTCTCTGATGCTCTTCCTTTTTTTATAAGAATGGGGCATTTCTGCCATCTCCAATCTGTGACCTGGCTCAGTTTGACTCTCTCCATTGGTATTATTCCCTGTTCCCACTGAGCTGCATAGGTTCCTGGCCCCACAGTAACTGAAACACTCACACACAAATAGCCGGCAGTGCATTCCATGCATCCACCACTCTGTGTGAAAAACTTACCCCTGACATCCCCTCAGTATCTATTTCCAAGCTCCTTAAAACTATGTCCCCTGTTGTTAGCCATTTCAGCCCTGGGAAAAAAACCTCTGGCTCTCCACACGATTAATGCCCCTCATCATCTTATACATCTAAAAAAGGCTCCAAACATAAACAAGGAAATTATACATTGCTTTGAGGATTTGTTAGAAATATACAAAATTATGAGGGTATAGATAGGGTAAATGCGAGCAGCTTTTTCCACTGAGGTTGCGTGGGATGGCCAGAGGTCATGGTTAAGTGGAGAAGGTGAAAATTTAATGGGAATATTTGGAAAAGCTCTTTCCTGCAGTGGTCGTGAGAGTGTGGATTGAGATGTCAGCACAAGTGGTGAATATGAACTCGGTTTCACCATTTCAAAGAAGTTTGGATGGGAGCCTGGATGATAGGGGTATGGAGGGCGATGGTCTCGGTGCAGGTAGTTGCATTAGACCAGCGGTCCCCAACCACCGGGTCGCAAAGCATGTGCTCCCGGGCCGCGAGGAAACAATATGATTTGGTGATATGAGTCAGCTGCACCTTTTCTCATTCCCTGTCACGGCCACTGATCAGCCATTACGCATGTGAGGTCATGACCCGCGCGTCATCTGTGTCAGCGCGGGAAGGAGATCAACTCCTCGAGCTTGCAAATGACGGCGGGCTGAAAAGTATGTTTGAAATAACATCTCTGTCGGCATTCTGGATCAAAGTCAAGGCTAAATATCCTGAGATAGCCACGAAAGCACTGAAAACGTTGCTTCCATTTCCAACATATCTCTGCGAAGCGGAGTTTTCTGCAATGAATGCAATGAAAACTAAATTGCGGAATAGACTGGACAGGAACTCACTTCGAGTATCGCTGTCTCCCATCATCCCTCGATAGGACCGTGGTGTTGGAGGGAAACAAGCCCAGGGCTCCCACTGATTCAGCGATATTGGTGTGTTCCAATGATCTTATATATTCATACAGGGAAAATATGTGCTGTGTGTTTAAAATCCAAATGTTACTTAAAATGTCATGATGCTATTGACTTACTTATATAACCATATAACAATTACAGCATGGAAACAGGCCATCTCTGCCCTACTAGTCCGTGCTGAACGCTACTCTCACCTAGTCCCGCTGACCTGCACTCAGCCCATAACCCTCCATTCCTTTCCTGTCCATATAGCTATCCAATTTTTCTTTAAATGATAATATCGAACCTGCTTCTGCCACTTCTACTGGAAGTTCATTCATCACTTACTTCAAGCTTCTCTGATAATTGACTTATCACTATATTCATGCGAGGAAAATATGTGCTGTGTGTTTAATATTAAATTCGTTAGATAAACCCTTTTAGAAACAAAATTGGGTGTATTAGCCATTTATCACCTATATTCCAGTCGTGATTAACACTGCCCCCCCCCACTACTGCCACTCTGAACAGAATCACCAAAAAGGATTTGCAGGAAAAATCGGCAGGCCACAACGCGCATGCGCACTGGTGCCCGCGCAAGGCTTCATGGTCATTGTAGTCTTTCTCTGGGTAAACGCAACGCATTTGACTGCTACTCTTGTCCGTTGGCAACCCTACCCACGCCCCCCCCCCCCACCGGATCGGCCGCTCCACAAGAATATTGTCAATATTAAATCGGTCCGCAGTGCAAAAAAGGTTGGGGACCCTTGCATTAGACAGCTTAAATGTTTTTTCAGCATTGACCAGATGGGCTAAATAGCCTGTTTCTATACTGAACTTCTCCATGTTTCTATGACACAGAAGCTGGCCAAACTTGTTTGGAAGGGAAAAGTTGGGAGTGACAACGGAGCAGCGATGGCTGGAGTTTCTGGGAGCAATTTGGGAGCTCAGTGATCGATACATCCGAAAGATGTGGAAACATTGGAAAGGCAGGAGGACACAACCGTGGTTGAAATGAGAAGCCAAAGCCAACATAAAAGCCAAAGAGAGGGTAAACAAAAGAGTGAAAACGATTGGGAAGCTTTTAGAAACCAACAGAAGACGACTAAAAAAAAAGTCAGAGCTCAGGGCGTGGAATTATGATATTGTAGTCATTAGTGAGTCTTTGTAGCGCCCAACAGTCTGAGGCATTTAGAGGAACAAAATATCCGGGGCCTCAATATCTCTTGAAAACCAAGGTTCCCTGCACCAGTTAACTTTCAACTTTTATTATGCAGGCACATACAAACTCTACACCTTCAAAATTTCACTTCTGAAGGCCCCCCACTTACCAAGTACTCCTTTGCCAGAAAACAGCCTGTCCCAAACCACACTTGTCAGATCCTTTCTGATACCATCAAAATTGACCTTTCTCCAATTTAGAATCTCAACCCATGGTCCAGACCTCTCTTTTTCCATATTTACTTTGAATCTCATGGCATTATGGTCACTAATTTCGGTCACCAGCCCTGGATCATCAGCCTATTGCACACTTTTACATCAGGAATTCTATGTACTGATTAAGGGCACATTTGACAAACTCTACCCCATCTAGTCCTCTTACAGTATGGGAGTCCCAGTCAATACATGGAAAGTTAAAATCACTTACCGAATGAACTTTTGTTTCTTGGCATGGTCTGCGATCTCTCTACAAATTTGTTCCTCTAAATCCCTCGGATTGTTGGGTGCAACCAAGTCCCCAATAATGGCTACAATATCAGAATTCCCTGTCCTGAGCTCATCTGGTTTTCCTACAATTCTTGCATTGTGATATACACAGCTCAGCACATTCATCGCTCCATGCTCAACCATTTGATTGCTGACTGTACCTGAGGTCTGAACAACATCCGACTGGTGTAAAGAAAACAACCTCTCCCTCATTGTCACAAAACATGCATCATTGCTGTCGCAGTTTATGTTCCACTGGATGCTAATGCTAAAGTAGCCATGAAAGACCTCAGTGCTGCTATTAGCAAGCTGCAGACATTGCATCCAGACGGAGCTTTGACTGTCGCTGGGGACTTTAATCATTGTAACCTACATACCGTGCTTCCAAGATTTTACCAAAATGTATTACGCACCACCAGGTGTAATAAAACCTCAGATCATGTGTACACAAATGTGGCTGACACTCAAACTAACTACCCTCCCCCATCTGGGACAGTCCGACCATCTTTCATTGTTTCTGCTTCCCAAGTATAGCCCGGTCATTAACCATGTGAAACCCACAATGAAGACTATTAAGATCTGGCTGGAGGGGGCTGACTCTGCTCTTCAGCACCAATTCCAGCACACAGAGTGGAGCACGTTTGCTGCCCATACCACCACAGACTCTCAGACTAACATTGATTTATACACCAACTCTGTCCTTGAGCACATCAACAAGTGTGTAGATAGAGAGACATCACAAAAACAATAAAAGTTTTCCCCAATTGGAAACCATGGATGAACAGAGAGGTTCACCTCCTGCTCAAAGCCAGAGATTCAGCCTTCAGGTCTGGAGACTGGGAGGTTCACAGCTCAGCCAGGGCCAACCTGAGGAGGGGAATCTCTCAGGCTAAACACATTTACAAACAGAGAATCGAGGAGCATTTCAACTCCTCAGACCCCCGGCCCATGTACATGGCATACAGGTTATACAGACTTCAAACCTCCTGGTACTGTGCCCCCTTCCAGCTCTGCTACCCTCCCTGATGAGCTCAATTACTTCTACGCTCGCTTTGATCGAGGGAACAAGGAGGTCACCCTCAAAGCGGATCTCCCACCTGGTGAACTGTCTCTCTCACTTTCCACCTCCGATGTTTGTGCCACCCTGAGCAGGGTGAATGTACGGAAGGCAGCTGGTCCGGATGGAATACCTGACCATGTGCTCAGAGTCTGTGCAGGGCAGTTGGCCGGGGTCTTCACGGACATTTTTAATCTGTCACTGGCCCAGGGATTTGTCCCCATAAGCTTCAAGATCACCACCATCGTGCCAGTGCCGAAGCATTCCACTGCCACGAGCCTGAATGATTTCCGCCCAGTTGCACTCACCCCCATCATTGCAAAGTGCTTTGAGAGACTGGTTCTGTCACATCTGAAATCCTGTCTGCCCACTACCCTGGACCCCCATCAATTTGCCTTTCACACCAACAGGTCAACAGAGGACACCATCTCCACGGCACTTCACTCTGCCCTGACCCACCTGGACAGCCCCAACTCTTACGTCAGAATGCTGTTCATTGACTTTAGTTCGGCATTCAATACTGTGATCCCCTCCAAGCTGATCACCAAACTTGGCCAGCTTGCTATCAGCTCATCCCTCTGCAATTGGACCTTGGACTGTCTGACTAACAGACCCCAATCAGTTAGACAACCTCTCCTCCTCCACTCTCACCCTGAACACCGGCGTGCCTCAAGGCTGTGTGCTGAGCCCTCTTCTGTACTCCCTTTTCACCTGTGACTGCGTTCCTGTACATGGTTCTAACTCCATAATCAAGTTCGCAGAGGCCACCATGGTGGTTGGCCTGATCAGAGGGGATGACGAGACAGCCTACAGGGACGAGGTCCAGCACCTGGCTGCGTGGTGTGCCAACAATGATCTGGCCTTTAACACCCAGAAGACCAAGATCATTGTGGACTTCAGGCATGCTAGGAGCCACACTCCCAATCTACATCAATGGAACTGTAGTGGAGCGTGTATCAAGCTTCAAATTCCTTGGTGTCCACATTTTCGAGGATCTCACCTGGTCCCTGAACTCCTCCATCTTGATCAAAAAGGCGCAACAGCGTCTTTACTTCCTGCGGAGCATCAATAAAGCTCACCTCTGTCCCAGGATATGACAGACTTTTACCACTGTACCATTGAGAGCATACTCACCAACTGCATCTCAGTGTTAAACCATAGAAACCACAGAAAGTACAGCACAGAAACAGGCCCTTTGGCCCCTCTTGGCTGTGCCAAACCATTTTCTGCCTAGTCCCACTGACCTGCGCACGGACCATATCCCTCCATACACCTCCCATCCATGTATCTGTCCAATTTATTCATAAATGTTAAAAAAAGAACCCACATTTACCACCTCGTCCGACAGCTCATTCCATACACCCACCAATCTCTGTGTGAAGAAGCCCCCCCTAATGTTCCCTTTAAACTTTCACCCCTCACCCTTAACCCATGTCCTCTGGTTTTTTTCTTCCCTTGCCTCAGTGGAAAAAGCCTGCTTGCATTCACTCTATCTTATACCCATCATAATTTTATATACCTCTATCAAATCTCCCCTCATTCTTCTACGCTCCAGGGAATAAAGTCCTAACCTATTCAACCTTTCTCTGTAACTGAGTTTCTCAAGTCCCGACTACATCCTTGTAAACCTTCTCTGCACTCTTTCAACCTTATTTATATCCTTCCTGTAATTTGGTGACCAAAACTGAACACAATACTCCAGATTCAGCCTCACCAATGCCTTATACAACCTCATCATAACATTCCAGTTCTTATACTCAATACTTTGATTAATAGGCCAATGTACCAAAAGCTCTCTTTACGACCCTATCTACCTGTGACGACACTTTTAGGGAATTTTGTATGTGTATTCCCAGATCCCTCTGTTCCACTGCACTCCTCAGTGCCTTACCATTAACCCTGTATGTTCTACGTTGGTTTGTCCTTCCAACATGCAATACCTCACACTTGTCAGTATTAAACTCCATCTGCCATTTTTCAGTCCATTTTTCCAGCTGGTCCAAGTCCCTCTGCAGGCTCTGAAAACCTTCCTCTCTGTCTATTACACCTCCAGTCTTTGTATCATCAGCAAACTTGCTGATCCAATTTACCACATTATCATCCAGATCATTGATATAGATGACAAATAACAATGGACCCAGCACTGATCCCTGTGGCACACCAGTAGTCACAGGCCTCCACTCAGAGAAGCAACTCTCTACCACCACTCTCTGGCTTCTTCCATCGAGCCAATGTCTAATCCAATTTACCACCTCTCCATGTATACCTAGTGACTGAATTTTCCTAACTAACCTCCCATGCGGGACCTTGTCAAAGGCCTTACTGAAGTTCATGTAGACAATATCCACTGCCTTCCCTTCATCCACTTTCCTGGTAACCTCCTCGAAAAACTCCAACAGATTGGTCAAACATGACTTACCATGCACAAAGCCATGTTGACTCTCCCTAATAAGCCCCTGTCTATCCAAATGCTTGTAGATTCTGTCTCTTAGTACTCCCTCCAATAACTTACCTACTACTGACGTTAAACTCACCGGCCTATAATTTCCCGGATAACTTTTCGATCCTTTTTTAAACAACGGAACAACATGAGCCACTCTCCAATCCTCCAGCACCTCACCTGCAGACAGCGACATTTTAAATATTTCTGCCAGGGCCCCCGCAATTTCAACACTAGTCTCCTTCAAGGTCCGAGGGAACACCCTGTCAGGTCCTGGGGATTTATCCACTTTAATTTTCCTCAAGACAGCAAGCACCTCCTCCTTTTCAATCTGTACAGTTTCCATGGTCTCACTACTTGATTCCCTCAATTCCATAGATTTCATGCCAGTTTCCTTAGTAAATACAGACGCAAAAAACCTATTTAAGATCTCCCCCATTTCCTTTGGTTCCGCACAAAGCCAACCACTCTGATCTTCAAGAGGACCAATTTTATCCCTTACAATCCTTTTGCTCTTAATATACTTGTAAAAGCTCTTTGGATTATCCTTCACTTTGACTGCCAAGGCAATCTCATGTCTCCTTTTAGCCCTCCTGATTTCTTTCTTAAGTATTTTCTTGCACTTCTTATACTCCTCAAGCACCTGATTTACCCCCTGTTTCCTATACATTTCATACAACTCCTTCTTCTTCTTTATCAGAGTTGCAATATCCCTTGAGAACCAAGGTTCCTTATTCCTATTCAATTTGCCTTTAATCCTGACAGGAACAGACAAACTCTGCACTCTCAAAATTTCCCCTTTGAAGGCGTCCCACCTACCAATCACATCTTTGCCAGAGAACAACCTGTCCCAATCCACACTTTTTAGATCCTTTCTCATTTCTTCAAATTTGGCCTTCATTCAGTTCAGAACCTCAACCCTAGGACCAGATCTATTCTTGTCCATGATCAAATTGAAACTAATGGTGTTATGATCACTGGAACCAAAGTGCTCCCCTACACAGACTTCTGTCACTTGCCGTAATTCGTTTCCTAACAGGAGATCCAATATTGCATCCCCTCTAGTTGGTCCCTCTATATATTGATTTAGAAAACTTTCCTGAACACATTTTACAAACTCTAAACCATCTAGACCCCTAACAGTATGGGAGTCCCAATCAATGTATGGAAAATTAAAATCCCCTACCACCACAACTTTATGTTTCCTGCAGTTGCCTGCTATCTCTCTGCAGATTTGCTCTTCCAAGTCTCGTTGACTATTGGGTGGTCAGTAATACAATCCCACTAATGTGGCTATACCTTTCCTGTTTCTCAGCTCCACCCATAAGGACTCAGTAGACAAGCCCTCTAATTTGTCCTGCCTGGGCACTGCTGTAATATTTTCCCTAACAAGCAATGCTACTCCCCCACCTTTCATTCCTCTGCCTCGATCAGATTTGAAATATCGGAACCCTGGAATATTAAGCTGCCAGTCCTGCCCCTCCTGCAGCCAAGTTTCACTAATTGCTACAACGACATAATTCCACGTGTCAATCCACGCCCTCAACTTATCCGCCTTCCCCACAATACTCCTAGCATTGAAATATATACACCTCAGAAGATTTTTACCACCACTCACAACCTTTATATCAGCAGATTTGCTTAAACTTTCAACATCATTTATTTTCACCCCAGCCACACTGTCAGCTCTGGCACTCTGGTTCCCACCCCCCTGCAAATCTAGTTTAAAGCCTCCCCAATAGCACTAACAAACCTCCCTGAAAGGATATTGGTCCCCCTGTGGTTCAAGTGTAACCCGTCTCTCTTGTACAGGTCCCACCTGCCCCAGAAGAGGTCCCAATGATCCTGAAATCTGAAACCCTGCCCCCTACACCAGTTCCTCAGCCACTTGTTCCTCCTCCAGAGCATCCTATTCCTACCCTCACTGGCACCTAGCACAGGTAGCAATCCTGAGATGTATGGCAATTGTCCCATTTCGGACTACAAAGCACTCCACTGTGTGGTGAAAACTGCCCAGCGGATTATCAGCACCTAATTGTCCACCATTGAGAACATCTACCATAAACACTGCCTGGGAAGGGCGAAACGCATTATCAAGGATGCATCTCACCCTAACCATGGACTTTTTACTCTCCTCCCATCTGCTAGGCACTACAGGAGCCTCCGCTCCCGCACCAGCAGGCACAGGAAGAGCTTCTTCCCTGAGGCTGTGATGCTGCTGAACCTCACATCACAGCACTAAGCAGTATTGCATCCGTATTGTACTGTCTCCGTACTTTTATATTTGTGTGCTGTAGTACTTACTTTTTATTCTCAGTTATTTTGTAAATAACACTATTCTTTGCATTTCTGGTCAGATGCTAACTGCATTTCATTGGCTTTGTATCTGTACTTGGCACACTGACAATAAAGTTGAATCTAATCTAATCTAAAAAAACAAAGGAGCTGATTGTGGACGACAGGAGGAATGGAGACAGGCTCACCCCTATTGGCATCAGTGGATCTGGGGTTGAGACGGTGAACAGCTTCAAGATCCTTGGCATAAACATCACCGAGGATCTCACATGGTCTGTACATACCGGCTGTGTTGTGAAAAGAGCACACAGCACCTTGCTCACCTCAGACAGCTGAAGAAGCTTGGGATGGGGTCCCAAATCCTAAGAACTTTGTACAGGAACACAATTGAGAGCATCCTGACTGGCTGCATCACTGCCTGGTATGGGAACTGTACTTCCCTTAATCGCAGGAACCTGCAGAGAGTGGTGCGGACAGCCCAGCACATCTGTAGATGTGAACTTCCCACTATTCAGGACATTTACAGAGACAGGGGGGTAAAAAGGGCCCAAAGGATATTGGGGACCCAATTCACCACAACCACAAACTGTTCCTGCTGCTACCATCCAGGAAACGGTACAACAGCAAAAGGACCAACAGGCTCCGGGACATCATCTTCCACCAGGCCATCAGACTGATTAATTCATGCTGATACAATTGCATTTCTATGTTATATTGACTGCCGTATGTACAAACTATTTATTATAAACAACTATAAATTACACATTGTACATTCAGACGGAGATGTAAAGATTTCTACTCCTCACGTACAGGAAGGATGTATGTAATAAAGTCAATTCAATTCAATTCACCCTCCCCACTATCTGTTCTGTCATTCTGGTTCCCATTTCCCCCTACAACTTATTTTAACCACATCACCCTCTCTCCCCACACTAGCACTAGCGAGCCTTACCACTAGGATATTAATCCCCTCTTGTTCTGTTCCCCTCACTAATGAATCCCCTATCACCCCTTTGACTTTCCTCTGCCAGGTAATCCCCCCAACAGTTTCTAAAGTGGATCCACCTGTTGTTGTGTGGGATGGACACAAGATTACTCTGCGATGGTGATTTAACCTCATTCCCCTTCCTGACTCTCACCCAGTTTCTTGTGTCCTACACCTTGGGTGTAACTCACCTCTCTTCATGTCATATCTATGACTTTAGATAGAGAGGTATTCATTTTAACAGCCAGCAAATCACTGTCAGTAAGAACTTTGATCTCCTCTGGGCTCGATCGACTTCATCTGCACTCTCACACAACCTATGTAGCAGGCCTGTAACGGGGAATGAAGTATTTTCTCACCAGAGCTTTTGCACATTGTCCATATCTGATTTGCTTGCTAAATGACGCTTTAAAAAGTCAGATTTCAAACTATCACTCCACTTCCTCCCACTTTCAAATTCTCCAGCAACTTTTGCATCACCACAATACACACAGGTAACACCAGTTTCTGTATTGTATATAAATATTTCCCCTGAACCCTCCCCCAGGTGACTGACGGTGGTGAACTCAGTGATGGCAATGCCAATGAATATGAAGGGAAGGGCAGTAGTCTGTCTCATTGGAGTCTGGCACATTTGTGATGTGAAAGCTACTTGTTGCCCAGGACAAAGGTGTTTGATATCATTATGTACCCAGAGAGAGTGGGACAAAACATGTTCTCACGGGTAGAAAAGTCCAGAACAAGAGGGGGTGGAACAAGCAACAGACACAAAATGCTGGGGGAACTCAGCAGGCCAGGCAGCATCTATGGAAAAGAGTACTAATGCTGAGTTCCTCCAGCAATTTGTGTGTGTTGCTCGGATTTCCAGCATCTGCAGATTTTCTCTGGTTTGTGACTGGAGGCAGAACAAAGGTGATTTTCACAACAGCTGATGTAAAAGATTTTGTTCCCTTTCTCCGAGTTCCCGATCCTTGCATTTAGACAGCTGGAGCTCAGCTCTGTCTGAGAGACCCATCGGTTCCCATTCCCTCATCAGCCGGAAGCTCCCCGGGGCCCGTGTACGGATGGTGGGGCTGAGAGAGAGGGAAGAGAGCAGGACTGTCCCGGGATTGCGGGTCACGGAGTCCGGAGTCACAGCAACTACCCGAAGTCGGTGTTGAAAACGCCGCCCGGTGAGACCCCCAACCCGGAGATCCCTTCTCACCTCAACCGATCATCCGGGGCCTTTTGTGCCCCGCGCGCTGGTGAGCTCGAGCTTGGTCGGTTTAACGGCTGGGCTACTAATCACGTGACCATCCCCTCCCCCACCGCTGTCAACAGAGGAGTCACGCGATGCGCTGTTCCCATTGGTCCGAAGCGATGTCAATCATTGCTTCCAGCCAATAGCGGAGGCGGACCAGCCGAGAGGGCGTTACCCCCGCTGACACCGTCTCCCGAACTTTCCGTCACGGCGGGACAACCGTCAAAGTAAATGTCCGCTTTCTGATTTATTTCCATTTCCCTCCGAGGGAAGTTGGGGCGTTTGTGAAGCGTCTCCTGCGGCCGGAGTCTGATGTGTCGCTGAGAGGTAGGAGGAGACCGCTCGGCCCGTCGGTTTGATGCCGGTTCCCCGGGGAGGGAGAGGATGAAGACGGTGAGAGAGGGGGCGGACAGGATGTTTGTCCCGGTGGGGACAGGAGGGGCTCATCTGTGGAAATGTCTGAGCCCACGGTGGTGGCGATTCACCACATTGGGGGGCAAACACCGGCAGACTGTTGCCCTGCAAGCGGGGCCAATGGTCCGGGCAAAGTGACAATTATTTGTGTTTTGTTGAGACTGTACCGGGAATATGGTGTAAAATCCCGCTCCCCACACTAACACGGGTCACACAGACCAAAGAACAAACTGCCGGAGGAACTCAGTGGGTCGGGCAGCATCTGTGGAGGGAAATGGACCGTCAACATTTCGGGCCGAGACCCTCCCTCTGGACTGAGAGTGGACGGGAAATAGTCCGAGAAAAGAGGTGAGGGGTGGGGATGGGGCAAGAGCTGGGGAGTGAGAGGTGGATCCAGGTGAGGGGGAGGTGGGAAGGTGGAAATAGTGACGGGGGTGGGAGGTGAGTGTTTGGGGCAACACGGGGCTGCAGAAGATGGAAATTAATTCCATAGAGGATTAACAAAGAGGTTAGAGAGTATTTGTTATAGAGAGTGCAATGAAGATTCACCAGACTGATCCCTGGAGTGGTGGGGTCATCATATGAAGAAAGATCAAATGCAATAACCCTTTCATTTGGAGAATTGAGGACTGAGAGGTGAACACATTGAAATGCACAACATCATTACCAGTTGAACCAGGGATCCCAGTCTCTGAAAAAGGGGGTGGACTGTCCGGGACTGAGATGAGGGGAAATGTCTCCACTCCAAGGGGGGTGAAAGTCTGTAAATCCCCATCACAGAGGCCGGTGAAGACTCAGTGATCATCCTCACATAAAACAGAGACCAGCAGATGTGTGGAGACCGAAGGGATCGAGGAAATGAGGATCGGACAGAAACATGTGGCTGAGATGGGAGAGCAGCCGTCATCTTGTTGATGGTTAGAGGGGCTGAATGGCGACCTCCTGCTGTTTCTCACTTGATGTTTCAGTGGTCCTGTCCAGTGAGGCCAGAGGAATGTGAATAGAAATTAGAAACATAGAAAAACTACAGCAGAACATAGGCCCTTCAGCCACAAAG
This sequence comes from Mobula birostris, assembly GCF_030028105.1. NCBI lineage: Eukaryota > Metazoa > Chordata > Chondrichthyes > Myliobatiformes > Myliobatidae > Mobula > Mobula birostris. The sequence continues at coordinate 8,255,931 of NC_092382.1, forward strand.
CTGTGCCGAATATATCCTTACCTCAGAAATTACCTAGGGTTACCCATAGCCCTCTATTTTTCTCACCTCGCTGTATCTATCCAGGAGTCTCTTAAAAGACCCTATCATATCCGCCTCCACTACCGTCGCCGGCAGCCCATTCCACGCACTCACCACTCTGTGCAAACAAGGAACTTACCCCTGACATCTCCTCTGCACCTACTCCCCAGCACCTTAAACCTGTATCCTCTTGTGGCAACCATTTCAGCCCTGGGAAAAAGCCTCTGACTATCCACAAGATCAATGCCTCTCATCGTCTTATACACCTCTATCAGGTCACCACTCATCCTCCATCGCCCCAAGGAGAAAAGGCCATGTTCACTCAACCTATTCTCATAAGGCATGCTCCCCAATCCAGGCAACATCCTTGTAAATCTCTTCTGCACTCTTTCTATGGTTTCCACGTCCTTCCTGTAGTGATGCAAACAGAACTGAGCACAGTACTCCAAGTGGGGTTGACCAGGGTCCTATTTAGCTGTAACACTACCTCTTGGCTCCTAAACTCAATCCCAGGGTTGATTTAGGCCAATGCACCGTACGCCTTCTTAACCACAGAGTCAACCTGCGTAGCAGCTTTGACTGACTTATGGACTCTGACCACAAGATGCCTCTGATCCTCCACACTGCCAAGAGTCTTACCATTAATACTATATTCTGCCATCATATTTGACCTACCAAAGTGAGCCACCTCACACTGATCTGGGTTGAATTCCATCTTCTACTTCTCAGCCCTGTTTTGCATCCTATCAATGTCCGCTGTAACCTCTGACAGCCCTCCACACTATCTGCAACACCTCAAACCTTTGTGTCATCAGCAAATTTACTAACCCATCTGTCCACTTCCTCATCCAGGTCATTTATAAAAATCACAAAGAGTAGGGGTCCCAGAACAGATCCCTGAGGCACACAACTGGTCACCGACCTCCATGCAGAATATGACCTGTCTACAACCACTCTTTGCCTTCTGTGGGCAAGCCAGCTCTTGATCCACAAAGCAATCTCCCCTTGGATCCCAGGCCTCCTTACTTTCTCAATAAGCCTTGCATGGTGTACCTTATCAAATCCAACGTTCTTCTGATGTTAGCCTTAAACTAGACTGGTGTTTAATATTGTGGATCTGTAAAAGATAAATCAGTTCTGTTTCAAATCTCATGTCACAGATACTTACCGTCTCTGCCACACTCACTCTGTACACTAGAGAGGCCACTCAGTCCGTCTGGTCCTTGCCCATGTTTCTGTTCCATATCAGTATTGTAAAATCTAGCCCTGTTGTTCACTTCACCTCTCACTCTCCCCATGATGACAGGTTGCAACTCGTCACTACTCCACAGGAGAAGAGATTTCCCTTGAACTTCATAGAATCAGAAATCTAGAGCAGATTACAGGCCCCTCGGCTCACAATGTTGTGCCGATCATGTAACCTACTCCAGAAACTGCCTGGAATTTCCCGACTGCATTGCCCTCTATTTTCCTAAGCTCCATATACCTGTCTATTGGTAATCATTTTCCAATGTTCTATAGATTCAGGATCAGTTCCTGTGGATTGGAGGGTAGCTAATGTTATCCCACTTTTGAAGAAAGGAGGGAGAGAGAAAATAGGCAATTTTTGACCAGTTAGTCTGACATCAGTGGTGGGGAAGATGCTGGAATCAATTGTAAAAGATGTAATAGTGGCACATTTGGATAGCAGTGGCAGGATAGGTCCCAGTCAGCATGGATTTACGATGGGAAAATGATGCTTGACTAATCTTCTGGAATTTTTTGAGAACGTAACTATGAAAATGGACATGGGAAAGCCAGTGGATGTAGAGTACCTGGACTTTCAGAAAGCCTTTGATAAGGTCCCACATAGGAGGTTAGTGTGCAAAATTAGAGCAAATGGTATTCGGGGTAGGGTACTGACATGGATAGAAAATTGGTTGGCAGACAGGAAATAAAGAGTAGGGATTAATGTGTCCTTTTCAGGCAGTGACCAGTGGGGTACCGCAAGGCTCGGTGCTGGGACCGCAGCTATTTACAATATACATTAATGATTTAGATGAAGGGATTAAAAGTAACATTAGCAAATTTGCAGATGACACAAAGCTGGGTGGCAGTGTGAAATGTGAGCAGGACGTTATGAGAATGCAGGGTGACTTGGACAGGTTGGGTGAGTGGGCAGATGCATGGCAGGTGCAGTTTAATGTGAATAAATGTGAGGTTATCCACTTTGGTGGCAAGAACAGGAAGGCAGATTACTATCTAAATGGTGTTAAGTTAGGAAAAGGGGAAGTACAACGAGATCTCGGTGCTCTTGTTCATCAGTCACTGAAAGCAAGCGTGCAGGTACAGCAGGCAGTGAAGAAAGCTAATGGCATGCTGGCCTTCATAACAAGGGGAATTGAGTATAAGAGCAAAGAGGTCCTTCTGCAATTGTACAGGGCCCTGGTGAGACCACACCTGGAATATTGTGTACAGTTTTGCTCTCCAAATTTGAGGAAGGACATTCTAGCTGTTGAGGGAGTGTAGCATAGTTTCACAAGGTTAATTCCTGGGATGGTGGGACTGTCATATGTTGAAAGATTGGAGTGACTGGGGTTATATACACTGGAATTTTGAAGGATGAGAGGGGATCTGATTGAAACGTATAAGGTTATTAAGGGATTGGACATGCTAGAGGCAGGAAACATGTTCCCGATGTTGGGGGAGTCCAGAACCAGAGGCCACAGTTTAAGAATAAGGGATAGACAATTTAGAACGGAGTTGAGGAAAAACTTTTTCACCCAGAGGGTTGTGGTTCTGTGGAATGCTCTGCCTCAGAAGGCTGTGGAGGCCAAGTCTCTGGATGCTCTCAAGTAAGAGATGGATAGAGCTCTTAAAGATAGCGGAATCAAAGGTTATGGGGATAAGGCAGGAACTGGATACTGATTGTGGATGATCAGCCATGATCACAGTGAAAGGTGGTTCTGACTCAAAGGGATGAATGGCCTACTCCTGCACCTATTGTCGATTGTCTAAGTGTCTTAAAAGACCCTATTGTATCCACGTCTACCAATGTCTCTGGCTGTGCATTCCACACACCCACCACTCTTTGACATCTCCTGTGCGCCTGCTTCCAAGCACCTTAAAACTATGCCCCTCGTGTTAGGCATTTCAGCCCTGGGAAAAAGCCTCTGGCTATCCACACGACCAATATCTCTCATCATCTTATACACCTGCATGAATTCCCTGCATGATTTTCTCCAGGCTGAATAAGACGATGAGCTCCCTGTGTATTTGAAGTTCTTCAGTGCTGTGAAATAATTTAGCTAAACTCCTTCTTCGCTGCTCTTTTCAATGTTTTTGGTCACTTTCACTAATTTCAAAGGGCTGTGCCTCAGACAGCTGGGTTGTTGCAATGCGCCTCTAAAGTCTGACAGCAGACTAGCAAATGAATCTTCGATGGAGCAGATTCAGAAACCAATGAGGTGCCGGCCCGAGTCAGGGCTTTGAGGCTCCGGAGAGAGATGGGGTCTAGAGTTTCTGAGGAGGAGGCGGAATAAGACCAGCAGGATGAAAGAAATGAAAGATCTACAAATGAAAGATCAGAAACATTTGCAAACCGATTGATTGAAAAAAAAGTTGGTTAATTTCTGCAAAATACTGAAGAAATCAGCGGATCAGGCAACAAATGTGTAGAGGAATAAATAGGTAACATTCAGGCCAAACCCTTTCAGCATGCCTACACTGTGTACTCCTCTGCTTAGTCGCTGCCTGAACTGCAGAGTTCCTCCAGCATTTTGTGTGTGTATGTCTCTGTATTTCCAGCAACTGCAGAATCTCTTGTGTTTTATATCTACATTTGTAAGAGGATTGTACTTTGGCATTTGATACACGTTGATATTGAGTATATTGTTTATGCGAACCGCTTTCTGTGTTAAAACAGCTGCTGAATTTTCTATATACACAAAAAAATACTTAAGTATGGACATGGAACCGGTGCTTCCAGAAACTTGTAATGGCGCCGGCATTACCCATAAATCCCTGCATTAGAAAGTTCGCCGTCGCCGAAGCACCGATCAAATGCGCAGGTGTCAGGGTTGTGACGTTGCCGAATATCACGCATGCGCGCAGTACAGTGGGCCTAAGTAGGTTGCCTGCAGGTCAGAGTGAGTTTCCGGGGTTTAGTAGGGGGTTTCAACACCGACTTCGGGACAGTTGCTGTTAATTCCGGACACCGTGACCCACAATCCCAGGACAGTCCTGCTCTCTTCCCTCTCTCTCAGCCCCACCATCCGTACACGGGCCCCGGAGAGCTTCCGGCTGATGAGGGAATGGGAACCGATGGATCTCTCAGACAGAGCTGAGCTCCAGCTGTCTAAATGCAAGGATTGGGAACTCGGAGAAAGGGAACAAAATCTTTTACATCAGCTGTTGTGAAAATCACCTTTGTTCTGCCTCCAATCACAAACAAGAGAAAATCTGCAGAGAGGGCACAGTTTTAAGGTGCTCGGAAGCAGGTACGAAGGAGATGTCAGGGGTGTTGTGTTCTTTATACGTACCGTGGGTTACTAATAACAAACCATATTCTGCAGAATTGAACTTGTATTTAACAGCAACAAAACCATGTCTTACACTGCCATGCTTCTAGATCATTCTTCATTTCTGCTCATGTTGGGAACTCTGTCCAGTCACCTCCTGACACGTGATATCACCACAAGGGGTTAGTTTTTTTATGCAGAGTGGTGAGTGCGTGGAATGGGCTGCCGGTGACTGTGATGAAGCCGGATACAATAGGGTCTTTTAAGAGGCTTCTGGATAGGTACATGGCGCGTAGAAAAATAGAGGGCTATGGGGAACTCTAGGGAATTTCTGAGGTAAATATTGTCGTCCCACCCAACATCAGTGGAAAAAGCTGCTTGCATTTACCCTATCTATACCCTCATAGTTCTGTATACTTCCAACAAATCCTCAAAGTAATGTATAATTTCCTTGTTTATGCTTAGAGCCTTTTTTAGGTGTATAGGATGATGAGGGGAATTGATCGTGTGGATAGCCAGAGGCTTTTCCCAGGGCTGAAATGGCCAGCATGAGGGGCATAGTTTTAAGCTGCTTGGAAATAGATACCGAGGGGATGGCAGGGGTAAGTTTTTTACACAGAGTGGTGGGTGCGTGGAATGCACTTCCAGCAGCGGTGGTCGAGGCAGATACAACAGGGTCTTTTAAAAGCCTCTTAGATAGGTACATGGAGCTTAGAAAAATAGAGGTCTATGTGCTAGGGAAATTCTAGGCAGTTTCTAGAGTAAGTTACATGGTTGGCACAACATTGTGGGCTGAATGGCCTGGAATATGCTGTAGATTTCTATGTTCTATGTTGAACAGTGAAATAACTTTGACTATCCAACAATCCTCGGATAACTCCCCCAGCACTAAGGATGATTTAATTATCTCTGCTAGGGCCCTGACAATTTCTGCACTACCTCCCGTAGGGTCCGAGGGAGCACCTTGTCATGCCCTGGAGATTTATCCACCCTAATCTGCCTCAGGATAGCAAACATCTCCTCTTCTTTAATCCGTACAGGGCCCATGATTTTAATGCCGCTTTTCCACACTCTCATTGACACTGTGTCCATCTCCTGAGTAAATGAGATGTAAAAAATATTTAAGATCTCCCCCATCTCCTTTGGTTCCACACATGGATTGCCATTCCTGTCTTCCAGAGGACCAATTTTGTGCCTTGCAATCCTTTTGCTTTTAATCTCTCTCCAGAATCCCTGAGGATTATCCTTCATCTTTTCTGTGAGGGCAATCTCATGCCTTCATTTAGCCGTCCTGATTTATTTCTTATGTGTTCTCTTGCATTTCTTATACTCCATAAGAACCTACCTGCCTATCCCTGTTCTGCAACTCTATTTTGTGCTTCACCAGGTTCTCAATATCTCTTGAAAACCAAGAGATACAGTTTCTATCTTTACCTTTTATTCTGACAAACACATACCCACTTTGTGCTTACAAAATTTTGCTTTGAAGGCCTCAATTTACCAAGCACACCTTTGCCACAAAGCAGCCTGTCCCAGGCCACAGTTGCCAGATCCTAGTGTCATAATTCCGGGTGTTGATCCATGTCCTGAACACATCCGCTTTTCCTACGATGCTCCTTGCATTGAAATATACAGGCCTCAGCATATTCACTGCACCATGCTCAACTTTTTCATTCCTGACTTTGTCTGAGGTCTGAACAACAACTGTCTCCACAACCCTTCCACTACCTGTTCTGTTATTCATGCTTCCATTTCCCCCTGAAACTTTAGTTTAACTCCCTCTACTCCCACCTCCCACTATGCAGCTCCATCACCCCTTTGTACTTCATCTCCCAGATCAATAAAAAGAAGGTGCATACCAGGTACAGGCAGATAGGAACAAATGGGGTACTTATGAAGTACAGGAAATTCAGGTGAACACTTATGAAAGAAATAAAAGAAGGCATGAGGTTGCCCCAGCAGACAAGGTGAAGGAGAATCCTCATGGATTCTGCAGATATGTTAAGTGCGAAAAGATGGCAAGGGGAAAAATTAATTCTCTGGAAGGTCAGAATGGTAATCCATATGAGGAGACAAAATAGATGTTGGAGATTTTTTTCTGCAACCGTATTTACACAGGAGATGGACACAGAGTCTATAGAAGTGAGGCAAAGCACCATCAACTTCATGGACCCTGTACAGATTGCAGAGGTGGAGGTGTTTGCTGTCTGAAGGCAAATTAGCATGGATAAATCCCCAGGGCATGACAAGTTGTTCCCTGGGACCCTGCGGCAGACAAGTGCAGAAATTGTCGGGGCTCAAGGACAGATAGTTAAATAATCCTTAGTGATAGGTGAGGTACTGGAGGATTGGAGGACAGCCAATGTTGTTCCGCTGTTCAAGGAAGGCTCTAAATTAAACTAAGAGATTGTACATTGGTGAGCTTGACATCAGTAGTGGGAAAGTTATTGGAACGTGTGTGCAGGAACCAGATATATACTGTAAGTACTTGGATAGATGTGGACTGATTAAGGATAGGCAGCATGGCTTTGTGCACGGTAGGTCATGTCTCACCAATCTTATAGAGTCTCTCGAGGAAGCTATCAGGAAAGTGGATGAAGGCAAGGCAGTGGATGTTGTCTACATGGACTTTAACAAGGCACTTGACAAAGTCTCATATGGGAGGTTGGTCAAGAAGGTTCAGTCACTCAGCATTCAAGATGAGATAGTAAATTGGATGAGTCACTGTCTTTGGGAGAAGCCAGACTGTGGTAGCAGATGGTTGCCTCTCTGACCGGAGGCCTGTGACTAGTGGTGTGTCATAGGGATCAGTACTGGATCTGTTGTTTGTCATCTATGTCAGATATCTGGATGTTAACATGGTTAGCTGGATCAGCATATTTGTGGCTGACACCAAGATTGGTGGTGTAGTGGACAGCGAGGAAGACTATCATGGCTTGCAGAGCGATCTGGACCAGCTGGGAAAATGGTTTGAGAAACGGAAAATGGAATTTAACGCAGATGAGTGTGAGGTGTTCCATTTTGATAGGACCTAGGTAGCACTGAGGATTGCTGTAGAAGAAAAGGATCTGGGAATTCAGGTCTATATTTCACTGGAAGTGGTGTCACAGCTCGAGGGGGACAAAAAGAAAGGTTTTGGCAAATTGGCCTTCGTAAAACAAAGTACTGAGTACAGGAGACGGATGTTATATTGACATTGTACAAGACAATGGTGAGGCCTAACTTGGAGTATTGTGTGCAGTTTTGCTCACCAACGTGCAGGAAAGATGTAAAAGAGGTTGAAAGAGTTTAGAGAAAATTCACAAAGATGTTGCCAGGTCTGGAGGACTTGGGTTATAAGGAAAGAATGAACAGGTCAGGACTTTATTCCTTGGAATGTAGAAGATTGAGGGAAGGTTTGATGGAGGTATACCACTATTATGAGGGTTTATAGATACGGTAAATGCAAGCTGGCTTTCTCCACTGGGATTGGGTGGGACTACAACCAGAGGCCATGGGTTAAAGGTGAAAGGTGAAACGTTGAGGGGAACATGAGGGGAAACTTCTTCACACAGACGGTCATCCGTGTGTGGGATGAGCAGCCAGCACAAGTGGTGCATGCGAGCTGAATTTCAACATTTAAGAGGTTTGTATAGGTACCTGGATGGTAGGGGTATGGAACTGGGCAGTTTAAATAGTTCAGCACAAACCAGATGGCCCAAAGGGCCTGTTTCTGCGTTGTACTTTTCTACGTCCACACTACACCGGATAATTTTGAAAACAAACCTTTTGCTCTTTGTTTTGACCCTCCGTCCGCACTAAAGTGGCATTTTCATCCCCCGAAAAAGGAGATTTTCAGAAACTGTCTCCAGAGTGAATAAATCTGAAAACGCCTAATATCCGTCGTAGTGTGTACGGGGTAAATGGAGAGATTTAAAAACGCTGTCATGACAACACCACAACAACAATACTTTTTCTGCTGCTGCTTGGTGCTGCGCAAGCACTGCCGGACGGCTGTTATAAAGCGCAGTCGGTGTGAACAGCGTGAGAGTTAAATTGTAAAGTGAGCTTTATTGACTATTTAAATATGCTGTCATGACGTGCCGGAACAGATCGCCGCAGCACCGCATTTTGTTGTTTTCTTGAACACAATCCCCCACCAACCTAACAATTTCAGAACAGACGGCAACGAGACTGAAGCCAGAAGAGTTAGAAATGTACTCACCAAATACCTTGACCCATAGCTTACTGAATAAATAAGTATACTCACTTTGCCCTGTTCTCTGTCCTTGCTTGTATGAAGGTGGTTTACCTATTTATGCAAGTACTTCTCTGACAAATAGATGTGTAACAGCTTAATGTAACGTTGTATTGAAATACAAGATAACACTGATGCAGACATGTTTTATACATTTAACAAGGTGCTTTATTAATGCAACAGAGTTAGTCAGTTTTTCGATGTTTGTCGTCAGCCGGGTCATGCTGTCCATGAACTCCCCGTCCATTGCCTCCATACGCTCCAGTACTTGATTTCAGTTTTAAGTCCTCCTGCGCAAGAGCCAAGAGCAATTCCTTTTAAAGTTTTCTACTCTGTAACTGGACAAACACACACCAAGTATACTGTTTCCTCTTCGCTTGTTTTCTGTGTGTCCTGCGCATACCCAGTGGGAGGAGATTCGCCCAAATATCCGTTCTAATGTGGACAGAGATATTTTGAAATATGCTTGGTGTGGATGCCTATCGTTTTTACTCGAAACTGGCATTTTCAAAATTATCTGGCGTAGTGTGGACATAGCCTAAGACTGTGACAAGAACCTGAAATAATACTAATATTCACTCTACTTCCTTTTAACAGCTGTGCAGACCAACCATACATCTGAGTAGGAGATATTTACATGGCGTTAAAACTGTGGCACTTTGAACTAACAGTACATACAAGAAAATCCCAGCTGCACGTTAACTAAGGCTATTTGCTTGGGAGTGTTTCAGTTACTGTGGGGCCAGGACCCATGCAGCTCAGTGGGAACAGGGAATAATACCAATGGAGAGAGTCAACCTGAGCCAGGTCACAGATTGGAGATGGCAGAAATATCCCATTCTTATCAAGACAGGAAGAGCATCAGAGAATTTGATAGTATTTCCAGATACCAGCACTGTGCCCAGTTACAACATAATTTCTCTCTCCAACTTGGGTTGAATTTCAATGTAACAGTATGATGCCAGATCACACCTTGGCAACTGAACTGATCTCATCTGAAATGTTGTCCTACACCCATTGATGGATTTTGTAAATCTTTTTACAGGTTAAAAATGAGAAGGAATTGGTCTCTGGGAATCTCGAGCACAACACACCAGTTTCACTGTCTCTATCCAGATATTTAAGAAGTGGAGCAAAGGATTCAGTCAACCATCCTTCCTGCTCAGACTGTGGGGAGGGATTCACTTGATCATCTTGCCGACTGGCACGCCCGTCATTTTACACAGGGGAAAGGCCGTTCACCTGCTCAGACAGTGGGAATGGATTCACTCGGTCATCTCAACTGAAGGTACATCAGCAAGTTCACACTGGGCAAGGCCATTCACCTGTTCTGTGTGTGAGAAGGGATTCACTCAGACTTCCCACCTGTGGACACACCAGTTAGTTCTCACAGGGCAAAGGCTGGTCATCTGCTGAGTTTGTGGGGAAGGATTCACATGGTCATCTGACCTAATGGCTCACCAGCGAGTTCACACTGGGGAGAGGCCGTTCACCTGCTCAGACTGTGGGAAGGGATTCACTAGATCATCTCACCTACAGAGACACCAGTCAGTTCACACTGGGGAGAAGCCATTCACTTGCTCAATCTGTGGAAAGACATTCACTCAGTCATCCAACCTACAGAGTCACCAACGAGTTCACACTGGGGAGAGGCCATTCACCTGCTTAGACTGTGGGAAGACATTCACTCAGTCATCCCACCTACAGAGACATCAGTCAGTTCACACAGGGGAGAAGCCATTCATCTGCTCAGTCTGTGGGAAGGGATTCACTCTGTCATCCTCCCTATTGACACACCAATCAGTTCACACTGGGGAGAGGCCGTTCACATGCTCAGTGTGTAGGAAGGGATTCACTAAATCATCTCACCTACTGTTACATCAGTCAGTTCACACTGCAGAGAGGGATTTCACCTGCTCAGCTTGTGGGAAGAGATTCCCTCACTCTTCCACCCTACAGAGACACCAGCGAGTTCACAGTGGGGAGAAGCTGTTCACCTGCTCAGAATGCGGGAAGGAATTCACTCAGTCATCCCACCTACGGAGACACCAGCGAGTTCACACTGGGGAGAAGCCGTTCACCTGCTCAGTCTGTGGGAAGGGATTCACTCAGTCATCCAACCTACAGAGTCACCAACGAGTTCACACTGGGGAGAAGCCATTTACCTGCTCAGAATGTGGGAAAGGATTCACTCAGTCATCCGGACTACTGGCACACCAGCGAGTTCACACAGAGGAGAGACCATTCACCTGCTCAGACTGTGGGAAGGGATTCACTCGGTCATCCGATCTGCTGGCACACCAACGAGTTCACACAGGGGAGAGACCATTCACCTGTTCAGACTGTGGGAAGGGATTCCATGGATCATCTGACCTTCACAGACACCAGCGATTTCACACTGGGAAGAAGCCGTTCACTTGCTCAGTCTGTGGGAAAATGTTCACTTTATTATATCACCTACGGAGTCACCAGCGAGTTCACACTGGAGAGAGGCCGTTCACCTGCTCGGACTGTGGGAAGACATTCACTCAGTCATCCGACCTACAGAGTCATCAGCGAGTTCACACTGGGGAGAAGCCATTCACCTGCTCAGACTGTGGGAAAACGTTCACTCAGTCATCCAACCTACAGAGACATCAGCGAGTTCACACTGGGGATAAGCCGTTCACCTGCTCAGTCTGTGGGAAAACATTCACTCAGTCATCCCACCTACAGAGTCACCAGAGAGTTCACACTGGGGAGAAGCCATTCACCTGCTGTGAATGTGGGAAGGGATTCACTCAGTCATCTAACCTTGTGACACACTGCCGGGTTCACACTGTGAGAAACTTTCAATAAGCTGAATGCTGGATATTTGTCCATCATCGTTGCTGAATGCAATTTTGAGAGTAACTGTTGGTGCTGAACTCTGCAATTATTGCTGCTGCTCACCACACCCAGATCTGCACCCTGGTCACTGGGCATGGGAGGAGTTTTTTCTGTGGCACATTCACCTCTAATGGGACTGGAGTTTAATATTCTGGATCTGAGACAAATAAATCAGTTCTATTTTAAACTCTGTCTGTGGTACTTAGTGAATTTATAACACACCTAGTGTACAGTAGAGAGTCAACTCAGGCCTGCTGGACCCTGCCAGTCATTCAGTTCCACAACAGTCCTTTTAAATCCTCCCCTGTTGTTCTCCTCTCGCTGTCCCTGTGGTGATGGGTTCCAAACAGTCACCACTCTGTGGGTGAAGAGGTTTCCCTTGAATTCTCTGCAGACTGAAGAAGTCGAGCTGACTGCAGTTCTGTCTGACATGTTCATCGCCCCTCTAATCTCTGGGCTGAGGAAGAATGACATTGGGAGTTAACCTCCTTATTCAGGGCTCATTTCCACATTATGGGTCATTTTCCCTGCTTCTAAAGGGTTGTTAGAAAACACCACTGTCCTCTGAAGACTGAAAGCAGAATGGGAAACCATTAGTTGGATGTTCAACAGAGTAGGGTCAGAAACCAGGGGCGGGTTTGCACAGGGCGGTGTTAGGGGCTCTGGACGATGGTCGGATTAAAAACGTATGATGAGAAGGGAATCAGCAGCGGGGTGTGGCAACGAATGACAGAGTGGAAACTTTGGAAGCTGATTGACAGATAAAATCTTTTGTCTGACACAAACAATACCTGTGGTGAGGTGCTCCACTGGTCGAGAAAAGTGTGTGTTGAGAATGGTTTGTCTACTGAGGGAGTTGTTCCTGTTGTTTATCCTGTAATATTATATCTGGATGGTTATTTTAGATTATCCTATCTGTAATAATGTATTGATTATCATATAAATTGTGAGATTCTGTCCCTAACTGGAACAGGCTTGAATTTATGGTGCCTTAATGAAGTGATGGTGGTCATTCATGAGTTTGTATTTCAAAGCAAGATTTTGGTGAATGATATTTGCCACTTGATTGTACCTGTGTAAGCAATCAGATTGAGTTAAACTGCTGCAGGATCCTGGAATGTGTTGGATTGTGTCTGGTTTCTCTTGGCATTTTCTGCACTTACTGCCTTGTTGGTTTGTATTTCATATATTTTCATTTTTTTATTTCCTTTTGTTACCCACCTTGTCCTGTATTTCTGCAAGAAACCCCTCTGTTTCTGGGACGAGCTCTCCAACTCTCAGTCAGGTGCTCGATGCTTCTTTGTCAACATCTAGTCTACTCAGATCGTTGAGATGTCTCCCATGGAAGATCATTCTCATTCCACTGGTTAATACTGACATTGACTTTTTTAATAAAAATATCTTGGTCCCATTTCAATCAGTAAAATTTTCATAGTGACGATTCATTTTTCTGAGTTGGCCACTCATTTAAGTTTTCTGGTCTGTATATCTTATCACGATTGCTTATACACACATGGAGTGCTGAACCCTGTTCAGTTTTGATGAAAATATATACTTAGAAGTTTTAGCTGACTGTTGTGTGATTTCTCTTTCGTGTGTGTTATTTCTCTTCCTCCTTCTGTCCAAGGTAGTGTTAATCTAAGTGGGTTTGAGTATAAATAGTCTTTTCGAAAGTTTTCTAAAGTTCTTATTTATCTTTGTAAATTTTACTGATTGAAATGGGACCGTGATATTTTTTATTTTAAAAAAGTCAATGTCGGTATTGATGAAATTGATTATTGCCGTTGTTGTATTTGTTAACAATTGAGCTCTGTTTGGCAGGGTTTTTTTTTGCCTTGAACTAAATTTTGTCAAAGGTTTTCCCTATTTCACACTACTTTCTATTGTCTTTGCTTGTTGATATTCCAGATACGTGGGTATCAAGAGTCCCGATGAAGCGTCTTGGCCCGAAATGTTGATTCCCATCCATAGATGCTGCCCGTCATGCTGAGCTCCTCCAGCACGTTGTGTGTATTTCTCTAGATTTCGAGCATCGGCAGGTCCTCTTGTTTCCCAGATACTTATATGTTTCTTGAAAGAACAAGCTGGTAGTGGGGTTGTGTGGCTTATGGTAAAATATTAAATAAAATCATTAGACGTGGCAAGTGTTGTAAGGCGTAGAATCTGTGGGTAGAATTAAGGAACAGCAAATGTTTAAAAAAAATCCCTGATGGGAATTGTATAGAGACCCCAAACAGTAGTATGTGGTCCGCAAATGACAATGGGAGATAGAAAATGCCTGCCAAAAGGGCAATGTTACAATAGTCATGGAGGATTATCATGCAGGTGATTAGGAAAATTAGGATGGTGTTGGTGTCAAGAGGAGGAATTCCTAGAATGCCTACAAGATGCTTTTTTAGAGCAGCTCATGGTTGATCCCACTTTGGGTTCAGCTATTCTGGATTGGGTGTTGTAATGAACCGGAATTAATATGGTTACTTTAGTTCAAATAACTCTCAGGGGCAAGTCATCTTAATGTGATCAGATTCACCCTGACATTGGAGAAGGAGAAGCTAAAGTCAGATGTGGAGTAAAGAGAATTAGAGAGGCATGAGAGAAAAATTGGTCAATATTGATTTGAAAAGAACACAGGTAGCGATGAAAACATTTGCAATGGCTGTAATTTCTGGAAGCAATTCAGAAGGCACAGGATATATACATCAGAAAGAGTAAGCAGTATTCTAATAGTAAGGTGGTAAACCCATGGCTGATAAGAGAGGGCACAGAGCAAAAATTACTAGGAAGTTAGAGGACTGGGAAGCTTTTAAAACCCAACAGAATGTAACTAAAATAATTGAGAAGGAAAAGATGGAATACATAGGTGAGCTTGCCAGTAATATTAAAGAGGATACCAATTTTTTTCTTCAGTTACATATAGTGTAAAAGAGAGGCGGAAGTGGATATCAAACCACTGGAAAATGATGCTGGAGAGGTAGTAATGGGGTGGGGGTGCAAGGTGATGGCAGATGAACTGAATAAGTATTGTACATCACTCTTATCTTTCAAAGACACTGGCAGGAATATGGAATTCGCAGATGTCACTGGTCAGAATGTGTAAAGTTACATTAATCGGGAGAAGGGTCTTGGGAAACAGAGATGGTCTGGAGGTAAATAGATCACCTGGACCAGATGGTGTACACCCCAGAGATCTGAAATGGTGACTGAAGAGATGTGGATGCATTAGCAATGATCTTTCGAGAATTGTTAAGGAAATTATGTCTGAAGAAGTTTTTTCCTTCACTACTCCCCCTCTCCCAGTTTCACCTATCACCTACCACTTCTTCCACCCAATTCACCCCCAGACTCTGACGTGTCATCTTTTTTCCCCCAGTTCTGATGAAGGGTCTCGGCCCAAAACATCGACTGTTCACTATTTCCCATATACGCTGCCTGGCCTCCTAGGTTCCTCCAGCATTTTGTCTATGTGTTAGTTGGATTTCCAGCATCCACAGAGTTTCTCCTGTTTTTGATAAAAGCAAAAGCAGGGTCATATAATATAGCAAGAAAACAGTGGGAATGAGAGGATTGGAAAGCTTTTACAAACGTACATAACCAACAGGAGACAACTGAAAAAAAAAACACAGGAGAGACAAGATGAAACATTAAGGTAAGTGAGCCAATAATATCAAGTATCAAAATTTGTTCAGGTATATAAAGAGCAAAAGAGAGGCAAGAGTTGATATTGTACCGCTGGAAGATGATGCTGCGAGTTAGTAAAAGAGCAAAGAAATAGTGGTGGAATGTAGTAAGTATTTTGTGTCAATCTTCACTGTGTAAGACACTAGCAGTAAAAGACCATAAGACATAGGAGTAGAATTAGGCCATTCAGCCCCATCAAGTCTGCTCCGCCGTTCTATCATGGCTGATCCCGGTTCTCACTCAGCCCCATACACCTGCCTCCTCGACATGTCCTGTAATGCCCTGACTGATCGGCAAACTATTAGCTTCTGCCTGAAATGTACCAACAGACTTGGCCCCCATCGCCGTCTGTGTCAGTGAATTCCATGGATTCACTGCTCTCTGACTAAATAAAATCCTCCTTAACTATTCTAAAAGGTCGCTGCTCAGTTTTGAGGCTGTGCCCTCTGTTATGGCTACCCCCACCATACGAAAAGTCCTCTCCTCATCCACCCCATCGAGACCTTTCCACATTCGGTGGGTTTCAGTGAGATTTAACACCCCCTCCCCACCCGCGTTTATTAAACATAGGTCAGTGCAGGAGTACAGGACCAAGGCTGGCAAACACTCCTCATATCTTAACCCCTTCATTCCCGGAATCATCTTGAACATCCTCTGGACTCTCCCCAATGACAACACACCTTTTCTGAGATATGGGTCCCAAATACTCTTAAGTAGAGTTTAGAAAGTACCAGCATTATCTCCTTGCTTATATATGCTACTTCACTTTAAATAAATGCCAGCGTTGCATTTGCCTCCTTTACCACAAACCCAACCTGTAAATTAACCTTCTGGGAGTCTTGCCCGAGGACTCATATTCCATATTTCCGAGGACTCAGAAGTTTACTATAAGCTTACTGCCTCTCACAGCTATTTGGACTGTTCCTCTTCTCACCCTGTCTCTTGCAAAAATGCCATCCCCTTCTCGCAATGCCTCCATCTCCGCCGCATCTGCTCTCAGGATGAGGCTTTTCATTCCAGGACAAGGGAGATGTCCTCCTTTTTTAAGAAAGGGGCTTCCCTTCCTCCACCACCAACTTGGCTCTCAAACGCATCTCCCCCATTTCACGCACATCTGCTCTCACTCCATCCTCCCACCACCCCACTAGGAATAGGGTTCCCCTGGTCCTCACCTACCACCCCACCACCCTCTGGGTCCAACATATTATTCTCCGTAACTTCCGCCACCTCCAACGGGATCCCACCAATAAGCACATCGTTCTCTCCCCCCTCTGCTTTCCGCAGGGATCGCTCCCTACGCAACTCCCTTGTCCATTCGTCGATCCCATCCCTCCCCACTGATCTCCCTCCTGGCACTTATCCTTGTAAGCAGAACAAGTGCTACACGTGCCTTTACACTTCCTCCCTCACCACCATTCAGGGCCCCAGACAGTCCTTCCAGGTGAGGCGACACTTCACCTGTGAGTCGGCTGGGGTGATATAATGTGTCCGGTGCTCCCGATGCGGCCTTCTATATATTGGCGAGACCCGACGCAGACTGGGAGATTGTTTCGCTGAACACCTACGCTCTGTCTGCCAGAGAAAGCAGGATCTCCCAGTGGCCACACATTTTAATTCCACATCCCATTCCCATTCTGATATGTCTATCCACGGCCTCCTCTACTGTAAAGATGAAGCCACACTCAGGTTGGAGGAACAACACCTTATTCCATCTGGGTGGCCTCCAACCTGATGGCATGAACATTGACTTCTCAAACTTCCGCTAATGCCCCACCTCCCTCTCGTACCCCATCTGATATTTATGTATATACACACATTCTTTTTCTCTCTCTCCTTTTTCTTCCTCCGTCCCTCTCAATATACTCCTTGCCCATCCTCTGGGTTTTCCCCCCTCCCCCTTTTCTTTCTCCCTGAGCCTCCTGTCCCATGATCCTCTCATATCCCTTTTGTCAATCAACTGTCCAGCTCTTGGCTCCATTCCTCCCCCTCCTGTCTTCTCCTATCATTTTGGATCTCCCCCTCCCCTTCCCACTTTCAGATCTCTTACTAGCTCTTCCTTCAGTTCGTCCTGACGAAGGGTCTCGGCCCGAAACGTTGACTGTTCCTTTTCCTAGAGATGCTGACCGGCCTGCTGCGTTCACCAGCAACTTTGATGTGTGTTACTTGTATTTCCTTCTGTTGTTTGAACCGTTTGCCCAATCAGATAATAGTTCACTAATGTTGTTTTTGCCAAAATGCATTATCGTACATTTCACAATATTGTATTCCATCTGCCACTTTGTTGCCCATTCTCCAAATTTGTCTGTGTCCTGCTGCAACAGCATTGCTTCCTCAGCACTACAAACACCTCCACCTATCCTTGTATCATCCGCAAACCTTCCCACAAAGCCATCAATTCCTTTATCCAAATCATCGACAAATAATGTGAAAAATAGCGGACCGAATACTGACCCCTGAAGACCATGAGTCACTGTTAGCCAGCCAGAAAAGGCTCTTTTTATTCTCACTCACTGCCTCTTGGCTGCCAGACATTCCTCTATCCATGCCAGTATTTCTTCTGAGTTTTATCCTGTTAAGCAATGGGAGTGTATGGGGTGGTTGGGTCCTGACTAAATATCAGGAAATTGCAATAGCGATTATATAGCTTCTGCCGCCCAAGACAACTCCGCCTTCACGTCGGGCTCAGGTCCGGGTGCAGCCTGTCTCGCTGAAGGAGCTCTGTCTATGGCGAGTGTTTAGCGCCAGAAAAATAACCAGACCGACGCTGGTGGTGTCACCTAAAATCACTGAAGTCTTCGGCAGCAGGGCGATTGATTTCAAGCTGTGGTGGAGGATTGTCTTTGTACAACAACAGCAAAGGTGGGGCGACGCCTAGTGTATGATTCCCAATCGGGAACACCAGTAGAGGTCAAATGCTCTAGTTAGATGAGCACTGCGGCAAGAGAAGGCAACGGCAACCCACTGTTGAAATTTCTGCCTCTTCAGTCATGAAAAGAAACAAAAGAAGGAAACCAGACAACAGCGGGAATGGGGTTTATTCTAATGAACAGAACAACACCTCGCTCGGCCGGGGTAGTCACGTGCTGCAGGTGACACCAGACCGTCATCCAGAGACTGTAAGCAATAGGGAAAGGCTAAGGGTAGCAACATGGAACATCCGTATACTTTACCAGAAAGGAAGTTGGACAACACTTTAACTGAAATGTAAAGGTTGGAAGTTGATATCTTAGGCGTGTCAGAAATTAGGTGGACCAATAGTGGCAAATTCACTGAGAATAGTTCTCTGATCATGTACTCTGGAGGTCAACAGCGTATGTATGGAGTTGGAATTATTTTAAACAAACAAGTATCAGAATGTGTTATGGGATATTGGGCTGCTTTTAGTTAAATTTAGCGGTAACCCTTTTAATATTAGCATAATCCAAGCCAATGTGCCAACAAATGATGCAGATGAAGAAGATGTCGACAGGTTTTATGAAGGCTTTAGAAATAATATCACATATTCTAAAACCTACCCAGGAGTAGACTGTAGTTCAGATCACCATCCAGTAGTAACTACCATTAAAACAAAATTAAAGAAACTCAAACTTGGAAAAAAGAGAAAGAAGTATATGTTGGAAGAACTTAAAAATGGTAGCATAGCTAAGCAACAATTCAAAACAGTTTGGGATGGAATTAAATATGCTATACAGCAATCAGCAGAGGAGATAATCCCAGTACAAGAAATCCAACACACCAACAAGGGGAGGATACCTCAAGAAATTCTGGATCTGATGGAAAAAAGGAGGTTAGTGAAGAATAAGGAAGTGGAACACAGAGAGCTAGACAGACAGACCAGACTGTGCAATATTGCAAAGGATGAATGGCTGATTCAAAAATGCAATGAAGTAGAAAGCCATATTAACAACAGCAAAGAAATGCACAAGAAAATTAAGGAAATTACTGTAATTAATTTCGGGAGGAATTAATTTCAGGCAGAAGGAGAAGATGGCGACGTGATGCGGCGCACACAGCTCTCCAGTGAAATGATATCATATTTGTTAAATCGGGTACCGTGCACAATTCTGATTTGATGGAGACAGACGTGAGAAGGCACAGAGGAACATCTGGAAATTTCTGAAATACCCGGTTCGCTGCCGCTGCTACTGTGGTATCAAGAATCTCTGGAGGGAAGGCCCCAAAATCCCCGGCTTTGCCTGCCGCTGGTGACCGAGGCTGAGGTCGAAGCATTCGGCAGATATGGCGCTCGGTACTCGGCGTCGGATGGCTGATCGGAGCTCGAAGTTTTTGGACGACTGAAAGTTGGATTGTGGTCGGGCATGGCAGGGAGAGTTTTCTTCCTTCTCCCGTCTGCGTGAGATGTGGAACTTTCGAGAGACTTTGAATTTTTTTACTGTGCCCATGGCCTGTTCTTCATCAAGTTATGGTATTGTTGCACTGTTGTAACTATATATTATAATTATGTGTTTTTTGTTAATTTTTAAGTCTTGGTCTGTCCTATGTTTCTGTGATATCACGCCGGAGGGATATTGTATCATTTCTTCATGCATGCATTACTAAATGACAAAAAAGAGGACTGCGTGTCCTCATAATCTAATCTAATTAACAAAACCTCCTCTACAGGATGCATAAGATCAGCAGACAGATGCATGCTAACAGACCCAAATAAAGCATGTGAGAGGTGGATTCAGTATATAGATCAGCTTTTTGAAGATAATAGAGGGGAACTCCCAGATATTAAACACCCTAATCCTGGCCCACCTATTACCAAAGAAGAAATAACTAAAGCAATGAAAAGCATAAAACATGGTAAAGCCACTGGACCTGATGAAATTTCAGTGGACATGATACAAGTCCTGGAGGATCTGGGCATAGATATTCTTTTTGAACTGTTTAATGTCATAAATGAGTCTGGTGTATGCTCTGACGATCTCTTGAAGTCAGTATTTATAACTCTGCCAAAAATTCCTGAAACTATTGACTGCGAAAATTATACAACAATCAGTCTGGTGAATCACATAATAAAGATTTTGTTGAGACTTGTTCTGAGTCGAATTAAAAACAAGTTAAGTCTAGCAACTTCTAAACTGCAATATATGTTTATTGACGATAGACGAACTAGGAACGTAATTTTCATACTATGAATGCTTTCAGAAAAGGCCATTGAATATCAAAGTGATGTCTTTTTATGTTTTATTGATTTCACTAAAGCATTCGACAAAGTGAAACATGAAAAATTCTTTCAACTCTAGCTGAACTAAACACTGACGGAAGGGGCCAACAACTGCTTCAAAATTTATATTGGAATCAAACAGCGACAGTTAAAAAAAGTATGATAAAATAAGCAGTTGGACTAAAATTCAAAGAGGAGTTAGACAAGGATGCGTTGCCTCACTGGAATTATTTAATATCTATAGTGAAATGATTCTCAGAGAAATAGAAGACCTAGATGGGATAAAAATTGGAGGTGTTAACATCAACAATATAAGATATGCAGACGATATCACCCTAATAGCAAGTGCTGCAGAAGACCTACGCATCCTCCTAAACAAAGTAGTACAAACAAGTGCAGATTTTGGTCTAACCACCAACTGTAAAATAAAACAAATGTATGGTAATATCAAAACAGCAGGATACGATTTAATGAAGCAGGAAGGTAGATAGAGTTTGGATGTCCTTCAGTAATGTTCCTAACAAAGCACCCATGGCAGATACAGGGATGCGGAGATGAATTGGCAAACTAGTCACAGGATTAGCTTGGTAAATGGATGTGAATGGTCATGTGCCAGCTTGTCTCTCCTCCCGGACGCCGGCAATAAGCGGCGAGCTGTAGATTTGCTGATGTATCCTTTGTTGTTTGTAAAAGAGTATGTGAAACAAAATATGACTTGATCCACGTTGTGAAATAAAAATCTGGGAGACAATATAGACCTTTGGAGGGTCGTTTTTAGTTGTAACCTTGCAATGCCAGGCCATACCTTTCTGAATGGAGGAGGACAGTACAGCAGAAGTGGATTGTGTTAATCTTGCATTGTTCACCGAGGCTTTGAGTGGAAGAATTCCGACTCGGTCTTACAGCTATACGGAGCACTGGTGATAACAGACTGAGAGCAATGGGTGCAATTCTGATTGCCACGCCATGGGAAGGATGTTGTAAGAACTGAGCTATGGTAGATCAAAATTCACCAGATTGTTTCCTGGACTGTGGGGAAGGGGATAAACTATAAGGAAAAGTTTGATTGTCTGAAATAAAAAATAAAATGAATGGTCCTTGTAAAAGTTTATACAATTATGAGGAGGTGTATATTGTACAGATAGCCAACAACTTTGTCTTCTCCTATGTCAGCAGTGGCACGTCCATACACAGATCTGAAGACATTGTTTTTCTCGCCCAGTGCGGCGTGGTTATGTCTGCAGCAGACGTGCTGAATGCAGGTGATAATAAAATAATGGAAACGTGTCTGGAGAACCCTTGGTTAACAAAGGTGGAGAGGGATACGGGCTGCATTATGGCTCTGGGGATTGGCATAGGTCGCCATAGTCGAGCTGGGGCAGCATCTATGCAATATTGATTCCGCACTGCAATCTACAAGAAGGTAGCTCTGTCACAGCGCTGACCGCAGCGAATCTGCACTGCCAGTGTAAAAGTCATTCCGATGACTCCACCTTTACCCGAGTTACCCAGCGGCCAAATGAGCCCTGAGTGTCAACGCAGCTGTCAAACGCAACGAGTGAATGAAATCAACTGAGCGATCGGATACCAGGATTGTTGATGCCGTCACGGCTATCAAGGACGCTTCTGCAAAGAAATGGATTTATATTTGATTCCAAGTCAATTTAATAGCGAGACACATTATAGTTAAACACATAAAACGCAGATGTACATCGCGACCCAATGACAGATTTCCGATGCGCAGAATTAGTGGGTAATGAACTTTCGAACTTTAGGAACATGTGCTTTGCTTTACCTGTGTTTTTTAACTAGTATTAAAAACAAAGTCCAAGGGTATTTTAACACCAGCCGCATTTCCTCTCTAAACTTAGCCTGGGTCGCTGTATAAATACAGGCGTTCGTGCAGGAACTCAGATACATGATCATGTAGCCGGCTTCAGTGGCGACATAGGCAGAGTCGGTGTAATCGCCGTCGTAATGCGCGGTTCCTGTGAGTCGGGTGATCTGAAAGATCACAGTGACCGACAGCCACAACAGAATGAAACTGCCGGACACACTAAAGAGTAAAATGATGGATTTCCGGCGGCCTTCCATCTCCGGATCCTTCTGTGTTTGACTGCCTTGACCGCGCAGTCCGCGGCGCACTTTACTGGCTAATAAAATGCGCCTTACCGTCAGACAGTTAAACAGGGTTATCAGAGCAAAAGGTAATATAACCGTTAAAATAGTCTGCAGAAAGGAGAATGCGACGCCCACAAGAGACGTAATGAACCATGAGCTCGGCTGACAGCCCCATTGAATACCGTTAATTACACGCACAGGTTTATACTCAAATAGATATGGGACGTTCTGTAAATACATCAGGAGCGGCACGGTTATAATGCCAGCAACAGCTGTCCTCGCCGTGCAATATTTCGTTTTAAGCTTCTGACAACAGATCGCTACAAACCGATCGGCTGTGAACAGGACAGTGTACCAGACCGAGGTTTGCAGGCAGGTCGAATTGAAGTACAGGACGACCTTACAGGCGGATGTGTAGGACAGGAAGGAGAATGGAAACTGGTACGTGACGATATGATACACAATTACAGAGACGATCATCACCAGGAAATCTGCCATTGCCATGAAAGCCATGTAGAGCGATATACATTTGGAAAGGCCACAATTCCCTCGGAAGAGGACCACCATTGTCAATAGGTTCGCTAGGGAAAGAGTCACAAATTGTGAGTTACAAACAGGGCGAGGAGAAACGTTCTCGGAATCGAAAGTGAAAATACTATTCCGACTGTGATCGGCAAAATTACCGGGTAAATATGTTCCAAGAGAGAATAAAAACTCCTCATTCAGTGAACTAAAACAGTTTGCATTCGAACTGCGCATTTGCTCCCGGTTAAGTTGCTGGTGACGTGCTCTCGATGTCACCTTGGCGATGTAACCGAGAGGGGGCAGCAGTGCTCCTGGTTAAGTTGCTGGTGACGTGCTCTCGATGTCACCTTGGCGATGTAACCGAGAGGGGGCAGCACTGCTCCTGGTTAAGTTGCTGGTGACGTGCTCTCGATGTCACCTTGGCGATGTAACCGAGAGGGGGCAGCACTGCTCCCGGTTAAGTTGCTGGTGACGTGCTCTCGATGTCACCTTGGCGATGTAACCGAGAGGGGGCAGCACTGCTGCTCATTCGCCATCTCAACCCAGAAAAATGGGGGAGATCACCATCTTCTCCCATACCTCCCTTGCGCCCTACACTCCCTACCCGTGGGATCGTCATTTCAATGGCTCTTACCCTCGAAGCCCCATTCAGACACCAGCCGTAGTGAATGAGAGCCGTGATAGAGCTGAACACGGTGGCTGTAGGAGGATCGGCTGATGTGCAGTCGACAGATTCCACTCAACGGAACTCTCGTTATTATTGAGCCGGTCCTGGCCCGGAGTAAGTGGGGCCGTGCCCGCTGTCGGTCATCAGCCCCAGGGTGAAACCGATGCACTCGTTCCCTCCGTTTAGTCAATGAATGAGCGCAGGGCCCGGTGAACAGAATTGGACTTCACTGACTCGTTTAGTGTCGCTTGTACGCAATCTAGCTTAAACTCGAATAATTTCAGAAACGTCTATCAATAAATAAGTTCTTCCACTTGGATATATCCGCCATTTTTGATCACATTCGTTATCATCTTAAAGGTGCGATAGGGAGAAATTAATTCAAATCTCCAGGTGGGCGCCCCATTCTTGTGCTAGCTATATTTACTATAATTCCCAACTGGTTCGGGTAAGACATCTAATGAAAGGTTTGATCGGAAATCCACAAAGCGGGGAGGGAAGGAGAGGGAGAGAGTGAGTGAGCGAGCGAGAGAGAGAGAGAGAGAGAGAGAGGGAGAGAGCGAGAGAGAGGAAGAGAGAAAGAGAGAGACACAGAGAGACAGAACAAGAGAGATTGTGCGAGAGGGAGAGAGAGAGAGATGAGAGAGAGAGAGAGAGAAAATTCAGCTACGGTGGCAGTTGGTACAATCCGCAACGCTCCCACAAATCGTCCTGTTCTACTGCTCCTTCACCAAAAGTTAGGTCACAAAATACATTTCAATCTGCAACAATGCCGGTATCAGATTTACGCTGACAGTGGTGAACAGCGGAGAGGATTGATCTCCCTGAATTTCAGCAGCATCGTCTACGATGAACTCTGGGGGCGGGATGGGGGGTCGGGGTGACAGTGAACTTGACCCTGCATCAGCGTGTGGAGCGGAGACGAACCGTTCAGCAGCGGTAGTCTGCCGGTCTCCGCGCTGGGTCGGTTTCGCCGGGAAACAACACCCAGTGAAATGACTGTTAACAGAAGTCCGACCCTAACATTTCAGACAGAGGATGTGTCGACTTACCCGGAACACCGAAAGCTGCGAGAATAGGGTAAAATACAATCCTCACATGCCGGATTGTTGGTAGAGCCATTTTCGGGTGTTGTACAAAATGCACCGCACTGCTCGCACTGAGAGCCACTCGCCTGCGTTCTGACCTCGCTGCCCTTTTATACATTAATCTATACCCCGGTGAAAAAAACACAGAGGCTGCACAATAACTCGAGTTAGTTACAGTCAGTTAACAAACAAGGCGCCGTTTCTCTCGGCACCGCGGGGAATACTTAAAGCTCAGTCCATAACACCGTCTAGTAAAGTAGACAATCAGAAAGTTTTTAAAGCTGTTCCACGCACTCCAGATTGAAATGCCAGTCATGACCTATCACCTGCTTATATTAACACACACAAAACGCTGCGTTCCACCAGCATTTTATGTATGTTGCTTGAATTTCCAGCATCTGCAGATTTTCTCGTATCTACTTCTATTGTTGCCTTCACATTCATTTTATTTGATATTAATTGTATGATATCTCGCTCCATAGCTCTCAAAGCAAATGTTAGCTCTGAGCGATCTCACAATTTATCCTGAAACCAACCCCACATTATATGAACATTACAGCGGGCCTGCACAGTCTGCGTTATTTGCCCAATGTCATTGTAGACCACACGGATTCCATCACCTTACTCCAAATTTGTCCATTCCTCTTCACTCACAGTGAACTCAGCAGCCCGTTGTGCGGGCATGATTGACAAGGGCAACACGAAATGTATTTAAGTAGTCCCTGCTTTTTGACATTGAAGGTTAAAAATCTCTATAATCACATCTGTGACCAATATTCCCGATACCGAATGTGCATCGGCTTTTCCGGCTCCGAATAAGGTCTCAGTAAATGGCGGCGCATATTATGGATCACCACTGGCTCCTCATTTCCATCATCAGAATCGCAACCAGCATCACGTTTACTGTCTCCAGTAAATGTCGTGAAATGTGAGTACAGTGCAATACGTCCAAAAGCACCGAAATAAACAATAAATAAATAAACAAGAGAGGCAGCGCTAAAAGAATGCAAACAGTGACGTAGTATTGTTTAATTTAGAAAAGTTTAGAAATAATTTAGAAAGCCGATGCTTGAAGAGAATAAGCTCAACTAAGATATGCGAGGCTTAGCGAGTATTTTGGTGATACTGACGACAACTCCCTGAACTTTTACAGAGCCATGGACAAGGATATGAGCAGAAAGTATTGGGACGTGTTTAATTTGCGGGAGTACCCATCATGACGCTATGAGGCAGGAACCTGGGGATGTAAACCAGGAACGGATGTGTTCAGGGAAATGCCCAACAGAAATGTGCAGCTTGTTCCGGGTGCCCTTGCTTGGCGTTCTGGGCAGGTTTGTCCCGCTGAGGTGGGGAAAGGACGCTAACTCGAAGGGGTCACGGCTGTGACGAGATGTGGAGCATCCATTCCCGAGGAAGAAAGAAGCATGCTTAAGGCTTAAGAAGCAGAGATCATCAGAGAGGGTTCTGGAGAGTTACGAGGTCGCCAAGAAGGAGCCAAACTGTGGACATAAGTGTTAGGAGTGTGCATTGGCGAGGAGGAGAACAGGAGGATGAGAGGGTAGAAGCGATGAAGGATACAAGAGGAACGAAACATGCACCTGGAGTCGGGGGCGGTAGTGGAGGTCGGTAATGAACGCTTTGCTTCAGTATTCACCAGTGCAGAGCTTCCTGACAGATCAGATGCCGCGGACCAGCACTATTCAGCCAGGACTCCGTAGACCACAGAGTAGGAATCCCAGAGGGAACTTGATGAATGTGGGGGCAGCGTGAACAGCCTGATATGCTGGAATATGTCAAGGTTTCGAAGGAAGATGCATTGGAGAATTTGAAGAGCATGAGGATAGATAAGACCCTGAGACCGAAAGGAATATCGCACATGATACTAATGGATGCGTGGGAAGAGATTTCCTCGGCTTTGGTGATGACATGTGCGTCCTCAGTGGCCACAGGAATAGGTGCGAAGCATCAGACGGTGGGAGGTTCTGACAAATATCATTATTGTGTTCAAGAAAGGTACCTGGATTAACCCTGGGAATGATAGACCAATTACTCTTACTTCAGAGACGGGCAAATTTGCCGAAAATTTCTGGAGATGACGTTCAGGAGCTCCACAAGTCTCGGCACATCAGCCTGTAATTGGAACTTAGACTTCCTCAGTCATCGTACCCAAACGGGGAAACTAAGCAAGTGCGCATCAAACCCCCAAAACTCCAGCACAGGCGCCCCGCAGTGGCGTGTACAGAGACACGTCTCTACTCTCTCTCTTCGCCCATGACTGCCCTCCCGCTCCTGCTACAAACTCAGTCATCATAGTGGCAGAGGACACAACAGTGACTGGCCTCATCACAAACACTGATGAATCTGCATATAGAGAGGATGAACCTCAATATTCGACCAGCACTAAGAAGACAATAGAAATGGTAATCGACTTCAAAATTACAAGAAGTGTCGAAAGCCCCCTATCCCTGCATGGTGAAGTAATGGGGAGCGTTCAGAGGTTCAAGTTTTTGGGGATGAATATCACCGAGGAGTTCTCTCGGCCCATCAGCAAAACCTCGTCAGCAACGAAAGCACAACAGTGACTATACTATATGAGGTGATTAGGGAGAGCTGATCTGTCTCAGAAATAGCTGGTCAACATTTTAAGTGCGGTAGAGAGCAGACTGACACACGGAATGGCAGTGCTGTGCTCCAGATGCAGCGAGACAGATTGCAAACCACTCAAAGGGTTGATTAGGACGGCTCCGATCATCACCGGGTCTCAACTACCGGACTGGGAGACAATCTAACTCCGGATGCTCACGGCAACAGTAAAAACCCATCCGATCCCTGACACTGTCTGGTTAATTTCCTGCCACCTGGTAGGAGATAGGGAAACCTCTTCGCCATGCCATTAGACGGAAATATCTTCCTCCGAGGGCCGTTGTTGTGCTGAATAATGCAACACCCTGCCTTGCCAATGGCCTTTGAGTGCCACTGAAATCATTTGTTTCTGTAAATACAGTTTTTTTTCTTGTTTGAATGAATCCGGACCGCACGCATTGCAAATATCTGTTTAGCGCGGTCTGGCGCAGCGCCGCCATTTTGTTCTCTTCAGCCATGACAATACAGTTCCATTGTATTCTATTGATTTGCCGAAGCACAGTCTGATTAGGGATAGTCGACAGGACTTTCAGAAGAGCTGAACATGTCTCACGAAGATGATTGAATACCGTGAGGAATGGGCGAGACATATTGTTTAAAACCGAGGATTGGAGGTTGTGGATATGGATTTTAGTATGGTATGTTCGCCGAACGATAAGCTCATTCAGGAAGGTGGGAGGCACCAGTTCCAGGGAAAATTGCCCGTGTGGATTCAGAATTGGTTTGGCCGCAAAAGGCAGAGGCTGCGGTGGTCTTCATTAGACGGGGGAATGAGGGTAAGAGCCGTGAAATAATTTTGTAGCCTTAGAAAACCCTGCTGAATCCGCACTTCCTGTCTTCTGTTCCGTTCCGGTGGTCACATTATAGGAAGGATGTCGAATCGTTAGAGATGGAGCAGAGGAGTTTCACTGCGATGACACCAGGATTATGAAGAGCGGTTGACCGAGCTAGGGTTTTACTTTAGGAGGACAGAAAATGAGCTGTGATGTTGGGAAGGTGTACACAATGATAAGAGGCAGCGGTCGATTGTACAGCAAGAGATACTGTATGTTTCCCAGGCGGAAATGGCGAATACATGGAAGTATTGTGGTGATGGCGGAAGCATTTCTTTTACACACTGAGGGGTGTGTACGTGTGACGCTTGTAATCAGCGGCGTGGCGTCATTTCCGTTATGGACATTCCACAGACTCTCAGATAGGCGGGTGGATGAATGGGAAAGATGAGGGCGATGTAGTCGGAAAGGGTCAGATTGATCTTGGAATCGACTAAAACATGGGCACAACCGAGTGCCTACGATGCCATATTGCTGTATGCACTGTGCGATCATGTGTTAGTGAAACGTACAGGGTGTGTCTTGTGACCAGTTACCTCCTTACTGATGCCAGCAATGCAAAGTGTTCCGGATCCTGAGGGTCCGTAATGATGGATGCCGTCTTCTTCAGACATTGCTTTCTGAATATGATGGGAGCCTGATGCCTTTGCTGGAGCTGACTGACTTTACAACGCGTTGTGGCTTTTTCCGATCTTCTGCATTAGCGCCTCCACACCTGACGGGAAACAACAGCCCGCACACTGTCCGGGGTACATCACTAATCTTCTCAAACGTTTTCGTAATTGCATCAATTCTTCATCTCCAACTCATCACCTACAGAGCTGTGGACACACGGGAAATAGAAGCTCCTCGGCCTTTCCTCTGCTGACCCGTCGAGGAAGACTACCTGTTCACAGTTCAAAATTCAAAGTGCATTTATCATACTTTTTCAACAATTAGATTCGTCTCCTTACAAATAACCACAAAACAAAGAAAACCAATAGAACCGGTTAAGAAAGAAAATCGTCAAACACCCGATGTGCAGAGAGAAAAATACAAAAAGACCAAATCTGCAAACGATAAACTTCACCAAATAACATTCAGAACTGAAGTTCAGAAAATTGAGTCCCTCCACGGACAGGAAGCCAGGTATTGCAACAACCGATTCGAGAACATGTCCCTGCCTCTGTTGAACGTAGTGCCGAGAAAACGTCGCGGAGCACCGAGCCGAAGCGTCCCGTCCATCGTTCGATCTGGCCCGTCG
This sequence comes from Mobula birostris, assembly GCF_030028105.1. Classification (NCBI taxonomy): domain Eukaryota; kingdom Metazoa; phylum Chordata; class Chondrichthyes; order Myliobatiformes; family Myliobatidae; genus Mobula; species Mobula birostris. Next base: position 8,285,545 of record NC_092382.1, read on the forward strand.
TTGAAAACATGCAAACATCGCGTCGTTCCTCGCTTTCGGACCCGGGCCCTGCTGCTTCGTTACTCTCTCGGGCCTGGCCTCACCGCCTCTATTCCGCTCGTTCCAAATTTTCCAATTCGGCCCCAGTTTAAAATCGATCACATCTCGGTTCTGTCCTCGCTGTCGGGCACGGGTCCGGGCTCTGCCTCATCTCCGCTCGCCTCTGTTCCGCCATATCGAATCGCCTCTAAGTCCGCGTCGGCAATTGGCTCGTTCTCGGATCTCCGACACGGACCCCGACGGCTGGATTCGGCTTTCAAGGCAGCACTGTCCAGCGCTTTCGAGCTTTCAGATCGCACCGCAAAAATGCCAGTTCATACAGGCGGTCCAATAGCTCAGCTCCGAATGGAAAGTTAGAGGCTTTTGTTGGCAGCGCTCGTTAACCAGAAAAAAAGTTATTAATAACGTATTTAGTTGTTTTCTTTGTTTTGTTTGCCGCCGCTAAGTGGTCACCGAGCTTCACCAGCAGCATCTCACAGCGGAAGCCTCTCCGCCTCTCCCCACTCCTGCTTCCTGAATCCACGATCAGTTCACTGGTTCCGATGACGTTAATGCTGGGCTGTTGTTGTGACGTCACTCAACCTGCCGATCCGTCTCACTCCTGTCCCGCTCCTCGTCACCCTCTGAGATTCTGCCTGCAACAGTTGTGTTATCAGCAAAATTACAAACAATATCTGAGCTGTACCTATGCCACTGTTACAATTAAAGGACGTTTATCGTGTCATCTGCAGCCGAATAGGCCTCCTGTACTCGTAGTCAGCCGGACACAATGAACACGATCACACGGACAGAATTAGTGGACCCAACGTTAACTGATCAATCGAGCAATCCCGTGAGTCACATGACACACCAATAAACAGTCGTTCTGTGGATTGGACATCTCTCCACCCTCTATGCTTTTAGGCGAAACCATCTTGATAATATTCCTCCAGTTCACTGGTCCGTTCTGATCGGCGCAATCCAGAAACCCCAGGCTGGAGTGATGGACCGGATCCAGTGCTTTCAACTGGGGATTCGCTTCGATAGCTTGCGGGGCTAACCTGGCTTGTTCACTCGCTGGTTGTGGAACGAGGGATTCACTTGGCCGTCTCCTGATCTGGTCCAGGTGTCGGCGGCATACAGCATCATCCTCGAGTGCTGAAGTTAATTGTCCGTCCTTTTTGACCACAACTTCTCTTTTCATCCAGGGTTCCGGCGAACACAAACCGGATCTCCCACCTCAGAGTTCCGATGTACCGTGTTTCAATCGGACCGCACGCCCATTGTCTTTTGTCTCTCTTACTCGGTCTTCCGGATCTGTCGGAATAAATCTAATCGGGAATATAACCTGCGGTCCATAAATCTCTGTGTGGTGGGTTGTGAGATTATCCGGCACCGGAAAACAAAAGCCGGTAGATTCTGTGGAGTATGTCCCCATTCAACTTTTGTGTCCCTGTTTGACAATCCGAACAGCTCATTCAGCCGTACCGTTTGAAGATGGGTGACAAAGGGGCGAATGTTGCGGTCGAACACTGCCTTGTAAAAATAGTTGGAATCCCTTACTTGTAAACGCGGGACAATTATCACAGTATCGGTGATACCATGCGTACAAAATAGTGTGCGTAAAGTGTTTATCATTGTCTCGCGGGTCGAAGTTTTAACCGCTTTGGCCTCAATCTATTTAAAATGCGCATCGGTGACGACCAATGATTTGTGACCGTCCAATGAACCCGCGTAGTCAATGTGTAAACGTCTCCAGGGGCTGGTTGGGCAATGCCATGGGACGGGAGCGTTTACAGGTCGAGACTGCCGGCAGGGGTCGCATGGACGAACAACGTGCTCGATGCCTTCATCAATTTTTGGCCACCAAACTGAATTCCTGGCTCGAGCTTCCATACCTTTTTTATGGAGTAGAAAATTTGCCATTTCAGCTTGCTTTCCTAGTCTTCATGGTCTCCTTTATCTATACAAAATACGCTAGTGTCCGAGAATCCATTTTACCTTCTTGAGAATGTTCGGCAAATAATATTCGGGTTGTGTATTTATGGAATGGTGACCTACATCAACAGTGAATTTCAACACCTCTTTTTGGCATCAGATTTGATGAGTGTCCTACTGTCAACACTCGAGGAAAGTGGACGTTAGTCACCATTGACCAGAACGTAGCTTGGTCAAACACATCATGATCAATAAGAAGAGATCAGATGCTGTGGGACGTTTTGGTTTGGATGGAGACCGAGATCGGCAAACTCTGGTCAAGTGTCCTTTCTTTTGGCAAGTAAAACGCAATGAGTCTCGGTGTCAACAGTTAGGAGGCGTCTGGTGAAATTCAGCGCAACGGTAACATCGGAAAACCCGGAGTATAATTCTTTTGATTCTTAGCTGGGGACACTTTGTTAGCGTCAGTACAATCTGTGGCAGTTGTAGATGATGGAGACGTCACCGCTCTTTGTACTTGGCACTCTTGCGACAAAACTGCATTTTTATCTGCCGCTTGCATGCCATTTGCGATTTCAAAAGCTGACTGAAGTGAGAGCTCTGATTCTGCCGGTAAGCGACGCTGAATGCGAACATCACGCCGACGACTGAGCGATCTCGTATCATAACTTCTCGAACAGCAACGTAAACACAAAGTTCAGTCAGTTTTCTTAATTCAGCATCAAACGTTGCTGTTGGTTCGTTTTCTAACTGAAAACGAGAGCTGAATCTAACGCGCTGCACAATATCCAATGGTTTAGGATTGTAATGAGATCAAATCTCAGAAGATGCTCTTAAGATTTCAAAGAGAGCAAATCGGGATCATTCAAACTTCGGACGATGTTGTATGTTTCCGGACCGCATAAACTGAGCAAGATAGTAACCTTTTGATTGGGCTCGGTGATGTTTGCCGCGAATAACGAGCCAAACATTTCAATGTAAACCTTCCCATGGTCTGTGAATCATAATATTCCTGAACTTGTCCAATGATGGTCATTGTTCAAATGTGAACACAGATTCCAAGAGAGCGAGTGTCACAGATCCCATCCCCGTCACCACTGTTTGACGTAAGAACGGTAATCGTGTCCAGTGCAGCCGAACTGGTCTGCTTGACTCGTAATCACGCAGAAAAAAAAACATGTTCACACGCACAGAGTTAGTAGGTCAAACGCGAATCGATAGATGGAGAAGTCGGCGACATCGACAGATCCCGTGATGTCACATGACAGACTAATAACGCCCACACAGTGGATAGGACACTCCACTCTCACCTCTATCTCTTCCTCCCTTTTAACCCCATTCTCCCTCCGTCTCCCCATCCCTCTTCCTCTACCGCTGTCTCAGCATTCTCTCCCACCCTTCTCACCCTTCTCTCTCACCTTCCATCTCGCCACATCTACTGTATCTCTCGATCTCTCGCTACCCCCCGCTCTGCCTCTCGGTCTATCCCTCTCTCTACTCTACCGGCCGAGTTCCTCCCAACATCTCCTTCTCCAACCTTTCCCCGATCCCCTCTCTCTATCTCACCGTGAGTGTGGTCACGGTGACTTTGCTGGTAAGCTGTTTCGTGTCGCTGATGGTGTCCTGGGTTCTTGCAAATGGGGATTTCAGTAACCCCTCCAGTTTCCAGCGTCGCAGTCCCGTTGGAAATGAACGGAAAGAGATCTCATTGAGAGTGCAAATGGCGAGAGTGGGTGGGAAGGGATGGAGTCTACGGGAGTGCGGATGATGGTAGTGAATGAGAAGGGGTGCGATCCCATTGGGAGTTCGAGTTCGGACAATCCTTCCGCTCCCCTCTCATTCTCCCTGTGATGACAGGTTGCAGCTGGTCACCACACCGTGGGAGAAGAGATTTCCCTTGAATTTCACAGAATCATAGAAATCTACAGCACGTTACAGGCCCTTCGGCCCGTAGTGTTGTGCCGACCATGTTACCTACTCCAGAAACTGCCACGAATTACCCTCCCGCATCGCCCTCTATTTTTCTAGGCTCCATGTACTATCTAACATCTATGTAATATCTAAGAGTTTCTTAAAAGACCCTATTGTATCCGCCTCTACCACTGTCGCTGGCAGTGCATTCAACACACACACCACTTAGCTCTGACATCTGCTCTGTACCTTGTTTCAAACAAGTTAAAACGTTGCCCCCTCGTGTTCAGCCGGTTCGGCGGAAGGAGAGAGTGCAGCGTTCCGCGCGTGCGCAGCCCTTCGGAGAAAAATGATATCGTATCCGTGAAAAAGAGGCCGTGGACAATTCTGATTTGATGGAGAGGGACGTGAAAGTACAGAGGAACACCTGGAGACATTTCTGAAACGCCGGTTCGCTGCTGTCGTTACTGCGCGATCGTGAATCTTCCGGAGGGAAGGCCTCAAAATCCCCGGCTTTGCCTGCTGTTGGCGACCGAGATTGAGGTCGAATCGCTCGGATAGAGATGATACTCGGTACTCGGTGTCGGAGAGCTAATCGGAGGTTCGAAGTTTTCGGACGACTCGGAGTGGGACAGTGGTCGGGCATGGCAGTGAGAGTTTTTCTTCCTTCTCCCGTCTGCGTGAGATGTGGGACAATTGAGAGACTTTAAACTTTTTACTGTGCTCATGGACTTTTCTTCATCAAGTTATGGTATTGTTGCACTGTTGTAACTATATGTTACAATTATGTGATTTTGTTAGATTTTTCAGTCTTGTGTTTTGTGATGTCAGACCGGAGGAAATATTGTATCATTTCTTAATGCATGCATTACTAAATGGCAATAAAAGAGGACTGCGTGTCTTCATAATCTAAATCTAAAGCGCTAGGAACAAGCCTGTGGCTATTCACACGACCAATGTCTCTCATCATCCTACACATCTGCATGAATTTCCTGCATGATTTTCTCCAGGCTGAATAAAACGATGTGTATTTGAAGTTCTTCAGTGCTGTGAAATAATTTAGCTAAACTCCTTCTTCGCTGCTCTTTTCAACGTTTTCGGTCATTTTCACTAATGTCAAAGGACTCCAGACAGAGATGTGGTCTAGAGTTTATGAGGAGAAGGAGGAATCTGACCAGCAGGATGTGTCTACAAATGAAAGATCAGAAACATTTGGAAACTGATTGACTGAAAAAAAGTGGTTAATTTCTGCAAAATACTGGAGGAAATCAACAGATCAGGCTGCAAATGTGGAGAGGAATAAATAAACAACATTTATGCTGAGCCCCTTTAGCATGTCTAGACTGTGTACTCCTCTGCTTAGTTGCTGTCTGAACTGCAGAGTTCCTCCAGCATTTTGTATGTCTGTGTCTCTGTACTGTATTTCCAGCAACTGCAGAATCTCTTGTGTTTTATATCTACACTTGTAAGAGGATTGTACTTTGGCATTAGATACACGTTGATATTGAGTATATTGTTTATGGGAACCGCTTTCTGCGTTAAAACAGCTGCTGAATTTTCTATGCACACAAAAAAAACTGAGCTACGGACATGGAACTGGTGCTTCCAGAAACTTTTAATGGCACCGTGATTACCCATAAATCCTTGCGTTACAAATTTCGCCGTTGCCTAAGCACCGATCAAATGCGCAGGCGTCAACTTTGTGAAGTTTCCGAATATCACGCATGCGCGTAGTACACAGGGCCTTAGAAGAGCGGCGGGAGTAAGAGCGAGTCTCCGGGGGTAAGAGAGAAGGGAGAGAGGGGGCAGGGGAGCGGGGAGAAGGGGGAAGGGGGAAGGGGGAAGGGGGAAGGGGGGGTTGGGGATGTTCAAAACCGACTTTGGGACTATTACTGTGACTCCGGACACCGTGAGCCGCAATCCCGGGACAGTCCTGCTCTCTTCCCTCTCTCTCAGCCCCACCATCCGTACACGGGCCCCGGGGAGCTTCCGGCTGATGAGGGAATGGGAACCGATGGATCTCTCAGACAGAGCTGAGCTCCAGCTGTCTAAATGCAAGGATTGGGAACTCGGAGAAAGGGAACAAAATCTTTTCCATCAGCTGTTGTGAAAATCACCTTTGATCTGCCTCCAATCACAACCAAGAGAAAATCTGCAGAGAGGGCACAGTTTTAAGGTGCTTGGAAGTAGGTACGAAGGAGATGTCAGGGGTGTTGTCTTCTTTATACGTACCGTGGGTTACTGATAACAAACCATATTCTGGCAAAATTGAACTTTTATTTAACAGCAACAAAACCACGTTTTACACTGCCCTGCTTCTCGATCATTCTTCATTTCTGCTTATGCTCAGAACTCTGTCCAGTCACGTCCTGACACGTGATATCACCTCAAGGGGTGAGTTTTTTTTTACACAGAGTGGTGAGTGCGTGGAATGGGCTGCCAGCGACTGTGATGAAGCCGGATACAATAGGGTCTTTTAAGAGGCTCCTGGATAGGTACATGGCGCCTAGAAAAATAGAGGGCTACGGGGAACTCTAGGAAATTTCTAAAGTAAGTACTGTTCGGCACAGCATTGTGGGCCGAAGGGCCTGTATTGTGCTGAATTGTATTGTGTTGTATAAATGGGGAAGTCACTTACCCATGACCTCTGGTTGTCGTCCCACCCAACATCAGTGTACACTTCCAACAAATCCTCAAAGCAATGTATAATTTCCTTGTTTATGTTTAGAGCCTATATTATTTGTGTAAAATGATGAGGGGCATTGTTTGTGTGGATAGCCAGAGGCTTTTCCCAGGGCTGAAATGGCTAACAAGAGGGGCGTAGCTTTAATCTGCTTGGAACTAGGTACCGAGGGGATGTCAGGGGTAAGTTTTTTTACACAGAGAGTGATGGGTGTGTGGAATGCACTGCCAGCAGTGGCGGTAAAGGCAGATACAATAGGGTCTTTTAACAGCCTCCTAGATAGGTACATGGAGCTCAGTAAAATAGAGGTCTATGTGCTAGGGAAATTCCAGGCAGTTTCTAGAGTAAGTTTCATGGTTGGCACAACATTGTGGGCTGAATGGCCTGGAATATGTGTAGATTTCTATGTTCTATGTTGAAAAGCGAAATAACTTTGGCTATCCTACAATCCTCTCATAACTCCCCCGTCACTAAAGATGATATAATTATCTCCGCAAGGGCCCGGACAATTTCTGCACTTGCCTCCCGTAGGGTCCGAGGGAGCACCTTGTCATGCCCTGGAGATTTATCCACCCTAGTCTGCCTCAGGATAGCAAACATCTCCTCTTCTTCAATCTGTACAGGGTCCACGGTTTTAGTGTCACTTTTCCACACTCTCATTGACACTCTGTCCATCTCCTGAGTAAATAGAGATGAAAAAAATATTTAAGATCTCCCCCATCTGCTTTGGTTCCACACATGGATTGCCATTCAACTTTGTGCCTTGCAGTCCTTTTGTTCTTAAGCTATCTCCAGAATCCCTGAGGATTGTCCTTTATCTCTTCTGTGAGGGGAATCTCATGCTTTCCGTTAGCCATCCTGATTTATTTCTTACATGTTCTCTTGCATTTCTTATACTCCATAAGAACCTGCCTGCCTATCCCTGTTGTGCAACTCCATTTTGTGCTTCACCAGGGTCTCAATATCTCTTGAAAACCAAGGTTCCCTGCAGTTTCTATCTTTACCTTTTATTCTGACAAGCACATACCCACTTTGTACTTTCAAAATGTTTGGTTTGAAGGCCTCAATTCACCAAGCACCTTTGCCATAAAGCAGCCCATCCCAGTCCACAGCTGCCAGATCCTAGTGTCATAATTCCAGTGTTGTTCTGTACCCTGAACACATCCGCCTTTCCTATGCTGCTCCTTGTATTGAAATATACAGGGCTCAGCATATTCACTGCACCATGCTCAATGTTTTTAATTCCTGACTTTGTCTGAGGTCTGAACAACAACTATCTCCACAAACTCTCCACTCTCTGTTCTGTTGTTCAGGCTCCCATTCCCCCTGCAACTTTAGTTTAACCCGCCCCCACCACCACCCCACACCATGCAGCTCCATCACCCCTTTGGCTTTCATCTCCGAGATCAATAAAAAGGAGGTGCATTCCAGGTACAGGCAGGTAGGAGCAAATGGGGTACTTGTGAGATACAGGAAATTCAAGTGAACACTTATGAAAGAAATAAAAGAAAGCATAAGGTTGCCTCAGCAGACAAGGTGAAGGAGAATGCTCAGGGATTCTGCAAGTATGTTAAGAATGAAAAGATTGCAAGGGAAAAAAATTAATCCTCTGCAAGATCAGAACAGTAATCCGTATGAGGAGACAAAATAGATGTGGGAGATTTTTTTCTGCATCTGTATTTACACAGGAGATGGACACAGAGTCTATAGAAGTGAGGCAAAGCACCATCAACTTCATGGACCCTGTACAGATTACAGAGGTGGAGGTGTTTGCTGTCTTAAGGCAAATTAGCGTGGATCAATCCCCAGGGCCTGACAAGTTGTTCCCTGGGACTCTGCGGCAGACAAGTGCAGAAATTGTCGGGGCCCAAGCACAGATAGTTAAGTAACCCTTAGTGACAGGTGAAGTACTGGAGGATTGGAGGACAGACAATGTTGTTCCGCTGTTCAAGAAAGGCTCTAAAGTAAACTAAGAGATTGTACATTGGTGAGCTTGACATCAGTTGTGGGAAAGGTATTGGAACGTGTGTGCAGGAACTAGATATATACTGTAAGTACTCGGATAGATGTGGACTGATTAAGGATAGGCAGCATGGCTTTGTGCATGGTAGGTCATGTCTAACAATCTTACAGAGCCTCTCGAGGAAATTATCAGGAAAGTGGATGTTGTCTACGTGGACTTTTGCAAAGCACTTGACAAAGTCTCATATGGGAGATTGGTCAAGAAGGTTTAGTCACTCAGAATTCAAGATGAGACAGTAATTTGGGTGAGTCACTGTATTTGGGAGAAGCCAGTGTGTGGTAGCAGACGGTTGCCTCTCTGACCGGAGGCCTGTGACTAGTGGTGTGCCACAGGGATTAGTGCTGTATCTGTTATTGTTTGCCATCTATATCAATAATCTGGATGATAGTGTGGTTAACTGGATCAGCAAATTTGTGGCTGACGCCAAGATTGGTCGTGTAGTGAACAGCGAGGAAGCGTATCAAGGTTTGCAGTGTGATCTGGACCAACTGGGAAAATGGTTTGAGAAATGGAAAATGTAATTTAATGCAGACAAGTGTGAGGTGTTGTACTTTGGTATGATCTACCAAGGGAGGTCCTTCACCGTGACTGGTCGGGCACAGTGGAGTGTTGTAGAAGAAAGGGACCTGGAAGTACAAGTCCTTAATTCACTGAAAGTGGTGTCACAGTTAGATAGGGACGGAAAGCAAGATTTCAGCCCTTTGGCCTTCATGAACCAAAGTACTGAAAATGATAGATATTTTATACTTCATACTTTATTGTTGCCAAACAATTTGTACGAGAACGTACAATCATCACAGCGATATTTGATTCTGCACTTCACACTCCCTGGATTACAAATATTAAATATTAAAATATTAAAAGTAGTTAAAATTAGTCAATATTAAAAATTTAAATTATAAATCATAAATAGAAAATAGAAAAATGGGAAGTAAGGTAGTGGAAAAAAACCGAGAGGCAGGTCCGGATATTTGGAGGGTACGGCCCTGATCCGGGTCAGGATCCGTTCAGCAGTCTTATCACAGTTGGAAAGAAGCTGTTCCCAAATCTGGCCGTACCAGTCTTCAAGTTCCTGAACCTTCTCCCGGAGGGAAGAGGGACGAAAAGTGTGTTTGCTGGGTGGGTTGTGTCCTTGATTATCCTGGCAGCACTGCTCCGACAGCGTGCGGTGTAATGTAAGTCCACGGACGGAAGATTGGTTTGTGTGATGTGCTGCGCCGTGTTCACGATCTTCTGCAGCTTCTTTCGGTCTTATGGATGTTATGTTGACTTGTAGAAGATATTGGTGAGGCCTAATTTGGAGTCTTGTTTGCAGTTGTGGTCACCTACCTACAGGAAAGATGTAAAAGAGGTTGAAAGAGTTCTGCAAAAATTCACAAGGATGTTGCCAGGTCTGGAGGACTTGGGTTATAAGGAATGATTGAACAGATCAGGACTTTATTCCTTGGAATGTGGAAGATTGAGCAAAGATTTAATTGTGATAGACGGGCATAGATGGGGTAAATGCAAGCTGGCTTTCTCCACTGAGATGGTGTGGGACTACAACCAGAGGCCATGGGTTAAGGGTGAAAAGTGAAACGTTAAGGGGAACATGAGGGGTAACTTCTTCACACAGATGGTCATCTGGGTGTGGAATGAGCAGCCAGAACAAGTGGTGCATGCGAGCTCAATTTCAACATTTAAGAGGTTTCTCTCGGTACCTGGATGGTAGGGGTATGGGAGTGGGTGGTTTAAATAGTTCAGCACAAACCAGATGGCCCAAAGGGCCTGTTTCTGTGTTGTAATTTTCTGTGACTGTGACAAGAACCTGAAATAATACAAAAATTCACTTTAAGTCCTTTTAACAGCTGTGCAGACCAACCATTCATCTCAGCAGGAATTTTTTTATATGGCGTTAAAACTGTGGCACTTCAAGTTAATAATACATAAAAGAAAATCCTCGCTACACGTCAAGAAAGACTATTTGCGTGAGACTGTTTCAGCTACTGTGGGGCCAGGCACCCATGCTGCTCAGCAGGAACAGGGAATAATACCAATGGAGAGAGTCAAACTGAGCCAGGTCACAGATTGGAGATGGCAGAAATGCCCCATTCTTATAGAGACAGGAAGAGCATCTGAGAATTTGATGGTCATTCCAGATACCAGCACTGTGCCCAGTTAGAAGATGATTTCTCTCTCCAACTTGGGTTGAACCTCACTGTAATAGTGTGATGCGAGAATACACTTTGACAACTCAAGTGATCTGATCTGAAATATTGTCCGACACCCGTTGATTCATTTTGTAAATCTTTTTACAGGTTAAAAATGACAAGGAATCTGTCTACGGGAATCTCGAACACAACACACCAGTTTTGCTGTATCTGTCCAGATATTTGAGAAGTGGAGCAAGGGATTCACTCGATCATCCTTCCTGCTCAGACTGTGGGGAGGGATTCACTCAGTCATTTCAACTGAAGATATATCAGCAAGTTCACACTGGACAAGGTCATTCATTTGTTCTGTGGGTGAGAAGGCAATTCAGTTGGTCATCCCACCTGTAGACACACCAGTCAGTTCACCCTGGGCAGAAATTTGGTCATCTGCTGAATTTGTGGGGAAGGATTCACTCGGTCATCTGACCTAATGGCTCACCAGCGAGATCACACCGGGGAGCGGCCGTTCACCTGCTCAGACTGTGGGAAGGGATTCATTAACTCATCTGACCTACTGAGACACCAGTCAGTTCACACTGGGGAGCGGCTGTTCACCTGCTTGGACTGTGGGAAGAGATTCACTTGCTCATCCCACCTGAAGGTTCATCAGCGAGTTCACACTGGGGAGAGGCCGTTCACCTGCTCAGTCTGTGGGAAGGGATTCACTTGCTCATCCCTACTGAAGGTGCATCAGCGAGTTCACACTGGGGAGAGGCCGTTCACCTGCTCAGTCTGTGGGAAGGGATTCACTTCGTCATGTGTTCTGCACAGACACCAGCGAGTTCACATTGGGGAGAGGCCGTTCACCTGCTCAGTGTGTGGGAAGGGATTCTTTCGATCATTCGATCTACAAGCACACTGGTCTTTTCACACTGGGGAGAGGCCGTTCATCTGCTCCGACTGCGGGAAGGCATTCACTTGCTCATCCCACCTGAAGGTTCATCAGCGAGTTCACACTGGGGAGAGGCCGTTCACCTGCTCAGACTGTGGGAAGGGATTCACTTCGTCATCCCAACTGAAGGTACATCAGCGAGTTCACACTGGGGAGAGGCCGTTCACCTGCTCAGACTGTGGGGAGGGATTCACTGTGTCATCTCAACTGAAGGTACATCAGCGAGTTCACACTGGGGAGAGGCCGTTCACCTGCTCAGACTGTGGGAAGGGATTCACTTCGTCACTTGTCCTACAGAGACATCAGCGAGTTCACACTGGGGAGAGGCCGTTCACCTGCTCAGACTGCGGGAAGAGATTCCGTTGCTCATCTCAACTGAAGGTACATCAGCGAGTTCACACTGGAGAGAGGCCATTCACCTGCTCAGACTGTGGGAAGGGATTCACTTCGTCATGTGTCCTACTCAGACACCAGCGAGTTCACACTGGGGAGAGGCCGTTCACCTGCTCAGTGTGTGGGAAGGGATTCATTCGATCATCTCACCTGCAATCACACTGCTCTATTCACACTGGGGACAGGCCGTTCACCTGCTCTGACTGCGGGAAGGCATTCACTTGCTCATCCCACCTGAAGGTTCATCAGCGAGTTCACACTGGAGAGTGGCCCTTCTCCTGCTCAGACTGTGGGAAGGGATTCACTTGGTCATCCCAAGTGAAGGTACATCAGCGGGTTCACACTGGGGAGAGGCCGTTCACCTGCTCAGTGTGTGGGAAGGGATTCACTCGGTCATCGAACCTACAGAAACACCAGCGAGCTCACACTGGGTAGAGACTGATCACCTGCTCAGACTTCGGTAAGAGATTCTCTCAACCATCTCCACTGAATGTGCATCATTGAGTTCACACTGGGTAGAGGCCGATCACATGCTCAAACTTCGGTAAGAGATTCTCTCAGCCATCTCTGCCGAATGTGCATCATTGAGTTCACACCAGGGAGAGGTCGTTCACCTGCTGTGAATGTGGGAAGCGATTCACTCAGTATTCTAACCTTATGTAATTCTCACTTTGGCTAGCAGCTTAATATAGGGGGTGATAGCCCCCCAGCCCGGCCAAACTTAAGAAATCTTGTTTGGGTGGAAGCTGCTTGATGTGTCCCCTGTTACATATCAGTACCCCGAAATAATAAATGGTACATAATATGCGATTAAACGATTAGGCTTTATAGTTCTTTCTTTGACTATAGGGCTAGTAAAGAAAAAATAAAGAAGAAAAAGGGCCCACTCTCTCCATTCATGTCTTCTCATCTCTCCCCGGTAAAACACCGCAAAAATTCCTCTTCCTGACGAACAAAAAAGAACATTTCTGTCATTAGATAGCCCTGCATTCAAAAACCCTGTTGTCTCTAGTCGTAACCTAAACATTGCTGTTACAGAGAGAACATTACCTCAGCAGTGAAACATTGCACAGAGGCCGTTACATTAGCTGTGAAACCTTACAGCATGTTATTTGTGACACACTGCCGGGTTCACACTGGGGAGAAAGTTTCAATAAGCTGCATGCTCGATATTTGTCCGTCACCGTTGCTGAATGCAATTTCGAGAGTGACTGTCAGTGCTGAACTCTGCAATTATTACTGCTGCTCACCACACCCAGTTCTGCACCCTGGTCACTGGGCATGGGAGGAGTTTCTTCTGCTGCACATTCACCTTTAATGGGACTGGAGTTTAACGTGGACTGGAGTGGAGAGCGGCCAGTAAAGGAGTGGAGCTTTGAGGCTTTGGCTCAAGAGATTTTGGCAGTTGGGTTGTGCAATCAAGTCAATCAAGATTTGAACAGCTCAGACCCAGCAGAAAGCAGCTGATTGGGCAATTGAAAATTGAGAAGCTCAACAAACAAGTGAAAAGAGGGGCAGCTCAAGCCAGTGAGTGAGTGGGCCAGTGAAGGAGTGGAGCTTTGAGGCTTTGGCTCGAGAAGTTTCGGCGAGCAAAGGCAGAGGACGAGCTTGCTCCCAGTAAGGTAAGGCTGGGTATGTTTCTTTAATTATTTTGATTAACTTAGGAGTTGGTAATGGAGGCAGTAGATAGGGCAATCCAGTGCTCCGATTGTAGAATGTGGGAAGTCAGGGACAGCACAATTGTCCCTGATGACTAAACCTCAGGGATCTGTACTGGGTCCAATGTTGTTTGTCATATATATTAATTATCTGGATGATGGGGTGGTAAATTGGATTAGTAAGTATGCAGATGATACTAAGATAGGTGGAGTTGTGGATCATGAAGGAGGTTTTCAAAGCTTGCAGAGAGATTTAGACCACTTAGAAGAGTGGGCTGAAAGATGGCAGAAGGAGCTTAATGCTGATAAATGTGAGGTGCTGCATTTTGGTAGGAGTAACCAAAATAGGGCATACATGGTAAATGGTAGGGCACTGAAGAATGCAGTAGAACAGAGGGATCTAGGAGTAATGGTGCATAGTTCCCTGAAGGTGGAGTCTCGTTTGGATAGGGTGGTGAAGAAAGCTTTTGGTATGCTGGCCTTTATAAATCAGAGCATTGAGTATAGGAGTTGGGATGTAATGTTGAAATTGTACAAGGCATTGGTAAGGCCAAATTTGGAGTATTGTATACAGTTCTGGTAACCAAATTATAGGAAATATGTCAATAAAATTGAGAGAGTACGGAGGAGATTTACTAAAATGTTGCCTGGGTTTCATCTCCTAAGTTACAGCAAAAGGTTGAACAAATTAGGTCTTTATTCTTTGGAGCGTAGGAATATTGGGAGTTAGGAAAAAAGTGAAAAAGCAGGATCTCAGGGATGGTAATCTCAGGATTGCTGCCTGTGCCACAAGACAGAGAGGGTAGGAACTGGAAGTCATGGCAGTTGAAAGTGTGGCTGAAGAGTTGGTGCAGGGGCAGGGGTTCAGATTTCTGGAGCATTGGGATCTCTTCTGGGGAAGGTTTGACCTGTACAACAAGGACGGGCTGCACCTGAACTGGAAAGGGACCAATATCCTGGTGGGCAGGTTTGTTGGAGCTGTTGGGGAGGGTTTAAACTAGTTTGTCAGGGGGGTGGGAATCAGAATGTGAGTGCAGAGATTAGGGTAGAAGGACAAGGGCACGATGCTGTGTGTTCTGAGTTGCTGAGGAAGAACAGGCAGGGGACAAAACATACATGTAGCCAGTTCGAGGGGTTGAAGTGTGTCTATTTCAATGCCAGGAGTATTAGGAATAAAGGGGATGAACTTAGAGAATGGATCAGTACGTGGAACTACGATGTTGTGGCCATTACTGAAACTTGGCTGGAGGAAGGGCAGGATTGGCTGATGCAGGTACCGGGGTTTAGGTGTTTTACAAGGATTAGGATGGGAGGTAGGAAAAGGGGGGGAGTAGCATTACTGATCAGGGATAGTATCATGGCTGTAGAAAGGGAGGTCGCTGCAGAGGGGGTGTCCACTGAGTCGGTGTGGGTGGAAGTCAGAAATAGGAAGGGATCAATCACTGTGCTGGGAGTAATCTAGAGGCCCCCAAATAGCCCTCGGGACACCGAGGAGCAGATAAGCAGGCAGATTTTTGAACGGTGCAGGAAATACAGGGTTGTAGTTATGGGTGATTTCAACTTCCCTCATATTGACTGGCACCTCCTGACTGCAAGGGGGATAGAGGGGGCTGAATTTGTCAAGTGTGTTCAGGAAGGATTCCTGACACAGTATGTGACCGGCCGATGAGAGGAGAGGCCATACTGGATCTAGTTCTGGGTAATGAACCTGGTCAGGTGGCAGACCTCTTGATGGGGAAGCATTTTGGTGAGAGTGACCACAACTCCCTTAGCTTCAGCATAGCTATGAAAAGGATAAAAACAGACAAAATGGGAAAGTGCTTAACTGAGGAAGGGCTAACTATGAATGGATGAGGCAGGAACTAGCGAGAGTAAATTGGAAACAGGTGTTCAAAGGTGAAAGCACAGAAGTAATGTGGTGGAAGTTTAGGGACTACTTGTGCAGGGTTCAGGATGGGTTTGTATCACTGAGCCAAGGAAAAAATGGTAGGAAAAGTGAACCGTGGCTGACGAAACACCTGAGGCAACTCATCAAGAGGAAGAAGGAAGCATATGTTAGATATAAGAAGCAGTCAGAGCCCTGTTGGTCGCTTTTTGATTGCTCCTACCCTGTTTACTTAATTGTCTCCTTTTTTTTTTGAAACCTTATTATAATACTTCAATACTGCTTTACTATGGCTGGGAAAAGAACCAAAGCATTTGCAAAAGAAAGAGAAACAGAAGATGAATCCCCAGTCACTTTGGATTCAATCAGTGACTTGCTTAAACAGCAAAAATCGGAATTCTCTGACGAGTTTGAACGGCTCAACGACAAATTGGATACAATTCAGCGAACTTTATTTGAGTATGAGAACCGAATTCAGGAGAATACTGCGAAGCTAATGACACTTGAAGAGGACATTGAAGATACAATT
Source organism: Mobula birostris (assembly GCF_030028105.1). Lineage (NCBI taxonomy): Eukaryota > Metazoa > Chordata > Chondrichthyes > Myliobatiformes > Myliobatidae > Mobula > Mobula birostris. Next base: position 8,301,667 of record NC_092382.1, read on the forward strand.
AAACTCTCCATAGAGTGATCTTTATCCAATGATAAAATGCTGAAAAGGATCATCAGTCTCGAAAATAGGAACAGGGGAAGTAACATGCGAATCCTGGGTCTTGAAGAACCAATTGAAGGTGCTGACCCTATTTTTTGCAAACTTTCTGAATCAGCTTTTCCCTGCTTTATTCACTTCCGAGCTGACTTAGAAGCCATTGTCCTTGGCGGCGAAACCCAGCTCGGTCGGACTAGCCTTTCATGAATTTCAAATTAAGGACCTTTTAATTTGCCATACCCAGAGAGAAGGAATGATCGATTTCCAAAATTACAAGGTTAGATTTGTGAAGACTATTCGCCTGAAGTTTTGGCTGATTGCATGAAATATAAACAAGTTATGTTGGAATCTTATAATAAAGGATATAAACCATCCTTTCAGTTCCCCGCACGTCTGAGTATTGTTTTGAAGAACGGATTGCGAAAAAGAATAAGTTCAGTTGAAGATGCAAAAGAGTTTCTAAAGGATGAAGTCTAACACTTATATTTCTTATTTGATCAAATTTTTTCTTCTGTTAATATGAATTTGAAATAAGGTTTTATTAAACTCATGTTTTGGCTGTTCATATATTGTCTTTTGTTATATATTTTTTTGATACTACTTTATTTTATCCTGTTTTGAGGCTTTATTTTAATATAGCTTTCTTTGAATTTGTTTGAAGTGATCCTTTCATATTTTTGAATACCGAGTTATTTTACTTTTTATGTTGTGTCTTGGTAGGGACATAATGACCTTGCAGGACTGGAGTTTTTTTTCTGTCAACGGGATTTTTGGGGGCCGGTACTTAGTTCTCAGCTCACTGACTGTCTATTGGTCAGCTTTCTCGCTTTGGGTAGGGGAGGCGGTAGGGCCTATTTCTCTCTGGGAGCTGTGTTGGGTTGAATATATGATTGTTCGTTTGAATACCTTACTTTACCGTTTGCTTTCTAGTTTTAATAACTTATGGCCAGATCTTTTAATTACTTGTTGATTGGTATTTAAAATGGTTCAAAATATTAACCTGTTTAGTTTGAATGTGAAAGAGCTGAATCACCCCACCAAAAGGAACAAAGTGTTTGCTTATATTAAAAAAAATAAAAGCACCCATTATTTTTTTTTTTTACAAGAAACACACATACACAGCTGTGATGCCTTACGTTTTTTTTTACTGGGTGGAAGGGTATGCAATTCCACTCCTCGTTTAAGGGAAAATCACGTGGAGTTTCGATTTTTGTAGATAATACAGTTTCCTTTATTCAGCATAAAGTTGTTTCGGACCCTAATGGTCGATTTGTTATTGTATCAGGGAGTTCAGACAGTAAGTTGATTGTTTTTGCTCATGTTTATGCCCCAGCGTAGATGATCCAGGATTTCTGAACGTCTATTTTCATTTTTGCCAGATTTGTGTACTTACGCCCTTGTGATGGGATGAGATTGTAACAGCTGGTTAGATCCAGTATTAGATCGCTCATCTATTAAACCAGCCACACTTAGTATATCAGCTTTGTTTATCCAATCTTTTCTAACTAAATGTGGTATAGTTGATGCTTGGCGGTTTCTGCATCTGACGGACAGGGAGTATTCTTTTTTCTCTCATGTCTATCATTCTTATACTGGGATTGACTTTGTTTTTATTGATAGTCAAATGATTCCATTAATTCGATCAATTGAATATAAAGAGATTGCTATCTCTGACCACTCTCCTGTAATTCTATCTTTAAATCTTCCTGATACTATCCCCATGTGCAGATTTTGGTGATTTAATTTAACTCTGTTATCCGATGAGGATTTTTAAAAAAATTATGGAGAATCAAACTACCCTTTATTTTTGAAGAAAATACATTGGAAGAAGCGTCTAGCCTTATTATATGGGATACTTTTAAAGCATACATCCGGGATCAATTATCTCTTATACTGCAAACATCATTAGAAAAGCTAACAAAGAAAGAAATGAATTAGCCAATAAGTTAAAGCAACTGGACCATAAATATGCTTCAGTACCTGATCCTGAAACATATAAGAGACGTATTGAAACTAAAACTAAATATGATCTTCTTATAACATATCCAATTGAAAGCCAACTTTTAAAAGATACAAGACAACTTTACATTCATGGAGATAAAACTGGTAAGCTACTGGCTAATCAATTGAAGCCATTTTCAGCCAAGCAGCAAATTAAAGAAATACATAAAATTAATGGGGACATGACAACTGACCACCTTGTAATTAATGACACTTTTAGAGAATTTTATTCTAAATTGTATAGTTCTGACTCTGTTAATGATAATATTGCAATGAATAATTTTTAGATCAATTAAATATTCCTAATCTTTCGTTAGATGATCGTAGGCAATTGGATCAACCTATTTCCCAGGATGAAATTGCTCAGGCTATTTGAGAATTGCATTCTGGGAAATCCCCAGGCCCCGGTGGATTCTCTGGAGAATTTTATTCGGCTTTTTCCTCCTTGCTTCTACCACATTTATGTTCTACCATTAGAGGAAGGAAGACTACCGCAGTCTTTTTACGGAGCTTCCATTTCGCTCATTCTCAAAAAGAATATGAATCCTACTAAATGTTCTTCATATAGACCTATCACTTTACTCAATTTTGATACTAAAATTTTATCTATAGTGTTGGCTCACAGACTTGAAGATATATCTTGTGCATGCACCGGTCGTGCATGCAGCCTGGTACAGCCAATCTGATCTATTCTTACTTTCTTCTTCTTACTTTTTAATTTATGTTATCTTTTGTATTTTTTTTCTCACGGTAACACGTCGAAGCTGCACGCTGTTTAACATGCTGGTAGAGAGAGTTTTCTTTGGGTTTTCTTTAGCACTGGAAATGGTTACATACCGATACGCGGGACAGAAGCAAGGTCGCATTGTATATTTCATGGACCAGCAAACACCGGCTGGCTTAGCGAACAGAGCGGCGGCCACCCCTGCTGAAATCCGGAGGAAAACACACAGAGGGGGATCACAAAGCCGAGGAAAGAGGACCGGGTCGAGACAACAGAGACTTTTGGAGAAGAGGAGTTCGGTGGGTAATACCGTTCCGGCTGACCGGAAGTGCACTGAGAGCAGTAAGCGTAAAGGAGTTGGGTGCTTACTGATCTGGCTAACAACGGATAGTGCAATCCGGGGTATATTATGATTGAGGAATGTGTTTGCAGACTGGATATCGAACTTTTTACTGTTGGACTTCGGCCACATTCCACCATGATACAACACTTGGCAGCACGGGAGGTCGTTCCTGCCCGTGGCCATCGAACATGCAGCTCCTCCCGTGGAGGGTCAGACACCCTGAGCCAATATAACTGGTCCTGGACTTATTTTCCATCTGGCACAGTTTGCATTTTGGTGTTTGATTGTTGTGGTTTTTTGTATTGCTATATTTACGCTCAATTCTTGGTTGGTGCAGCTGTAACGAAACCAAATTTCCCTCGGGATTAATAAAGTATATCTATCTATCTATATCTATATTGATAGGATGCAAAACTGGGCTGAGAAGAGGCAAATGGTGTTCAACCCAGATAAGTGTGAGCTGGTTCATTGTATTAGGTCAAAGATGATGGCAGAATATAGCATTAATGGTAAGACTTGGCAGTGCGGAGGATCAGAGTCAAGTCAAGGCACTGTATATTGTCATTTCCACCATAACTGCTGGTACCGTACACAGTAAAAATGAGACAATGTTTTTCAGGACCATGGTGCTACATGAACAATACAAAAATTACACTGAACTACGTAAAAACAACACAAAATTACACGAGACTCCAGACCTACTGAGGACTGCATAAGGTGCACAAAACAGTGCAGGCATTACAATAAATAATAAACAAGACAGTAGGTTGGTGTCAGTCCAGGGTCTGGGTGTTAGTGTGGGGAGCGGGATTTTACACCATATTCCCGGTACAGTCTCAACAAAACACAAATAATTGTCACTTTGCCCGGACCATTGGCCCCGCTTGCAGGGCAACAGTCTGCCGGTGTTTGCCCCCCAATGTGGTGAATCGCCACCACCGTGGGCTCAGACATTTCCACAGATGAGCCCCTCCTGTCCCCACCGGGACAAACATCCTGTCCGCCCCCTCTCTCCCCGTCTTCATCCTCTCCCTCCCCGGGGAACCGGCATCAAACCGACGGGCCGAGCGGTCTCCTCCTACCTCTCAGCGACACATCAGACTCCGGCCGCAGGAGACGCTTCACAAACGCCCCAACTTCCCTCGGAGGGAAATGGAAATAAATCAGAAAGCGGACATTTACTTTGACGGTTGTCCCGCCGTGACGGAAAGTTCGGGAGACGGAGTCAGCGGGGGTAACGCCCTCTCGGCTGGTCCGCCTCCGCTATTGGTTGGAAGCAGTGATTGATATCGCTTCCCACCATTGGGAATACCGCAGCGCGTGACTCCTCTGTTGACAGCGGTGGGGGAGGGGCTGGTCACGTGATCAGTAGCCCAGCCGTTAAACCGACCAAGCTCGAGCTCACCAGCGCGCGGGGCACAAAAGGCCCCGGATGATCGGTTGAGGTGAGAAGGGGTCTCCGGGTTGGGGGTCTCACCGGGCGGCGTTTTCAACACCGACTTCGGGTAGTTGCTGTGACTCCGGACTCCGTGACCCGCAATCCCGGGACAGTCCTGCTCTCTTCCCTCTCTCTCAGCCCCACCATCCGTACACGGGCCCCGGGGAGCTTCCGGCTGATGAGGGAATGGGAACCGATGGGTCTCTCAGACAGAGCTGAGCTCCAGCTGTCTAAATGCAAGGATCGGGAACTCGGAGAAAGGGAACAAAATCTTTTACATCAGCTGTTGTGAAAATCACCTTTGTTCTGCCTCCAGTCACAAACAAGAGAAAATCTGCAGATGCTGGAAATCCGAGCAACACACACAAATTGCTGGAGGAACTCAGCATTAGTACTCTTTTCCATAGATGCTGCCTGGCCTGCTGAGTTCCCCCAGCATTTTGTGTCTGTTGCTTGTTCCACCCCCTCTTGTTCTGGACTTTCTACCTGTGAGAATATGTTTTGTCCCACTCTCTCTGGGTACATAATGATATCAAACACCTTTGCCCTGGGCAACAAGTAGCTTTCACATCACAAATGTGCCAGACTCCAATGAGACAGACTACTGCCCTTCCCTTCATATTCATTGGCATAGCCATCACTGAGTTCACCACCGTCAGTCACCTGGGGGAGGGTTCAGGGGAAATATTTATGTCCAATATGGAAACTGGTGTTACCTGTGTGCATTGTGGCGATGCAAAAGTTGCTGGAGAATTTGCAAGTGGGAAGAAGTGGAGTGATATTTGGAAATCTGACTTTTTCAAGCATTATTTAGCAAGAGAATCACATATGGACAGTGTGCAAAAGCTCTGGTGAGAAAATCCTTCATTACCCACTACAGGCCTACTATACAGGTTGTGTGAGAGTGCAGATGAACTTGATCAAACCCAGGGGACATCAAAGTTTTTATTGACAGTGATTTGCTAGCTTTAAAATGAATAGCTCAAAATGTAAAATTTAGTGCCCACATGTTGTTGTCACCGGGCAAAAAATTGCACAGCACAAGATTTTTCCGCACACTGGTCATTAGAAATTAGAGGGGAGACCTCCAGTGTCCCTGATGCCCTCACCTACAAGATCTGCATCCAGTTGCAGCTTGTAACCCTGCACTTTAAGGAGTTGGAACTTGAAAAGGATGAATTCCGGATCATCCAGGATTTGGGGTGGGTGATTGATATGACATGAAGTGAAGTGAGTTACACCCACAGTGCAGGACACAGGATGAGAGTCAGGAAGGGGAATGAGGGTAAACAGCCATCGCGGGAGACTCTTGTTGCCATCCCCCACAACAGCAGGTAGACCACTTTAGAAACTCTTGGTGGGTGTTACCTGACTGAGGAAATTCAGATGGATGATAAGGGATTTGTTAGTTGGGGAACAGAACTAGAAGGAGATAAATATCCTACTGGTAAGGCTTGCTGGTGCGTACCTGTGGGGTGGGTGGTTAAACTAAAGTTACAGGGAGGATTGGAGCCAGAATGATAGAACAGATAGTGGAGCGGTTGAATTGACTTTATTACTTTCATCCTTCATATACATGAGTAGAAATCTTTGCATTACGTCTTTGTCTGAGTGTGCAATTTATAGTAACTTATAATAATTAATATGTACAACAGGACATTCAATATAACATAGAAATGCAATTGTATCAGCATGAATTAATCAGTCTGATGGCCTGGTGGAAGATGATGTCCCGGAGCCTGTTGGTCCTTTCGCTGTGGTACTGTTTCCTGGATGGGAGCAGCAGGAACAGTTTGGGGTTGTGGTGAATTGGGTCCCCAATATCCTTTGGGCCCTTTTTACACACCTGTCTCTGTAAATGTCCTGAATAGTGGGAAGTTCACATCTACAAATGCGCTGGGCTGTCTGCACCACTCTCTACTTGTTGGTCCTGGCTTTTATGCTGCGGTACTGTTTCCCAGATGGTAGCAGCTGCAACGGTCTGTGGTTGGGGTGACTCAGCTCCCCAGTGATCCAATGGGACCTTTTTACACAATAATGTTAATATCCTGGATAGGGGGGAAGTTCACATATACAGATGGGCTGGACTGTCTGCACCACTCTCTGCAGAGTCCTGTGACTGAGGGAAGTATTGTTCCCATCTCAAGCAGTGATGCAGACTCTCAGGATGAGCTCAATTGTGCCCCTGTAGAAAGTTCTTGGGATTTGAGGAGCCATACCAAACTTCTTCAACAGTCTGAGCTGAAGGAGGCGCTGTTGTGCCTTTCTCACCACACAGCCGGTATGAACAGACCAGGTGAGATCCTCGGTGATGTTTATGTCGAGGAATTCAAAGTTGTTCACCCTCTCAACCCCAGATCCATTGATGTCAATAGGGGTTAGCCTGTCTCCATTCCTCCTGTCGTCCACAACCAGCTCCTTTGTTTTTGTGACCATGAGGGAGAGGTTGTTTTCTTGACACCAGACAGATGTTGTTCAGATCTCAAAGAAAGTCAGTAATCAAAAGGTTGAGCATGGTGCAATTTACTCTCCTAAGCTGTCTATATCACAATGCAAGAAGCATTGGAGGAAAGCCAGATGAGCCCAGGACAGGGAATTATGATATTACTGGGAGTTGGTTGCCCCCAACAGTGAGGGATTTAGAGGAACAAATTTGTAGAGAGATCGCAGACTGTGCCAAGAAACAAGGGTTGAGATTGTAAGTGGTTTTAAATTTCCATATATTGACTAGGACCCCACACCATAAAAGGGCAAGATGGAGTAGAGCTTGTCAAATGTGCCTTTAATCAGTACGTAGAATTTCCAGCATAGAAACGTAGAATAAGCTATTAGGAAATGATCCAGAATTAGTGACAGAAATTAGTGTATGGGAACACTTTGTATCCAGTGATCATAATGCCATGAGATGTTTTCAGCCATCTTCTGTTGGTTTTTCAAAGTTTCCAAATATTTTTTGCTCTATTATTTGCCATCTCTTTGGCTTTTATGTTGGCTTTGGCTTTTCATTTCAGCCACGGTTGTGTCCTCCTGCCTTTAGAGTGCTTCACTGGGATGTATCTACCGTGCACTCAGCTCCCGAATTGCTCCCAGAAACTCCAGCCACTGCTGCTCCATTGTCACTCCAACCAGTTTCCCCTTCCAGTCAAGTCATAGAAACATGGAGAAGTTCAGTGTGGAAACAGGCCAGTTGCCCCATCTAGACAATACTAGAAACATTTAAGCCGTCCAATGCAATGCCCTGCACCAGTACCATAGCCCTCTATACCCTCACCACCCAGGTACCTGTCAAACTTCTCTTAATGGTGAAATCAACCTCACATGCAGCACTTGTGCTGACATCTCATTCCACACTCTCAGAATTAATTCAGTGAAAAGGATTTCCACATGTTCCTGTTAAATTTTTGTTAAATGGGGAAGTCACTTACCCATGACTTCTGGTTGTCATCCCACCCAACCTCAGTGGAAAAAGCCTGTTTGCATTTACCCTATCTGTTCCCTCATAATGTTGCCTACTTCCAACAAATCCTCAAAGCAGTATATAATTTCCTTGTTTATGCCTTTTTTAGGTGCATAAGATGAAGAGGGGCACTGATTATTGTGTGGATAGCCAGAGGTTTTTTTTCTCCCAGAGTTGAAATGGCTAACACGAGGATCATAGTTTTAAGGTGCTTGGAAATAGCTACCACTCTCTGAGTAAAGAAGTTCCCACTCGTGTTACCCCTGAATTTTTGCTCTTTAACTCTCAACTCTTGTTTGAATCTCCCCCATTCTCAGTGGAAAAAGCCTATCCACGTCAACTCTATCTATCCCCCTCATAATTTTAAACACCTCTATCAAGACCCCCTCAACCTTCTACGCTCCAAAGAGTAAAGACCCAACTTTTTCAACCTTTCTCTGTAACTTAGGAGATGAAACCCAGGCAACATTTTAGTAAACCTTTTAGAATGCACGATTTCTCTCCCTCTTTCACCAAATTTCAATCCCTCATTATGATATTGTAGCCATTATTGGGACTTGGTTGCGCCCAACAGTCTGAGAGATTTAGAGGAATAAATTTGTAGAGAGATCGCAGACCATGCCAAGAAAGAAAGGTTGATTCAGTAAGTGATTTTAACTTTCCATATATTGACAGGGACTCCCATACTGTAAAAAGACGAGATGGGGTAGAGTTTGTCAATGTGCCCCTGATCAGTATGTAGAACTCCTGACGCAAAATTGTGCAACGAGCTGTTAGGAAATGATCCAGGGCTGGTGACAGGAATTAGTGATCATAATGCTATGAGATTCAAAGTAAGTATGTGAAAAGATGGATCTGGACCACGGGTTGAGATTCTACGTTGGAGAAAGGTCAATTTTGAACATATCAGAAATGATCTGACAAATTCCAGGCAGTTTCCAGTGTAAGTTTCATGGTTGGCACAACATTGTGGGCTGAATGGCCTGGAATATGCTGTAGATTTCTATGCTTTATGTTGAACAGCAAAATAACTTTGGCTATCCTACACTCCTCCGTCACCAAGGACAATTTCAGCACTTGCCTCCTACAGGGTCTGAGGGAGCACCTTGTCATGACCTGGAGATTTTCCACCCTAATCTGCCTCAGGATAGCAAATATCTCCTCTTCTTTAATCTGTACAGGATCCACAATTTTTATGCTGCTTTTCCTCACTCCCGTAGACCCTGTGTCCATCTCCTGAGTAAATAGAGATGAAAAAAAATACTTAAGATCTCCCCCATCTGCTTTGGTTCCACACGTGGATTCCCATTCCGGTTTTCCAGAGGACCAACTTTGTCCCTTGCAATCCTTTTGCTCTTAATCTATCTCTAGAATCCCTGAGGATTACCTTTCCTCTTTTCTGTGAGGGCAACCTCATGCCTTCGTTTAGCCATCCTGATTTATTTCTTATGTGTCCTCTTGAATTTCTTATACTCCATAAGAATCTACCTGCCTATCCCTGTTATGCAACATCATTTTGTGCTTCATCAGGATCTCAATATGTCTTGCAAACCAAAGTTCCCTGCAGTTTTTATCTTTACCTTTTATTCTGAGAAGCACATACCCACTCTGTATTCTCAAAATTTCACTTTGAAGGCCTCCCATTTACCAAGCAGACCTTTGTCTTAAAGCAGCCTGTCCCAATCCACAGTTGCCAGATCCCAGTGTCATAATTCCAGGTGTTGATCCATGCGCTGAACACACCCGCTTTTCCTACGCTGCTCCTTGCATTGAAATATACGGGCCTCAGCATATTCACTGCACCATGCTCAACTTTTTCATTCCTGACTTTGTCTGGGGATTGAACAACATCTGTCTCCACAACCCCTCCACTATCTGTTCTGTTATTCAGGCTCCCATTCATCCTGCAACTTTGTTTCACAGACCCCACACACTGTGAAGCACTAGCAAGCCTTACCATTGGTATCAGATACATTCTTGTTTTGTTCCCCAAACTCATGAATCCTCTATTACCCCTTTGGCTTTCCTCTCCCAGATCAAAAAACAAGGAGGTGCATACCAGGTACAGGCAGATAGGAGTAAATGGGGTACTGATGAGGTACAGGAAATTCAGGTGAAGTAGCCCCAGCAGACAAGGTGAAGGAGAATCCTCAGAGATTCTGCAGGTATGTTAAGACCAAAAAGATTGCAAGGGACAAAATTGTTCCTCTGGAAGATCAGAATGGTAATCCATACAAGGAGACAAAATATATGGGGGAGATTTTAAATATTTTTTTGCATCTGTATTTACACAGGAGATGGACACAGAGTCTATAGAAGTGAGGCAAAGCAGCATCAACTTCATGGATCCTGTACAGATTACAGAGGTGGAGGTGTTTGCTGTCTTAAGGCAAATTAGCGTGGATCAATCCCCAGGGCCTGACAAGTTGTTCCCTGGGACCCTGCAGAAGACAAGTGCAGAAACTGTCAGGGCCCAAGCACAGATATTTAAATCATCCTCAGTGACACGTGAGGGACTGGAGGATTGGAGCACAGCCAATGTTGCTCCGCGTGTAAGAAAGACTCTAAAAAGAAACGAGAATTTTATATGTTGGTGAGCTTGACATCAGTAATGGGAAAGTTACTGGAACGTATGTGCAGGAACCGGATATATCAGTATTTAGATAGTTGTGGACTGATTAAGGATAGACAGCATGGCTTTGTGCATGGTAGTTCATGTCTAACCAATCTTATAGAGTCTCTTGAGGAAGTTATCAGGAAAGTGGATGAAGGCAAGGCAGTGGATGTTGTCTACATGGACTTTAGCAAGGTACTTGACAAAGTCTCATATGGGAGGTTGGTCAAGAATGTTCAGTCACTCAGCATTCAAGATGAGATAGTAAATCGGATGAGACACTGACTTTGGGAGAAGCCAGACTGTGGTAGCAGATGGTTGCCTCTCTGACTGGAGTCCTGTGACTAGTGGTGGTGTTGCACAGGGATCAGTGCTGGATCTGTTGTTTGTCATTTACATCAGTAATCTGGATGATAACATGGTTAACTGGAGCAGCAAATTTCTGTATGACATTAGGACTGGGGGTGTAGTGGACAGTGAGGAAGAATATAATATCTTGCAGTGTGATCTGGACCAGCCGAAGAAATGGAAAATGGAATTTAATGGAGACAAGTGTGAGGTGTTGCATTTTGGTGGGATCAAGGTCTTGCACAGTGAATGCTCGGACACTGAGGGGTGCTGTAGAAGAAAGGGATCTGGGAATACGGGTCTATAAATCACTGAAAGTGGTGTCACAGTTCGATAGGGACGGAAGGAAAGATTTTGGCATATTGGCCTTCATGAACCAAAGTACTGAGTACAAGAGATGGATGTTATGTTGACATTTTACAATACATTGGTGAGGCCTAATTTTGAATGTTGTGTGCAGTTTTGGTCACCTACTTACAGGAAAGATGTAAGAGAGGTTGAAAGAGTTCAGAGAAAATTCAGAAGGATGTTGCCAGGTCTGGAGGACTTGGGTTATAAGGAGAGATTGAACACGTCAGGGCTTTATTCCTTGGAATGTAGAAGATCGAGGGGAGATTTGATGGAGGTATACCACAGATTTTAGGGTTATAGATAGGGTAAATGCAAGCTGGCTTCTTCCACTGAGATTGAGTGGGACTACAACCGGAGGCCATGGGTTAAGGGTGAAAGGTGAGATGTTAAGGCGAACATGAGGGGAAACTTCTTCACACAGACGGTCATCTGTGTGTGGAATGAGCAGCCAGCACAAGTGGTGCATGCGAGCTCAATTTCAACATTGAAGAGGTTTGTATAGGTATCTGGATGGTAGGGATATGGGATTAGACAGTTTAAATAGTTCAGTACAAACCAGATGGCCCATAGGGCCTGTTTCTGTGTTGTACTTTTGCATGACTCTGTGACAAGAACATGAAATAATACTGATATTCACTCTAAGTCCTTTTAACAGCTGTGCATACCAATGATTCATCTGGGCAGGAAATTTTTACATGGCTTCAAAGCTGTGATGCTTTAAATTAACAGTACATAAAAGGAAATCCCAGCTGCATGTCAACAAAGGCTATTTGTGTGAGAGTATTTCAGTTACGGTGGGGCAAGGCACCCACGCAACTCAGTGGGAACCGGGAATAATACCAATGGAGAGAGTCAAACTGAGCCAAGTCGCAGATTGGTGACAGCAGAAACATAGAAAAAAACCTAATCCACAATACAGGCTCTTTGGCCCACAAAGCTGTGCCGAACATGTCCTTACCTGAGAAATTACCTAGAGTTAGCCATAGCTCTTTAATTTTCTGAGCTCCATATACCTGTCCAGGGGTCTCTTAAAAGACCCTATTGTATCCGCCTCCATCACTGTTACCGGCAGCCCCTTCCACGCAGTCACCACTCTCTGCATAAAAAAAAGCTTACCCCTGATATCTCCTCTGTATCCATTCTCATAGACACAGAAAGAACATCAGAGAATTTGATGGTCATTCCAGATACCATCACTGTGCCCAGTTAGAAGATGATTTCTCTCTCCAAGTTGGGTTGAACTTCACTGTGACAGTGTGATGCCAGATCACACCTTGACAACTCAAGTGATCTCATCTGAAATGTTGTCCTGCACCCATTGATGGAATTTGTAAATCTTTTTTCAGGGTAAAAACAATAAGGAATTTATCTACAGGAATCTCAAACACAACACGCCAGTTTTGCTGTCTCTGTCCAGATGTTTAAGAAGTGGAGCAAGGGATTCACTCGATCATCCTTCCTGCTCAGATGGTGGGGAGGGATTCACTATCTGACCGACTAGCACGCCCATTATTTTACACAGAGGAAAGGCATTCATCTGCTCAGACAGTGGGAATGGATTCACTCTGTCATCTCAACTGAAGGTACATCAGCAAGTTCACACTGGGACAAGGCCATTCATCTGTTCTGTGTGTGAGAAGGTATTCAGTCAGTCTTCCCAACTGTGAACACACCAGTCAGTTCACACTGGGCAGAGGCTGGTCATTTGCTGAATTTGTGGGGAAGGATTCACTCAGTCATCTGCCCTAATGTCTCACCAGCGAGTTCACACTGGGGAGAAGGCATTCACCTGCTCAGACTGTGGGATGGGATTCACTCGGTCATCGGACCTACTGAGACACCAGTCAGTTCACACCAGTGAGAGGCCATTCACCTGCTCAGACTGTGGGAAGGGATTCACTCGGTCATCCACCCTAATGGCACACCAGCGAGTTCACACTGGGGAGAGGCCATTCACCTGCTCAGACTGTGGGAAGGGATTCACTTGCTCATCCCAACTGAAGATACATCAGCGATTTCACACTGGAGAGAGGCCGTTCACCTGCTCAGAATGTGGGAAGAGATTCACTCAGTCATATCACCTACTGAAACACCAGTCAGTTCACACTGGGGAGAGGCCATTCACCTGCTCAGACTGTGGGAAGGGATTCACTCGGTCATCCGACCTACTGAAACACCAGTCAGTTCACACTGGGGAGAGGCCGTTCACCTGCTCAGTCTGTGGGAAGAGATTCACTCGATCATCCACCCTACAGAGACACCTGCGAGTTCACACTGGAGAGAGGCCATTCACCTGCTTAGACTGTGGGAAGGGATTCACTCGGTCATCCACCCTAATAGCACACCAGCGTGTTCATACTGGGGAGAGGCCGTTCACTTGCTCAGACTGTGGGAAGGGATTCACTCGGTCATCTCAACGACAGAGGCACCAGCAAGTTCACACTGGGTAGAGGCCGATCACCTGGTTGGACCTTGGGAAAAGGTTCTGTCTGCCAAATCAACCAGATGTGCATCATTGAGTTCACACTGGGGAGAGGCCGTTCACCGGCTGTGAATGTGGGAAGTGATTCACTCAGTCATCTAACCTTATGTAACTCTCGCTTAGCTAGCAGCTTAATATAGGTTGTGACAGCCCCCCAGCCTGGCCAACATTAAGAAATCTCGTTTGCGTGGATGCTGTGTGATGTGTCTCCTGTTACAAATCAGTACCCCGAAATAACGAACAGTACACAATATGCGATTAAATAATTGAGCTTTATAATTCCTACTTTGACTATATGGTTAGAGAAGTAAACAAAAAAAGAGAAAAAGGGCCCACTCTCTCCATTCTCATCTTCTCATCTTCTCATCTCCCCCCAGCAAAAAACCACAAAAATCTCTCTTCCAGACTCACGAGAAAGAACATTTCTGTCATTGGATAGTCCCGCACTCCGAAACCCTGTTATCTCCAGTCGTAACCTAAACATTACTGCTGCAGAGAAGCCATTACCTCAGCAGTGAAACATTGCAGAGAGGCCATTACATGAGCAGTGAAATCTTACAGTGTCTGACAGCTGTGACACTCGACTGGATTCACACTGCGGAGAAAGTTTCAATAAGCTGCATGCTGGATATTTGTCCATCACCGTTGCTGAATGCAATTTTGAGAGTGACTGTCGGTGCTGAACTCTGCAATTATTGCTGCTGCTCACCACACCCAGTCTGCACCCTGGTCACTGGGCATGGGAGTAGTTTCCTCTGCTGCATATTCACCTTTAATGGGACTGGAGTTTAATATTCTGGATCTGAGAGAAATAAATCAGTTCTATTTTAAACTCAGTCTCTGGCACTTGGTGAATTTATAACACACCTAGTGTACAGTAGAGAGTTAACTCAGGCCGGCTGGACCCTGCCGGAGCATCTGTTCCAAGACAGTCCTTTTAAACCCTCCCCTATTGTTCACCTCTCGCTCTCCCTGTGGGATGGGTTCCAGTCACCACTGTTACATATCTTGTGGGTATCTTGTGACTGTCTTATGACCATGATGTAATGCAGAATCTTATGAGCATGAGGTAATGGTCTTGTGATGGTGGGGTGATGTAATTTTCCCGCCAATGTGAGGTCACATGATGACATGTTCACAACAGGTATATTACGGGGAACCCTGGTGTGACGCAGTTAGTCTTCAGCTGAGTTATTTTTAGTTTGTCAGATACTCCGTTATGCTGCGTATTTGTCTCATGATGCAGTTTCATTTTAAACCAGAGTTTTACTTTCTATTTTAAGATAAAACCTCTGTGCTGGCAGTTTTGCCAATATCTGCCAGGTTTTTGTTAGTTTTACCTTTGCAGTTCAGTATCGGAGAGTGAAGACCTTCATCAAAAGGACGGGAACCTGAAGGATCACAATAAGGTTGGAGTCGTTCAGCAGGGTAATGAAGGATCGCCCTTATTGAGTCTTCGGTCAAGAAATAGTGACCTGCATCTGAGATAACTCCTGCAAAAGAGCAGGGAAGTTTCAGCAGTGTTACTTGCCTGGAAAAGGTCAGTTCCTTTACGCCGTTTTATTTCCTTCATCGTGAATCCTTTGGACAGAATCAGCAGAAACGTCATGTCTGTGAAGAAATCCGTCTCCAGAGAAGTCTCTCCTTATTGACTGTGTAAATCACTTGAACTTTTGAATTTACTACTTTAAGAACTGTGTTAGAATTTACCACTTTAAGAATTGTTGCAGAGTTGTGTATAGCAGTTAACTCCGGTTAAGTTAGTTGTTTGTTTACTTTTCACTATTGTGGAGCAAAGTTTCATAAATGTTTATGTTTGTTTAAAAAAAACACTGACTCATTTCTATATTCATTGTTGCTAATGCCGTAACCAATCGGGGGCTCTTGGGATTGTTCTGATTTTGAGGTTGAGTGCTTGTTTAATTAGTAATCTGATTTGAATAACGCAATTTCCAATTGTTTTGTTTGATTGGTTTGTGGGTGGTATTCAGCAGCAATGAATATTGATGAGTTTATGGAATCACCAGACCTGGACTTATTAGCGATGGCGAAAAAGGGTGATGTATCCGAGATTGCTAGAGGGTTGGACCTTAAGGGAATTGCAAAAGTTACAACAAACCCATAATTCAAAGAAAAAGCGTGACACACTATATAGCATCCAGTAATTTTGCTGGGGATGCGTTAGAAATGTTTCCATTCAGTAATCTTGAGGTGCAGTTCCATAACGAACAGATAAAGTTCGAACAAGTTAAAGTGGACTTGGAATGAAGTTAATTAGAAGAAGAATATAAACTAAGGGAATTTAAAACTAGAGAAGCAGATAAACAGAGACAGTTTGAGCTAGCGATGGAGAAATTAAAGTCTGAGAATCAGAATTCCGGTTCTATGAAATAGTTTCTTGCTAGTCGAGAAGTTATTTTGGCTCCTCCACTTAATGAAACAGAAGTGGACAAATATTTGTAACATTTTGAAATTGTTGCTCTCACTTCAAGGTGACCAAAAGATCAATGGCCAGTGATGTAACAAAGTATAATTAGAGGTAAGGCACAGAAAGTTTATACAGCAATAACTGCTGAGCAAACACTTGATTATGATACTGTGAAGCAGCATATATTGAAAGCGCATGAACTGGTTCCAGAAGCTTATAGAGAAAGATTCAGAAATTTGAAGAAAGCTGTGGACAAAAATTACGTGGATTTTACCTACGATAATTCTGTGTGTTTTGAGAGATGGGTTTCCTCTAAAAATGTGAATGGGGAGTAGAGTAAATTAAAAGAGTTGATTTTATTGGAGGAATTTAAAAGGTGCATCCCTATTGAGGTAAGGACATACTTAAATGAGAGGGACACTGCTACGTTGCAGGAGTCTGCTAAATTAGCTGATGAGTATGCTTTAATCCATAAGAGTAGATTTCCTCAGGGTAGGACTTTTAAAAGGAAAGATAGCACAGGGAGTCAAGGTAAACCAGAAATTAAGTCAGAAGTTAGTGAGAAAGGTAAGGATGAAGGGAAACATATGAAGGAAAGACATTTTGGTCCTATTTGTAATTATTGTAAGAAACCTGGACACATCATAGCTAACTGTTTCTGATTAAAGGAGAAGGCGGCAGTCCCGGATGCTTGTGTGCAACGTATTGAAACACTTGTAAATCCACAGAGTTCGATAAATACACATGAAGCTTTGTCAGACTTCGACCAAGTTAAGAGGGGATATGATTATTTTATAACCGAAGGATTTGTATCCTTGAAAGAGGGACCCAATCCAGTGCCAATAAAAATCCTTAGGGATACTGTAGCTTCTCAATCACTTATATTAGACAGTGTTCTCAAATTTAGTGATGAGTCTGACATTGGTGAGGTAAACTCTATAAGAGGTGTTGGGAGTGCCCTTATGCCAGTACATTTGCATAGAGCAAACTTAAGGTCAGGGTTAGTTACGGGACTTGTGAAGTTACGACTACAACCCAGTTTAAGGATGAATTGCATTTCTCTATTATTAGGGAATGACTTAGCAAACAGACAAGTCTTTCCAGAAGTGCATTTGACAACAAAGCCCATACCTGAGGAACCACAGATGGATTCTTCTAAAACGGATTCTTCCTGTGTTGTAACCCAAGCTAAGGCTAAAAAGATTGATGTGCAGGATGGGTCTGTTACCCATGACTGTTCAACTGGGGATTCAAATTTTGAGGATGTGTCAGAAACTTTCTTACCTTCATTGTTTGATCAAGATTCTGGTAGTAAGTCTGACCATGAAGATTTATCTCTATCTCAGAAAAAGATGATAACAGAGCAGAGTAGAAACCCTGAGATTATCAAATTAAAAGAACAAGCTCTTCCAGATAGTGAAATTGAAAAGGTGTCAGTAGGGTATTATTTTGAGAAGGGAGTATTAATGAGGAAGTGCAGATCACCTACAAGTCCTGCAAGTGAAGAATGGGAAGTTAATCACCAGGTAGTAGTTCCTAAAGTTTACTGGAATGAGATTTTAACTATGGTTCATAGTATGCCTTTGGGTGGCCATCAACGTGTAAAGAAAACTGCAAATAAGGTTTTTAAATATTTTTACTGGCCTACTTTAAGAAAAGATGTGGCGACATTTTGCAGAACGTGTCAAACTTGCCAAATTGTGGGTAAAGCTAATCAAGTTACTCCAGTGGCCCCACTGCAACCGATTCCAGCATTTGGTGAACCATTTTCCAAAATTATTATAGATCGTGTAGGCCCATTGCCAAAAACTAAGATTGGACATCAATATTTGCTGGCTATCATGTGCACAGCATCTAGGTTTGCAGAGGCCATTCCACTCAGGAATATAACAGCTAAAACGGTAATAAAGGCTCTTATAAAGTTCTTTACTTATTTTGGATTTCCTAAGGAAATACAATCTGATCAAGGTGGTAATTTTATGTCTGGATTGTTTCAGCAGAGAGATTATAAACTGGGAGCAAAACAGATTACCTCATCTGCATACCATCGTGAATCACAAGGAGCCTTGGAGAGGTTTCATTCTACCCTCAAAACCATGGTTAGGATGTATTGTGTGGAAAATGAAAAGGACTGGGATGAGGGCGTACATTTATTACTTTTTGCAGTCTGGGAATCAGTGCAGGAATCCCTAGGTTTTAGTCTTTTGAACTTGTGTTTGGGCATAGATTTAGAGGACCTTTGGACTTGTTGAAAGAGCAGTGGATTAATAAAGAGGTACATACGAATTTGCTGGATTATGTTTTAAAGTTCAAGGAAAGATTACTTAAAGCGTGTAGCTTAGCCAACGGAAACTTAAAGTTGGCTCAGGAGAAAATGAAAACGTGGTATGATAAGGATGCTAGAATGAGGTCATTTAAGCCTGGAGATAAGGTGTTGGTTCTTTTCCCGGTGCAAACGAACCCTTTACAAGCTAAATTCCATGGTCCTTATGAGGTTATATCCAAAGTTAATTATGTGGATTATATGATAAAAAACGCCAGATCAAAGAAGTCCCACACAGCTATGTCATATAAATATGATAAAACCATATTATGAGAAACAGTCTGCTACTATGACTGTTATGGTTAATAATAAAGAGGCTGATCCCACTAGGGACTTAATGGATGATTCATCTGAAACTCATTTTAAACCCAGCATTATTTCTGCCAGATCATCAAACTCAACAATTCTGGAAAATATTGATGAGAAATTAGCTCATTTATAGCCAGAGCAGAGACAACAAATGAAACAGTGAATTGTTAAATACAGTATAGGGATTTATTTCCAGACGTTCCTAAAAGAACCACTGTAGCTACAGTTGATGGAGATGTTGGAGATGCAAATCCCATAAAGCAACATCCATATCGGATGAACAGGGCAAAATGTGAACTTGTGAACAAGAAATTAAGTATATGTTAGAGAATAATATTATTAGACCTTCTAATTCGAATTCGAGTTAACCTTATGTGATGGTTCCTAAGCCAGACAGTAGTATTTGGTTTTGTACTGATTACAGGAAGGTGAATACTGTGACAAAAACTGATGCATATCCAATCCCTGGAGTAGATGATTGTGTGGATGAAGTGGGAAAAGCAAAGTTCCTTACAAAAATTGATTTGTTAAAAGGGTATTGGCATGTTCCATTGATGGATAGAGGTCGAGAGATTTCTGCATTTGTAACCCCATCTGGGTTATACGAATATAATGTTCTTCCATTTGGGATGAAGGATGCACCAGGTAATTTGCAGCGGACGATTAATTCTGTGATTCATGGGCAGATGCCTATATTGATGATTTTGTTACAGGAAATGATACTTGGAAAGCACATGTTACTGCGGTGGAGAAACTATTTGAAAGACTTTCAAAAGCTAACTTAACTATTAACTTAGTTAAAAGTGAATTTGGCCATGCCATAGTGACCTATCTTGATCACCTTGTAGGTCCGGGTTTGGTTAAGGATAATGGTTAAGGAAATGAAGCAAACTCCAATTCAGTAACAAAGTTTAATGTTACAGGAGTATAATATTTTGATAACCTATATTAAAGGCAAAGATAATGTGATTGCTGACAGTCTATCTAGATATTAAATGTGCAATGTAATTTTTTATGGAGTTATATTTTAGCATTTGTAACACTTCTACTGTATATTAGTTTGTAAGGTGCTGTATGATACTGTGTATGTTGTAAATTTTATACATTTGTATTTCTTTTATAAATTGTTAGTTTTTAAAAATTTTGTTCATAACAGACCAAAATTTTCTCCTTTTTGATGGGAAGTCTTATATACCTTGTGGGTATCTTGTGACTGTCTTATGACCATGATGTAATGCAGTATCTTGTGAGCATGAGGTAATGGTCTTGTGGTGGTGGGGTGATGTAACTTTCCCTCCAATGTGAGGACACGTGATTACATGTTCGCAACAGGTATATAACAGGGAACCCTGGTGTGATGCAGTTAGTCTTCAGTTGAGTTATTTTTAGTTCGTCAGATAGTCCGTTTTGCTGCGTATTTGTCTTGTGATGCAGTTTCGTTTTAAACCGGAGTTTTACTTTCTATCTTAAGGTAAAACCTTTGTGCTGGCAGTTTTGCCAATATCTGCCAGGTTTTCGTTAGTTTTACTTTTGCAGTTCAGTATCGGAGAGTGAAGACCTTCATCAAAAGGACGGGAACCTGAAGGATCACAATAAAGTTGGAGTCGTTCAGCGGGGTTATGAAGGATCGCCCTTATTGGACTCTTCGGTCAAGAAATAGTGACCTGCATCTGAGATAACTCTTGCAAAAGAGCAGGGAAGTTTGAGCAGTGTTACTTGCCTGGAAAAGGTCAGTTCCTTTAAGCTATTTTATTTCCTTCGTCATGAATCCTTTGGACAGAATCAGCAGAAATGTCATGTCTGTGAAGAAATCCATCTCCAGAGAAGTCTCTCCTTATTGACTCTGTAAATCACTTGAACTTTAGAATTTACCACTTTAAGAACTGTGTTAGAATTTACCACTTTAAGAACTGTTCCAGAGTTGCTTATAGCAGTTTACTTCCAGTTAAGTTAGCTGTTTCTTTACTTTTCACTATCGTAAGCAAAGTTTAATAAATGTTTATGTTCGTTTAAAAAAACATTGACTCATTTCTAAATTCATTGACAGATAGATAGATAGACATACTTCATTGTTCTGGAGGGAAATTGGGTTTCATTACAGTTGCACCAAGAATAGAGTATAAATATAGCAATATAAAACCATAAATAATAATATGCAAGTTATGCCAGATGGAAATAAGTCCAGGACCAGCCTATTGGCTCAGGGTGTCTGACCCTCCAAGGGAGGAGTTCTAAAGTTTGATAGCCACAGGCAGGAATGACTTCCTATGATGCTCAGTGTTGCATCTCAGTGGAATGAGTCTCTGGCTGAATGTACTCCTGTGCCCAACCAGTACATTATGCAGTGGATGGGAGACACTGTCCAAGATGGCATGCAACTTGGACAGCATCCTCTTTTCAGACACCACGGTGAGAGAGTCCAGTTCCATCTCCACAACATCACTGGCC
Organism: Mobula birostris; assembly: GCF_030028105.1. Classification (NCBI taxonomy): domain Eukaryota; kingdom Metazoa; phylum Chordata; class Chondrichthyes; order Myliobatiformes; family Myliobatidae; genus Mobula; species Mobula birostris. Next base: position 8,322,969 of record NC_092382.1, read on the forward strand.
TTACGAATGAGTTTGTTGATTCTGCTGGTGTCTGCTACCCTCAGCCTGCTGCCCCAGCACACAACAGCAAACATGATAGCACTAGCCACCACAGACTCGTAGAACATCCTCAGCATCAGCATTGTTGCTAATGCTGTAACACCACTCTGTGGGTGAAGATGTTTCCCTTGACTTTTCTGCAGACTGAAGAAGTTGAGCTGACTGTAGTTCTGCCTGAGATGTTCTTCACCCCTCAAATCTCTGGGCTGAGGAAGAATGACATTGGGAGTTGTCAGGGTAAGAATGTAGGATGAGGAGAAGGGAATCAGCAGTGGGGCGCGGCAATGAATGACAGAGTAGCAACATTTGGAAGCTGATTGACAGAGAAAGTAATCTGGTTGTCTGACTGATGACACAAACAATACCTGTGGTGAGGTGCTGCACTGGTCGAGGCACATGTGTGTGGTGGGAATGGTTTTATCTATTGAGGGAGTTGTTCCTGCTTGTTTATCCCTAATATTATACCCAGATGGTTATTTTAGATTGTCCTATCTGAAATAATGTATTGATTATCATATAGTTTGTAAGATTTTAACTCTAAAACTGGATCAGGCTTGAATTTATGGTGCCTTTATGAAGTGATGGAGGGAATTCATGAGTTTTTATTTTGAAGCAAGATTTTGGTGAATGATATTTGCCACTTGATTGTAATTAATCAGATGGAGTTAAACTGCTGCAGGAGCCTGGAATATATTGGATTGTCTCTGGTTTCTCTTGGCATTTTCTGCCTTGTTTGTTTGTATTTCATTTATTTTCGATTTTTTTAAATCATTTTGTTAACAACCTTATCCTGTATTTCTGCAAGGAACTCCTCTGTTTCTAGGATGAGGTCTCCAACTCATTAGAAAGAGTCAGAAGGTGTTGAGTCATTGTGGGTAGAACAAAGGAGTAGTAAGAGTGAAAAGACAGAGATTGGAGTTTTATAGAGACCCCCAAACAGTAGTATGTATACCTTCTACAAATTACAATGGGAGAAGGAAAATGCATGCCAAAACAGCAATATTACAGTATTCATGGGAGATAATCATGCAGATATATTGGGAAAATCAGGTAGGTGCTGGATCCCAAGAGGAGGATTTCCTAGAATACTCACAAGATGGCTTATTACAGCAGCTCCTGGTTGATCCCAGCTAGGGATCAGCTATTCTTGATTGGGTGTTGTGCAATGAATAGGAATTATTTAGAGCACTTAAGGCAAAAGAACCCAGAGGGGAAGTGATCTTAATATAATGGAATTCGCCCTGAAATGCGAGAAGGAGAAGCTAATGTGAAATGTGTCAGTATAATTGTAGAATAAAGAGAATTACAGAGGCATGAGAGAAGAATTGGCCTAAATTGATAAGGAAAGAACACTGGAATGGATGACGACAGAATGGCTGGAATTTCGGTGAGTAATCCAGAAGGCACAGGATATATAAGTACTAAAGAGGAAGAAGTATTCCAAAGGTAAGATGATACAACTGTGGCTAATAGGAAGGCAAAGCCAACATGGACACCAAAGTGGAGGCATATAACAGAGCAAAAAATGGTGGGAAGTCAGAGGAATGGGAAGCTTTTAAAAAACAACAGAAGGCAACTTAAAAAAAAAATAAGAAGGAACAATAAGCTCGCCAATAAAGAGGATACTAAATGTTTCTTTAGATGCATGAAGTGTAACTGAGTGGTGAGGGTACATATCGGACCAATGGAAAACATTGCTGGAGGGGTGGTAATAGAGGCAAGGAGCTGGCGGATGAACTGAGTAGGTGTTTTATATCAGTCTTCACTATGGAAGACACCAGCAGGATGGTGGAAGTCCAGATGTCAGTGGTCAGAAATATTTATAGTACATTACTTGGGAGCAGGTTCTTGGGAAACAGAAAAGTTTGAAGGTAAATACGCCACCTGGACCACATAGTGTACATCCCAGAGTTCTCAAAGAGGTGACTGAAGAGATTGTGGAGGGATTAGTAATGATGTTTCAATAATCAATTGAATCTGGCGTGGTTCCATACAACTGAAAATTTGGAATTATCACTCCACTCTTCAAGAAGGGAGGGAGCTAGATAAACAGAAATTATAGGCCAGTTAGTCTCACTTCACTCTTTGGGAAGATATTGGAGTTGGATGTTGAGGATGTATTTTCAGGGTATTTTCGGTCATTTTCAGCATGGTTTCCTCAAGGGAAAATCTTGCCTGACAAGTATGTTGAAAGTCTTTGAATTCATTGAAGAAGTAACAAGCAAGATGGACAAAGGAGAATCGGTTGATGCTGGACACGTGAGGTTTCAGAAGGTCCTTGACAAGGTGCCACACATGAGGCTGCTTATCAGGTTATGAGCCCATGATATCACAGGAAAGATTCTTGCATGGATGAAGCAGTGGCTGATTGGCAGGAGGTTAAGAATAGTAATAAAGGGAACCTTTTCTGATTGGTTGCTGGTGACCAGTGGTGTTCCACAGGGATCTGTGTTGGGACCGATTCTTGTCTGTTATATGACAGTGACTTGGATGACAGAATTGATGGCTTTGTTTCAAAGGTGCGGATGATACCAAGTCAGTTGGAGGGACAGGAAGTTTTGAGGAAATTGAGGAGCTCAAAAGGACACACAGATTAGAGACAATACTTTAGTCAGAGGGTGGTAAATCTGTGGAATTTATTGCCACGAGCGGCTGTGGAGTCTAAGTCATTGGTTGTGTTCAAGGCAGAGATAGATAGTTTCTTGATTAGCCAGGGCATCAATGGGTTTGGGGTGAAAGTAGGGGAGTGGGGATGACTGGAATAATTGGATCAGCCCATGATTGAATGGCGGAGTAGACTCGATTGGCCGAATGGCCTACTTCTGCTCCTGTATCTTATGATCTTATGGTTTGAAGGCGGTGAAGCCTTGAATTCTAATCCTGCTAAGAATTAGACACTACAAAAAGTGCGTCTTTAGAACGTAACAAACCTGGAATATTGTTTTATTCTCTTTGTGTCAGATCAGATATGCCCCATGTGTCTTACTTGTAAACAACGAAACCATCAAGATTGCAGCAATACTTCCATAAGTGACACACTTAAAAAGCTACTTATGGTTTTACTCAGTTCTGGAAGATGAAAGAAGCATTTGAAAAGCGTTGCACACTCGAGTCATTTGGAAAGAAAGCAACAAATGACTTTGATCGTTGTCTCATTGCTTCTCATAACATTTCCAAAATAATAGCAGAAGTCTGCAAGATCTCATACAATTAGTGAAAGATTAATAAGGCCTGCCGTATCAGGTACTCACCACTGTTCTCAAAACAGATACCTGTATTTTAAAATTGACTCCTCTGAGTATTAATTCTGCAGCACCTCATATTGATGAAACGAGTGAGGACATTGAGTATCACTATGCACAGAGCTAAAGGAAAACAGAATTTGGGAGCCAACTGTGCGACGAGGCATTGATAATGGCACATGCACCGTTCATCAAAAATGGAAAAATCGATCGAGAGATTCTCGATTGTATAAAGTTGAAAATAGATATCAATGGAGAATCAGTCCACGACGAACTCAAAGTGAAATTGATAACAAAATGATTCTGATTAGGAACATGATTTCTTGTGCACCGGATGGAGCACCATATATAACAGGTTGCCATGCTGGTTTCGTGGAATTTATGAAAATGAAATTGCAAGTCTATTGTGTCATTCATCGTTACCATCCCGCAGCTACTGGGCAGCGGGCAGGTGCCGTAAAATCTACGTTTAATGATAAATATGAAGTTAAAGCAGAATATCTTTCTCATGTTAGCATATGGTAGCCATGTTTTTACACTATGGGGGCGATGGAAAGTATATTGTGCTTAAGTAGGACGTTGGAAAGTAAGAAGGTGCTTTAGGAGGGCGTTGGTAAGTATGAAGGTGCTTCATGAGGGCGTTGGGCTAAAAAGGTTGGCAAACACTGCTATAGAAGAAAGAGTTAGCCAACGGATAAGCATAACTGTCCATGGATGAAATCTCTGCGATCTGAGCAGACTAGGTGTCAACGAGAAAGCGTTCAAAGACTGGCTCAAATTTGTAGACGTCTTCCCAGAAACAGAATGTTTCCTTGTAGCAATACAGGACTAGGTGCTTAAGACAAAGACATCAAAAATGCACAATAAAAAAAACTAACAAATTCAAGATGATAAAAGTCGAATATGCCATGTGAAACCAGAAAATATCCTGCAGTACCTTGCAACAGATTAATTCAACCTTACACAAGTACAGGCAAACATCTTTCACCAAAATCTTGCTTTAACATGCAAAACATTCTATACAATATTATACAGTAAATACAACCCTAATCGAGTTTTGGAGTCTCTTATGACCAATCTATTACTAGAGATGGGGCAATACCTGGTACCCGTCGGATCTAATATTACAGGGTAATAGGGATGGTCATTCCGAACACACACACCGCATGAAAATCAGTAAGTAAGAAACACCAGAAGTATGCTGACTTGAAAGAGGAAAATGAAAGGCAGTGGTATATGAACATTGTCCCATTTGTGATATACACGACTGGCATCATTCTAAAGTCACCACACAACAGCATTAAACAATGCGACCCGCACGACAATATCTATGTAAATCTCCAGACAGCCACAATACGCAGCACCATCAGAATCGGCCGAAAGTTCCAAGCGATTGAGAAATCAGTGGGCTTCTCCGTGTACATGTCCATACCGCAATTTTTATCAGATTGAGCTGAGATAGAAAATAAAAATAATAATAAATATGCGATTCTACCTGAGTGAATGCAGAGGAGAGTCAACACGCAATTTGATCGGATGGAAATTTATTAAAAATCAGGAAGTGAGATGACATCATTTTCTTTGAAGCAGACTAGGCATCGGAGGTTTCCGTGAAAATTTTGGCAATTATGCATGAGTTCTGTGGTGTTAAACATACCCCCGCAACATCTTTGTCTAATGCGACGGACAAGTGCGAGCTTTACTGTAAGTTCGTGCAGTCTGTTGACTTTTTTTTCCATTTCATTCTTATGCAAGAGACCGAAGTGACTAATGAGTTGCATTTTTGCCTGTTTGGTCTTGAATGTCCCCAGAGCCTGTCTCGCTTTATCATGACCGAAAAGGGTCTGGCGGTGGCGAGCGCGGAAATATGGTGGAAAACTAAACATTAAAGGTAGGATGAGTTTAATAATTGGTAGCAGTGGAGGTGGCGGGGTGCGGGTGTCGGAGAGTCTGTTCCTGTGCTGCGTCTCTCTCTCGGGCTCGAAACCAGATTTACTCTCCCCGCTGCCACCTTCTCCGATGATCATTGGTTCTGCAGAGTCAAGATCGGAAACATTGCGAATCCCTCCGAGAAGAGATTAGATATGTTGTTTGTTAATTTGTTGAATAATTGACGTGAGCGGATATTTCGCTGTGCTAATGGACTGCTCTCTGAACTTGGACTGAGTTACCCCACAAATAAATGTGTTTGTACAACAGCTTAACATCATCGGCATGTCTCCGGAGTGTTGAAAAGTGTATTCAGAATCGTTGTAGTCATTCCGATCCAACCCGGCGATGGTGTAATAAAGGAATTCGGCAACACTCACCGACCACAGGATGATGAAGCTGCCGGAGATGGTGAGAAGTAAGATCACAGACCTCCTCCTGCTCTCCATCTCCGGGTCACTGCGGTTCTCCGCCTTGCTCTGACCCCTCAGCCCCTTACGGACGCGACTAGTCACTAAAATGTGTCTGACTGTCAGAGCGTTAAACAGGAGTATTAACACGAATGGGAGTAACGGCGTTAGGACGGTAGAAAGCCGGTCATATCCCACCCACTCGGGATCCGTACAGTAGCCCGGTATTTCAGTACAGTCCCGGGGTATAATGTCGACTACTTTCACAGGACGATATATAAAGAAGAAGGGCACATTATTAAAACAGAACAGAACGCCGGTTGTTGTCAGAACCACAGCCGCAGTTTTCCCGGTGCAATACTTTATTTTCCACTTCTGGCAACAAATGGCGACAAACAGGTCAAACGTGAAGCTGACGGTGAACCAGACAGAACAGTCTGTGGCTGCCTCTCCCAGGGCAGCGATCACACCGCACACGGGGGTGATGTCCAGGAAAGTCACGGGGAGGTAATAATAACAGACCCGCCACAATATCACCGCAAACACGATGGTCAGTAGATCCGCCCCTGCCGTGGCCATCAGGTAGCGAGTGGTGCGGGTGGAGAGGCCGCACTTTCCCTGGGACAGGATCACCATCGCCACTAAATTCACTGGGAAACAACCGAGAGCGCGAGTGAATTACTGTCTGTCCACTCCGTGGGTCTCGGGACAGGGAGATGCTGGAAACGGAGAGCAGCTCATTCCCGGAGGTTTAAAACGGGGAAGGCACGATCGCCGGCGCCTCAAAGGTGCCAATACCGGGAGAAACGTTACGGTCCGGGGCGCTGACTGCACTGCAGGGTTCGGGAAGGAGACCGGGAACGCTTTGGAAAATCAGTGTAAATCTCTGTCCATCAGGTTTCCGACTGATGTGCAAAGCCGAGAAAGCCTCGGCAACTTTCTCAGCCACAGTGATTCCCGCGGTCCCGTCACATCTGTTCACAATGTCCGGTGCCGCTCAGCCCCGCTGTCTCCGACTTTGTCCATGGATAGTTTCTAAAGCTCGTTGCAGATTTACTTCCCCCGTTCGCAGGCATCGATCTCCTCATTGGCCTCCGCCCACACGGGCCCGGCTCGGCTCGGCTCGGCTCGGCTCGCTTATTTTAAAATCCGCAGCTACTCTTCGTCGCGGTTCCTTCACACTCTGTCAGGGGTTCGGATCAGAAAGTTCCCATGTTGGTTTTATTTAATATTCTCCCTGACCAGCTCCGAATTACTGCGACGTTACTCTAAATGCTCCGGTGCTGGTTGTCCCGGAGCGGAGTGTCGCCGCTAACTTACCCCGTCTGACGTGTATCGGACCCCGCTGTGTCGGCTCTGAACTCCCTCTTCACCACATCGATATGGAAACAAACCCCGGGAAACAAAAACGCACAGCCACTCTCATTTAATTTTTCCAAACCCCCGTAACTCTCGGGTTCTAATATACAGTTGGTGTCATTTTCAGGATATAAATATACATTTTTTGTCAATAAAAGACTCCGGAATGTTGATTTGGTCCCTCAACCAAATTGTTGACACAGTTTGGGAACAACGGGGCTCCGAGCACTGGTTCCTATAATACCGACTGGGACATCCTGCAGGCCCAAGAAGAGTCTGATTATTCCTTGTATCTAACACACACAGACACCAGGAACAGCATCAGTTCACTCGGCCACTCTAGCACGTCCTGTCATTCAATAAGATCAGGGCCCCAAACACCACTCCCTTCCCCACTTTGCCCGGACCATCGGCCCCGCTTGCAGGGCAACAGTCTGCCGGTGTTTGCCCCCCAATGTGGTGAATCCCTCTGCTCGCCACCACCGTGGGCTCAGACATTTCCACAGATGAGCCCCTCCTGTCCCCACCGGGACAAACATCCTGTCCGCCCCCTCTCTCACCATCTTCATCCTTTCAATAGCCCGCCCCCTCCCTCCCCGGGGAACCGGCATCAAACCGACGGGCCGAGCGGTCTCCTCCTACCTCTCAGCGATACATCAGACTCCGGCCGCAGGAGACGCTTCACAAACGCCCCCACCTTCGCTCGGAGGAAAGAGGAAATGAATCAGAAAGCGGACATTTACTTTGGGATTTGTTCCGCTTTTACTGGGAGGTCACTTCGGCAAGGAGTCAGGTCGGCGGGGTAACGCCCCCTCGGCTGGTCCGCCTCCACTATTGGGCGTAAACAGTGATTGACATTGCCTTGGGCCAATGACTATAGCGCAGCGGCGGTGAGGGGTCTCGTGGTCGGTAGAACCATAGAAAACTACAGCACAGAAACAGGCCATTTGGCCCTTCTCGGCTCCGCCGAACCATTTTTCTGCCTAGTCCCACTGACCTGCACCCCGACCATATCCCTCCGTACACCTCCCACCCATGTACCTGTCCAAGTTTTTCTTAAATGTTAAAAGTGAGCCCGCATTTACCACGTCATCTGCCAGCTCATTCCACACTCCCAACACTCTCTGTGTGAAGAAGCCTCTCCCCCCCCCCACAAAATGTTCCATATATAACCATATAACTATTACAGCACGGAAACAGGCTATCTCGGCCCTTCTAGTCCGTGCCAAACTCTTAACCTATCCTAGTCCCACCGACCTGCACTCAGCCTATAACCCTCCATTCCTTTCCTGTCCATATATCTATCCAATTTAACTTTAAACGACAACATCGAACCTGCCTCGACCTCTTCTGCTGGAAGCTCGTTCCACACAGCCACCACTCTCTGAGTAAAGAAGTTCCCCCTCGTCTTACCCCTAAACTTTTGTCCTCTAGCTCTCAACCCATGTCCTCTTGTTTGAATCTTCCCCACTCTCAATGAAAAAAGTCTAACTACGTCAACTCTATCAATCCCCCTCATAATTTTAAACACCTCTATCAAGACCCCCTCAACCTTCTACGCTCCGAAGAATAAAGACCCAACTTGTTCAACCTTTCTCTGTAACTTAGGACATGAAAACCAGGCAAAATTTTAGTAAACCTCCTCTGTACTCTCTCAATTTTATTGACATCTTTCCTATAATTCGGTGACCAGAACTGTACACAATACTCCAGATTTAGCCTTACCAATGCCTTATACAAATTGAACATCACATCCCAACTCCTATACTCAATGCTCTGATTAATAAAGGCCAGCAAACCAAAAGCTTTCTTCACCACCCTATCCACATGACATTCCATCTTCAGGGAACTACGCACCAATATTCCTGGATTCCTCTGTTCTACAGCATTCTTCAATGCCCTACCATTTACCATGTATGTCCTGTTTTGATTAGTTCTACCAAAATGTAGTACCTCACATTTTTCTGCATTAAACTCCATCTGCCATCTTTCAGCCCACTCTTCTAACTGTCCTAAATCTATCTGCAAGCATTGAAAACATACCTCATCATCCACAACTCCACCTATCTTAGTATCATCTGCATACTTACTAATCCAATTTACCACCCCACCATCCAGATCATTAATATATATGACAAACAACATTGGACCCAGTACAGATCCCTGAGGCACACCACCAGTCACGGGCCTCCAACCTGACAAACAGTTATCCACCACTACTCTCTGGCGTCTCCCATCCAGCCACTGCTGAATCCATTTTACTACTTCCATATTAATGCCTAACAATTGAACCTTCCTAGCTAACCTTCCACGTGGAACTTTGTCAAAGGCCTCACTGAAGTCCATATAGACAACATCCACCATTTTACCCTTGTCAATTTTCTTAGTAACCTCATCAAAAAATTCAATAAGGTTTGTCAAACATGACCTTCCACGCACAAATCCATATTAACTGTTCCTAATCAGACCGTCTATCCAGATAATTATATATACCATCTCTAAGAATACTTTCCATCAATTTACCCACCACTGACGTCAAACTCACAGGCCGATAATTGCCAGGTTTACTCTTAGAACTTGAGAAACTCAGTTACAGAGAAAGGTTGAATAGGTTAGGACTTTATTCCCTGGAGCGTAGAAGAATGAGGGGAGATTTGATAGAGGTATATAAAATTATGATGGGTATAGATAGAGTGAATGCAAGCAGGCTTTTTCCACCGAGGCAAGGGGAGAAAACAACCAGAGGACATGGGTTAAGGGTGAGGGGGGAAAAGTTTAAAGGGAACATTGGGGGGGCTTCTTCACACAGAGAGTGGTGGGAGTATGGAATGAGCTGCCAGACGAGGTGGTAAATGCGGGTTCTTTTTTTAACATTTAAGAATAAATTGGAGAGATACATGGATGGGAGGTGTATGGAGGGATATGGTCCGTGTGCAGGTCAGTGGGACTAGGCAGAAAATAGTTCGGCACAGCCAAGAAAGGCCAAATGGCCTGTTTCTGTACTGTAGTTTCTATGGTTCTATGGTTTTCTATGGTAACCCTTTTTAAACAATGGAACCACATTTAAACTTTTTAAACTTTTCCCCCTTCACCCTTAACCCATGTTCTCTGGGTTTTTTTTCCCTCCTCCAGCCTCAGTGGAAAAAGCCTGCTTGAATTCACTCTATCTATACCCACCATAATTTTATATACCTCTATCAAATCTCCCCTCATTCTTCTACGCTCCAGGGAATAAAGTCCTCACCTATTCAATCTTTCTCTGTAACTCAGTTTCTCAAGTCCAGGCAACATGCTTGTAAACCTTCTCTGCACTCTCTCAACTTTATTAATATCCTTCCTGTGATTTGGTAACCAAAACTGTACACAATACTCCAAATTCGGCCTCACCAATGCCTTATACAACCTCATCATAACATTCCAAGTCTTAAACTCAATACTTTGATATACAAGGGCGAATGTAGCAAAAACTCTCTTTACGACCCTATCTGCCTGTGTCGCCACTTTTAGGGAATTTCTATCTGTATTCCCAGATCCTTCTGTTCTACTGCACTCCTCAGTGCCCTACCACTTACCTTGCATGTTCTACCTTGGTTAGTCCTTCCAAAGTGCAATACCTCACACTTATCTGCATTAAACTCCATCTGCCATTTTTCAGCCCATTTTTCCAGCTGGTCCAAATCCCTCTGCAAGCTTTGAAAACCTTCCTCACTGTCCACTACACTTCCAATCCTTGTATCATCAACAAATTTGCTGATCCAATTTACCACATTATCATCCAGATCATTGATATAGATGACAAATAACAATGGACCCAGCACTGATCCCTGTGGCACACCACTAGTCACAGGCCTCCACTCAGAGAAACAATCCTCTACTACGACTCTTTGGCTTCTTCCGTTGAGCCAATGTCTAATCCAAATTACCACCTCTCCATGTATACCGAGCGACTGAATTTTCCTAACTAACCTCCCATGTGGGACCTTGTCAACGGCCTTACTGAAGTCCTTGTGGACAGCATCCACTGCCTTCCCTTCATCCACTTTCCTGGTAGCCTCCTTGAAAAACTCCAATAGATTGGTCAAACATGACCTACCACACTCAAAGCCACGGTGACTCTACCTAATAAGTCCCTGTTTAACTAAATGCTTGTCGATTCTGTCTCTTAGTACTCCCTCCAATAACTTACCTACTTACCGGCCTATAATTTCCCAGATTACTTTTTGATCTTTTTTTAAACAACGGAACAAAATAAGCCATTCTCCAATCCTCTGGCACCTCACCCGTAGACACCGACATTTTAAATATATCTGCCAGGGCCCCTGCAATTTCAACACTAGTCTCCTTCAAGGTCTGAGGGAACACCCTGTCAGGTCCTGGGGATTTATCCACTTTAATTTGCCTCAAGATAGCAAGCACTTCCTCCTTTTCAATCTGTACAGTTTCCATGATCTCACTACTGATTTCCCTGAATTCCATAGACTTCATGCCAGTTTCCTTAGTAAATACAGATGCAAAAAAATACATTTAAGATCTCTCCCATTTCTTTTGGTTCCGCACATAGCCAACCACTCTGATATTCAAGAGGACCAATTTTATCCCTTACAATCCTTTTACTCTGAATATACCTGTAAAAACTCTTCGGATTATCCTTCACTTTGATTGCCAAGGCAACCTCATGTCTTCTTTTAGCCCTGTTGATTTCCTTTTTAAGTATTTTCTTGCACTTTTTATACTCCACAAGCACCTTATTTACTTCCTGTTTCCTATATATACATAGAATAGTACAGCACAGTACAGGCCCTTCGGCGGACGGAACACATCACTTGTGACCACCTTTCAGGGACCCAAACAGTCCTTCCTGGTGAGGCAACACTTCACTTTTGAGTCTGTTGGGGTCATCTATTGAATCCGGTGCTCCCGGTGAGGCCTCCTCTACATCGATGAAACCCGACGCAGATTGGGGGACCGCTTCATCGAGTACCTCCGCTCCATCCGCCACAACAGACAGGATCTCCCGGTAGTCACCCACTTCAACTCTGCTTCCATTCCCATTCAGATATGTCCATACACGGCCTCCTCTACTGCTACAATGAGGCTAAACTCAGGTTGGAGGAGCAGCACTTCATATACCGTCTAGGTAGTCTCCAGCCCCTTGGTTTGAACATAGAATTCTCCAACTTCCGGTAATTCCCTCCCCCTCCCTTCCTCTATCCCTATGTAACTCTGCCTCTCCCCCAGCTGCCTATCACCTCCGTCATGGTTCCGTCTCCTTCTACTACCCATTGTTTTCCTGCCCATCACCTCCCTGCTTCCCCTCCCCCACCCCTTTGTCTTTCAAATTCCTGGTTTTTCAACTGAACCTACCAGCCTTCTACTACCAACCCTCCTCCATCTTCTTTATAGGGCCTCTGGGACAGTCCCTCGTCAGTCCTGATAAAGGGTTCCGGCCCAAGACGTCAATTCATCGTTTCAACGGATGCTGCCCAACCTGCTGAGTTCCTCCAGCATGTTGTGAGTGTCAGTAGGATCTTTATTCTTTTTAAGAATTAGAGAAATAGAAGCTTCATAAAACGATTGTGGTAATTTACCTAATCTGATTGATTCTTTGAATATTCTAGACAACCAAGGAGAGAGAATAGTGGAAAATTTAAATTTTATTATTTGAAATTTTAATTTTAATTTTTATCCGATATTTATATCGTTGATTAAATTGTTATATTATACCCCTGTAGCTTCGATTTGTACTAATAATCAAAGATCTCCCTTTCATCGTCTATCTCGGGGTACTAGGCAAGGATGCTCTCTAGTCCATTATGATTTAATATTGCCCTTGAACCTTTAGCAATTGGTATCCGAGACTCGCCCAACATTTTTGGTATTACCCGCGAAAATGAAATACATAAATTATCATTATATGCAGATGAGTTGTTATTATATATCTCTAATCCGGAGAAATCAATTCCTGTTATTTTATCTTTGTTGGCTCAATTTAGTAACTTTTCTGGTTATAAATTGAACCTTAATAAGAGTGAACTATTTCCCCTAAGTAAGCAGGTTCCTATTTATGGATGTTTGCCATTTAAATTGGTTATTGACTCTTTTATATATTTAGGGGTTAAAATCACAAAAAGGCATGAAGATTTATTTAAAGTTTTTTTTTACCTTTAATTAATCAGATTAAACTTTTGTTTACTAACTGATCAGTCGGATCAATGCTATCAAGATGATTATTTTGCCTAAATTTTTATATGTATTTCAATTGGTACCAATTTTTATTCCAAAATCTTTCTTTGATAATATTCATTCAAAAATTTCCTCATATATATGGTAGAACAAAAACCCACCAATGGGAATAGCACAGGTCCTGAATCCTCTGTTGACAGCGGTGGGGTAGGGTCTGGTCACGTGATTAGTAGCCCAGCCGTTAAACTGATAAAGCTCGAGCTTTCCAGCGCCTGGGTGACGTAAGACATGTGAGAGCAGATGTGCTTGAAATGGGGGAGATGCATTTGAGAGCAGAGTTGCTAGTGGCGGAAGGGTAGCCCCTCTCACTCCATCCTCCCACTGCCCCACTAGGAATAGGGTTCCCCTGGTCCTCACCTACCACCCCACCAGCCTCCGGGTCCAGCATATTATAATCCGTAACTTCCGCCACCTCCAACGGGATCCCACCACTAAGCACATCTTTCCCTCCCCCCCCTCTCTCTGCTTTCCACAGGGATCGCTCCCTACACGACTCCCTTGACCATTCGTCCCCCCCCATCCCCACTGATCTCCCTCCTGGCACTTATCTGTGTAAGCAGAACAAGTGCTACATATGCCCTTACACTTCCTCCCTTACCACTATTCAGGGCACCAGACAGTCCTTCCAGGTGAGGCGACACTTCACCTGTGAGTCGGCTGGGGTGATATACTGCGTCCGGTGCTCCCGGTGTGGCCTTTTATATATTGGCGAGACCCGATGCAGACTGGGAGACCGCTTTGCTGAACACCTACTCTCTGTCCGCCAGCGAAAGCAGGATCTCTCAGTGGCCACCCATTTTAATTCCACATCCCATTCCCATTCTGACATGTCCATCCATGGCCTCCTCTACTGTAAAGATGAAGCCACACTCAGGTTGGAGGAACAACACCTTATATTCCGTCTGGGCAGCCTCCAACCTGAGGGCATGAACATCGACTTCTCTAACTTCCGCTAATGCCCCACCTCCCCCTCGTACCCCATCCGTTTTTTTATTTTTATACACACATTCTTTCTCTCACTCTCCTTTTTCTTCCTCTGTCCCTCTGACTATACCCCTTGCCCATCCCTTCCCCCCACGCTTGTCTTTCTCCCCAGATCTCCTGTCCCATGATCCTCTCATATCCCCTGTGCCAATCACCTATCCAGCTCTTGGCTCCATCCCTCCCCCCCCCCCCCCCGCTGTCTTCTCCTATCATTTTGGATCTCCCCCTCCCCCTCTCACTTTCAAATCCATTACTCACTCTTCCTTCAGTTAGTCCTGACGAAGGGTCTCGGCCCGAAACGTCGACTGTACCTCTTCCTAGAGATTCTGCCTGGCCTGCTGCGTTTACCAGCAACTTTGATGTGTGTTGCTTGAATTTCCAGCATCTGCAGATTTCCTCGTGTGTGCATTTTTTTTTTAGTTTAGTTGATTAATTCTGTTTAGATTAGTTTTTTTGGGGTTTTTTTTTCCTTTTTTCATGTTTTTTTAGATTTTTTCTTTGTTTTATATGATTCATTTATATCCTATACGATTGGGAGTTTTATTATTTAAGTATTATCTGGCTTTATAATCACATGCTAATTACAACAATATATTCCCAATAACTTTGTACTACTATTATGTTATGTTTATTTTTATGAAACTAATAAAAAGATTGAAAAGGAAAGAAAGGAAATGGAACTGATGCTTGCTGAAAGCTTTCATGGCGCCGTAATTCCCCATAACTCCCTGCGCCCAAAACTTCGCCGTCGTCGAAGCACAGATCAAATGCGCAGGCGTCAGTATTGTGACGTTGCCGAATATCACGCATGCGCGCAGTACACGGAAGGCCTCAGCAGCCCGATAGCAGGTAAGAACGAGTCTCCAGGGTGCTGGGGAAAGGTGAGGGTTGGGGTGCGGGGGGAGACATGGAAAGGGGAGAGCGGAGGGGGAGGGACAATTGCTGTGACTCCGGACACCATGACCCGCAATCCCGGGATAGTCCTGCTCTCTTCCCTCTCTCTCAGCCCCACCATCCGTACACGGGCCCCGGGGAGCTTCCGGCTGATGAGGGAATGGGAACCGATGGGTCTCTCAGACAGAGCTGAGCTCCAGCTGTCTAAATGCAAGGATCGGGAACTCGGAGAAAGGGAACAAAATCTTTTACATCAGCTGTTGTGAAAATCACCTTTGTTCTGCCTCCAATCACAAACAAGAGAAAATCTTCAGAGAGGGCACAGTTTTAAGGTGCTTGGAAGCAGGTACGAAGGAGATGTCGGGGTGTTGTGTTCTTTATACGTACCGTGGGTTACTAATAACAAACCATATTCTGCAGAATTGAACTTGTATTTAACAGCAGCAAAACCATGTTTTACACTGTCATGCTTCTCGATCATTCTTCATTTCTGCTCATGTTGGGAACTCTGTCCAGTCACGTCCTGACACGTGATATCACCACAAGGGGTAAGTTTTTTACACAGAGTGGTGAGTGCGTGGAATGGGCTGCCGGCCACAGTGATTAAGCTGGATACAATACGGTCTTTTAAGAGGCTCCTTGATAGGTACATGGCATGTAGAAAAATACAGGGCTATGGGGAACTCTAGGGAATTTCTAAAGTAAGTAATGTTCAGCACAGCATTGTGGGCCGAAGGGCCTGTATTGTGCTGTATAAATGGGGAAGTCACTTACCCATGACCTCTGGTTGTCATCCCACCCAACATCAGTGGTAAAAGCTGCTTGCATTTACCCCATCGATACCCTCATAATTTTGCCTACTTCCAACAAAGCCTTTTTTAGGTGGATAAGATGATGAGGGGTATTGATCGTGTGGATAGCCAGAGGCTTTTCCCAGGGCTGAAATGGCTAACGTGAGGGGCATAGTTTTAAGCTGCTTGGAAATAGATACCGAGGGGATGTCAGGGGTAAGTTTTTTTACACAGAGAGTGGTGGGTGTGTGGAATGCACTGCCAGCAGTGGTGGTCGAGGCAGATACAATAGGGTCTGTTAACAGCCTCTTAGATAGGTACATGGAGCTTAGAAACATAGAGGTCTATGTGCTAGGGAAATTCTAGGCAGTTTCTAGAGTAAATTTCATGGTTGGCACAACACTGTGGGCTGAATGGCCTGGAATATGCTGTAGATTTCCATGTTCTATGTTGAACGGCGAAATAACTTTGCCTATCCTACAATCCTCTGATAACTCTCCCTTCACTAAGGATGATTTAATTATCTCTGCTGGGGCCCAACGATTTCTGCACTTGCCTCCCATGGGGTCCGAGGGAGCACCTTGTCATGCCCTGGAGATTTATCCACCCTCTTCTTTAATCTGTGCAGGGTCCATGATTTTAATGCCGCTTTTCCACACTCTCATTGACACTGTCTCCATCTGAGTAAATAGGGATGAAAAGAATATTTAAGATCTCCACCATCTGCTTTGGTTCCAGACATGGATTGCCATTCCGGTCTTCCAGAGGACCAACTTAGTGCCTTGCAATCCTTTTGCTTTTAATCTATCTCCAGAATCCCTGAGGATTATCTTTCATCTTTTCTGTGAGGGCAATCTCATGCCTTCTTTTAGCCATCCTGATTTACTTCTTATGTGTTCTCTTGCATTTCTTCTACTCCACAAGAACCTACCTGCCTATCCCTGTTCTGCAACTCCATTTTGTGCTTCACCAGGGTCTCGATATCTCTTGAAAACCAAGGTTCCATACAGTTTCTATCCTTACCTTTTATTCTGAGAAGCACATACCCGCTTTGTACTTTCAAAATTTTGCTTTGAAGGCCTCAATTTACCAAGCACGCCTTTGCCATAAAGCAGCCTGTCCCAGGCCACAGTTGCCAGACCCTAGTGTATTAATTCCAGGTGTTGATCCATGCCCTGAACCCATCCGCCTTTCCTACACTGCTCCTTGTATTGAAATATACAGGGCTCAGCCTATTCACTGCACCATGCTCAACTTTTTCATTCCTGACTTTGTCTGAGGTCTGAACAACAAATGTCACTGCAAACCCTGCACTATCTGTTCTGTTATTCAGGCTCCCATTCCCCCTGCAACTTTAGTTTAACACCCCCCCCCAACCCCACCCCACACCATGCAGCTCTATCACCCCTTTGGCTTTCATCTCCCAGATCAATAAAAAGGAGGTGCATACCAGGTACAGGCAGATCAGAACAAATGGGTAATTATGAAATACAGGGAATTCAAGTGAACACTTATGAAAGACAAAGAAGGCATGAGGTTGCCCCAGCAGACAAGGTGGAGGAGAATCCTCATGGATTCTGCAGATATGTTCAGTGTGAAAAGATTGCAAGGGAAAAAATTAATCCTCTGCAAGATCAGAATGGTAATCCATATGAGGAGACAAAATAGATGTGAGAGATATTTTTTGCTCAGGAGATGAACGCAGAGTCTATAGAAGTGAGGCAAAGCAGCATCAAATTCCTAGATCCTGTACAGATTACAGAGGTGGAATATGAGAGGTGGATCAAGAAGGTTCAGTCACTCAGCATTCAAGATGAGATAGTAAATTGGATGAGACACTGTCTTTGGGAGAAGCCACTGTGTGGTAGCAGATGGTTGCCTCTCTGACTGGAGGCCTGTGACTAGTGGTGTGCCACAGGGATCAGTGCTGGATCTGTTGTTGTTTGTCATCTATATCAGTAATCTGGATGATAGTGTGGTTAATTGGATCAGCAAATTTGTAGCTGACACCAAGATTGGTGGTGTAGTGAACAATGAGGAAGACTATCATGGCTGCTGTGCGATCTGGACCAACTGGGAAAATGGTTTGAGAAATGGAAAATGGAATTTAATGCAGACAAGTGTGAGGTGTTGCACTTTGGTATGACCTACCAAGGGAGGTCTTTCACAGTGACTGGTAGAGCACTGAGGAGTGTTGTAGAAGAAAGGGATGTGGGAATATAAGTCCTCAATTCACTGATGTTGGGGGAGTCCAGAACCAGAGGCCACAATTTGAGAATAAGGGGTAGGTCATTTCGAATGGAGTTGAGGAAAAACTTTTTCACCCAGAGAGTTGTGAATCTGTGGAATGTTCTGCCTCAGAAGGCAGTGGAGGCCAATTCTCTGAATGCTTTTAAGAAGGAGTTGGAGAGATCTCTTAATGATAGCAGAGTGAAGGGATATGGGGAGAAGGCAGGAATGGGGTACTGATTGTGGATGATCAGCCATGATCACAGTGAATGGCAGTACCAGCTCGAAGGGCCAAATGGCCTACTCCTGCACCGATTGTCTATTGAAAATGGTGTCATAGATGTGATGGAAAGAAAGATTTTGGCCCATTGGCCTTCATGAACCAAAGTACTGACAACAATAGATAGATGTTATCTTGACTTGTGGAAGACATTGGTGAGGCCTAATTTGGAGTATTGTGTACAGTTTTGGTCACCTACCTACATGAAGGTTGTAAAAGAGGTTGAAAGAGTTCAGAGAAAATTCACAAGGATGTTGCCAGGTCTGGAGGACTTGGGTTATTAGGAAAGATTGAACAAGTCCGGACTTTATTCCTTGGAACATAAAAGATTGAGGGGAGATTTGATGGAGGTATACCACTATTATGAGGGGTATAGATAGGGTAAATGCAAGCTGGCTTTTACCACTGAGATGGGGTGGGACGACAATCAGAGGCCATGGGTTAAGGGTAGAAGGTGAAACGTTAAGGGGAACATGAGGGGAAACTTCTTCACACAGATGGTCATCCAGGTGTGGAATGAGCAGCCAGCACAAGTGGTGCATGCGAGCTCAATTTCAACATTTAAGAGGTTTGCATAGGTACCTGGATGGTAGGGGTATGGGAGTGGGCAGATTAAATAGTTCAGCACAAACCAGATGGCCCAAAGGGCCTGTTTCTGTATTGTAATTTTCGATGACTGTGACAAGAACCTGAAATAATACAAAAATTCCCTCTAAGTTCTTTTAACAGCTGTGCAGACCAACCATTCATCTCAGCAGGAATTTTGTATATGGTGTTAAAACTGTGGCACTTTTAAGTTAATAATGCATAAAAGAAAATCCCAGGTGCATGACAAGAAAGACAATTTGTCTGATACTCTTTCAGTTACTGTGGGGCCAGGCACCCATGCTGCTCAGCAGGAACAGGGAATAATACAAATGGAGAGAGGCAAACTGAGCCAGGTCACAGATTGGAGATGGCAGAAATGCCCCATTCTTATAGAGACAGGAAGAGCATCAAGGAATTGATGGCCATTCCAGATACCAGCACTGTGCCCAGTCAGAAGATGATTTCTCTCTCCAACTTGGGTTGAACCTCATTGCAACAGTGTGATACCAGATCAAACCTTGAGAACTCAAGTAATCTCATCTGAAATTTGGTCCTAACCCAATGATGGATTTTGTAAATCTTTTTACAGGTTAAAAACGAGATGGAATTTAGCTCCTAGGATTTTAAACCCAGTACGCCAGTTTTGCTGTCTCTGTCCAGATGTTTGAGAAGTGGAGCAAGGATTTCAATCAACCATCCTTCCAGCTCAGACTGTGGGGAGGGATTCACTTGGTCATCTGACCGACTGGCTCGACCGTCATTTTACACAGGGGAAAGGCCGTTCACCTGCTCAGACAGTGGGAGTGGATTCACTCGGTTATCTCAATTGAAGGTACATCAGCAAGTTCACACTGGACAAGGCCATTCATCTGATCTGTGTGCGAGAAGGGATTCAGTCGGTCATCCCACCTGTGGACACACCAGGCAATTCACACTGGGCAGAGGCTGGTCATCTGCTGAACTTGTGGGGAAGGATTCACTCGGTCATCTGACCTAATGGCTCACCAGCGAGTTCACACCGGGGAGAAGCCATTCACCTGCTCAGTCTGTGGGAAGAGATTCACTCAGTCATCCAACCTACTGGCACATCAGCGAGTTCACACTGGGGAGAAGCCGTTCACCTGCTCAGTCTGTGGGAAGAGATTCACTAATTCATCCACCCTACAGAGACATCAGCGAGTTCACACTGGCGAGAAGCCATTGACCTGCTCAGTCTGTGGGAAGAGATTCGCTGATCAATCCACCCTACAGAAACATCAGCGAGTTCACACTGGGGAGAAGCCGTTCACCTGCTCAGAATGTGGGAAGAGATTCACTGAGTCATCCAGCGTACAGAGACATCAGCGAGTCCACACTGGGGAGAAGCCATTCACCTGCTCAGTCTGTGGGAAGAGATTCACTGAGTCATCCAACCTACGGAGTCACCAGCGAGTTCACACTGGGGAGAAGCCATTCACCTGCTCAGTCTGTGGGAAGAGATTCACTAATTCATCCACCCTACAGAGACATCAGCGAGTTCACACTGGCGAGAAGCCATTCACCTGTTCAGTCTGTGGGAAGAGATTCACTGATAAATCCACCCTACAGAAACATCAGCGAGTTCACACTGGGGAGAAGCCATTCACATGCTCAGAATGTGGGAAGAGATTCACTGAGTCATCCAGCCTACAGAGACATCAGCGAGTCCACACTGGGGAGAAGCCGTTCACCTGCTCAGTCTGTGGGAAGAGATTCACTAATTCATCCAGCCGACAGAATCATCAGCGAATTCACACTGGGGAGAAGCCGTTCACCTGCTCAGAATGTGGGAAGGGATTCACTCAGTCATCCAACCTACAGAGTCATCAGCGAGTTCACACTGGGGAGAAGCCGTTCACCTGCTCATTCTGTAGGAAGGGATTCACTAATTCATCCAGCCTACAGAATCATCAGCGAGTTCACACTGGGGAGAAGCCGTTCACCTGCTCAGTCTGTGGGAAGAGATTCACTCAGTCATCCAGCCTACTGAGTCATCAGCGAGTTCACACTGGAGAGAAGCCGTTCACCTGCTTAGAATGTGGGAAAGGATTCACTCAGTCATCCAAACTGCTGGCACACCAGTCAGTTCACACTGGGGAGTGGCCGTTCACCTGCTCAGACTGTGGGAAGGGATTCACTTGCTCATCTAAGCTAATGGCTCACCAGCGAGTTCACACTGGAGAGATGCTGTTCACCTGCTCAGTCTCTGAGAAGAGATTCACTGAGTCATCCAACCTAGTGGCACATCAGCGAGTTCACACTGGGGAGAAGCCGTTCACCTGCTCAGTCTGTGGGAAGAGATTCACTCAGTCATCCACCCTACAGAGTCATCAGCGAGTTCACACTGGAGAGAAGCCGTTCACCTGCTCAGTCTGTGGGAAGAGATTCACTCACTCATCCACCCTACAGAATCATCAGCGAGTTCACACTGGGGAGAAGCCATTCACCTGCTTAGTCTGTGGGAAAAGATTCACTCAGTCATCCACCCTACAGAATCATCAGCGAGTTCACACTGGGGAGAGGCCATTCACCTGCTCAGTCTGTGGGAAGAGATTCACTCAGTCATCCAACCTACAGATTCATCAGCGAGTTCACACTGGGGAGAAGCCGTTCACCAGCTCAGAATGTGAGAAAGGATTCACTCAGTCATCCACCCTACAGAATCATCAGCGAGTTCACACTGGGGAGAGGCCATTCACCTGCTCAGTCTGTGGGAAGAGATTCACTCAGTCATCCAGCCTACAGAGACATCAGCGAGTCCACACTGGGGAGAAGCCATTCACCTGCTCAGTATGTGGGAAGAGATTCACTGAGTCATCTAACCTACTGGCACATCAGCGAGTTCACACTGGGGAGAAGCCGTTCACCTGCTCAGTCTGTGGGAAGAGATTCACTAATTCATCCACCCTACAGAGACATCAGCGAGTTCACACTGGCGAGAAGCCCTTCACCTGCTCAGTCTGTGGGAAGAGATTCGCTGATCAATCCACCCTACAGAAACATCAGCGAGTTCACACTGGGGAGAAGCCATTCACCTGCTCAGAATGTGGGAAGAGATTCACTGAGTCATCCAGCCTACAGAGACATCAGCGAGTCCACACTGTGGAGAAGCCATTCACCTGCTCAGTCTGTGGGAAGAGATTCACTTGCTCATCTAAGCTAATGGCTCACCAGCGAGTTCACACTGGAGAGATGCTGTTCACCTGCTCAGTCTCTGAGAAGAGATTCACTGAGTCATCCAACCTAGTGGCACATCAGCGAGTTCACACTGGGGAGAAGCCGTTCACCTGCTCAGTCTGTGGGAAGAGATTCACTCAGTCATCCCTCCTGCAGAGTCATCAGCGAGTTCACACTGGGGAGAGGCCATTCACCTGCTCAGTCTGTGGGAAGAGATTCACTCACTCATCCACCCTACAGAATCATCAGCGAGTTCACACTGGGGAGAAGCCATTCACCTGCTTAGTCTGTGGGAAAAGATTCACTCAGTCATCCACCCTACAGAATCATCAGCGAGTTCACACTGGGGAGAGGCCATTCACCTGCTCAGTCTGTGGGAAGAGATTCACTCAGTCATCCAACCTACAGAGTCATCAGCGAGTTCACACTGGGGAGAAGCCATTCACCAGCTCAGAATGTGGGAAAGGATTCACTCAGTCATCCCACCTACTGGCACACCAGTCAGTTCACAATGAGGAGTGGCTGTTGTTGTGAATCTGTAGATTTCGTTTGTTGTGGACTGTCATTTTGAGAGAGAGAGAGAGATTAAGAATGGTAATCAGTCTGACTTGCATCTTGTTTACATCGCTCACAGCTTGTTTAGTTTTAACCAAGGACACAGATACTCAGTCAGACAGAGATGAAGGAGGAAAAATGGAAGGTTCGAAACAAGGGAACTACTGGCCAAGGGTCACTGTTTCGAACTTTCCTCTGCCCATAAGGGTGGGTTAATTATCGATTCAGCATACATTGAATGTGTGATTGTCATCTCGTTTGATCCATAGGAGTGGATCTGATTTGGGGTATCCTGTGAAGACCACTTATGTGTTAACCCTTGCCTGGGTGTGGTGTGGAAATTCACTTGAAGACGATACCTCTTGTGACAAGTCACTTTTGGTGATAATTTGTATGTGGATTTGGAACAATGACGGATAAAATCTACAGCGACTGTTCCCTCGTTTTACCACCATGGATGCTGTGGAATTCAACGTTATTGCCTTCTTTCGACATTTACCCTGGATTACAAATATCTCTCTCTCCTCAACTATTCTGTGGTTGTACTGAACTTTCATAGTTTACCATCTCAAGACTCCAAGCCCTGTTTCCCCCGAGCTCAATAGTTTGGGAGTTATATTTACCCACATATATACATATAACACTGTTAACTTTTGTTTATCTTGCTTAAGTTACGATATTGTTAGTAGGTACTAATAAAGATAGTGGATTTAACATCAAAAACAGACTCTAGGTGTAGTCTATTGCTGCTGACTCATTTCTATAGTGTTACAGGGTCAAAATTGGGGCCTGCATCCGATATAGGAAAAGATTTGGAGGTGTATTAATTAGTTATCGGTTTCATTGGAGTAATCCCTTTTGATTTATTTGTGTATGGAAAATCAGCAGCAATGGATGTTGATTGATGTCTGGAAGTGCCAACCTCTGAGGCGTTAGAGGACACCAGAAGGATTGAGTTGCTGAGTATTGCTGAAAGGTTAAAACTTGTGAAGGTGAAATCGACAATGAGGAGGTCACAGATGCAGAGGAAAATAGCTGAGTATTATGTATCTGAGGGTGTGTTTAAAGTGCAGGAGTTGGAGGTGTTTCCTGAAAGTAAACCTAGTGAGCTAGAGCTCCCGCACAAGTTAGAAAAAATAAAGATAGAGGCTGTGGAAAGGCAGAGACAGGTTGAGACTAAAGACGCAGAAAAACAGAGAGGAAGCAGAAAGACAGAGGCTGTTCGAGCTGGAAAAGGTAGAGAGATTGCAGCAAAGGGGTCTAGTGTTAGACTCTGGTGATAAGTTTGAGGCCAGTCGGGAAGTTAAATTAGTGCCTCCATTTGACGAGGCAGAGGTTGATAAATACTTTCAGCATCTTGAGAAGTTTGCTCAGGGTTTAAAATGGCCAAAAGAGGTTTGCCCTATTCTCTTACAAAGTGTAATTAAGGGGAAGGCTCAGCTAGCCTATTCTGCTTTGACAGTTGATGAAGCAGCTGATTATGACATAGTGAAACAGGCTGTGCTCAAAGCTTATGAGTTGGTCCCAGAAGCATACAGGCAAAAGTTTAGAAATTTGAGGAAATCTATGAACCGGACTTATATGGAATGTGCTTATGAGAAGTTTGTGTGTTTTGACCGCTGGTGCAGACATAACAATGTAAATGATGATTTTAACAGCTTGAAAGAGTTGGTTTTAATTGAAGAATTCAAAATGTGTGTCCCTGATGACATAAAGATGTATTTAAGTGAAAAGGATGCTGCCACTTTGCAGGAGTCTGCTAGATTAGCAGATGTGTTTGCTTTAACTCATAAGGTTAAGTGTACCCAGAATAAGAGCTTCCAAAAGAGTAGCAGGGATAACCAGGGTAAACCAGAAATTAAAGCTGGGACTAGTGACGAGACTAAGGATGAAGGGAAGCAGTTGAAGGAGAAATATTCTGGTCTGCCTTGTTACTATTGTAAGAAAGCTGGTCATATGGTGGCTAATTATTCTGTCCTGAAGAAGAAAAAGGAAAAGGAGGCAGTCCCACATGCCTGTGATCAGTATGTTGAAGCACCTATAAACCCACAGGGTTCTGAACATTCTGCTGAGGCTCAGTTAAGGACTGAGAGGTCTGACTGAGTTAAGTAGGGATTCCATCATTTTATGTCAGATGGGTTTGTATTAGTAATGGAAGGGTCAACCCCGGTACCAGTGAACATTCTTCGAGATACTGGGGCTTCTCAGTCACTTATATTAGACAGCCTTCTAAAGTTTAGTGGTGAGACTAACATTGGTGAGGTAAATCTTATTAAAGGCATTGGGGGCAGCATTGTTTCTGTGCCATTGCACAAGGTAACTTTACAGTCAGGGTTTGTTTCAGGACCTGTTAGGATCGGATTATGCTCCAGTTTACCGGTGGAAGCTGTTACTTTGCTGTCAGGGAATGACCTGGCAGATGGTAAAGTTGTTCCTGCAGTGCAGTTGACAACTAAGCCAACCACTGACGACCCACAGATGGATTTTAATATTTATCACAGTAACTCGAAGTATGGCTAAAATGTCTGCCAATGCAGACGGTTCTGTGCAGCATGATTCTGATACCCATGATAGCCAAAATCAGGTTGACCAGGATTCAGGTTATGATGACTTGTCAGGGACCTTTCAGCCTTCATTGTTTCAACAGGATTCAGGTAGTAAGTCTGATGAGAAAAATTTATCCCTGTCTAGGAAGGAGTTTATAACAGAACAGAACCAAGACCCTGAGATTGAAGCTTTATAAGAAACATCTCTCTCAGATGATGAGATTAAGAAAATGTCAGTAGGGTATTATCTTCAGGAGGGAGTGTTAATGAGGAAGTGGAGGCCACCTGCTATACCTGCGAGTGAGAAATGGGCAATTGTTCACCAAGTTGTAGTTCCTAAAGTTCATAGGACTGAAATTTAAACTTTGGCTCACAGTATGCCCTTCGGTGGCCATTTCGGAGTGAATAAAACTGTAAACAGGATTATGAAAGAAGTTTACTGGCCGAATTTGAGGAAAGATATTGTGACCTTTTGCAGAACCTGTCACACTTGTCAAGTTGTGGGTAAACCTAATCAGGTCACCCCAGTGGCCCCACTCCGGCCTATGCCTGCATTCAGAGAACCCTGTTCCAAATTTATAGTGGATTGTGTTGGCCCATTGCCAAAGACTAAAGCTGTCCATCAGTATTTACTAACTATTATGTGTACTGCATCCAGATTCCCAGAGGCAATACCTCTCAGAAATATTAAAGCTAAAACTGTGACGAAGGCTCTTAAGTTTTTTTTTACTTTATTTGGTTTGCCTAAAGAAATCCAGTCTGATCAAGGAAGTAATTTTACATCTGGATTATTCCAGCAGGTATTTTATGAACTGGGAGCTAAACAAATTGCATTGTCTGTGTAGCATCTGGAATCACAAGGGGCTTTAGAAAGATTTCATTCTACTGTCAAAAAATGATTAAGACATACTGTGTTGAAAATAGAAAAAATTGGGATGAAGGAATACATTTGCTTTTGTTCACCGTAAATGCTGATTTATACTTGTGCGTTCGAGATACGCCATATCCTACACCATAGGCCTGATTTAATTTTTGCGTAGCGAGCATGCATAGTTGTGTCTGCATTGCTCTGCACTTCACCACCAAAACGCAAGTTGGCGGTGGGGTTTCTCTGACACTGTTGAGCTTCTTTGTGAGAGACATGGACGACGAGATGCATTTCAAATATTTTCCCATGTTGGCAGGTAGATTTGATGATCTGGTTCATTGTCTCCAACCATTTATTTTGCATCAGTGTACAGACATGGCAGAGAAAAGCAACTAGAAATGCAATGCTACCAAGCAGACCAATCACAGTTGTTGCGGTCTGCATCGCCGCGACGCGTGAGTTACTTTTTTGAGGAGTTGCACGTTACCCTGCAGCGTAGGGTGCAGCGTGGGTATGGCGTAGGGTACGTGGTGCCTATGGCGTACACTTGACGCACAAGTATAAATCAGGCTTAAGAGAGTCGGTACAAGAATCATTGGGTTTTAGTCCATTTGAACTTGTATTTGGTCATAGAGTGAAGGGACCTTTGACCTTGTTAAAGGAACAGTGAATTGATGGGGATGTACATGTTAACTTGTTAGACTATGTTTTGAAGTTCAAAAATAAACTATACCAAGCCTGTCGTCTAGCGAGACAAAACTTAAAGATTTCTCAAAACAAAATGAAGTGTTGGTTTGATAAGCGGACCAAAACAAAAGAAAATACTAGGTGGGGGATAATGTGCTTGCCTTATCTCCAATGTTGACAAGTCCACTTCAAGCAAAATTCAATGGACTGTATGAAATAGTCTCTCAAATTAATGATGTGAATTATGTTATTAAAACACATGACTGACGTAAACTAACACAGGTGGTACACATCAATATGATAAAGCCTTATTCTGGCAAGCAGGCACCATCGGTGAGTGTTGTCAAACATATAAATCTGACAACCCTGAGAATGAAACAATTGACTCGCGTGAGAGTTTTCACAAGCCAAACATGGTCCCAGTTAGGCTAATGAACTCGGTTGTTCTCGAAAACACTGACAACAAGTTGGCTCATCTGCAGCCAAAGCAACAACAACAGCTGAAGGAATTAATTCTGAAGTTTAAAGGTTTATTTCCTGGTGCTCCCAAGCAAACCATGGTCGCAGTACATGATGTAGATATAGGTCAAGCCAAACTGATTAAGCAACACCCATATCACATGAACGTAGAAAAGTGTAAAGTGGCTGAGCAAGAAATTGAATATATGCTGAAAATGGTATTATTAGGCCTTCAACATCAGATTGGAGCTTACCCTGCGTTATTGTGCTCAAACCTGATGGTAGTGTTAGATTTTGCACTGATTATAGGAAGGTAAATGCAGTAACAAAAACAGATGCCTATCCTATCCCTAGGGTGGATGATTGCATTGATAAGGTTGGAAAAGGTAATTTCTTACAAAGATTGATCTGTTGAAAGGGTATTGGTGTGTTCCATTGATGGACTGAGGTAGAGAAATTTCTGCATTTGTGACACCTTCTGGGTTGTATGAATACAATGTTTCACCATTTGGAATGAAATATGCTCCAGGAACATTCCAGAGAATGATTGATTCTGTAATTCAAGGGTTAGGACACACAGATGCCAATATTGATGACTTAGTCACAGGGAGTGACACTTGGGAAGAGCATATCTCTGCTGAAAAGCTGTTTGACAGGCTTTCCAGGGCCAATCTTACAGTTGACTTAGCTAAGAGTGAATTTGGCCATGCCACTGTGATCTGTCTTGGCTGTGTTGTAGGTCAAGGCAAGTTGGCTCCTGTGCGAGCAAAATCCAGGCAATTTCTGAAGTTCCTATTCCGACTGTGTGACGAAGGCCCGTCACTGATTACAGATGTCGCATGGCACACTCGGTAAAACACCCAAAGGGTCATCCACACACATTATTCCCCTCTGTTATTGTGGTGAGTGCACGTATCACAATAAATCAACAGTCACAATTTTACACTCATCCCCAGCAGTAATAGGTATGAAAAAAAGAAACACACTATGTCACAGTTTTATTATCTCAGGTCAATTTATTCATATTCATCTTTCCAATAAGTGTTTTGCCGAAGAGTCATGATAATCTGACGTCTCTCTCCTCCACAGTCACTGGGTCTGAAACAGAGCTGCTGCATAGAGCTGTCTTATATAGAGGCAGCAGCAACCTGCACAGGTGTGCCGATGGTGGAGGATACCATCTTTACCTGGGACAAGGGTTATGTTACCTAATTACTCATCTTGTGGTAAAGTTTTGGGGTTTATTTAAGTTATTTAACCGGGAAATGGTGAATCCTATGATGAAGTCTATGTGTTTATTGTGAGAACTGGTGGTAGAGTTTCAGATTGTGTGAAATGGAAGATAATTGAGTCAATTAGCTTCAGGTTGGTCTAGGGGGATTGGCTTAGCTGTTGTAAGCCTTGGGTTACCAAGGCTTTGGGTTCTTTTTTTGTCTAGTCTGAGGGTGGCTGTTAACTGGACAGGTGACAATTGCAAGCTGTATATATATATAGTTTTTTTTTTAAATTTCTTGTTTTCATGTGGACATCCAAGTTTTTGTTTTTCCACTCTTTTTGTAAATAAAAGCACCACAATCTATTTTTGCCACTCAAACCATCTTGTTATTTTTCTTAGACAGTTGACCCACAGTTTTTGTGACAGACTGGTAAGAAGGCTCTTGAAAGGTTTCTGGGAATGGTTGGATATTATCGTAAGTTCTGTAAGAACTTTGCTGATATCGCTCTTCCTCTGACTAATCTCCTGAAGAAGGGTGAAAAGTTTGTTTAGACCGAGCCTTGTCAGGAAGCATTTGATCGATTGAAAGTTATTATTTAGGATTAGGCCAATCAATGTAGTGTCGTCAGGAAATTTAATGAACAGATTGGTGCTGTGGGTGGCGACACAAGTCATGGGTGCACAGAGAGTAAAGGAGGGGGCCAAGGAGACAACCCAGTGGGGCATGTGTTCTGAGGGTAAGAGAGACAGAGGTGAGGGAGCCCACTCTTACCACCTGCCGGTGATCTGACAGCAAGTCCAGGATCCAGCTACACAAGGCAGGGTGAAGGCCGAGGTCTCTGAGCTTCTTGTCAATACTTCACGCTTTCATATGGCTAAAGCTCTGCCCATGACTGCAAGGAACTGCAGAGAACTTTGGTCTCATCTGGGAACATCATAGAAACAAGCCTCCCCTCGATGGACTCTTTCTACACGTCCCCTGCATTGGAAAAGCAGGCTGTGTACTCAAAGATGCTGCAAACCCAATCCCCCATCGCGGAATAGATACAAAAGCCTTAAAACGCGTACCACCAGGCTCATGGATAGCTTCCTGTTTGCGATTGTAAGCCAAATTAATGGTCTCCGGTCCAATAAAATGGACTCAACCTCACAATGTAACTCGACGTGACCCTGCCCCATATGTCTATCTGCACTGCACTTTCTCTGCAGCCATAATGCTTTGTTACAGTTATTGTTTTGTCGTATATCAGCTCAATGTACTGTTGTAAT
Source organism: Mobula birostris (assembly GCF_030028105.1). Taxonomy (NCBI): domain Eukaryota; kingdom Metazoa; phylum Chordata; class Chondrichthyes; order Myliobatiformes; family Myliobatidae; genus Mobula; species Mobula birostris. Next base: position 8,352,752 of record NC_092382.1, read on the forward strand.
GTATCGATCTGTGTGGATGGTAGGTCAGGCAAGATTTTCACTGTAGCTCAGTACGTGATAAGAATAAACAAATTCCCCCTTTTAATTTTGTGGAAATATTAGATAGACTGAGCTTCTGCTTTGGAACCACAAAGGGAAACTTAACACAACTGAGGAACACAAATAAATAGAAAAGGCTTCAATCTCGCATTACGATCTGCGGTAACCGGGATCAGGTGACCGGTGATGTGTCTCCCAGACCAATTATCAGAATCAGGTTTAATAGCAGCGGCAGATGTCATGTAATTTGTTGTCTCTGCGGCAGCAATAGAACCTAATTCATAACAATAGATTTTAAAAATTGTGATTTAAAATAAGAATATACATATTAAATAGTTAAATTATATAAGTAGTACAAAACAAAAAATTTAAAAATGTAATACTGTAAACTTTTAATTGTGTGGAACTATTTGACTGAATGGGTTGTTGCTTTGGAAATTCTGGAGTGAAGCTGAACTAAACTGTACTAAAGTATAACTAAACTTATGAAAAGCTCAGATAAATACAAAAGGCTAAGTTCTCACATAAATGGGTCATATAGCCAGAAACATTGGCTGCTCTTCAGCAGGTAAAAACAGTGGAATGAGGCCTAATCCCAGGCCTCAGTCCAGTGGTTATGGTTTGAGGCCTAGGACGAGGTGAGAGAAAGCATTTGGCACGGACTAGAAGGGCCAAGATGGCCTGTTTCTGTGCTGTAATTGTTATGTGGTTATATGGAAACATGCTGAAAATATTGCAGAATAAATCATTGTCCACCCACAACGAGAGGACGTGATAGATCCGGATCTCACTGCCTTTTCTGAACGGGCGAAAGATGAAGCTACACGTACACTCCAGCAGTGACTGGCAGATGCTGCAGATTTGTGGAAAAACATGAACAGGAAACAGGATCACGTGATGGGTGGAGGGTCTCCCATCTGATCCGGTGACTCTGCTCCTCGCCCCTCACACGCTGCCCGACCCATCTGCCGCATTTCCCACATTATTCCATATTTACACCAGATACATTTTTACTTCTTCCCTCCATATCTTCCCTGTCCCTTTCCCTCCACCCCAAGGTCACAGAGTCACGGGCTCGATTCCCATCCTGGTCCAACACACAATTCAGACCCAAAACGGAAATGTGCAGGTTTCATTTAAATCCGTCCATGTTTGTAAACACTCATTTCTATTCACATTCCTCCAGCCTCACTGGACAGGAACACTGAAACATCAAGTGAGAAACAGCAGGAGGTGGCCATTCATCTCCTCTAACCATCAACAAGATGATGGCTGCTCTCCCATCTCAGCCACATGTTTCTGCACGATCATTATTTCTTCCATCCCTCTGGTCTCCACACATCTGTCGGCCTTTGTTTTATGTGAGGACGATCACTGAGTCTTCACCGCCCTCTGTGGTGGGGATTTACAGACATTCACCACCCTCGGAGTGGAGACATTTCCCCTCATCTCAGTCCCGGACAGTCCACCCCCTTTTTCAGAGACTGGGATCCCTGGTTCAGCCGGTAATGATGTTGTGCATTTCAATGTGTTCACCTCTCAGTCCTCAATTCTCCAAATGAAAGGGTTATTGCATTTGATCTTTCTTCATATGATGACCCCACCACTCCAGGGATCAGTCTGGTGAATCTTCATTGCACTCTCTATAACAAATACTCTCTAACCTCTTTGTTAATCCTCTATGGAATTAATTTCCATCTTCTGCAGCCCCGTGTTGCCCCAACCACTCACCTCCCACCCCCGTCACTATTTCCACCTTCCCACCTCCCCCTCACCTGGATCCACCTCTCACTCCCCAGCTCTTGCCCCATCCCCACCCCTCACCTCTTTTCTCGGACTATTTCCCGTCCACTCTCAGTCCAGAGGGAGGGTCTCGGCCCGAAATGTTGACGGTCCATTTCCCTCCACAGATGCTGCCCGACCCGCTGAGTTCCTCCGGCAGTTTGTTCTTTGGTCTGTGTGACCCGTGTTAGTGTGGGGAGCGGGATTTTACACCATATTCCCGGTACAGTCTCAACAAAACACAAATAATTGTCACTTTGCCCGGACCATTGGCCCCGCTTGCAGGGCAACAGTCTGCCGGTGTTTGCCCCCCAATGTGGTGAATCGCCACCACCGTGGGCTCAGACATTTCCACAGATGAGCCCCTCCTGTCCCCACCGGGACAAACATCCTGTCCGCCCCCTCTCTCACCGTCTTCATCCTCTCCCTCCCCGGGGAACCGGCATCAAACCGACGGGCCGAGCGGTCTCCTCCTACCTCTCAGCGACACATCAGACTCCGGCCGCAGGAGACGCTTCACAAACGCCCCAACTTCCCTCGGAGGGAAATGGAAATAAATCAGAAAGCGGACATTTACTTTGACGGTTGTCCCGCCCTGACGGAAAGTTCGGGAGACGGTGTCAGCGGGGGTAACGCCCTCTCGGCTGGTTCGCCTTCGCTATTGGCTGGAAGCAGTGATTGACATCGCTTCGTACCAATGGGAATAGCGCAGCGCGTGACTCCTCTGTTGACACCGCTGGGGAAGGGGCTGGTCACGTGATTAGTAGCCCGGCCGTTAAACCGACCAAGCTCGAGCTCACCAGCGCGCGGGGCACAAAAGGCCCCGGATGATCGGTTGAGGTGAGAAGGGGTCTCCGGGTTGGGGGTCTCACCGGGCGGCGTTTCCAACACCGACTTCGGGTAGTTGCTGTGACTCCGGACTCCGTGACCCGCAATCCCGGGACAGTCCTGCTCTCTTCCCTCTCTCTCAGCCCCACCATCCGTACACGGGCCCCGGGGAGCTTCCGGCTGATGAGGGAATGGGAACCGATGGGTCTCTCAGACAGAGCTGAGCTCCAGCTGTCTAAATGCAAGGATCGGGAACTCGGAGAAAGGGAACAAAATCTTTTACATCAGCTGTTGTGAAAATCACCTTTGTTCTGCCTCCAGTCACAAACCAGAGAAAATCTGCAGATGCTGGAAATCCGAGCAACACACACAAATTGCTGGAGGAACTCAGCATTAGTACTCTTTTCCATAGATGCTGCCTGGCCTGCTGAGTTCCTCCAGCATTTTGTGTCTGTTGCTTGTTCCACCCCCTCTTGTTCTGGACTTTCTACCCGTGAGAACATGTTTTGTCCCACTCTCTCTGGGTACATAATGATATCAAACACCTTTGTCCAGGGCAACAAGTAGCTTTCACATCACAAATGTGCCAGACTCCAATGAGACAGACTACTGCCCTTCCCTTCATATTCATTGGCATTGCCATCACTGAGTTCACCACCGTCAGTCACCTGGGGGAGGGTTCAGGGGAAATATTTATGTACAATACAGAAACTGGTGTTACCTGTGTGTATTGTGGTGATGTAAAAGTTGCTGGAGAATTTGCAAGTGGGAAGAAATGGAGTGATATTTGAAATCTGCCTTTTTCAAGCATCATTTAGCAAGCAAATCACATATGGACAGTGTGCAAAAGCTGTGGTGAGAAAATCCTTCATTACCCACTACGGGCCTGCTACATAGGTTATGTGAGAGTGCAGATGAACTTGATCAAACCTAGAGGACATCAAAGTTTTTATTGACAGTGATTGCTAGCTGTTAAAATGAATAGCTCAAAATATAAAATTTAGTGCCCACACATTGTCACCAGGCAAAAAATTGCACAGCACAAGATTTTTCCGCACACTAGTCATTACAAATTAGAGGGGAGACCTCCAGTGTCCCCGATGCCCTCACCTACAAGATGTGCACCCAGCTGCAGCTTGTAACCCTGCACTTTAAATAGTTGGAACTTGAAATGGATGAATTCTGGATCATCTTGGAGTCGGAGGGGGTGATTGATATGACATGAAGAGAGGTGAGTTACACCCAACGTGCAGGACACAGGAAACTGGGTGAGAGTCAGGAAGGGGAATGAGGGTAAACAGCCATTGCAGGAGACTCTTGTTGCCATCCCCCACAACAACAGGTAGACCACTTTAGAAACTCTTGGTGGGGATTACCTGACTGACCAAAGTCAAAGGGATGATAGGGGATTTGTTAGTTGGGGAACAGAACTAAAAGGGAATGAATATCCTAATGGTAAGGCTTGCTAGTGCATACCTGTGGGGTGGGTGGTTAAACTGAAGTTACAGGGAGTATTGGAGCCAGAATGATAGAACAGATAGTGAAGAGGGTGAATTGAATTGAATTGACTTTATTATTTTCATCCTTCATATACATGAGGAGTAGAAATCTTTGCATAACGTCTTCATCTAAATGTGCAATTTATAGTAACTTATAATAATTAATATGTACAACAGGGCATTCAGTGTAACATAGAAATACAATTGTACCAGCATGAATGAATCAGTCTGATGGCCTGGCGAAAGAAGCTGTCCTGGAGCCTGCTGGTCCTGGCTTTTATGCTGTGGTAGTGTTTCCCGGATGGTAGCAGCTGCAACATTCTGTGGTTGGGGTGACTCAGCTCCCCAATGATCCAACGGGACCTTTTTACACAATAATGTTAATATCCTGGATAGGGGAAAGTTCACATATACAGTTGGGCTGGGCTGTCTGCACCACTCTCTGCAGAGTCCTGCGACTGAGGGAAGTATTGTTCCCATCTCAGACAGTGATGCAGACTCTCAGGATGAGCTCAATTGTGCCCCTGTAGAAAGTTCTTGGGATTTGAGGAGCCATACCAAACTTCTTCAACAGTCTGAGGTGAAGGAGGCACTGTTGTGCCTTTCTCACCACACAGCCGGTATGAACAGACCAGGTGAGATCCTCGGTGATGTTTATGTCGAGGAATTCAAAGTTGTTCACCCTCTCAACCCCAGATCCATTGATGTCAATAAGGGTTAGCCTGTCTCCATTCCTCCTGTCGTCCACAACCAGCTCCTTTGTTTTTGTGACCATGAGGGAGAGGTTGTTTTCTTGACACCAGACAGATGTTGTTCAGATCTCAAAGAAAGTCAGTAATCAAAAGGTTGAGCATGGTGCAATTTACTCTCCTAAGCTGTCTATATCACAATGCAAGAAGCATTGGAGGAAAGCCAGATGAGCCCAGGACAGGGAATTATGATATTACTGGGAGTTGGTTGCTCCCAACAGTGAGGGATTTAGAGGAACAAATTTGTAGAGAGATCGCAGACTGTGCCAAGAAACAAGGGTTGAGATTGTAAGTGGTTTTAAATTTCCATATATTGACTAGGACCCCACACCATAAAAGGACAAGATGGAGTAGAGCTTGTCAAATGTGCCTTTAATCAGTACGTAGAATTTCCAGCATAGAAACGTAGAATAAGCGATTAGGAAATGATCCAGAATTAGTGACAGAAATTAGTGTATGGGAACACTTTGTATCCAGTGATCATAATGCCATGAGATGTTTTCAGCCATCTTCTGTTGGTTTTTCAAAGTTTCCAAATATTTTTTGCTCTATTATTTGCCATCTCTTTGGCTTTTATGTTGGCTTTGGCTTTTCATTTCAGCCACGGTTGTGTCCTCCTGCCTTTAGAGTGCTTCACTGGGATGTATCTACCGTGCACTCAGCTCCCGAATTGCTCCCAGAAACTCCAGCCGCTGCTGCTCCATTGTCACTCCTACCAGTTTCCCCTTCCAGTCAAGTCATAGAAACATGGAGAAGTTCAGTGTGGAAACAGGCCAGTTGCCCCATCTAGACAATACTAGAAACATTTAAGCCGTCCAATGCAATGCCCTGCACCAGTACCATAGCCCTCTATACCCTCACCACCCAGGTACCTGTCAAACTTCTCTTAATGGTGAAATCAACCTCACATGCAGCACTTGTGCTGACATCTCATTCCACACTCTCAGAATTAATTCAGTGAAAAGGATTTCCACGTGTTCCTGTTAAATTTTTGTTAAATGGGGAAGTCACTTACCCATGACTTCTGGTTGTCATCCCACCCAACCTCAGTGGAAAAAGCCTGTTTGCATTTACCCTATCTGTACCCTCATAATGTTGCCTACTTCCAACAAATCCTCAAAGCAGTATATAATTTCCTTGTTTATGCCTTTTTTAGGTGCATAAGATGAAGAGGGGCACTGATTATTGTGTGGATAGCCAGAGGTTTTTTTTCTCCCAGAGTTGAAATGGCTAACACGAGGATCATAGTTTTAAGGTGCTTGGAAATAGCTACCACTCTCTGAGTAAAGAAGTTCCCCCTCGTGTTACCCCTGAATTTTTGCTCTTTAACTCTCAACTCTTGTTTGAATCTCCCCCATTCTCAGTGGAAAAAGCCTATCCACGTCAACTCTATCTATCCCCCTCATAATTTTAAACACCTCTATCAAGACCCCCTCAACCTTCTACGCTCCAAAGAGTAAAGACCCAACTTTTTCAACCTTTCTCTGTAACTTAGGAGATGAAACCCAGGCAACATTTTAGTAAACCTTTTAGAATGCACGATTTCTCTCCCTCTTTCACCAAATTTCAATCCCTCATTATGATATTGTAGCCATTATTGGGACTTGGTTGCGCCCGACAGTCTGAGGGATTTAGAGGAATAAATTTGTAGAGAGATCGCAGACCATGCCAAGAAAGAAAGGTTGATTCAGTAAGTGATTTTAACTTTCCATATATTGACAGGGACTCCCATACTGTAAAAGGACGAGATGGGGTAGAGTTTGTCAATGTGCCCTTGATCAGTAGGTAGAACTCCTGACACAAAAGTGTGCAACGAGCTGTTAGGAAATGATCCAGGGCTGGTGACAGGAATTAGTGATCATAATGCTATGAGATTCAAAGTAAGTATGTGAAAAGATGGATCTGGACCACGGGTTGAGATTCTACGTTGGAGAAAGGTCAATTTTGAACGTATCAGAAATGAGCTGACAAGTGTGGTTTGGGACAGACGTTTTCTGGCAAAGGAGTACTTGTAAGTGGGAGGCCTTCAGAAGTTAAATTTTGAGGGTGTAGAGTTTGTATGTGCCTGTCAAAATAAAAGTTGAAAGGTAACTGGTGCAGGGAACCTTGCTTTTCCAGAGATATTGAGGCCACGGATATTTTGTTCCTCCAAATGCCTCAGACTGTTTGGTGCTACCAAGACCCGTTAATGACTACAGTATCATAATTCCACGCACTGAGCTCATTGGACTGTTTTTTAGTCATCTTCTGTTGGTTTCTAATAGCTTCCCAATAGTGTTTGCTCTTTTGTTTGCCCTCTCTTTGGCTTTTATGTTGGCCTTGGCTTCTCATTTCAGCCACAGTTGTGTCCTTCTGCCTTTCCAATGCTTCCACTTCTTTGGGATGTATCTATCACTCGGCTCCCGAATTGCTCCCAGAAGCTCCAGCCATTGCTGCTCCGTTGTCACTCTTACATTTTCCCTTCCAAACAAGTTTGGCCATCTTCTCTGTCATAGAAACATGGAGAAGTTCATTATGGAAACAGACTAATTGTCCCTTCCAGTCAATGCCAAAAAGCATTTAACCTGTCTAATGCAACTATCTGCACCGGAACCATCGCCCTCCATACCCCTACCATCCAGGCTCCCATCCAGACTTCTTTTAAATGGTGAAACTGAGCTCATATTCACCACTTGTGCTGGTACCTCATTCCACACTCTCACGACCATTTCAGTAAAGAGCTTTTCCAAATGTTCCAGTTAAATTTTCACCTTCCCCACTTACCCATGACCTCTGGTTGTCATCCCACCCAACCTCAGTGGAAAAAGCTGCTAGCGTTTACACTATCTATACACTCATAATTTTGTATACTAACAAATCCTCAAAGCAACGTATACTTTCTTTGTTTATATTAGGAACCTTTTCTAGGTGTATAAGATGATGAGGGGCATTGGGCCAGAGGATTCTTTCCCAGGGCTGAAATGGCTAACACGAGGGGCAGAGTTTTAAAGTGCTTGGAAATAGATACCAAGCGGATGTCAGGGGTAAGTTTTTTTACACAGAGAGTGATGGGTGTGTGGAATGCACTGCCAGCAGTGGTGGTCGAGGCAGATACAATAGGGTCTTTTAATAGCCTCTTAGATAGGTACATGGAGCTCAGTAAAATAGAGGTCTATGTGCTAGGGAAATTCTAGGCAGTTTCCAGTGTAAGTTTCATGGTTGGCACAACATTGTGGGCTGAATGGCCTGGAATATGCTGTAGATTTCTATGTTCTATGTTGAACAGCAAAATAACTTTGGCTAACCTACAATCCTCTGATAATCCCCCGTCGCTAAGGATGATTTAATTATCTCCGCTAGGGCCCTGACAATTTCTGCAGTTGCCTACCGTAGGGTCCGAGGGAGCACCTTGCCATGCCCTGGCGATTTATCCATGCTGATCTGCCTCAGGATAGCAAACATCTCCTCTTTTTTAATCTGTACAGGGTCCATGATGTTAATGCCGCTTTTCCACACTTCCACAGGCTCTGTGTCCATCTCCTGGGTAAAGGAAAAGGAAAGGTACATTGCATCCGGAGTTTCTCCGGTTAGCGGGCGATTCCCTCTACGCCTCTCTGACGTAGTGGGGAACCGCGTACGAGGCAAGTTACAGCGGTGGTTTGCCATTGCCTTCTGCTGGGTGAGTTTCCAAAGAGATCACCAGCTCGTAACCCAGCACGGATGGAAAGCGTGCAGGGGAGCCGGCTGGATTCGAACTCGGGACCTTTCATCCCAAAGTCCGTCACTGATGCCACTACGCCACCAACCGTGTCTCTCCTGAGTAAATAGAGGTGAAAAAAAATATTTCCCATCTGCTTTGGTTCCAAACATGCATCGCCAACTTTGTCCCTTGTAATCCTTTTGCTCTTAATCTATCTCTAGAATCCCTTAGAATTGTCCTTCATCTTTTCTGCAAGGCCAGCCATCCTGATTTATTTCTTATGTGTTCTCTTGCATTTCTTATACTCCATAAGAACCTACCTGCCTATCCCTGTTATGCAACTCCATTTTGCGCTTCACCAGGGTCTCAATATCTCTTGAAAACCAAGGATCCCCACAGTTTCTATCTTTACCTTTTATTCTAACAAGCACATACCCGCTTTGTACTTTCAAAGTTTTGCTTTGAAAGCCTCCCATTTACCAAGCACACCTTTGCCATAAAGTAGCCTGTCCCAGGCCACCGTTGCCAGATTCTAGTGCCATAATTCCAGGTGTTGATCTATGCCCTGAACCCATCCGCCTTTCCTACACTGCTCCTTGTATTGAAATATACAGGCCTCAGCATATTCACTGCACCATGCTCAACTTTTACATTCCTGACTTTGTCTGAGGACTGAACAGCACTATCTCCACAACACCTCCACTCTCTGTTCTGTTATTAGAACATAAAACATAGAATAGTACAGCACAGTACAGGCCCTTCGGCCCACGATGTTGTGCCGACCCTCAAACTCTGCCTCCCATACAAACCCCCACCTTAAATTCCTCCATATACCTGTCTAGTAGCCTCTTAAACTTCACTAGTGTATCTGCCTCCACCACTGACTCAGGCAGTGCATTCCACGCACCAACCACTCTCTGAGTAAAAAACCTTCCTCTAATATCACCCTTGAACTTCCCAGCCCTTACCTTAAAGCCATGTCCTCTTGTATTGAGCAGTGGTGCCCTGGGGAAGAGGCGCTGGCTATCCACTCTATCTATTCCTCTTATTATCTTGTACACCTCTATCATGTCTCCCCTCATCCTCCCTCTCTCCAAAGAGTAAAGCCCTAGCTCCCTTAATCTCTGATCATAATTCATACTCTCTAAACCAGGCAGCATCCTGGTAAATCTCCGCTGTACCCTTTCCAATGCTTCCACATACTTCCTGTAGTGAGGCGACCAGAACTGGACACAGTACTCCAAGTGTGGCCTAACCAGAGTTTTATAGAGCTGTATCATTACAACGCGACTCTTAAACTCTATCCCTCGATTTATGAAAGCTAACACCCCTTAAGCTTTCTTAACTACCCCATCCACCTGTGAGGCAACTTTCAGGGATCTGTGGACATGTACCCCCAGATCCCTTTGCTCCTCCACACTACCAAGTATCCTGCCATTTACTTTGTACCCTGCCTTGGAGCTTGTCCTTCCAAAGTCTACCACCTCACACTCCTCCGGGTTGAACTTCATCTGCAACTTCACAGCCCATTTCTGCATCTTATCAATGTCTCTCTGCAATCTTTGACAATCGTCTACACTATCTACAATACCACGAACTTTGTGTCATCTGCAAACTTGCCAACCCACCCTTCTACCCCGACATCCAGGTCATTAATAAAAATTACGAAAAGTAGAGGTCCCAGAACAGATCCTTGTGGGACAGCACTAGTCACAATCCTCCAATCTGAATGTACTCCCTCCACCACGACCCTCTGCCTTCTGCAACCAAGCCAATTCTGAATCCACCAGGCCAAACTTCCCTGGATCCCATGCCTTCAGACTTTCTGAATAAGCCTACAGTGTGGAACCTTATCAAATGCCTTACTAAAATACATATAGATCACATCCACTGCAATACACTCATCTATATGCCTGGTCACCTCCTCAAAGAACTCTATCAGGCTTGTTAGACACGATCTGCCCTTCACAAAGCCATTCTGACTGTCCCTGATCAGACCATGATTCTCTAAATGCCCAGAGATCCTATCTCTAAGAATCTTTTCCAGCAGCTTTCCCACCACAGACGTAAGGCTCACTGGTCTATAATTACCCGGACTATCCCTACTACCTTTTTTGAACAAGGAGATAACATTCGCCTCCCTCCAATCCTCCGGTACCATTCCCGTGGACAACGAAGACATAAAGATCCTAGCCAGAGGCTTAGCAATCTCTTCCCTCACCTCGTGAAGCAGCCTGGGGAATATTCCATCAGGCCCCCAGGACTTACACATCCTAATGTATTTTAACAACTCCAACACCTTCTCTCCCTTAATATCAACATGCTCCAGAACATTAACCTCACTCATATTGTCCTCAGCATCATCAAGTTCCCTCTCATTGGTGAATACCGAAGAGAAGTATTCATTGAGGACCTCGCTCACTTCCACAGCCTCCAGGCACATCTTCCCAACTTTATCTCTAATCGGTCCTACCTTCACTCCTGTCATCCTTTTTTCCTTCATATAGTTGAAGAATGCCTTGGGGGTTTCCTTTGCCCTACAACCCAAGGCCTTCTCCTGCCCCCTTCTTGCTCTTCTCAGCCCCTTCTTAAGCTCCCTTCTTGCTTCCCTATATTCCTCAATAGACCCATCTAAACCTCATGTATGCTGCCTTCTTCCACCTGACTAGATGTTCCACCTCACTTGTCACCCATGGTTCCTTCACCCTACCATTCTTTATCTTCCTCACCGGGACAAATTTATCCCTAACATCCCGCAAGAGATCTCTAAACATCGACCACATGTCCATAGTAAATTTCCCTGTAAAAACATCAACCCAATTCACACCTGCAAGTTCTAGCCTTATAGCCTCATAATTTGCTCTTCCCCAATTAAAAATTTTCCTGCCCTCTCAGATTCTATCCTTTTCCATGATAATACTAAAGGCCAGGGAGCAGTGGTCACTGTCCCCCAGATGCTCACCCATTGAGAGATCTGTGACCTGACCCGGTTCATTAACTAGTACTAGATCTAGTATGGCATTCCCCTTAGTCGGCCTATCCACAAACTGTGACAGGAATCCGTCCTGGACACACTTAACAAACTCTGCCCCATCTAAACCCTTGGAACTACTCAGGTGCCAATCAATATTAGGGAAGTTAAAGTCACCCATGATCTCAACCCTGTTATTTTTGCACCTTTCCAAAATCTGCCTCCCAGTCTGCTCCTCTGTATCTCTGCTGCTATCAGGGGGCCTATAGAATACCCCCAGTAGAGTAACTGATCCCTTCCTGTTCCTGACTTCCACCCATACTGACTCAAAAGAGGATCCTGCTACATTACCCACCCTTTCTGTAGCAGTAATACTATGCCTGACCAGTAATACCACCCCTCCTCCCCTTTTTCCACCCTCTCTATCCCTTTTAAAGCACTGAAATCCAGGAATATTGAGAATCCATTCCTGCCCTGGTGCCAGCCAAGTCTCTGTAATGGCCACTACATCATAATTCCATGTATGTATCCAAGCTCTCAGTTCATCGCCTTTGTTCCTGATGCTTCCTGCATTGAGGTACACACATTTCAGCCCTTCTACCTTACTGTCTTTACACCGTTTATTCTGCTTCTCTTTCCTCAAAGCCTCTCTATATGTTAGATCTGGCTTTACTCCATGCACTTCTTTCACTGCTCTATCACTCCGGGTCCCATCCCCCTCGCAAATTAGTTTAAACTCTCCCGAACCATGCTAGCAAACCTACCTGCAAGGATATTGCTCCCCCACGAGTTCAGGTGCAACCCATCCAATCTGTACAGGTCCCACCTTCCCCAGAAGAGATCCCAATGATCCAAAAATCTAAAACCCTGCTCCCTGCACCAACTCCTCTGCCACACATTCAACTGCCATCTCCTCCAATTCTTACCATCTCTGTCACGTAGCAGTGGCAGCAATCCTGAGAATGTCATCCTTGAGGTCCTGTTCTTCAGCCTTCTGCCTGGTTCCCGAAACTCACATTTCAGGACCTCATCCCTCTTCCTGCCTATGTCGTTGGTCCCAACATGTATCACGACTTCTGGTTGCTTTCCCTCTCGTACCAGGATGTCGTGCACCTGGTCAGAGACATCCCGGACCCTGGCACCCGGGAGGCAACAAACCATGCGGGTCTCCTTTTCATGTCCACAATATCTCCTGTCTGCTCCCCTGACTATAGAGTCTCCAATGACGACAGCTCTCCTCTTCTCCATCCCACGCTTTGCACCACCGGGTCAGACTCAGTGCCAGAGGCCCTGCCACCGTGGCTCACACCTGGTCGGTTGTCCCCGACAACAGTATCCAGGACAGTAAACTTATTATTCAGGGGAATGGCTACAGGGGTGCTCTGCACTACCTGTCTGCTCACCTTCGCTTTCCCCCCTCTGACTGTCACCCAACGACCTGCTTCTGACAGCCTAGGTGTGACTACCTCCATGTAGCTCTCATCTATGACTGCCTCATTCTCTCCTATGTGTAGAACGTCATCCAGCTGTTGCTCCAGATTCCTTACACGGTCTTCCAGATCACTCAGCCATATGCACTTCTGGCAGATGTGACTCTCCGGGAGAGGGGCGTTCCCCCAAGGCTGCCACATCTCACATGGGAGGCACATTACCATCTCAGGAGACATTGAAAAGACTAACTGCGAGCAAGCTGGTCCTCCGCCTCTTCTCGTCGAAGCCACTCGAGTCAAAGCCTCAAAGCTCCACTCCTTCACTGGCCCACTCACTCACTGTCCGCTTTGCTTGAGCTACCCGTCTATTTATCTGGTTAAGCTTTTCAAAATACTTGGTCACCTGTCCTCAACTGCCCAATCAGCTGCTTTCTGCTGAGTCTGAGCTATTCAAATCTTGACTGTCTAATCAACGGCTTTCTGCTGATCAATTTAAATCTTGATTGACTTGACTGCACAGCCCAACTGCCCAAAACTGCCAGAATCTCTCGAGTCAAAGCCTCAAAGCTCCACTCCTTCACTGGCACGCTCACTCACTGGCCGCTTTCCACAGGTTCCCATTCCCCCTTCAACTTTAGTCTTACCCCACCTCCCACCTCTTACCCCACCTCCCACCATACAGCTCTATCACTCCTTTGGCTTTCCTCGCCCAAATCAATAAAAACAAGGAGGTGCACACCAGGTACAGGAAGACAGGAACAGTTGGGGTACTTATGAAGTACAGGAAATTCAAGTGAACACTTATGAAAGAAATAAAAGAAGGCATGAGATTGCCCCTGCAGACAAGGTGAAGGAAAATTCTCATGGATTCTGCAGATATGTTCAGAGGTAAAAGATTGCAAGGGAAAAAATTAATCCTGTGGAAGATCAGAATGGTAATCCATATGAGGAGACAAAACAGATGGGGGAGATCTTTTCTGCATCCGTATTTACTCAGGAGATGGTCACAGGGTCTATAGAAATGAGGCAAAGCAGCATCAACTTCCTGGACCCTGCACAGATTACAGAGGTGGAGGTGTTTGCTGTCTTAGGGCAAATTAGCGTGGATCAATCCCCAGGGCCTGACAAGTTGTTCCCTGGGACTCTGCAGAAGACAAGTGCAGAAATTGTCGGGGCTCAAGCACAGATATTTAAATGATCCTTAGAGACTGGTGAGGCACTGGAGGATTGGAGGACAGCCAATGTTGTTCTGCTGTTCAAGAAAGGCTCTAAAAATAAACTAGAAATTATACGTTGGTGAGCCCGACGTCAGTAGTGAGAAAGTTATTGGAGACGGATGTACAAGTATTTGGATTGATGTGGACTGATTAAGGATAGACAGTATGGCTTTGTGCATGGTAGGTCATGTCTAACCAATCTTATAGAGTCTCTCGAGGAAGTTATCAGGAAAGTGGATGAAGGCAAGGCAGTGGGTGTTGTCTACATGGACTTTAGCAAAAGCACTCCACAAGTTCTCATATGGGAGGTTGGTCACGAAGGTTTAGTCACTCAGCATTCAAGATGAGATAGTAATTTGGATGAGTCACTGTCTTTGGGAGAAGCCAGTGTGTGGCAGCAGATGGTTGCCTCTCTGACCGGAGGCCTGTAACTAGTGGTGTGCCACAGGGATTAGAGCTGGATCTGTTGTTTGTAACCTATATCAGTAATCTGAATGTTAACATGGTTAGCTGGATCAGCAAATTTGTCGATGGCACCAAGAATGGGGTGTAGTGGACAGCGAGGAAGACTATCATGGCTTGCAGTGCGATCTGGACCAGATGGAAAAATGGGTGAAGAAATGCAAAATAGAATTTAATGGAGACAAGTGTGAGGTGTTGCATTTTGGTGGGACCAAGGTCTTACACAGGGAATGGTCAGGCACTGAGGAGTGCTGTAGAAGGAAGGGATCTGGGAATACAGGTCTATAATTCACTGAAAGTGGTGTCACAGTTAGATAGGGACAGAAAGAAAGATTTTGGCAAATTGGCCTTCATGAACCAAAGTACTGAGTACAGGAGATGGATGTTTTGTTGACATTGTACAAGACGATGGTGAGGTCTAATTTGGAGAATTGTGTGCAGTTTTGGTCAGCAACCTACAGGAAGATGTAAAAGAGGTTGAAAGAGTTCAGAGAAAATTCACAAAGGTGTTGCCAGGTCTGAAGGACTTGGGTTATAGGGAAAGATTAAACGGTCAGGACTTTATTCCTTGGAACGTAGAAGATTGAGTGGAGATTTGATGGAGTATATGACAATTATGAGGGTTATAGATAGGGTAAATGCAAGCTGGCTTTTACCACTGAGATGGTGTGGGACTACAACTGGAGGCCATGGGTTAAGGGTGAAAGGTGAAACGTTAAGGGGAACATGAGGGGAAACTTCTTCACATAGACAGTCATCCGGGTGTGGAATGAGCAGCCAGCACAAGTGCTGAATGTGAGCTCAATTTCAACATTTAAGAGGTCTGTGCAGGTGCCTGGATGGTAGGGGTATGGGACTGGGCAGTTTAAATAGTTCAGCACAAACTAGATGGTCCAAAGGGCCTGTTTCTGTGTTGTAATTTTCTATGACTGTGACAAGAACCTGAAATAATACAAAAATTCATTCCAAGTCCTTTTAACAGCTGTGCAGACCAACCATTCATCTCAGCAGCAATTTTTTATATGACATTAAAACTGTGGCACTTTAAGTTAATAATACATAAAAGAAAATCCCAAATGCATGTCAAGAAAAACTATTTGCGCGAGAGTGTTTCAGTTACTGTGGGGCCAGGCACCCATGCTGCTCAGCAGGAACAGGGAATAATACCAATGGAGAGAGTCAAACTGAGCCAAGTCACAGATTGGAGACGGCAGAAATGTCCCATTCTGATAGAGACAGGAAGAGCATCAGGGAATTGATGGCCATTCCAGATACCAGCACTGTGCCCAGTTAGAAGATGATTTCTCTGTCCAACTTGGGTTGAACCTCACTGTAACAGTATGATAGTTCAGCACAAACAAAAGGGCCTGTTTCTGTGTTGTCCTTTTCTGTGACAGTGAAAAGAACCTGAAATAATACAAAAATTCACTCTAAGTCCTTTTCACAGCTGTGTGGACCAACCATTCATCTCAGCAGGAATTTTTTATATGGCATTAAAACTTAAAACTGTGGCACTTTAAGTTAATAATACATAAAAGAAAATCCTCGCTGCACGTCAAGAAAGACTATTTGTGTGAAAGTGTTTCAGATATGATGGGGCCAGGCACCCATGCTGCTCAGCAGGAACAGGAAATAATACCAATGGAGAGAGTCAGACTGAGCCAAGTCACAAATTGGAGATGGCAGAAATGCCCCATTCTGATAGAGACAGGAAGAGCATCAGAGAGTTTGATGGTCATTCCAGATACCAGCACTGTGACCAGTCAGAAGATGATTTATCTCTCCAACTTGGGTTGAACCTCACTGTAACAGTGTGATACCAGATCAAACCTTGGCAACTCAAGCAATCTCATCTGAAATGTTGTCCTACACCCATTGATGGATTTTGTAAATCTTTTTACAGGTTAAAAACGAGGAGGAATTTGCTTCCAGCAATCTCAAACACGGCACACCAGTTTTGCTGACTCTGTCTAGATACCTAAGAAGTGGAGCAAGGGATCGGCCATCCTTCCTGTTCAGACTGTGGGGAGGGATTCTCTCAGTCATCTGACCAACTGACACACCCGTCATCTTACACAGGAGAAAGGCCGTTCTCCTACTCAGACAATGGGAATGGATTCACTCGGTTATCTCAATTGAAGGTACATCAGCAAGTTCACACTGGGCAAGGCCATTCATCTGTTCTTTGTGTGAGAAAGGATACAGTCGGTCTTCCCACCTGCGGACACACCAGTCAGTTCACACTGGGTAGAGGCTGGTCATCTGCTGAATTTCTGGGAAAGGATTCACTGAGTCATCTAACCTAATGGCTCACCAGCGAGTTCACACTGGGGAGAAGCCATTCAGCTGCTCAGAATGTGGGAAAAGATTCACTCACTCTTCCGCCCTACTGGTACACCAGCGAGTTCACACTGGGGAGAAGCCGTTCAGCTGCTCAGAATGTGGGAAGAGATTCACTCAGTCGTCCCACCTACAGAGTCATCAGCGACTTCACACTGGGGAGAAGCTGTTCACCTGCTCAGAATGTGGGAAGAGATTCACTCGGTTATCCCACCTACAGAATCATCAGCGAGTTCACACTGGGGAGAAGCCGTTCACCTGCTCAGAATGTGGGAAGGAATTCACTCAGTCGTCCCACCTACAGAGTCATCAGCGAGTTCACACTGGGGAGAAGCCATTCACCTGCTCAGAATGTGGGAAGACATTCACTCATTCATCCAACCTACAGAGTCATCAGCGAGTTCACACTGGGGATAAGCCGTTCACCTGCTCAGTCTGTGGGAAGAGATTCACTCGGTCATCCCACTTACAGAGTCATCAGCGAGTTCACACTGGAGAGAAGCCGTTCACCTGCTCAGAATGTGGGAAGGGATTCACTCAGTCATCCCACCTACAGAATCATCAGCGACTTCACACCGGGGAGAAGCTGTTCACCTGCTCAGAATGTGGGAAGGGATTCGTTCAGTTATCCAACCTACAGAGTCATCAGCGAGTTCACACTGGGGATAAGCCGTTCACCTGCTCAGTCTGCGGGAAGAGATTCACCCACTCTTCCAGCCTACTGGTACATCAGCGAGTTCACACTGGGGAGAAGCCGTTCACCTGCTCAGAATGTGGGAAGAGATTCTCTGAGTCATCCCACCTACAGAGTCATCAGCGAGTTCACACTGGGGAGAAGCCATTCACCTGCTCAGAATGTGGGAAGAGATTTACTCAGTTATCCAACCTACAGAGTCATCAGCGAGTTCACACTGGGGAGAAGCCATTCACCTGCTCAGTCTGTGGGAAGGGATTCACTCGGTTATCCGACCTACAGAGTCATCAACGAGATCAGACTGGGGAGAAGCCATTCACCTGCTCAGTCTGTGGGAAGAGATTCACTCGGTCATCGGATCTACAGAGTCATCAGCGGGTTCACACTGGGGAGAAGCCGTTCACCTGCTCAGTCTGTGGGAAGGGATTCACTCAGTCATCCAACCTACAGAGTCATCAGCGAGTTCACACTGGAGAGAAGCCATTCACCTGCTCAGTCTGTGAGAAGAGATTCACTCACTCTTCCGCCCTACTGGTACATCAGCGAGTTCACACCGGGGAGAAGCCGTTTACCTGCTCAGAATGTGGGAAGAGATTCACTCGATCATTCACCCTACAGAGTCATCAGCGAGTTCACACGGGGGAGAAGCCGTTCACCTGCAAAGAATGTGGGAAGGGATTCACTCAGTCATCCCAACTACTGGCACACCAGTCAGTTCACAATGGGGAGTGACCGTTGTTATGAATCCCTAGGTTTCATTTGCTGTGGGCTGTCATTTTAAGAGGGAGAGAGATTAAGGCGGATCAGTCTGACTTACATCTTGTTCACATCACTCGCAGCTTGTTTAGTTTTAACCGAGGACACTGACACTCAGAGTCAGGTGGAGATAAAGGAGGAAAAATGGAAGGTTCAAAACAAGGGAACGAGTGGCCATGGGTCACTGTTTAGAACTTTCCTATGCCCACAAGGGTGGGTTAATTATCGATTCAGCATACATTGAATGTGTGGTTGTCACCTCGTTTGATCCATTGGAGTGGATCTGATTTGGGGTATCCTGTGAAGACCACTTATGTGTTAACCCTTGCCTGGGTGTGGTGTGGTAATTCACTTGAAAACGATACCCCTTGTGACAAGTTACTTTTGGTGATAATTCGTATGTGGATTTGGAACAATGATGGATAAAATCTACAGTGACTGTTCTCTCGTTTTACCACCATGGATACTGTGGAATTCGACATAATTGCCTTCTCTCAACATTTACCCTGGATTACAAATATCTCTCTCTCATCACCTATTCTGTGGTTGAACTGAACTTTCATACTTTACCGTCTCAAGACTCCAAGCCTTGTTTCCCCCAAGCTCAGTAGGCTGGGAGTTATATTTACACACATATGTACACATACCTCTGTTAACTATTGTTTATCTTGCTTAAGTTACTATATTATAAGCAGATACTAATAAAGATAGTGGTTTTAACATCAAAACCAGACTCCAGGTGTAGTATATTGCTGCTGGTTCATTTCTAAAGCATTACGGTTTGTAAAAAAATTGGGGCCTGCGTCCTGGATATGAACAGATTTGGGGGCATATAGATTACTTCTCGACTTCATTGGTGAAATCCCTTTTGATTTATTTGTGTGTAGGAAATCAGAAGCAATGCATGTTGATAGATGTCTGGAAGCGCCAACCTCTGAGGCATTAGAGGATGCCAGAAGGATTGAGTTATTGAGTATTGCTGGAAGGTTAAAACTTGCTAAGATGAAATTGACAATGAGGAGGTCACAGATGCAGAGGATAATAGCTGAGTATTATGTATCTGAGGGTGTGTTTAAAGTGGAGGAGTTGGAGGTGTTTCCTGAAAGTAAACCTAGTGAGCTTGAGCTCCCATACAAGTTAGAAAAAATAAAGATGGAGGCCGTGGACAGGCGGAGGCTGTGGACAGGCAGATGCTGATTGAGGCTAGAGAGGCAGAAAAACAGAGAGGAAGCAGAAAGGTAGAGGATGTTCAAACTGAAAAAGATAGAGCAATTGCAGCAAAGAGGTCTAGCGTTAAACTCTGGTGATAAGTTTGAGGGCAGTCAGGAAGTTAAATTGGTACCCCCATTTGACAAGGCAGAGGTTGATAAATACTTTCAGTATTTTGAGAAGGTTGCTCTGAGTTTAAAGTGGCCAAAAGAGGGTTGGCCCATTCTCTTACAAAGTGTAATTAAGGGGAAGGCTCAGCAAGCCTATTCTGCTTTGACAGTTGTTGAAGCAGCTGATTATGACATAGTGAAACAGGCTGTGCTCAAAGCTTATGAGTTGGTCCCAGAAGCATACAGGCAAAAGTTTAGAAATTTGAGGAAATCTGTGAACCAGATTTATATGGAATTTGCTAATGAGAAGTTTGTGTGCTTTGACCGCTGGTGCACATATAAAAATGTAAGTGGTGATTTTAACAGCTTGAAAGAGTTGGTTTCAATTGAAGAATTCAAAAGGTGCATCCTTGATTTAGATTTAGATGAAAAGGACGCTGCCACTTTGCAGGAGTCTGCTAGATTAGCAGATGAGTTTGTTTTAACTCATCACGTTAAGTTTACCCAGAATAAGAGCTTCCAAAAGAATAGCAAGGATAACCAGGGTAAACCAGAAATTAAAGCTGGGACTCGTAACAAGAGTGAGGATGAAGGGAAGCAGTTGAAGGAGAAATATTCTGGTCTTACTTGTTACTATTGTAAGAAAGCTGGTCATATGATGGCTAATTGTTCTGTCCTGAAGAAGAAAGAGGAAAAGGAGGCAGTCCCACATGCCTGTGATCAGTATGTTGAAGCACCTATAAACCCACAGGGTTCTGAACATTCTGTTGAGGCTCAGTTAAGGACTGAGAGGTCTGACTGAGTTAAGAAGGGATTCCATCATTTTATGTCAGATGGGTTTGTATTAGTAATGGAAGGGTCAACCCCGGTACCAGTGAAAATTCTTCGAGATATTGTGGCTTTTCAGTCACTTCCATGAGACGGCGTTCTAAAGTTTGGTGATGAGATGTACAATGATGAGGTAAATCTTATTAAAGGCATTGGGGGCAGCATTGTTTCTGTGCCATTGCACAAGGTAACTTTACAGTCAGGGTTTGTTTCGGGACCTGTTAGGATTGGATTATGCTCCAGTTTACCAGTGGAAGATGTTACTTTGCTGTCAGGGAATGACCTGGCAGATGGTATAGTTGTTCCTACAGTGCAGTTGACAGCTAAGCCAACCACTGACAACCCACAGATGGATTTTAACATTTATCGCAGTAATTCGAAGTATGGCTAAAATGTCTGCCAATGCAGACGGTTCTGTGCAGCATGATTCTGATACCCATGATAGCCAAAATCAGGTTGACCAGGATTCAGGTTATGATGACTTGTCAGGGACCTTTCAGCCTTCATTGTTTCAACGGGATTCAGGTAGTAAGTCTGATGAGAAAGATTTATCCCTGTCTAGGAAGGAGTTTATAGCAGAACAGAACTGAGACCCTGAGATTGAAGCTTTATAAGAAACATCTCTCTCAGATGATTGGATTAAGAAAATGTCAGTAGGGTATTATCTCAAGGATGGAGTGTTAATGAGGAAGTGGAGGCCACCTGCTATACCTGCGAGTGAGGAATGGGCAATTGTTCACCAAGTTGTAGTTCCTAAAGTTCATAGGACTGAAATTTTAACTTTGGCCCACAGTATGCCCTTCGGTGGCCATTTTGGAGTGAATAAAACTGTAAACAGGATTATGAAAGAAGTTTACTGGCCGAATTTGAGGAAAGATATTGTGACCTTTTGCAGAACCTGTCACACTTGTCAAGTTGTGGGTAAACCTAATCAGGTGACCCCAGTGGCCCCTCTCCGGCCTATACCTGCATTCGGTGAACCCTTTTCCAAATTTATAGTGGATTGTGTTGGCCCGTTGCCAAAGACTAAAGCTGTCCATCAGTATTTGCTAACTATTATGTGTACGGCATCCAGATTCTCAGAGGCAATACCTCTCAGAAATATTAAAGCTAAAACTGTGACGAAGGCTCTTAACAAGTTTTTTACTTTATTTGGTTTGCCTGAAGAAATCCAATGTGATCAAGGAAGTAATTTTACATCTGGATTATTCCAGCAGGTAGTTTATGAACTGGGAGCTAAACAAATTACATCGTCTGCGTACCATCCGGAATCAAAAGGGCCTTTAGAAAGATTTCATTCTACCCTCAAAACAATGATTAAGACGTACTGTGTTGAAAATGGAAAAGACTGGGATGAAGGAATACATTTGCTTTTGTTCACAGTAAAGGCTGATTTATACTTGTGCGTTCAGGATACGCCGTATCCTACACCATGGGCCCAATTTAATTTTTGCGTAGCCCTCCGCCGTAGGGAGCATGCGTAGTTGTGACTGCATCGCTCTGCACTTCACCACCAAAACGCAAGTTGGCGGTGGTGTTTCTCTAACACTGTTGAGCTTCTTCATGAGAGACATGGACGAGGAAATGCATTTCAAATATTTTCCCATGTCGGCAGGTAGATTTGACGATTTGGTTCATTGTCTCCAACCATTTATTTCGCATCAGTGTACTGACAAGGTGGAGAAAAGCAACCAGAAATGCGATGCTACCAAGCGGACCAATCACAGTTGTTGCAGTCTGCGTCACCGCGACACGAGTTACTTTTTTGAGGAGGTACACATCACCCTACGGCGTAGGGTACATGGTGCCTACGGTGTACATTTGATGCACAAGTATAAATCAGGCTGAAGAGAGTCGGTACAGGAATCACTGGGCTTTAGTCCATTTGAACGTATTTGGTCATAGAGTGAAGGGACCTTTGACCTTGTTAAAGAAACAGTGGATTGATGGGGAGGTATATGTTAATTTGTTAGACTATGTTTTCAAGTTCAAAAATAAACTACACCAAGCCTGTCGTCTAGCGAGACAAAACTTAAAGATTTCTCAAAACAAAATGAAGTGTTGGTTTGATAAGCGGACCAAAACAAAAGAAAATACATGGTGGGGGATAATGTTGACAAATCGTCTTCAGGCGAAATTCAATGGACTGTATGAAATAGTCTCTCAAATTAATGATGTGAATAATGTTATTAAAACACACGACTGACGTAAGCTAACACGGGTGGTACACATCAATATGATAAAGCCTTATTCTGACGAGCAGGCACCATCAGTGAATGTTGTCAAACATATAAATCTGACAACCCTGAGAATAAAACAATTGACTCGTCTGAAACTTTACACAAGCCAAATATGGTCCTGGTTAGGCTAATGAACTTGGTTGTTCTCGAAAATATTGACAACAAGTTGGCTCATCTGCAGCCAAAGCAACAACAACAGCTGAAGGAATTAATTTTGAAATTTAAGGATTTATTTCCCAATGTTCCCAAGCAAACCACGGTCGCAGTACATGACGTAGATATTGGTCAAGCCAAACTGATTAAACAACACCCATATCGCATGAACTTAGAAAAGTGTAAATTGGCTGAGCAAGAAATTGAATATATGCTGAAAATGGTATTATTAGCCCTTCAACATCAAATTGGATTCACTCTGCGTTATTGTGCCCAAACCTGATGGTATTGTTAGATTTTGCACTGACTATAGGAAGGTAAATGCAGTAACAAAATCAGATGCCTATCCTATCCCTAGGGTGGATGATTGCATCGATAAGGTTGGAAAAGGTAATTTCTTACAAAGATTGATCTGTTGAAAGGGTATTGGTGTGTTCCATTGACGGACTGAGGTAGAGAAATTTCTGCATTTGTGACACCTGTGTTGTATGAATACAATGTTTTGCCGTTTGCAATGAAATATGCTCCAGGAACATTCCAGAGAATGATTGATTCTGTAATTCAAGGGTTAGGACACACAGATGCCTATATTGATGACTTAGTCACAGGGAGTGACACTTGGGAAGAGCATAACTTTGTAGTAGAAAAGCTGTTTGACAGGCTTTCCAGGGCCAACCTTACAGTTGACTTAGCTAAGAGTGAATTTGGCCATGCCACTGTGATCTGTCTTGGCTGTGTTGTAGGTCAAGGCAAGTTGGCTCCTGCGCAGGCAAAATCCAGGCCATTTCTGAAGTTCCTATTCCGACTGTGTGACGAAGGCCCGTCACTGATTACAGATGTCTCATGGCACACTCGGTAAACACTCAAAGAGTAATCCACACATATTATTCCCCTCTGTTATTGTGGTGAGTGCACGTATCACAATAAATCAACAGTCACAATTTTACACTCATCCCCAGCAGTAATAGGTATGAAAAAAAGAAACACACTATGTCACAGTTTTATTATCTCAGGTCAATTTATTCATATTCATCTTTCCAATAAGTGTTTTGCCGAAGTGTCATGGTAATCTGACGTTTCTCTCCT
Source organism: Mobula birostris (assembly GCF_030028105.1). NCBI lineage: Eukaryota > Metazoa > Chordata > Chondrichthyes > Myliobatiformes > Myliobatidae > Mobula > Mobula birostris. The sequence continues at coordinate 8,376,824 of NC_092382.1, forward strand.
CCACAGTCACTGGGTCTGAAACAGAGCTGCTGCATAGAGCTGTCTTATATAGAGGCAGCAGCAACCTGCACAGGTGTGCCGATGGTGGAGGATACCATCTTTACCTGGGACAAGGGTTATGTTACCTAATTACTCATCTTGTGGTAAAGTTTTGGGGTTTATTTAAGTTATTTAACCGGGAAATGGTGAATCCTATGATGAAGTATATGTGTTTATTGTGAGAACTGGTGGTAGAGTTTCAGATTGTGTGAAATGGAAGATAATTGAGTTAATTAGCTTTTGGTTAGTCTCGGGGGATTGGCTTAGCAGTTATAAGCCTCAGGTTACCAAGGCTTTGGGTCATTTTTTTTTCTGTTTAGTCTGAGGGTGGCTGTTAACCAGACAGGTGACAATTGCAAGCTGTATATATATATAGTTTTTTTTTTAATTTCTTGTTTTGATGTGGACATCCAAGTTTTTGTTTCTCCACTATCTTTGTAAATAAAAGCACCACAATCTATTTTTGCCACTCAAGCCATCTTGTTATTTTTCTTAGACAGTTGACCCACAGTTTTTGTGACAGACTGGTAAGAAGGCTCTTGGAAGGTTTCTGGGAATGGTTGGATATTATTGTAAGTTCTGTAAGAACTTTGCTGATATCGCTCTTCCTCTGACTAATCTCCTGAAGAAGGGTGAAAAGTTTGTTTGGACCGAGCCTTGTCAGGAAGCATTTGATTGATTGAAAGTTGTTATTTGGGATTAGGCCAATCAATGTAGTGTTGTCAGCAAATTTAATTAACAGATTGGAGCTCTGGGTGGTGACACAGTCATGGGTGCACAGAGAGTAAAGGAGGGGACCAAGGAGACAACCCTGTGGGGCATGTGTGCTGAGGGTCAGAGAGACAGAGGTGAGGGAGCCCACTCTTACCACCTGCCGGTGATCTGACAGGAAGTCCAGGATCCAGCTGCACAAGGCAGGGTGAAGGCCGAGGTCTCTGAGCTTCTTGTCGATACTTCACGCCTTCGTATGGCTAAAGCTCTGCCCATGACTGCAAGGAACTGCAGAGAACTTTGGTCTCATTTGGAAACATCATAGAAACAAGCCTCCCCTCTATGGACTCTTCCTACACTTCCCCTGCCTCAGGAAAGCAGACCGTGTACTCAAAGATGCCCACAACTTTGGACATTATTGCTGCAAACCCAATCTCCCATCGGGGAAGAGATACAAAATCCTTAAAGTGCGTACCACCAGGCTCATGGACAGCTTCCTGTCCGCGGTTGTCAGCCAAATTAATGGTCTCCAGTCCAATAAAATGGACTCAAACTCACAATGTAACTCGACGTGACCCTGCCCCGTATGTCTATCTGCACTGCACTTTCTCTGCAGCCATAATGCTTTGTTACAGTTATTGTTTTGTCGTATATCAGCTCAATGTACCGTAGTAATGTATCGATCTGTGTGGATGGTAGGTCAGGCAAGATTTTCACTGTAGCTCAGTACGTGATAAGAATAAACAAATTCCCCATTTTAATTGTGTGGAAATATTAGACAGACTGAGCTTCTGCTCTGGAACCAGAGAAGGAAACTTAACTGTTGTCATTTCTGAGGAATGCAAATAAATAGAAAAGGCTTCAATCTCACATTACGATCTGCGGTAACTGGGATCAGGTGACCGGTGGTGGGTCTCCCAGACCAATTATCAGAATCAGGTTTAATAGCACCGGCAGATATCATGTAATTTGTTGTCTCTGCGGCAGCAATAGAACCTAATTCATAACAATAGATTTTAACCATTGTGATTTAAAATAAGAATATACATATTAAATAGTTAAATTATATAAGTAGTACAACATAAACATTTTAAGAATGTAATACTGTAAACTACTTTAATTGTGTGGAACTATTTGACTGACTGGGTTGTTGCTTTGGAAATTCTGGAGTGAAGCTGAACTAAACTGTACACATTTATGAGAAGCTCAGATAAATACAAAAGGCTAAATTCTCACATAAATGGGTCAGACACCCAGAAACATTGGCTGCCCTTCAGCAGGTAAAAACAGTGGAATGAGGCCTAGTCCCAGGCCTCGGCCCAGTGGTTATGGTCTGAGGTCTGGGACGAGGTGAGAGTAAGCATTCGGCACGGACTAGAAGGGCCAAGATGGCCTGTTTCCATGCTGTAATTGTTATGTGGTTATATAGAAACATGCTGAAAATATTGCAGAAAAAACATTGTCCACCCACAACGAGAGGACGTGACAGATCCGGATCTCACTGCCTTGTCTGAATGGGCGAAAGATGAAGCTACACAGACACTTAGAGCAGTGACCGGCAGATGCTGCAGATTTGTGGAAAAACGTGAACAGGAAATGGGATCACGTGACGGGTAGAGGGTCTCCCACCTGAACCGGTGACTCTGCTCCTCGCCCCTCACACGCTGCCCGACCCATCCGCTGCATTTCCCACATTATTCCATATTTACACAAGATACATTTTTAGTTCTTCCTCTAGATCTTCCCTGTCCCTTTCCCTCCAGCCCCAGGTCACAGAGTCACAGGCTCGATTCCCATCCCGGTCCAACACACAATTCAGACCCAAAACGGTAATGTGCAGGTTTCATTTAAATCCGTCCATGTGTATAAACACTAATTTCTATTCACATTTCTCCAGCCTCACTGGACAGGAACACTGAAACATCAGGTGAGAAACAGCAGGAGGTGGCCATTCAGCCCCTCTAACCATCAACAAGATGACGGCTGCTCTCCCATCTCAGCCACATGTTTCTGTCCGATCCTCATTTCCTCGATTCCTTCGGTCTCCACACATCTGCCGGCCTCTGTTTTATGTGAGGATGATCACTGAGTCTTCACCACCCTCTGTGGTGGGGATTTACAGACATTCACCCCCCTCGGAGTGGAGACATTTCCCCTCATCTCAGTCCCGGTCAGTCCACCCCCTTTTTCAGAGACTGGGATCCCTGGTTCAGCCGGTAATGATGTTGTGCATTTCAATGTGTTCACCCCTCAGTCCTCGATTCTCCAAATGAAAGGGTTATTGCATTTGATCTTTCTTCATATGATGACCCCACCACCGGGGATCAGTCTGGTGAATCTTCATTGCACTCTCTATAACAAATACTCTCTAACCTCTTTGTTAATCCTCCATGGAATTAATTTCCATCTTCTGCAGCCCCGTGTTGCCCCAACCACTCACCTCCCACCCCGTCACTATTTCCACCTTCCCACCTCCCCCTCACCTGGATCCACCTCTCACTCCCCAGCTCTTGCCCCATCCCCACCCCTCACCTCTTTTCTCGGACTATTTCCCGTCCACTCTCAGTCCAGAGGGAGGGTCTCGGCCCGAAATGTTGACGGTCCATTTCCCTCCACAGATGCTGCCCGACCCACTGAGTTCCTCCGGCAGTTTGTTCTTTGGTCTGTGTGACCCGTGTTAGTGTGGGGAGCGGGATTTTACACCATATTCCCGGGACAGTCTCAACAAAACACAAATAATTGTCACTTTGCCCGGACCATTGGCCCCGCTCGCAGGGCAACAGTCTGCCGGTGTTTGCCCCCCAATGTGGTGAATCGCCACCACCGTGGGCTCAGACATTTCCACAGATGAGCCCCTCCTGTCCCCACCGGGACAAACATCCTGTCCGCCCCCTCTCTCCCCGTCTTCATCCTCTCCCTCCCCGGGGAACCGGCATCAAACCGACGGGCCGAGCGGTCTCCTCCTACCTCTCAGCGACACATCAGACTCCGGCCGCAGGAGACGCTTCACAAACGCCCCAACTTCCCTCGGAGGGAAATGGAAATAAATCAGAAAGCGGACATTTACTTTGACGGTTGTCCCGCCGTGACGGAAAGTTCGGGAGACGGTGTCAGCGGGGTAGCGCCCCCTCGGCTGGCCTGCCTCCTCTATTGGTTGGAAGCAGTGATTGACATTGCTTCGTACCAATGGGAATACAGCAGCGCCTGACTCCTCTGTTGACAGCGGTGGGGGAGGGGCTGCTCACGTGATTCGTATCCCAGCCGTTAAACCGACCAAGCTCGAGCTCACCAGCGCGCGGGGCACAAAAGGCCCCGGATGATCGGTTGAGGTGAGAAGGGGTCTCCGGGTTGGGGGTCTCACCGGGCGGCGTTTTCAACACCGACTTCGGGTAGTTGCTGTGACTCCGGACTCCGTGACCCGCAATCCCGGGACAGTCCTGCTCTCTTCCCTCTCTCTCAGCCCCACCATCCGTACACGGGCCCCGGGGAGCTTCCGGCTGATGAGGGAATGGGAACCGATGGGTCTCTCAGACAGAGCTGAGCTCCAGCTGTCTAAATGCAAGGATCGGGAACTCGGAGAAAGGGAACAAAATCTTTTACATCAGCTGTTGTGAAAATCACCTTTGTTCTGCCTCCAGTCACAAACAAGAGAAAATCTGCAGATGCTGGAAATCCGAGCAACACACACAAATTGCTGGAGGAACTCAGCATTAGTACTCTTTTCCATAGATGCTGCCTGGCCTGCTGAGTTCCCCCAGCATTTTGTGTCTGTTGCTTGTTCCACCTCCTCTTGTTCTGGACTTTCTACCCGTGAGAACATGTTTTGTCCCACTCTCTCTGGGTACATAATGATATCAAACACCTTTGCTCTGGGCAACAAGTAGCTTTCACATCACAAATGTGCCAGACTCCAATGAGACAGACTACTGCCCTTCCCTTCATGTTCATTGGCATTGCCATCACTGAGTTCACCACCGTCAGTCACCTGGGGGAGGGTTCAGGGGAAATATTTATGTACAATACAGAAACTGGTGTTACCTGTGTGTATTGTGGTGATGCAAAAGTTGCTAGAGAATTTGAAAGTGGTAAGAAGTGGAGTGATAGTTTGAATCTGACTTTTTAAAGCGTCATTTAGCAAGCAAATCAGATATGGACAATGTGCAAGAAAATCCTTCATTACCCATCACAGGACTGCTACATAGTCTGTGTGAGAGTGCAGACTGAACACGATCAAACCCAGAGCAGATCAAAGTTCTTACCGACAGTGATTTGCTAGCTGTTAAAATGAATACCTCTCTATTTAAAGTTCACTCTGCCCATGTTGTCACTGGTTAAAAGAATGCAGAATACAAGATTTATGTGCACACTCATCATTATAAATTAGAGGGGACAAGAGGGGAAAGGGGATTAGAGGGGATTAAAAGTGGTAAGACATCCAGTGTCCCCGATGCCCTCACCTACAAGATGTACATCCAGCTGCAGCTTGTAACCCTGCACTTTACAGAGTTGGAACTTGAAATGGATGAATTCCATATCATCTAGGAGTTTGGAGGGGGGGTCGTTGGGATAGATATGACATGAAGAGAGGTGAATTACACCCAAGGTGCAGGACACAGGAAACTAGGTGAGAGTCAGGAGGGGGAATGAGGTTAAATAGCCATTGAAGAGTACTCTTGTGTCCATCCCACACAACAACAGGTGGACCACTTTAGAAACTGTTGGGCGGAGTACTGACAGAGGAAAGTCAAAGGGGTGATAGGGGATTCGTTAGTGAGGGGAACAGAATAAGAGGGGACTAATATCCTAGTGATAAGGCTTGTTAGTGTTAGTGTGGGGAGAGTGTGATGTGGTTAAAATAAGTTGCAGGGGATTTGGGAGATAGAATGACAGAACAGATAGTGGGGAGGGTGAATTTAATTGAATTGACTTTATTACATACATCCTTCCTATACATGAGGAGTAGAAATCTTTACATTACATCTCCATCTAAATGTGCAATGTGTAATTTATAATAAATAGTTAGTACACAGGACAGTCAATATAACATAGAAATGCAATTGTATCAGCATGAATTAATCAGTCTGATGGCCTGGTGGAAGATGATGTCCCGGAGCCTGTTGGTCCTTTTGCTGTGGTACCGTTTCCTGGATGGTAGCAGCAGGAACAGTTTGTCGTTGTGGTGAATTGGGTGGCCAAAATCCTTTGGGCCCTTTCTCACACAGAGGGTTATGCTTCTGTGGATTGCTCTGCCTCAGAAGGCAGCGGAGGCCAATTCTCTGGATTCTTTCAAAAAAGAGTTAGATAGAGCTCTTAAAGATAGCAGAGTGAAGGGATATGGGGAGAAGGCAGGAAAAGGGTACTGATTGCGGATGATCAGCCATGATCACAGTGAATGGTGGTGCTGGCTTGAAGGGCTGAATGGCCTACTCCTGCACCTATTGTCTATTGTCCACACACCTGTCTCTGTAAATGTCCTGAATAGTGGGAAGTTCACATCTACAGATGTGCTGGGCTGTCTGCACCACTCTCTGCAGGTTCCTGTGATTAAGGGAAGTACAGTTCCCATACCAGGCAGTGATGCAGCCGGTCAGGATGCTCTCAATTGTGTTCCTGTACAAAGTTCTTAGGATTTGTGGCCCCATCCCAGACTTCTTCAACTGTCGGAGGTGAAAGAGGTGCTGTTGTGCTCTTTTCACAACACAGCCGGTATGTACAGACCATGTGAGATCCTCAGAGATGTTTATGCCAAGGAACTTAAAGCTGTTCACCGTCTCAACCCCAGATCCATTGATGTCATTCGAGGTTAGCCTGTCTCCATTCCTCCTGTCATCCACAATCAGCTCCTTTGTTTTTTTTAGATCAGATTCAACTTTATTGTCATTGTGCCAAGTACAGATACAAAGCGAATGAAATGCAGTTAGCATCTGAACAGAGATGCAAAGAATAGTGTTATTTACAAAATAACTGAGAATAAAAAGTAAGTACTACAGCACACAAATATAAAAGTACTGAGACAGTACAATATGGGTGCAATACTGTTTAGTGCTGTGATGTGAGGTTCAGCAGGGTCACAGCCTCAGGGAAGAAGCTCTTCCTGTGCCTGCTGGTGTGGGAGCGGAGGCTCCTGTAGCACCTACTGGATGGGAGGAGAGTAAAAAGTCCATGGTTAGGGTGAGACGCATCCTTGATAATGTGTTTCGCCCTGCCCAGCCAGCGTTTATGGTAGATGTTCTCAATGGTGGACAATTAGGTGCCGATAATCCGCTGGGCAGTTTTCACCACACAGTGGAGTGCTTTGTGGTCCGAAAGGGGACAATTGCCATACCACACTGAGATGCAGTTGGTGAGTATGCTCTCAATGGTACACCGGTAAAAGTCGGTCATATCCTGGGACAGAGGTGAGCTTTATTGATGCTCCGCAGGAATTAAAGGCGCCGTTGCAACTTTTTGATCAGGATGGAAGAGCTCAGGGACCAGGTGAGATCCTCGAAAATGTGGACACCAAGGAATTTGAAGCTTGATACATGCTCCACTACTGTTCCGTTGATGGAGATTGGGAGTGTGGCTCCTAGCATGCCTGAAGTCCACAATGATCTTGGTCTTCTGGGTGTTAAGGGCCAGATTGCTGTCGGCACACCACGCGGCCAGGTGCTGGACCTCGTCCCTGTAGGCTGTCTCGTCATCCCCTCTGATCAGGCAAACCACCATGGTGGCCTCTGCGAACTTGATTATGGTGTTAGAACCATGTACAGGAACACAGTCACAGGTGAAAAGGGAGTACAGAAGAGGGCTCAGCACACAGCCTTGAGGCACGCCGGTGTTCAGGGTGAGAGTGGAGGAGGAGAGGTTGTCTAACTTAACTGATTGGGGTCTGTTTGTCAGAAAGTCCAAGGTCCAATTGCAGAGGGATGAGCTGATACCAAGCTGGCCAAGTTTGGTGATCAGCTTGAAGGGGCTTACAGAATTGAATGCTGAACTAAAGTCAATGAACCTCATTCTGACGTAAGAGTTGGGGCTGTCCAGGTGGGTCAGGGCAGAGTGAAGTGCCGTGGAGATGGTGTCCTCTGTTGACCTGCTGGTGTGATAGGAAAATTGATGGGGGTCCAGGGTAGTGGACAGACAGGATTTCAGATGTGATAGAACCAGTCTCTCAAAGCACTTTGCAATGATGGGGGTGAGTGCAACTGGCCGGAAATCATTCAGGCTCGTGGCAGTAGAATGCTTTGGCACTGGCACGATGGTGGTGATCTTGAAGCTTATGGGGACAACACCCTGGGCCAGTGACAGATTAAAAATGTCCGTGAAGACCCCGGCCAACGGCCCTACACAGACTCTGAGCACATGGTCAGGTATTCCATCCGGACCAGCTGCCTTCCGTACATTCACCCTGCTCAGGGTGGCACAAACATCGGAGGTGGAAAGTGAGAGAGACAGTTCATCAGGTGGGAGATCCGCTTTGAGGGTGACCTCCTTGTTCCCTCGGTCAGAGCGAATGTAGAAGTAATTGAGCTCATCAGGGAGGGTAGCAGAGCTGGAAGGGGGCACAGTACTAGGAGGTTTGAAGTCTGTAATGACCTGTATGCTATGCCACATGGGCCGGGGGTCAGAGGAGTTGAAATGCTCCTCGATTCTCTGTTTGTATATGTGTTTAGCCTGAGAGATTCCCCTCCTCAGGTTGGCCCTGGCTGAGCTGTAAGCCTCCCAGTCTCCAGACCTGAGGGCTGAATCTATGGCTTTGAGTGGGAGGTGAACCTCTCTGTTCATCCATGGTTTCCGATTGGGGAAAACTTTTATTGTTTTCGTGATGTCTCTCTATCTACACACTTGTTGATGTGCTCAAGGACAGAGTTGGTGTATAAATCAATGTTAATCTGAGAGTCTGTGGTGGTATGGGCAGCAAACGTGCTCCAGTCTGTGTGCTGGAATTGGTGCTGAAAAGCAGAGTCAGCCCCCTCCAGCCAGATCTTAATAGTCTTCATTGTGGGTTTCACACATTTAATGACTGGGCTATACTTGGGAAACAGATACAATGAAAGATGGTCGGACCATCCCAGGTGGGGGAGGGTAGTGAGTTTGTAAGCGTCAGCCACATTTGTGTAGACATTGTCTAAGGTTTTATTCCACGTGGTGGTGCATAATACATTTTGGTAATATCTTGGAAGCACATTACAATGATTAAAGTCTCCAGCGACAGTCAAAGCTCCATCTGGATGCAATGTCTGCAGCTTGCTAATAGCAGCACTGAGGTCTTTCATGGCTACTTTAGCATTAGCATCCAGTGGAACATAAACTGCGACAGCAATGATGCATGTTTTGTGACAATGAGGGGAGGTTGTTTTCTTGACACCAGTCAGATGTTGTTCAGACACCAGATACAGTCAGCAATCAAATGGTTGAGCCTGGAGCCTTCTCCTCCCCACCCTCCCGCCACCTTCTTTATGGGGTCTCTGCCCCTACCCCCTTCAGTCCTGACGAAGGGTTATGGCCCGAAATTTTAACTGATCATTTCCACGGATGCGGCCCGACCTGCTGAGTACCTCCAGCGTGTTGTGAATGGTGCAATGAATGTGCTGAGCTGTGTATATCACAATGCAAGAAGCATCGCAGGAAAGCCAGATGAGCTCAGGACAGGGAATTATGATATTGTAGCCATTATTGGGACTTGGTTGCACCCAACAACTGAGGGATTTGGAGGAACAAATTCATAGAGAGATCGCAGACCATGCCAAGGAACAAAAGTTGATTCAGTAAGTGATTTTAACTTTCCATGTATTGACTGTGAATCCCATACTGTAAAAGGACTAGATGGGGTGTAGTTTGTCAAATGTGCCCTTGATCAGTACGTAGAATTCCCGATGTAGAAGTGTGCAATGATCTGTTAGGAAATGATACGGGGCTGGTGACAGAAATTAGTGATCATAATGCCATGAGAATCAAAGTAAATATGAAAAAAGAGAGGTCTGGGCCATGGGTTGAGATTCTAAATTGGAGAAATTTAATGGTATCAGAAAGGATCTAACAAGTGTGGTTTGGGACAGGCTGTTTCCTGGCAAAGGAGTACTTGGTAAGTGGGAGGCCTTCAGAAGTGAAATTTTGAGGGTGTAGGGATTGTACGTGCCTACCAAAATAAAAGTTGAAAGGTAACTGGTGCAGGGTACCTTGGTTTTCAAGAGATATTGAGGCCCCGGATATTTTGTTCCTCTAAATGCCAGACTGTTGGGTGCTACCAAGACTCACTAATGACTACAATATCATAATTCCACCGCCTGAGCCCATCTGACTATTTTTTTAGTCATCATCTGTTGGTTTCTAAAAGCTTCCCAATCGTTTTTGCTCTTTTGTTTGCCCTCTCTTTGGCTTTTATATTGGCTTTAACTTCTCATTTCAGCCAGGATTTTGTCCTCCTTCCTTTGCAATGCTTCCACTTCTTTGGGATGTATCGATCACTCAGCTCCTGAATTGCTCCCAGAAGCTCCAGCCATTGCTGCTCCATTGTCACTCCTACCTTTTCCCTTCCAGACAAGTTTGGCCATCTTCTCTGTCATAGAAACATGGGGAAGTTCAGTATGGAAACAGGCTATTTGGCCCATCTAGTCAATGCTGAAAAAAACATTTAAGGTCTCTACTGCAACTACCTGCACTGGAACTTTCACCTTCAGACCCCTACCATCCAGGCTCCCATCCAAACTTCTTTTAAATGGTGAAACCGAGCTCATATTCACCACTTGTGTTGACATCTCATTCCACACGTCATGACCATTTCAGTAAAGAGCTTTTCCAAATGTTCCAGTTAAATTTTCACCTTCTCCATTTAACCATGACCTCTGGTTGTCATCCCACCCAACCTCAGTGGAAAAAGCTGCTTGCATTTACCCTTATCTATACCGTCATAATTTTGTATACTTCTAACAAATCCTCAAAGCAATGTATAATTTCCTTGTTTATGTTTAGAGCCTTTTTTAGGTGTATAAAATGATGAGGTGCATTGATCATGTGGATAGCCAGAGGATTCTTTCCCAGGGCTGAAATGGCTAACACGAGGTTGTTAGTTTTGAGATGCTTGGAAATAGATACTAAGGGGATGTCAGGGGTAAGTTTTTTACACACAGTGGTGGGTGCGTGGAATGCACTGCCGGCTATTTGTGTGAGGTTGTATCAGCTACTGTGGGGCCAGGGACCCATGCAGCTCATTGGGAACAGGGAATAATAACAATGGAGAGAGTCAGACTGAACCACGTCACAGATTGGAGATGGCATAAATATCCCATTCTTATAGAGACAGGAACAGTATCAAAGAATATGTTGGTCATTCCAGATACCAGCACTGTGCCCAGTTAGAAGATGATTTCTCTCTCCAACTTGGGTTGAACTTCACTGTAACAGTGTGATGCCAGATCACACGTTGACAACTCAAGTGATCTAATCTGAAATATTGTCCTACGCCCATTGATGGATTTTGTAATTATTTTTACAGGTTAAAAATGACAAGGAATTTGTCTATGGGAATCTCAAACACAACACGCCAGTTTTGCTGTCTCTATCCAGATATTTAAGAAGAGGAGCAAGGGATTCACTCGGTCATCTGACCGAATGGCTCACCAGCGAGTTCACACCGGGGAGAGGCCGTTCACCTGCTCGGACTGTGGGAAAGGATTCACTAAATCACCTCACCTACAGAGGCACCAGTCAGTTCACAATGGGGAGCGGCCGTTCACCTGCTCGGACTGTGGGAAGGGATTCACTGAATCATATAACCTACTGATACACTTGTCAGTTCACACTGGCGAGATGGCGTTCACGTGCTCAGACTGCAGGAAGGGATTCACTTGCTCATCCCTATTGAAGGTGCATCAGCGAGTTCACACTGGAGAGAGGCCGTTCACCTGCTCTGACTGTGGGAAGGGATTCACTTCATCCTCTGTTCTACAGAGACACCAGCGAGTTCACACTGGGGAGAGGCCGTTCACCTGCTCAGTGTGTGGGAAGGGATTCACTCGATCATCCCACCTACAAGCACACTTGTCTGTTCACACTGGGGAGGGGCCGTTCACCTGCTCAGTGTGTGGGAATAGATTCACTTGCTCATCCTACCTGAAGGTACATCAGCGAGTTCACACCGGGGAGAGGCCGTTCATCTGCTCAGACTGTGGGAAAGGATTCACTCGATCATCCCAACTGAAGATACATCAGCAAGTTCACACTGGGGAGTGGCTGTTCAACTGCTCAAACTGCGGGAAGGGATTCACTCAGTCATCTGAACTGAAGGTACACCAGCGAGTTCACACTGGAGGGAGTCTGTTCACTTGCTCAGTGTGTGGGAAGGGATTCACTCGGTCATCGAACCTACTGACACATCAGCGAGTTCACACTGGAGAGAGGCCATTCACCTGTGCAGACTGTGGGAAGGGATTCACTTGCTCATCTGCACTGAAGGTACATCAGCGATTTCACACTGGGGAGAGGCCGTTCAGCTGCTTGGACTGTGGAAAGGGATTCACTCAGTCATCTGCCCTAATGGCTCACCAGCGAGTTCACAGTGGCGAGCGGCCCTTCACCTGCTCAGACTGTGGGAAGGGATTCACTCAGTTGTCTCATCTACAGAGACACCAGCGTGTTCACACAGGGGAGAGGTCATTCAACTGCTCAGTGTGTGGGAAGAGATTCACTCGGTCATCCAACCTACAGAAACACCAGCGAGTTCACACTGGGTAGAGGCCGATCTCCTTCTCACACTTTGGGAAGAGATTCTCTCAGCCATCGCCACCAAATGTCCATCATTGAGTTCACACTGGGGAGAAGCCGTTCACCTGCTGTGAACGTGTGAAGCGATTCGCTCAGTCATCTAACCATATGTAACTCTCTCTTCAGCTAGCAGCTTAATATAGGGGGTGATAGCCCCCCAGCCCGGCCAAACTTAAGAAATCTCGTTTGAGTGGATGCTGTGCGATGTGTCCCCTGTTACAAATCAGTACCCCGAAATAACAAACGGTACATAATATGCGATTAAACAATTGGGCTTTGTAGTTATTACTTTGACTATAGGGTTAGTAAAGAAAAAGTAAAGGAAAATGGCCCACTCTCTCCATTCATGTCTTCTCATCTCTCCCCAGCAAAAGACCACAAAAATCTCTCTTCCAGACTCACAAGAAAGAATAACATTTCTCTCATTGGATAGCCCTGCACTTCAAAACCCTGTTGTCTCTAGTCGTAACATAAACATTGCTGCTACAGAGAAACCGTTACCTCAGTAGTGATAGATTACAGAGAGGCCATTACATTAACACTGAAAACTCACAGCACGTTACAGTTCTGACACACTACTGGGTTCACAATAGACAATAGGTGCAGTAGTAGGCTATTTGGCTCTTCGAGCCAGCACTGCCATTCACTGGGATCATGGCTGATCATCCACAATCAGTACCCCGTTCCTGCCTTATCCCCATAACCTTTGACTCCGCTATCTTTAAAAGCTCTATCCATCTCTTTCTTGAAAGCATCCAGAGACTTGGCCTCCACAGCCTTCTGGTGCAGTGCATTCCATATATCCACCACTCTCTGGGTGAAAAAATGTTTCCTCAACTCCATTCTAAATGGCTTACCCCTTATTCTTAAACTGCGGCCTCTGGTTCTGGACTCACCCATCAGTGGGAACATGCTTCCTGCCTCCAGCGTGTCCAATCCCTTAATAAGCTTATATGTTTCAATAAGATCCCCTCTCAGCCTTCTAAATTCCAGTGTATACAAGCTCAGTTGCTCCAATCTGTCGACATATGACAGTCCCGCCATCCCGGGAATTAACCTTGTGAACTTGCGCTGCACTCCTTCAATAGCAAGAATGTCCTTCCTCAAATTTGGAGACCAAAATTGCACACAGTACTCCAGGTGTGGTCTCACCAGTGCCCTGTACAGCTGCAGAAGGACTTCTTTGCTCCTATACTCATTTCCCCTTGTTATGAAGGCCAGCATGCCATTAGCTTGCTTCACTGCCTGCTTGCTTTCAGTGACTGATGTACAAGAACACCTGGATCTCATTGTACTTCCCCTTTTCTTAAATTGATTCCATTTAGATAATAATCTGCCTTCCTGTTCTTACCACCAAAGTGGATAACCTCACATTTATCCATATTAAACTGCATCTGCCATGCATCCGCCCACCCACCCAGCCTGTCAAAGTCACCCTGCATTCTCATAACATCCTCCTCACATTTCACACTGCCACCCAGCTTTGTGTCATTGGCAAATTTGCTAATGTTACTTTTAATCCTTTCATCTAAATCATTAATATACATTGTAAACAGCTGCGGTCCCAGCTCTGAACGTTGTGGAACCCCACTGGTCACCGCCTGCCATTCCGAAAGGGACCTGTTAATCGCTACTCTTTGTTTTCTGTCAGCCAGCCAATTTTCAATCCATGTCAGTACTCTGCCCCCAATACCATGTGCCCTAATTTTGCCCACTAATCTCCTATGTGGGACTTCATCAAGGGCTTTCTGAAGGTCCAGGTACACTATATCCACTGGCTCTCCGTCGTCCATTTTCATACTTACATCCTCAAAAAATTCCGGAAGATTAGCCAAGCACGATTTCTGCACTGGGGAGAAAGTTTCAATAAGCTGCAGGCTGGATATTTGTCCATCACCGTTGCTGAATGCAATTTCGAGAGTGACTGTCGGTGCTGAACTCTGCAATTATTGCTGTTGCTCACCAGACCCAGTTCTGCACCCTGGTCACTGAGCATGGGAGGAGGTTCTTCTGCTGCATATTCACCTTTATTGGGACTGGAGTTTAACGTGGACTGGAGTGGAGAGCGGCCAGTGAAGGAGTGGAGCTTTGAGGCTTTGGCTCGAGAGATTTCAGCGAGCAGAGGCAGAGGATGAGCTTGCTCCCAGTGAGGTAAGGCCGGGAAAGTTTATTTAATTAATTAACCTAGGAGTTAGTAATGGAGGCAGTAGATAGGGCAGTCCAGTGCTCCGATTGTAGGATGTGGGAAGTCAGGGACAGCACAATTGTCTCCGATGTCTACACCTGCAGAAGGTGCATCCAGCTGCAGCTCCTGTGAAATCGGTTCATTTGGGGGGCAGAGGCAGTAATAGATCAGAGTTTCAGGGAGACAGTCACCCCTAAAAGTCAGGAGACAGGTAAATGGGTGACTGTCAGGAGAGGGAAGGGGAATAGACAGAAAGAGCAGAGCACCCCTGTGGTCGTTCCCATCAACAATAAGTATACTGTTTTGGATACTGTTGGTGGGGACGACCTACACTTACCAGGGACAAATTGTAGTGGTCACGTCTCTGGCACCGAGACTGGACCCTCAGCTCAGAAAGGAAGGAGTGAAAAGAGGAGAGCAGTAGTGATAGGGGATTCGATAGTTAAGGGGACAGTTAAGAGGTTTTGTGGGAAAGATATAGAATCCCAGTCTGTTCCCTCCCTGGTGCCAGGGTCCGCGATATCTTGGATGGAGTTCTCGGTATTCTCAGAAGAGAGGGTGAGCAGCCAGATGTCCTGGTCCACGTGGGGACCAATGACATAGATGGGAGTACGGATGAGGTCCTGAAGAAGGAATAAAGGGAGTTAGGGGAAAAAAGTGAAAAAGCAGGACCGCAAGGGTGCTAATTTCAGGATTGCTGCCTGTGGCACGAGACAGAGAGGGTAGGAACAGGAAGTCATGGCAGTTGAATGCGTGGCTGAAGAGTTGGTGCAGGGGGCAGGGGTTCAGATTCCTGGATCATTGGGATCTCCTCTGGGGAAGGTCTGACCTGTACAACAAGGACAGGCTGCACCTGAACTGGAAAGGGACCAATACCCTGGTGGGCAGGTTTGTTAGAGCTGTTGGGGAGGGTTTAAACTAGTTTGTCAGGGGGGTGGGAATCAGAATGTGAGTGCAGAGATGAGGGTAGAAGGACAAGGGCACGATGCTGTGTGTTCTGAGTTGCTGAGGAAGGACAGGCAGGGACAAAACATACATGTAGCCAGTTCGAGGGGTTGAAGTGTGTCTATTTCAATGCCAGGAGTATTAGGAATAAAGGGGATGAACTTAGAGAATGGATCAGTACGTGGAACTACGATGTTGTGGCCGTTACTGAAACTTGGCTGGAGGAAGGGCAGGATTAGCTGATGCAGGTACCGGGGTTTAGGTGTTTTACAAGGATTAGGATGGGAGGTAGAAAAGTGGGGGAGTAGCATTACTGGTCAGGGATAGTATCATGGCTATAGAAAGGGAGGACGCTGCAGAGGGAGTGTCCACTGAGTCGGTGTGGGTGGTAGTCAGAAATAGGAAGTGATCAATCACTGTGCCGGGAGTAGTCTATAGGCCCCCAAATAGCCCTCGGGACACCGAGGAGCAGATAAGCAGGCAGATTTTAGAATGGTGCAGGAAATACAGGGTTGTAGTTATGGGTGATTTCAACTTCCCTCATATTGACTGGCACCTCTTGACTGCAAGGGGGATAGATGGGGCTAAATTTGTCAGGTGCTTTCAAGAAGGATTCCTGACACAGTATGTGACCGGCCGATGAGAGGACAGGCCATACTGGATCTAGTTCTGGGTAATGAACCTGGTCAGGTGGCAGACATCTTGGTGGTGGAGCATTTTGGTGAGAGTGACCACAACTCCCTTAGCTTCAGTATAGCTATGGAAAAGGATAAAAACAGACAAAATGGGAAAGTGCTTAACTGGGGAAGGGCTAACTATGAAGGGATGAGGCAGGAATTAGCGAGAGTAAATTGGAAACAGATTTTCAAAGCTGAAAGCACAGAAGTAATGTGGAGGAAGTTTAGGGACCACTTGTGCAGGGTTCAGGATAGGTTTGTCCCACTGAGGCAAGGAAAAAATGGTAGGAAAAGGGAACCGTGGCTGACGAAACATATGAGGCAACTTGCCTAGATGAGGAAGGAAGCATATGTTAGATATAAGAAGCAGTCAGAGCCCTGTTCGTCGCTTTTCGATTGCTCCTACCCTGTTTACTTAATTGTCTCCTACCAGTCTTTTTTTTTTTGAAACCTTATTATAATACTTCAATACTGCTTTACTATGGCTGGGAAAAGAACCAAAGCATTTGCAAAAGAAAGAGAAACAGAAGATGAATCCCCAGTCACTTTGGATTCAATCAGTGACTTCCTTAAACAGCAAAAGTAGGAATTCTCTGAGGAGTTTCAGCGGATCAATGGCAAATTGGATACAATTCAGCAAACTTTATTAGATCATGAGAACCAAATTCAGGAGAATACTGTGAAGCTAATGACACTTGAAGAGGACGTTGAAGATACAATTAAACTCTGCAAGGAGTTATCCTTATCCAGTGATAAAATGCTGAAAAGGATCATCAGTCTCGAAAACAGAAACAGGAGAAATAACTTGTGAATCCTGGGTCTTGAAGAATCAATTGAAGGCGCTGACCCTACGAAGTTTTTTGCAAACTTTCTGAAGCAGCTTTTCCCTGCTTTATTCACTTCGGAGCCGAAGCTCAATCGAGCTTCTCGCTCTCCGACTTTGAAGCCATTGTCCTTGGCGGTGAAACCCAGATCAGTCAGACTAGCCTTTCATGAATTTCGTGTTAAGGACCTTTTAATTCGTCATACCCGGAGACAAGGAATGATCGATTTCCAAAATTACAAGGTTAGATTTGTGGAAGACTATTCACCTGAAGTTTTGGCTGATCGTATGAAATATAAAGAAGTTATGTTGGAATTTTATAATAAAGGATATAAACCATCCCTTCAGTTCCCCGCACGTCTGCGTATTGTTTTGAAGAACGGATTGCGAAAAAGAATAAATTCAGTTGAAGATGCAAAAGAGTTTCTGAAGGATGAAGTCTAAAACTGTTATACTTCTTATTTGATCAAGTTTTTTTTCTTCTGTTAATATGAATTTGAAATAAGGTTTCATTAAGCTTACGTTTTGGCTGTTCATATACTGTCTTTTATTAGATTTTTTTTTGATACTACTTTATTTTATCCCGTTTTGAGGCTTTATTTTAATACAACTTTCTTTGAATTTGTTTAAAGTGATCCTTTCGTATTTCCGAATACCAAGTTATTTTACTTTTTATGTTGTGTGTTGGTAGGGACATAATGACCTTGCAGGACTGGAGTTTTTTCTGTCAACAGGATTTTTTGGGGCCGGTACTTAGTTCTTAGCTCACTGACTGTCTATTGGTCAGCTTTCTCGCTTTGGGTAGGGGAGGGGGTAGGGCCTATTTCTCTCTGGGAGCTGTGTTGGGTTGAATATATGATTGTTTGTTTGACCACTTTACTTTACAGTTTGCTTTCTTGTTTTAATAACTTAATGGCCAGATCTTTTAATTACATGTTGATTGGTATTTAAAATGTTTCGAAATTTTAACCTGTTTAGTTTGAATGTGAAAGGGCTGAATCACCCCACCAAAAGGAACAAAGTGTTTGCTTATATTAAAAAATTAAAAGCACCTTTTTTTTTTACAAGAAATGCGCATACGCAGCTGTGATAGCTTATGTTTTTCTTTACTAGGTGGAAGAATATGAATTCCACTCTTCGTTTAATGCAAAATCATGTGGAGTTTCGATTTTTGTAGATAATACAGTTTCCTTTATTCAGCATAAAGTTGTTTCGGACCCTAATTGTCGATTTGTTATTGTATCAGAGTTTAGACAGTGAATCGATTGTTTTTGCTAATGTATATGCCCCCAACGTAGATGATCCAGGATTTTTTGAAAGTCTATTTTCATTTTTGCGAGGTTTGTGTACTTACTCCCCTGTGATAGGAGGAGGTTTTAATTGCTGGTTACATCCAGTATTAGATCGCTCATCTATTAAAGCAGACACACTTAATAAATCAGCTGTGCTTATCCAATCTTTTCCAACTAAACGTGGTATAGTTGATGCTTGGCGTTTTCTCTATCTGACGGACAAGGAGTATTCATTTTTCTCTCATGTCTATCACTCTTATACCAGGATTGACTAGTTCTTTTTATTGATAGTCAAATAATTCCATTATTTCGATCAATTGAATATAAAGAGATTGTTATCTTTGACCACTCTCCTGTAATTCTGTCTTTAAATCTTTCTGGTCCTATCCCCATGAGTAGATTTTGGCAATTTAGTTTAACTCTGTGTCCGATGAGTATTTTCTGAAATTTATGGAGAATCAAATTGCTCTTTTTTTTTGAAGAAAATACGTTGGAAGAGACGTTTAGCCTTATTATATGGGATACTTTTAAAGCATACATCTGGGGTCAAATTGTCTTAGAAAACATAGAAAATAGGTGCAGGAGTAGGCCATTCGGCCCTTCGAGCCTGCATCGCCATTTATTATGATCATTGCTGATCATCCAACTCAGAACCCCACCCCAGCCTTCCCTCCATACCCTCTGATCCCCCTAGCCACAAGGGCCATATCTAACTCCCTCTTAAATATAGCCAATGAACTGGTCTCAACTGTTTCCTGTGGCAGAGAATTCCACAGATTAACCACTCTCTGTGTGAAGAAGTTTTTCCTAATCTCAGTCCTAAAACGCTTCGCCTTTATCATCAAATTGTGACCCCTCGTTCTGGACTTCCCCAACATCGGGAACAATCTTCCTGCATCTAGCCTGTCCAATCCCTTTAGGATTTTATACGTTTCAATCAGATCCCCCCTCAATCTTCTAAATTCCAACGAGTACAAGCCTAGTTCATCCAGTCTTTCTTCATATGAAAGTCCTGCCATCCCAGGAATCAATCTGGTGAACCTTCTTTGTACTCCCTCTATGGCAAGGATGTCTTTCCTCAGATTAGAGGACCAAAACTGCACACAATACTCCAGGTGTGGTCTCACCAAGGCCTTGTACAACTGCAGTTGTATCTCCCTGCTCCTGTACTCGAGTCCTCTCGCTATAAATGCCAGCATACCATTCGCCTCTTTCACCGCCTGCTGTACCTGCATGCCCACTTTCAATGACTGGTGTATAATGACACCCAGGACTCGTTGCACCTCCCCTTTTCCTAATCGGCCACCATTCAGATAATAATCTGTTTTCCTATTTTTGCCACCAAAGTGGATAACTTCATATTTATCCACATTAAATTGCATCTGCCATGAATTTGCCCACTCACCCAACCTATCCAAGTCACCCTGCATCCTCTTAGCATCCTCCTCACAGCTAACACTGCCGCCCAGCTTCGTGTCATTCGCAAACTTGGAGATGCTGCATTTAATTCCCCCATCCAAGTCATTAATATATATTGTAAACAACTGGGGTCCCAGCACTGAGCCTTGCTGTACCCCACTAGTCACTGCCTGCCATTCTGAAAAGGTCCCGTTTATTCCCACTCTTTGCTTCCTGTCTGCTAACCAATTCTCTATCCACATCAATACCTTACCCCCAATACCGTGTGCTTTAAGTTTGCACACTAATCTCCTGTGTGGGACCTTGTCAAAAGCCTTTTGAAAATCCAAATATACCACATCCACTGGTTCTCCCCTATCTACTCTACTAGTTACATCCTCAAAAAATTCTATGAGATTCGTCAGACATGATTTTCCTTTCACAAATCCATGCTTTGTCCGATCATTTCACCGCTTTCCAAATGTGCTGTTATCACATCCTTGATAACTGACTCCAGCAGTTTCCCCACCACCGACGTTAGGCTAACCGGTCTATAATTCCCCGGTTTCTCTCTCCCTCCTTTTTTAAAAAGTGGGGTTACATTAGCCACCCTCCAATCCTCAGGGACTAGTCCAGAATCTAACGAGTTTTGAAAAGTTATCACTTATACTGTAAACATCATTTAAAAAAGCTAACAAAGAAAGAAATGAATTAGCCAATCAGTTAAAGCAACTGGACCATAAATATGCTTCGGTACCTGATCCTGAAACATATAAGAGACGTATTGAAACTTAAACTAAATATGATCTGCTTTTAATGTATCCAATTGAAAGCCAACTTTTAAAAGATAGAAGTCAACTTTATATTCATGGAGATAAAACTGGTAAGCTACTGGCTAATCAATTGAAGCCATTTTCAGCCATGTGGCAAATTAAAGAAATACGTAAAATTAGTGGGGACATGACAACTGACCACCTTGAAATTAATGACACTTTTAGGGAATTTATTTCTAAATTGTATAGTTCTGACTCTGTTAATGATAATATTGTAAAGTATATTTTTTTAGATCAATTAAATATTCCTAATCTTTCGTTAGATGATCGTAGGCAATTGGATCAGCCCTCTTCCCAGGAGGAAATTGCTCAGGCTATTTGAGAATTGCATTCTGGGAAATCCCCAGGACCCGGTGGATTCTCTGGAGAGTATAAGGCTTTTTCCTCCTTGCTTATACCACACTATATTCTACCCTTACTGATTCCTTTAAGGTAGGAAGACTACAGCAGTCTTTTTTACCAAGTTTTAATTTAGCTCATTCTCAAAAAGAATAAGAATCCTACTGAACGTTCTTCGTATAGACTTATCTCTTTACTCAATTTTGGCTCGCGGACTTGAAAATATTATGTCTTCTATAGTTTTGAATGTTCAGACAGGATTTATTAAAAATCGATATTTCCATTTGTTGTATGTTATATACTCTCCATCTAAGGAAATAACAGTGTGTGATATTGTCGGATGCAGAGAAGGCTTTTGACAGACTTGAATGGAACTTCCCATTTACATCCTTAGAAAAATTTAATTTTGGACCTAATTTTATTCATTAGGTTAAATTACTTTATTTATCTCCCTCCGCTCAGATTCTTACTAATTTTCAGAATTCTAAACCCTTTAAACTCCAACGTGGAACTAGACAAGGTTGCCCCTTGAGCCCCCTGGTTTTTGATTTGATATTAGAACCCTTAGCAATTGCTTTTCGAGAGTTAAAAGAGATCACTGGTATTCTAAGGAGAGGTACTATTCATAAAGTGTCGCTGTATGCTGATGACTTATTGCTTTTTATATCTAATGTTACAATCTCTTTACCATTTGTGTTCCGTTTACTGACTAATTTTAGTCAAATTAAAGCTACAGAAGAGTGAACTGTTTCCTTTAACAATTTCATACCAACTGATAGTAACCTTTTAAAATTTTAGGAGAATGATTTACATATTTGGGAGTAACAATTAATAAGAATTCTGAAGATTTATTTAAGGAAATTTTTTTAAGTATTTTGAATTATGTTAAAAAAACACTCTCTAATTGCTCGTCTCTCTCTTTATCACTGATTGGCTGAATCAATTCTATTAAAATAAATATCTTACCTAAATTTATATACCTTTCTCAAGCTGTGCCTGTTTTTATTCCTAAATCTTTTTTTGACTCTTTGGATTCAATTCCTTCTTCCTATATATGGAAGAATTAAAAAAATAACCTCATATAAGTAAAGCTCACCTTCAAAAAACCAAACAGAACGGAGGATTTGCCCTACCCAATTTTAGCTTATATTACTGGGCAGTTAATATACGTAATATTGCGTTCTGGTTATATTACATTAACCATGAGAATTGCCCTATATGGGTTTCTTTGGAAGTCAACTCTGTTATAAAACTTCCCATTATTTCTTTACTTGGATCCTTGCTTCCTTTACCTTTAAATAAATTAATTTACAATGTGGCGGTTAAACATACATTGAGGATTTGGTTACAGTTTAGAAAACATTTTGGTTTATTGATATTCTCCCTCTCAAGTCCCATATTTTCTGATTGTTTTTTTTCAAACCATCTTTAATTTAGATTAGGTTAGATAATGAGAACACTCAGTCCTCGTTTACTGTCATTAGAAATGCATGCATACATTAAGAAATGATGCAATGTTCCTCCAGAGTGATATCACAGAAAAACAGGACAAACCAAAGACTAACACTGACAGAACCACGTAATTATGACATATAGTTACAGCAGTAAAAATCAAAACCATAATTTGATAAAGAACAGACCATGGGCATGGTAAAAAAAACAAGTCTCGAAATCCCGAGTCGATCGACTCCCGAGTCCCCGATAGCAGGCGTCAAAGGGAGAAACTCCCTGCCATAAACCTCCAGGCACCGACTACTGCCAGTGCATTGGAAACACCCGATCACAGCCGACACTGAGTCCATTTATCCAAAAACTTCGAGCCTCCCGACTGCCATCCTCTGCGGAGTGCCTTTGACCTCGCCTGGCCGCCGAAACAAGCAAAGCCGAGGATTCGGGGCCTTCTCCGGACATTCCGGACCACACAGTAACAGCGGCAGCGAAGGGGGCATTTCAGAAGTTTCTCCAGATGTTCCTCCGTACTCTCACGTCTATCTCCATCAAATCAGAATTGTGCACGGTCCCCTACTTGACAAATAACAGACAGCACCACTGAAATGGCCGCGTGTGCCATCTTCTCCTCCTCCTCCTTTAGACTCATCTTCTAAAGAATGGGATAGATTCGGTATTAAACGATTTCAGGATTTGTTTAATGGAGGGAATCTCTCTTCTTTTGTGCAACTTCCAACGAAATTTAACCTTTCCGACACTCACTTTTTTCGATACAGATTAGAGATTTTTAAGGTCTCAATTACTTACATTTCTTACAAGTCCAGATAAGAATATATTAGATACAATTTTTAATTTGAAACCCTTTGATAACAGTTCAATATCTTACATTTATGGTCTACTGTCGGGACTGAAAATGGCCTCCTTAGATAAAATTAAAGGAGACTGGGAAAAGGATTTACAGGTTTTCATATCTGATGAGAGCTGGAAGATTATTTTAAAATTGATTAATTCTCCATCATTATGTGCTCATCATTCTTTATTACAATTCAAAGTGACACAGAGAGTTCGTATGTCTAAAGATGAGCACTCTGATTTCTACGTAGATATTTCCCCTTACTGTGATAGATGAGGTAATGGAGTGGCCACACTAATTCATATTGTCCTGGTCATGTCTGAACCTTGAAAAATTCTGGAAAGATGTATTTCAAACACTTTCTGCACTTTTGAATGTCAGCTTTAAGCCCAATCCTTTGACTGCCATGGTTGGTTTTGTTGAGGACAGTGCTACAAAATTGAAGCCATCTAATTTGCGGGTATTGGCCTTTATGTCTCTTATGGCCAGGAGGACGATCTTGCTCAAGTGGAAGGAGGCCGCCCCGCCCACTCATGTTCAATGGCGAGCTGACGTCATGTTGTGCCTTAATCTAGAGAAGAATCGTTGTTCGATTTCTGATACAAAACATGATTTTTTAATGTTATGGGGACCCTTTCTGAATAATCGTCACAATCTTTGAACAGTTATTAAAGTATGGATCTGTGCCATTATTATTATTATTATTATATCATATGGTAAGGTATTTTTCTATTTTCTTCTGTTTTTTCTTTTACCAACCAGCTCATTTTCGGAGTGAGGATAGATATTTTTAAATAAAATACAATTTTTTTTCTGTTTCATTTCATAATTCAATCTTTTTTTTATACATGATGGCTTTGGAATATGGGACACTATGATCATATTACTCTGATTTAAATGTAATGTAATTTGTATTATTTACTTATATCCTTATGATTTTTGTATTTGTATTCGTGTAATTTATATAATACCAATAAAAATATTGAAAAAGGAAGAATATACCAGAAGAAGGAAGCATGAGGGGCTCATGAGAAATATAGGGTAGTCAGGAAGGAGCTTAAGAAAGGACTGAGGAGAGCTTGAAGAGGGCATGAGAAGGCCTTGTCACGTAGGATTAAGGAGAACCCTAAGGTGTTCCATGCGTATGTGAAGAACAGAAGGATAACAAGAATGAAGGTGGGGCCGCTAAAGGATAAAGAGGTCAACACATGCCTGGAGGCGGAGGAGGTTGGGGAGGCCCTAAATGAATACTTTGCTTCAGTATTCACAAGTGAAAAGGATCTTGATCAGGACAATTTCGAAATAGAACAGGCCTGTGTGCTGGACAATGTGGAGATTGAGGAAGAAGAAGTGTTGGACCTTCTTAAAAACATCAAGATTGATAAATCCCCAGGGCCGGACATGATATACCCAGGTTGCTGTGGGAAGTGAGAGAAGAGATCGCTGGAGCAGTAGCTATGATCTTTGAATCCTCTTTGGCTGCAGGGGAGTTGCCGAAGGATTGGAGAATGGCAAATGTAGTTCCCTTGTTTAAAAAAGGTAATAGGGAGAATCCTGGGAACTATAGACTGGTGAGTCTTACGTCGGTGGTCTGCAAACTATTGGAAAGGATTCTCAAGGATCGGATCTACGAGCACTTGGAGAAGTACAGTCTACTCAAGGATAGTCAACATAGCTTTGTGAAGGGAAGGTCATGCCTCACAAGCCTAATTGAGTTTTTTCAAGAGGTAACAAAATAAATTGTTGAGGGTAGGGCGGTAGATGTGGTCTACATGGATCCGAGCAAGGCATTTGACAAGGTCCCTCACGGGAGACTCATCAAGAAAGTCAAGAGGCATTGGATCAGTGGAACCTTGGCTGTTTGGTTAAAAAAATGGCTTACAGGAAGAAAGCAGAGGGTAGTAGTGGAAGGAAAGTATTCTGCCTGGAGGTCGGTGACAAGTGGAGTGACGCAGGGATCTGTCCTGGGACCCCTGCTATTTGTGATTTTATTAAATGACCTGGACGAAGTGGTGGAAGGATGGGTGAGTAAGTTTGCGGATGATATTAAGATTGGAGAAGTTGTGGATGGAGCTGTAGGTTGTCGAAGGTTACAAGAGGATATAGGCAGGATGCAGGGTTGGGCAGAAAAATGGCAGATAGAGTCCAATCCGAATAAGAGTGAGGTGATGCATTTTGGAAGGACAAACCAGAAGGCTGAGTACAGGGTTAATGGTCAGTTACTTAAGAGTGTGGATGAACAAAGGGGCCTTGGGGTTCAAATCCATACATCCCTCAAGGTCGCTGCACAGGTTGATAGGGTAGTTAAGAAGGCCTATGGGATGCTAGGCTTCACTAACAGGGGGATTGAGTTCAAGAGTAGAGAGGCCATGTTGTAACTCCACAGATCTCTGGTGAGACCACACTTAGAGTATTGTGTTCAATGATGGTCACAATACTCAAAGAAGGAGAGAAGGGAAAGTGGGAGAGAGAGAGGGGGAGAGAAGGGAAAGTGGGAGAGAGAGAGGGGGAGAGAGAGAGAGAGAGAGAGAGAGACAGAGAGAAAACAGGCTGAGTGGTGGTAGTGAAAGTGAGGGAGGGAGAAACTGAGTTACAGAAATAAGAGGCTGTTGGAGTGTTAGCGAGACAGACTGGGGAGAGATGGGAGGGACGTAGCGGAGGCGAGAAACAAGAAGGGAGAGAGACGGTGGCGACAACCAGTGAGGGGAGAGAATGGCGGGAAATGAGATGGACGTGGGAGAGAACGATGGAGGAGAGAGATTGGAGAGAATAGGGATGGAGAAATAAACCAGGATAGAAACCAGGGATTGAGACGGGGGAGATAAACGAGGAAAGGGATGGGCTCTTTGACATTTCTGCTGATCAGTGAGAAGGAAACGGACAGAGATCGAAAAGGGCTGCTCATTTTAAATGGAGACGTATGGAAGTTGCTGAATTCTAAATCTTCCATGTAAATTCCTTCAGGATCAGTGAAGTGTCTATGTATCTGAGAGTAGGCGGGTGGTTGGGTACATTGAGGTGGAGATAGAGGGGGATGGGAACAGACGCATAGATCAGACACGGCCGTGTTGAATAAACATAATATCATAAGACTTCCTCCTCCTCTCTCTTCTGAATTGATTTCCCTGTAGTCTGAGGGTGTACCCCCAGTCCTGGGCTCTGCATTATGGGAAACGTCCTCTCCACATCCTCTCTATCTTGGCTTCTCAGTATTCAGGAAACCGCGCCCCCCCCCCCCCCATTATTCTAAACTCCAGTGGGAACAGGCAAAGAGACACCAAACACCATGAGCTGTGGTCTTGTTAATCAGCGTCAGGTGCAACACTTTGTTCAAGACCATCTGAAAATCCAAACAAACAACACCCACTGCCTTTCTCATTTCACCAAAGAATTCCAACAGATTCGTCTGAGAAGATTTCTCCTGAGGAAAACCATGCTGGCTTTGACCGTACACGGGAGGATTTAAAAGAACGGTCATGGAACAGAATCACTGCGGACCGGTTTCATATTGACAATACCCGGGGGTGGGGGAGGTGGGTAGGGTTGCCAATGGACAAGAGTTGAGCCAAATACGTTGTTTACAGAGACTACAATGACCATGAAGCCTTGCGCAGGCACCAGTGTGCATGCGTGTACCTGCCGATTTCTTCTAGAAATCGTTTTTGGCGATTCTGTTCGGGGTGGGGGGAAGGGAGGTGTTAATCACGACCGGAATATAGATGATAAGTGGCTAATACACTCAATTTCGTTTCTAAAAGGGTATCTAACAAATTTAATATTAAACACACAGCGCATATTTTCCTTGCATGAATATAGCCGCAAGTCAATTGCTGTATCAGGGAAGGACAGGGGAGCTTGAAGTAAGTGTTGAATGAACTTCCAGTAGAAGTGGTAGAGGCAGGTTCGATATAATTTAGAGAAAAATTAGATCGGTGTATGGACAGGAAATGAATGGTCTAGGTCGGTGTTCCATGGTCGGTGGGACTAGGTGAGAATAGTATTCGGCATGGACTAGAAGGGCAGAGATAGCCTGTTTCCGTGCTGTACTTGTTATAGGGTTATATAAGTATGTCAATAGCATCATGACATTTTAAGTAACGTTTGGATATTAAATACACAGCACATATTTTCCCCATATGAACATATAAATCATTGCAACACACCAATATCGCTGAATCAGTGGGAGCCCTGGGCTTGTTTCCCTGCAACCAGATGGTCCCATCGAGGGGTGATGGGACACAAGCGATACTTGAACGGGGTTCCTTATGTCCAGTCCATTACACAATTTGGTTTTCGTTGCATTCATTGCAGAGATATGTTGGAAATGGGAGCAACATTTTCAGTGCTTTCGTGGCTTTCTCAGGATATTCAGCCTTGACTTTGATCCAGAATGCATGCAGAGATGTTATGTCAAAAATACTTTGCAGCCCATCATCATTTGCAAGCTCGAGGAGTTGATCTCCTTCCCGCGCTGACATGGATGACGCGCAGGTAATGACCTCACGTGCGTTCAAGCTCAACAGTGCGTGACAGGGAATGAGGAAGGGTGCAGCTGACTCATATCGCCAAATCCTATCATTTCCTCGCGGCCCGGTAGCGCATACTTTGTGGCCCGGTGGTTGGGGACCGCTGCTCGACTGCACACTAGGTGTGTTATAAATTTACTAAGTACCAGAGACGGAGTTTAAAATAGAACTGACTGATTTGTCTCAGGTCCAGAATATTAAAACTCCAGTCCCATTAAAGGTGAATATGCAGCAGAAGAACCTCCTCCCATGCCCAGTGACCAGGGTGCAGAACTGGGTGGGGTGAGCAGCAGCAATAATTGCAGAGTTCAGCACCGACAGTCACTCTCGAAATAGCATTCAGCAACAGTGATGGACAAATATCCAGCATGCAGCTTATTGAAACTTTCTCCCCAGTGTGAATCCCATAGGGTGTCATAAGGATAGATAACTGAATGAATCCTTTACCACATTCACAGCCGGTGAACAGCCTTTCCCCAGTATGAACTCAATGATGCACATTTGGTTGATTTGGCTGAGAGAATCTCTTCCCACAGTCCAAGCAGCTGATCAGCCTCTACCCAGTGTGAACTGACTGGTGTCTCTGTAGTTGACTTGACCAAGTGAATCCCTTCCCACATACTGAGCAGGAGAACGGCCTCTCCCCAGTGTGAACTCGCTGATGTACCTTCAGGTGAGATGACTGAGTGAATCCCTTCCCGCAATTTGAGCAAGTGAACGGCCTCTCTCCAGTGTGAACTCGCTGATGTGCCTTCAGGTGGGATGAGCAAGTGAATCTATTTCCACAGTCTGAGCAAGTGAACGGCCGCTCCCCGGTGTGAACTGACCAGTGTGCTTGAAGGTGGGATAACTGGATGAATCTTTTCCCACAGTCTGAGCAGGTGAACGGCTTCTCTCCAGTGTGAATTCGCTGATGTTCCTTCAGTTTAGATGAGCAAGTGAATCCCTTCCCACAGTCTGAGCAGGTGAACGGCCACTCTCCAGTGTGAACTGACCAGTGTGCTTGTAGGTAGGATGACCGAGTGAATCCCTTCCCGCAGTCTAAGCAGGTGAACGGCCTCTCTCCAGTGTGAACACTCTGATGTTCCTTCAGTTTAGATGACTGAGTGAATCCTTTCCCACACACTGAGCAGGTGAACGGCCTCTCCCCAGTGTGAACTGAATTGTGTAGCAGTAGTTGGGATGACCGAGTGAATCCCTTCCCACAGTCTGAGCAGGTGAATGGCCTCTCCCCAGTGTGAATTCGCTGATGCACCTTCAGTTTAGATGAGCAAGTGAATCCTTTCGCACAGTCTGAGCAGGTGAATGCCCTCTCCCCAGTGTGAACTGACTTGTGTACCAGTAGTTCAGATGACTGAGCAAATCCCTTCCCGCAGTCTGAGCAGGTGAATAGCTTCTCCCCGGTGTGAAGTCGCTGATGTACCTTCAGTTTAGATGAGCAAGTGAATCCCTTCCCACAGTATGAGCAGGTGAACGGCCTCTCTCCAGTGTGAACTCGCCAATGTACCTTCAGTTTAGATGAACAAGTGAATCCCTTCCCACAGTCTAAGCAGGTGAATGCTCGCTCCCCAGTGTGAACTGACTTGTGTACCAGTAGTTCAGATGACTGAGCAAATCCCTTCCCGCAGTCTGAGCAGGTGAATAGCTTCTCCCCGGTGTGAAGTCGCTGATGTACCTTCAGTTTAGATGAACAAGTGAATCCCTTCCCACAGTCCGAGCAGGTGTACGGCCTCTCCCCAGTGTGAACTGACTTGTGTACCAGTAGTTCAGATGACTGAGTGAATCCCTTCCCACAGTCTGAGCAGGTGAATGGCATCTCCCCGGTGTGAAGTCGCTGATGTATCTTCAGTTTAGATGAGCAAGTGAATCCCTTCCCACAGTCCGAGCAGGTGAACGGCCACTCCCCAGTGTGAACTCGTTGGTGAGCCATTAGGTCAGATGACCGAGTGAATCCTTTACCACAAGTTCAGCGGATGACCAGCCTCTGCTCAGTATGAACTGACTCGTGTCCACAGGTGGGTAGACTGACTGAGTCCCTTCTCACACACAGAACAGGTGAATTTGCTGATGCACCTTCAGTTGAAATGACCAAGTGAATCCATTCCCACTGTCTGAGCAGATGAACGGCCTCTCCCCATATGTAAAATGACGGGCATGCCAGTCGGTCAGATGACAATCCCTCCCCACAGTCTGAGCAGGAAGGATGATCGAGTGAATCCCTTGCTCCTCTTCTTAAGTATCTGGACAGAGACAGCAAAACTGGCGTGTTGTGTTCGAGATTCACGTAGACAAATTCCTTGCCATTTTTAACCTGTAAAAAGATTTACAAAATCCATCAATGGGTGTAGGACAACATTTCAGATGAGATCCCTTGAGTTGTCAAGGTGTGATCTGGCATCACACTGTTGCAGTGTAGTTCCTCCCAAGTTGGAGAGAGAAATTATGTTGTAACTGGGCACAGTGCTGGTATCTGGAATGACCATCAAATTCTCTGATGCTCTTCCTGTCTCTCTAAGAATGCGGCATTTCTGCCATCTCCAATCTGTAACCTGGCTCAGTTTGACTCTCTCTATTGGTATTATTCCCTGTTCCCACTGAGCTGCATGGGTTCCTGGCCCCACAGTAACTGAAACACTCTCACACAAATAGCCTTGGTTAACATGCAGCTGGGATTTTCTTGTATGTACTGTTGATTTAAAGTGCCACAGTTTTAACGCCATGTAAATATCTCCAACTCAGATGTATGGTTGGTCTGCTCAGCTGTTAGAAGGAATTAGAGTAAACATTAGTATTATTTCATGTTCTTGACACAGAGTCATAGTAAATTACAACACAGAAACAGGCCCTTTGGCCCATCTAGTTGGTGCTGAGGCTTTTCAACTCCCTACTCCCGTACCCCTAACATGCAGGTACCTATACGAACATCTTAAATGTTGAAATTCAGCTCACATGCACCATTTGTGCTCATTCCACACCCGGATGACCATCTGTGTGAAGAAGTTTCCCCTCATGTTCCCCTTAATGTCTCACCTTTCACACTTAATCCATGGCCTCTGGTTGTAGTCCCACACCATCTCAGTGGTAAAAGCCAGCTTGCATTTACCTCACCAATAACCCTCAAAATAGTGGTATACCTCCATCAAATCTCCACTCAATCTTCTATGTTCCAAGGAATAAAGTCCTGACCTGTTCAATCTTTCCTAATAACCCAAGTCCTCCAGACCTGGCAACATCCTTGTGAATTTTCTCTAAACTCTTTCAACCTCTTTTACATCTTTCCAGTAGGTAGGTGATAAAACTGCACACAACACTCCAAATCAGGCCTCACCAATGTCTTGTACAATGTCAACAAAACATCCATCTCCTGTACTCAGTACTTTGGTTCATGAAGGCCAATATGCTAAAATCTTTCCTTCTGTCCCTATTTAACTGTGACACCACTTTCAGTGAATTATGGACATGTATTCCCAGATCCCTTTCTTCTGCAGCGCTCCTCAGTGCCCTAACATTCACTGTGTAAGACCCAGGTCCTATCAAAATGCAACACCTCGCACTTGTCTCCATTAAATTCCATTTTGCATTTCTACAGCTGGTCCAGATCAGACTGCAAGACATTATATTCTTCCTCACTGTCCACTACACCCCCAATCTTAGTGTCATCCAGAAATCTGCTGATCCAGTTAACCACACTATCATCCAGATTACTGATCTAGATGACAAACCACAACAGATCCAGCACCGATCCCTGTGGCACACCACTAGTCACAGGCCTCCAGTCAAAGAGGCAACCATCTACTACCACACTCTGGCTTCTCCCAAAGACAGTGTCTCATCCAGTATGCTGCCTATCCTCAACCAATCTACATCTATCCAAATACTTGTATATCCATTTCCTGCAGACACATTCCAATAACTTTCCCACTACTGATGTCAAGCTCACCAACGTATAAATTCCTAGTTTATTTTTAGAGCCTTTCTTGAACAGCGGAGCATCATTGGCTGTCCTCCAATCCTCCAATCCATCACCTGTCACTAAGGACGATTTAAATATCTGTGCTTGGGCCCCGACAATTTCTGCACTTGTCTGCCGCAGAGTCCCAGGGAACAACTTGTCAGGCCCTGGGGATTTATCCACGCTAATTTGCCTTAAGACAGCAAGCACCTCCACCTCTGTAATCTGTACAGGGTCCATGAAGTTGATGCTGCTTTGCCTCACTTCTATAGACTCTGTGTCCATCTCCAGAGTAAATACAGATGCAAAAAAAAATCTCTCCCATCTATTTTGTCTCCTCATGTGGATTACCATTCTGATCTTGCAGAGGATTAATTTTTTCCCTTGCAATCTTTTTGCACTTAACACACCTGCAGAATCCTTGAGGATTCTCCTTCACCATGTCTGCTGGGCAACCTCATGCCTTCTTTTATTTCTTTCATAAGTGTTCACTTGAATTTCCTGTATTTCATAGTGTCATGTGTGACACCAAGCAGAGGTACTGGATGGATGATGCTAATGAGAGAGATAAGAAAGACAATGGAGAAACATTTGAAATGCTAATAAGAGAGAAGAGAGGAATTAACAGGAAAAAAACACAATTCAGATATTGACAGACCAGTTGCTTTGAACCTGAACTGTTTGAAGTTTGATAGACAGGTGATACCCCAGCAGGGGGATAAAAGGAACAGGTTTGCTAAGGCATGACACACCATGAAACCCTGGAAAGAGCAGTGTGCCCCCACAAGTTGGTGAGTGTTTGGAGGGCTGGTTCACGGGAACTGACCAGAGGCTCACAGGGTGTAAAGGTACGATAGGTGGGAACCTGGGGTGTGTGTCCACCCTTGCCTGGGTGCCGGGTTCACCGTGGAAGAATGATCATATCCGGAACAGAGGGGTCACAGTCGGTGACCACAGTGAGATTAGAAGACATCAAAAGGTCTGCCCGAAACCAACTGCGAGACATCAAAAGGTCTGCCTGAAACCAAATTGCATCTCTCTCTCTCTCTCCAACGGTACTGCGAACTGCACTAAACTGAACTGAACTCTGCTTCACTTAAGACTGATCATTTTACCCCTAGACTGCGATAGAGCTTGTTTGATTCCTATTACCCTAGTTCTGTGTATATGTGTGTATTATCATTGCTAACCTGTTGCATTTATATCCTTACGATTAGTGTACTTATTTCTTTAATAAAACTTTATTAGTTCCTAGTAATCCAGACTCCAACGAGTGTTCCATTTCTGCTGGTTTGGCAACCCAGTTACGGGGTACGTAACAATAAGTACCCCATTTGTTCCTATCTGCCTGTACCTGGTATGCGCCTCCTTTTTATTGATCTGGGAGAGGAAAGCCAAAGGGGTGATAGAGCTGCATGGTGGATGTGGGGGTAAGGGAGGGTTAAACTAAAGTTGCAGACGGAATGGGAGCCTGAATAATAGAGCAGATTGTGGAAAGGATGGAAAGCCAGGAATGAAAACGTTGAGCATGGTGCAGTGAATATGCTGAGCCCTGTATATTTCAATACAAAGAGCAGTGTAGGAAAGGCGGATGTGTTCAGGGCATGGATCAACACCTGGAATTTAGATACTAGGATCAGGCAAAGGTGTGCTTGATAAATTGAGGCCTTCAAACAAAATTTTGTAAGTACAAAGTGGGTATGTGCTTTTCAGAATAAAAGGTAAAGATAGAAACTGTATCTCTTGGTTTTCAAGAGATATTGAGAACCTGGTGAAGCACAAAATGGAGTTGCATAACAGGGATAGGCAGGTAGGTTTTTATGGAGTATAAGAAATGCAAGAGAACACATAAGAAATAAATCAGGATGGCTAAAAGAAAGGATGAGATTCCCCTCGCAGAAAAAATGAAGGATGATCTTCAGGGATTCTGGAGATAGATTAAAAGCAAAAGGATTGCAAGGCACAAAATTGGTCCTCTGGAAGACCGGAATGGCAATCCACGTGTGGAAGCAAAGCAGATGGGGGAGATCTTAAATATTTTTTTCCATGTCATTTACTCAAGAGATGGACACAGTGTCAATGAGAGTGTGGAAAAGCGGCATTAAAATCATGGGCCCTGTACAGATTAAAGAAGAGGAGATGTTTGCTATCCTGAGGCAGATTAGGGTGGATAAATCTCCAGGGCATGACAAGGTGCTCCCTCGGACCCCACGGGAGGCAAGTGCAGAAATTGTCGGGGCCCTGGCAGAGATAATTAAATCATCCTTAGCGACGGGGGATTATCAGAGGATTGTAGGATAGTCAAAGTTATTTCGCTGTTCAACATAGAACATAGAAATCTACAGCATATTCCAGGCCATTCAGCCCACAATGTTGTGCCAACCATGAAACTTACTCTAGAAACTGCCTGGAATTTCCCTAGCGCATAAAACTCTATTTTTTCTAAGCTCCATGTACCTATCTAAAAGACCCTATTGTATCTGCCTTGACCACCTCTGCTGGCAGTGCATTCCACACACCCACCACTCTCTGTGTAAAAAACTTACCCCTGCCATCCCCTCAGTACCTATTTCCAAGCAGCTTAAAACTATGCCCCTCATGTTGGCCATTTCAGCCCTGGGGAACAACCTCTGGCTATCCACACGATCAATGCCCCTCATCATCTTATCCATCTAAAAAAGGCTCCAAGCATAAACAAGGAAATTATACATTGCTTTGAGGATTTGTTAGAAGTATACAAAATTATGGGAGTATAGATGGGGTAAATGCAAGCAGCTTTTTCCACTGATGTTGGGCGGGACGACAACCAGAGGTCATGGGTAAGTGACTTCCCCATTTATACAGCACAATACAGGCCCTTCGGCCCACAATGCTGTATCAAACATTACTTATTTTAGAAATTCCCTAGAGTTCCCCATAGCTCTGTAGTTTTCTACGCACCATGTACCTATCCAGGAGCCCCTTAAAAGACCCTATTGTATTCGGCTTCATCACAGTCCCCGGCAGCCCATTCCACGCACTCACCACTCTGTGTAAAAAAATTTACCCCTTGTGGTGATATCATGTGTCAGGACGTGACTGGACAGAGTTCTGAGCATGCGCAGAAATGAAGAATGATAGAAAAGCATGGCAGTGTAAAACGTGGTTTTGTTGCTGTTAAATAAAAGTTCAATTCTGCCAGAATATGGTTTGTTATTAGTAACCCACGGTACGTGTAAAGAACACAACACCCCTGACATCTCCTTCGTACCTGCTTCCAAGCACCTTAAAACTGTGTCCTCTCTGCAGATTTTCACTTGTTTGTGATTGGAGGTAGAACAAAGGTGATTTTCTCAACTGGTAATGTAAAAGATTTTGTTCCTTTTCTCTGAGTTCCCAATCCTTGCATTTAGACAGCTGGAGCTCAGCTCTGTCTGAGAGATCCATCGGTTCCCATTCCCTCATCAGCCGGAAGCTCCCCAGGGCCCGTGTATGGATCGTGGGGCTGAGAGAGAGGGAAGAGAGCAGGACTGTCCCGAGATTGCAGGTCACGGTGTCCGGAGATCACAGTAACTATCCTAACTACCTCCACCAAGAGTTTCTAAAGTGGTCTTCCTGTTGTTGTGGGGGTGGCAACAAGAGTCTTCTGCAATGGCTGTTTACCCGCATTCCCCTTCCTGACTCTCACCCTGTTTCCTGTGTCCTGCACCTTGGGTGTAACTCACCTCTCTTCATGTCATATCTATCACCCCCTCCGACTCCTGGATGATCCAGAATTCATCCATTTCAGGTTCGAACTCCTTAAAGTGCAAGGTTACAAGCTGCAGCTGGATGCACATCTTGTAGGTGAGGGCATCAGGGAGGTGTAAAAAATGTGGAAAAATCTTGTGCTGTGCAATTTTTTGCCCGGTGACAACGTGTGGGCACTAAATTTTATATTTTGAGCTATTCATTTTAACAGCTAGCAATCACTGTCAATAAAAACTTTGATGTCCTCTAGGTTTGATCGAATTCATCTGCACTCTCACATAATCTATGTAGCAGGCCCGTAGCGGGTAATGAAGTATTTTCTCACTACAGCTTTTGCACATTGTGATTCTCTTGCTAAATGATGCTTGAAAAAGTCAGATTTCCAAATATCACTCCATTTCTTCCCACTTTCAAATTCTCCAGCAACTTTTGCATCACCACAATACACACAGGTAACACCAGTTTCTGTATTGTACATAAATATTTCCCCTGAACCCTCCCCCAGGTGACTGACGGTGGTGAACTCAGTGATGGCAATGCCAATGAATATGAAGGGAAGGGCAGTAGTCTGTCTCATTGGAGTCTGGCACATTTGTGATGTGAAAGCTACTTGTTGCCCAGAGCAAAGGTGTTTGATATCATTATGTACCCAGAGAGAGTGGGACAAAACATGTTCTCACGGGTAGAAAAGTCCAGAACAAGAGGGGGTGGAACAAGCAACAGACACAAAATGCTGGGGGAACTCAGCAGGCCAGGCAGCATCTATGGAAAAGAGTACTAATGCTGAGTTCCTCCAGCAATTTGTGTGTGTTGCTCGGATTTCCAGCATCTGCAGATTTTCTCTGGTTTGTGACTGGAGGCAGAACAAAGGTGATTTTCACAACAGCTGATGTAAAAGATTTTGTTCCCTTTCTCCGAGTTCCCGATCCTTGCATTTAGACAGCTGGAGCTCAGCTCTGTCTGAGAGACCCATCGGTTCCCATTCCCTCATCAGCCGGAAGCTCCCCGGGGCCCGTGTACGGATGGTGGGGCTGAGAGAGAGGGAAGAGAGCAGGACTGTCCCGGGATTGCGGGTCACGGAGTCCGGAGTCACAGCAACTACCCGAAGTCGGTGTTGAAAACGCCGCCCGGTGAGACCCCCAACCCGGAGATCCCTTCTCACCTCAACCGATCATCCGGGGCCTTTTGTGCCCCGCGCGCTGGTGAGCTCGAGCTTGGTCGGTTTAACGGCTGGGATACGAATCACGTGAGCAGCCCCTCCCCCACCGCTGTCAACAGAGGAGTCACGCGCTGTGCTATTCCCATTGGTACGAAGCGATGTCAATCACTACTTCCAGCCAATAGCGGAGGTGGACCAGCCGAGAGGGCGTTACCCCCGCTGACTCCGTCTCCCGAACTTTCCGTCACGGCGGGACAACCGTCAAAGTAAATGTCCGCTTTCTGATTTATTTCCATTTCCCTCCGAGGGAAGTTGGGGCGTTTGTGAAGCGTCTCCTGCGGCCGGAGTCTGATGTGTCGCTGAGAGGTAGGAGGAGACCGCTCGGCCCGTCGGTTTGATGCCGGTTCCCCGGGGAGGGAGAGGATGAAGACGGTGAGAGAGGGGGTGGACAGGATGTTTGTCCCGGTGGGGACAGGAGGGGCTCATCTGTGGAAATGTCTGAGCCCACGGTGGTGGCGATTCACCACATTGGGGGGCAAACACCGGCAGACTGTTGCCCTGCAAGCGGGGCCAATGGTCCGGGCAAAGTGACAATTATTTGTGTTTTGTTGAGACTGTACCGGGAATATGGTGTAAAATCCCGCTCCCCACACTAACACGGGTCACACAGACCAAAGAACAAACTGCCGGAGGAACTCAGTGGGTCGGGCAGCATCTGTGGAGGGAAATGGACCGTCAACATTTCGGGCCGAGACCCTCCCTCTGGACTGAGAGTGGACGGGAAATAGTCCGAGAAAAGAGGTGAGGGGTGGGGATGGGGCAAGAGCTGGGGAGTGAGAGGTGGATCCAGGTGAGGGGGAGGTGGGAAGGTGGAAATAGTGACGGGGTGGGAGGTGAGTGGTTGGGGCAACACGGGGCTGCAGAAGATGGAAATTAATTCCATAGAGGATTAACAAAGAGGTTAGAGAGTATTTGTTATGGAGAGTGCAATGAAGATTCACCAGACTGATCCCTGGAGTGGTGGGGTCATCATATGAAGAAAGATCAAATGTGATAACCCTTTCATTTAGAGAATCGAGGACTGAGAGGTGAACACATTGAAATGCACAACATCATTACCGGCTGAACCAGGGATCCCAGTCTCTGAAAAAGGGGGTGGACTGTCCGGGACTGAGATAAGGGGAAATGTCTCCACTCCGAGGGTGGTGAATGTCTGTAAATCCCCACCACAGAGGCCGGTGAAGACTCAGTGATCGTCCTCACATAAAACAGAGGCCGGCAGATGTGTGGAGACCGAACGGATCGAGGAAATGAGGATCGGGCAGAAACATGTGGCTGAGATGGGAGAGCAGCCATCATCTTGTTGATGGTTAGAGGGGCTGAATGGCCACCTCCTTCTGTTTCTTACTTGATGTTTCGGTGTTCCTGTCCAGTGAGGCTGGAGGAATATGAATAGAAATGAGTGTTTACAAACATGGACGGATTTAAATGAAACCTGCACATTTCTGTTTTGGGTCTGAGTTGTGTGTTGGACTGGGATGGGAATAGGGCCTGTGACTCTGTGACCTGGGGCTGGAGGGAAAGGGAGAGGGATGATCTGGAGGAAGAAGTAAAAATGTATCTGGTGTAAATATGGAATAATGTGGGAAATGTGGCGGATAGTTCAGGCAGCGTGTGAGGGGCGAGGAGCAGAGTCACCGGTTCAGGTGGGAGACCCTCCACCCGTCACGTGATCCCGTTTCCGGTTCAAGTTTTTCCACAAATCTGCAGCATCTGCCGGTCACTGCTCTACGTGTAAGTGTAGCTTCATCTTTTGCCTGTTCAGTCAAGTCAGTGAGATCCGGATCTGTCACATCCTCTCGTTGTGGGTGGACAATGGTTTATTCTGCAATATTTTCAGCATGTTTCCATATTACCACATAACAATTACAGCATGGAAACAGGCCATCTCGGCCCTTCTAGTCCGTGCCGAATGCTTACTCTCACCTCGTCCCAGGCCTTTGCCCATAACCACTGGGCTGAGGCCTGGGACTAGGCCTCATTCCACTGTTTTTACCTGCTGAAGGGCAGCCAATGTTTCTGGCTGTATGACCCATTTATGTGAGAATTTAGCCTTTTGTATTTATCTGAGCTTTTCATAAGTTAAGTTAGAGTTTAGTACAGTTTTGCTAAGCTTCACTCCAGAATTTCCAAAGCAATAACCCATTCAGTCAAATAGTTCCACACAATTAAAATAGTTTACAGTATTACATTCTTAAAATGTTTATGTTGTACTACTTATATAATTTAACTATTTAATATGTATGTTCTTATTTTAAATCACAATGGTTAAAATCTATTGTTATGAATTAGGTTCCATTGCTGCCGCAGAGACAACAAATTACATGATAACTGCCGCTGCTATTAAACCTGATTCTGATAATTGGTCTGGGAGACACATCACCGGTCACCTGATCCCAGTTACCGCAGATCGTAATGTGAGATTGAAGCCTTTTCTATTTCTTCGTGTTCCTCAGTTCAGTTAAGTTTCCTTCTGTGGTTCCAAAGCAGAAGCTCAGTCTGTCTAATATTTCCACACAATTAAAATGGGGAATTTGCTTATTCTTATCACGTACTGAGCTACAGTGAAAATCTTGCCTGACGTACCATCCACACAGATCGATACATTACAACAGTACATTGAGCTGATATACGACAAAACAATAACTGTAACAAAGCATTATGGCTGCAGAGAAAGTGCAGTGCAGATAGACATATGGGGCAGGGTCACGTTGAGTTACATTGTGAGGTCCAGTCCATTTTATTGGACTGGAGACCATTAATTTGGTTTACAACCACAGACAGGAAGCTGTCCATGAGCCTGGTGGTACGCACTTTAAGGATTTTGTATCTCTTCCCCGATGGGAGATTGGGTTTGCAGCAATAATGTCCAAAGTTGTGGGCATCTTTGAGTACACGGCCTGCTTTCCCGAGGCAGGGGAAGTGTAGGAAGAGTCCATAGAGGAGAGGCTTGTTTCTATGATGTTTCCAGATGAGACCAAAGTTCTCTGCAGTTCCTTGCAGTCATGGGCAGAGCTTTAGCCATACGAAGGCGTGAAGTATCGACAAGAAGCTCAGAGACCTCGGCCTTCACCCTGCCTTGTGCAGCTGGATCCTGGACTTCCTGTCAGATGGCTGGCAGGTGGTAAGAGTGGGCTCCCTCACCTCTGTCTCTCTGACCCTCAGCACACATGCCCCACAGGGTTGTCTCCTTGGCCCCCTCCTTTACTCTCTGTGCACCCATAACTTGTGTCGTCACCCACAGCTCCAATCTGTTAATTAAATTTGCTGACAACACTACATCGATTGGCCTAATCCCAAATAACAACTTTCAATCAATCAAATGCTTCCTGACAAGGCTCGGTCCAAACAAACTTTTCACCCTTCTTCAGGAGATTAGTCAGAGGAAGAGCGGTATCAGCAAAGTTCTTACACAACTTACGATAATATCCAACCATTCCCAGAAACCTTCCAAGAGCCTTCTTACCAGTCTGTCACAAAAACTGTGGGTCAACTGTCTAAGAAAAATAACAAGATGGCTTGAGTGGCAAAAATAGATTGTGGTGCTTTTATTTACAAAGATAGTGGAGAAACAAAAACTTGGATGTCCACATCAAAACAAGAAATTAAAAAAAAACTATATATATATATACAGCTTGCAATTGTCACCTGTCCGGTTAACAGCCACCCTCAGACTAAACAAAAAAAGAACCCAAAGCCTTGGTAACCTGAGGCTTACAACAGCTAAGC
The DNA here is from genome assembly GCF_030028105.1 of Mobula birostris. Taxonomy (NCBI): domain Eukaryota; kingdom Metazoa; phylum Chordata; class Chondrichthyes; order Myliobatiformes; family Myliobatidae; genus Mobula; species Mobula birostris. The sequence continues at coordinate 8,417,265 of NC_092382.1, forward strand.
CAATCCCCCTAGACCAACCTGAAGCTAATTGACTCAATTATCTTCCATTTCACACAATCTGAAACTCTACCACCAGTTCTCACAATAAACGCATATACTTCATCATAGGATTCACCATTTCCCGGTTAAGTAACTTGTATAAACCCCAAAACTTTACCACAAGATGAGTAATTAGGTAACATAACCCTTGTCCCAGGTAAAGATGGTATCCTCCACCATCGGCACACCTGTGCAGGTTGCTGCTGCCTCTATATAAGACAGCTCTATGCAGCAGCTCTGTTTCAGACCCAGTGACTGTGGAGGAGAGAGACGTCAGATTATCATGACACTTCGGCAAAACACTTACTGGAAAGATGAATATGAATAAATTGACCTGAGATAATAAAACTGTGACATAGTGTGTTTCTTTTTTTCATACCTATTACTGCTGGGGATGAGTGTAAAATTGTGACTGTTGATTTATTGTGACGTGTGCACTCACCACAATAACAGAGGGAATAATGTGTGTGGATGACCCTTTGGGTGTTTTACCGAGTGTGCCATGCGACATCTGTAATCAGTGACGGGCCTTCGTCACACAGTCGGAATAGGAACTTCAGAAATGGCCTGGATTTTGCCTGCACAGGAGCCAACTTGCCTTGACCTACAACACAGCCAAGACAGATCACGGTGGTATGGCCAAATTCACTCTCAGCTAAGTCAGCTGTAAGGTTGGCCCTGGAAAGCCTGTCAAACAGCTCTTCTACTACAGAGTTATGCTCTTCCCAAGTGTCACTCCCTGTGACTAAGTCATCAATATAGGCATCTGTGTGTCCTAACCCTTGAATTACAGAATCAATCATTCTCTGGAATGTTCCTAGAGCATATTTCATTCCAAATAGCGAAACATTGTATTCATACAACCCAGAAGGTGTCACAAATGCAGAAATTTCTCTACCTCAGTCCGTCAATGGAACACACCAATACACTTTCACAGATCAATCTTTGTAAGAAATTGCCTTTTCCAACCCTATCGATACAATCATCCACCCTAGGGATAGGATAGGCATCTGTTTTTGTTACTGCATTTACCTTCCTATAATCAGTGCAAAATCTAACACTACCATCAGGTTTGGGCACAATAACGCAGGGTGAGCTCCAATCTGATGTTGAAGGCCTAATAATACCATTTTCAGCATATATTCAATTTCCTGCTCAGCCAATTTACACTTTTCTACGTTCATGCGATATGGGTGTTGTTTAATCGGTTTGGCTTGACCAATATCTACGTCATGTACTGCGACCGTGGTTTGCTTGGGAACATTGGGAAATAAAACTTTAAACCTCAGAATTAATTCCTTCAGCTGTTGTTGTTGCTTTGGCTGCAGATGAGCCAACCTGTTGTCCACGTTTTTGAGAACAACCGAGTTCATTAGCCTAACTGGGACCATGTTTGGCTTGTGAAAAGTCTCAGATGAGTCAATTGTTTCATTCTCAGGGCTGTCAGATTTATATGTTTGACAACACTCACCGATGGTGCCTGCTTGTCAGAATAAGGCTTTATCATATTGATGTGAACCACCTGTGTTAGTTTACATCAGTCGTGTGTTTTAATAACATAATTCACATCATTAATTTGAGAGACTATTTCATACAGTCCATTGAATTTCACCTGAAGTGGATTCGTCAACATTGGAGATAAGGCAAGCACATTATCCCCCACCATATATTTTCTTTTGTTTTGGTCTGCTTATCAAACCAACACTTCATTTTGTTTTGAGAAATCTTTACGTTTTGTCTCGCTAGACGACAGGCTTGGTATAGTTTATTTCTGAACTTCAAAACATAGTCTAACAAGTTAACATGTACATCCCCATCAATCCACTGTTCCTTTAACAAGGTCAAAGGTCCCCTCACTCTATGACCAAATACAAGTTCAAATGGACTAAAGCCCAGTGACTCCTGTACCAACTCTTTTAAGCCTGATTTATACTTGTGCGTCAAGTGTACGCCATCGGCACTACGTACCCTACGCCATACCCATGGTGTACCTTACGCCGTAGGGTGACGTGCACCTCCTCTAAAAAGTAACTCACGCGTCGCGGCGACGCAGAGCGCAACAACTGTGATTGGTCCGCTTGGTAGCATCGCATTTCTGGTTGCTTTTCTCTGCCATGTCTGTACACTGATGCAAAATAAATGGTTGGAGACAATGAACCGAATCGTCAAGTCTACCTGCCAACATCCGAAAATCTTTGAAATGCATTTCCTTGTCCATGTCTCTCATGAAAAAGTTCAACAGTGTCAGAGAAACCCCACCACCAACTTGCATTTTGGTGGCGAAGTGCAAAGCGATGCAGACACAGCTACGCATGCTCGCTACGGCGTAGGGCTACGCAAAAATTAAATTGGGCCTACGGTGTAGGATACGGCGTATCCCGAACGCACAAGTATAAATCAACCTTTACTGCGAACAAAAGCAAATGTATTCCTTCACCCCAGTCTTTTCCATTTTCAACACAGTATGTCTTAATCATTGTTTTGACAGTAGAATTAAATCTTTCTAAAGCCCCTTGTGATTCTGGATGGTACGCAGACGACGTAATTTGTTTAGCTCCCAGTTCATAAGCTACCTGCTGGAATAATCCAGATGTAAAATTACTTCCTTGATCAGACTGGATTCCTTTAGGCAAACCAAATAAAGTAAAAAAAAACTTAAGAGCCTTCGTCACAGTCTTAGCTTTAATATTTCTGAGAGGTATTGCCTCTGGGAATGTGGATGCAGTATACATAATAGTTAGCAAATACTGATGGACAGCATTAGTCTTTGGCAATGGGACAACACAATCCACTATAACTTTGGAACAGGGTTCTCTGAATGCAGGTATAGGCCGGAGTGCGGCCACTGGGGTGACCTGATTAGGTTTACCCACAACTTGACAAGTGTGACAGGTTCTGCAAAAGGTCACAACATCTTTCCTCAAATTAGGCCAGTAAAATTCCTTTATAATCCTGTTTACAGTTTTATTCACTCCATAATGGCCACCTAAGGGCATACTGTGGGCCAAAGTTAAAATTTCAGTCCTATGAACTTTAGGAACTACAATTTGGTGAACAATTGCCCATTCCTCACTCGCAGGTATAGCAGGTGGCCTCCACTTCCTCATTAACACTCCATCCTTGAGATAATACCCTACTGATATTTTCTTAATCTCATCATCTGAGAGAGATGTTTCTTATAAAGCTTCAATCTCAGGGTCTCGGTTCTGTTCTGCTATAAATTCCTTCCTAGACAGGGATAAATCTTTCTCATCAGACTTACTACCTGAATCCTGTTGAAACAATGAAGGCTGAAAGGTCCCTGACAAGTCATCATAACCTGAATCCTGGTCAACCTGATTTTGGCTATCATGGGTATTAGAATCATGCTGCACAGAACTGTCTGCATTGGCATACTTTTTAGCCATACTTCGAGTTACTGCGATAAATGTTAAAATCCATCTGTGGGTCATCAGTGGTTGGCTTAGTTGTCAACTACACTGCAGCAACAACTTTACCATCTGCCAGGTCATTCCCTGACAGCAAAGTAACATCTTCCACTGGTAAACTGGAGCATAATCCAATCTTAACAGGTCCCGAAACCAACCCTGACTGTAAAGTTACCTTGTGCAATGGAACAGAAACAATGCTGCCCCCAATGCCTTTAATAAGATTTACCTCACCAGTGTCAGTCTCATCACCGAACTAATATAAGTGACTGAGAAGCCCCAGTATCTCGAAGAATTTTCACTGGTAGCGGGGTTGACCCTTCCATTACTAATACAAACCCATTTGACATAAAATGATCGAATCCCTTCTTAACTCAGTCAGACCTCTCAGTCCTTAACTGAGCCTCAGCAGAATGTTCAGAACCCTGTGGGTTTATAGGTGCTTCAACATACTGATCACAGGCATGTGGGACTGCCTCCTTTTCCTTTTTCTTCTTCAGGACAGAACAATTAGCCACCATATGACCAGCTTTCTCACAATAGTAACAAGAGAGACCGGAATATTTCTCCTTCAACTGCTTCCCTTCATCCTTAGTCTCGTCACTAGTCCCAGCTTTAATTTCTGGTTTACCCTGGTTATCCCTGCTACTCTTTTGGAAGCTCTTATTCTGGGTGAACTTAACCTTATGAGTTAAAGCAAACTTATCTGCTAATCTAGCAGACTCCTGCAAAGTGGCAGCATCCTTTTCATTTAATTACATCTTTATGTCATCAGGGACACACATTTTGAATTCGTCAATTAAAACCAACTCTTTCAAGCTGTTAAAATCATCATTTACATTTTTATATGTGCACCAGCGGTCAAAACACACAAACTTCTCATAAGCAAATTCCATATAAGTCCGGTTCACAGATTTCCTCAAACTTCTAAACTTTTGCCTGTATGCTTCTGGGACCAACTCGTAAGCTTTGAGCACAGCCTGTTTGACCATCTCATAATCAGCTGCTTCATCAACTGTCAAAGCAGAATAGGCTTGCTGAGCCTTCCCCTTAATTACACTTTGTAAGAGAATAGGCCAACCCTCTTTTGGCCATTTTGAACCCTGAGCAACCTTCTCAAAATGCTGAAAGTATTTATCAACCTCTGCCTCGTCAAATGGGGGTACCAATTTAACTTCCCGACTGGCCTGAAACTTATCACCAGAGTCTCACGCTAGACCTCTTTGCTGCAATCTCTCTATCTTTTTCAGTTTGAACATCCTCTACCTTTCTGCTTCCTCCCTGTTTTTCTGCCTCTTCTCTCTGTTTTCCTGCCTCAAACTGCCTCTGTCTTTCCACAAGCTCCATCTTTATTTTTTCTAACTTGTAGGGGAGCTCAAGCTCACTAGGTTTACTTTCAGGAAACACCTCCAACTCTTCCACTTTAAACACACCCTCAGATACATAATACTCAGCTATTATCCTCTGCATCTGTGACCTCCTCATTGTCAATTTCATCTTAGCAAGTTTTAACCTTTTAGCAATACTCAATAACTCAATCCTTCTGGCGTCCTCTAATGCCTCAGAGGTTGGCGCTTCCAGACATGTATCAACATCCATTGCTTCTCATTTTCTACACACAAATAAATCAAAAGGGATTTCACCAATGAAATCGATAAGTAATCTATACGGCCCCAAATCTGTTCATATCCAGGATGCAGGCCCCAATTTTTTTACGAACCCTAACACTTTAAAAATGAACCAGCAGCAACAGACTACACCTGGAGTCTGGTTTTGATGTTAAAACCACTATCTTTATTAGTATCTACTTCTAATATAGTAACTTAAGCAAGATAGGTAGTGGTGGAGGGAGTACATTCAGTTTGGAGGATTGTGACTAGTGGTGTCCCACAAGGATCTGTTCTGGGACCTCTACTTTTCGTCATTTTTATTAACGACCTGGAGGTCGGGGTAGAAGGGTGGGTTGGCAAGTTTGAAGACGACACAAAGGTTGGTGGTGTTGTAGATAGTGTAGAGGATTGTCAAAGATTGCAGAGAGACATTGATAGGATGCAGAAGTGGGCTGAGAAGTGGCAGATGGAGTTCAACCCGGAGAAGTGTGAGGTGGTACACTTTGGAAGGACAAACTCCAAGGCAGAGTACAAAGTAAATGGCAGAATACTTGGTAGTGTGGAGGAGCAGAGGGATCTCAAGGTACATGTCCACAGATCCCTGAAAGTTGCCTCACAGGTGGATAGGGTAGTTAAGAAAGCTTATGGGGTGTTAGCTTTCATAAGTCGAGGGATAGAGTTTAAGAGTTGCGATGTAATGATGCAGCTCTATAAAACTCTGGTTCGGCCACACTTGGAGTACTGTGTCCAGTTCTGGTCACCTCACTATAGGAAGGATGTGGAAGCATTGGAAAGTGTACGGAAGAGATTTACCAGGATGCTGCCTGGTTTAGAAAGTATGCATTATGATCAGAGATGAAGGGAACTAGGGCTTTACTCTTTGGAGAGAAGGAGGATGAGAGGAGACATGATAGAGGTGTACAAGATAATAAGAGGAATAGATAGAGTGGATAGCCAGCACCTCTTCCCCAGGGCACCACTGCTCAATACAAGAGGACATGGCTTTAAGGTAAGGGCTGGGAAGTTCAAGGGGGATATTAGAGGAAAGTTTTTTTACTCAGAGAGTGGTTGGTGCGTGGAATGCACTGCCTGAGTCAGTGGTGGAGGCAGATACACTAGTGAAGTTTAAGAGACTACTAGACAGGTATATGGAGGAATTTAAGGTGGGGGCTTATATGGGAGGCAGGGTTTGAGGGTCGGCACAACATTGTGGGCCGAAGGGCCTGTACTGTGCTGTACTATTCTATGTTCTATAAACAATAGTTAACAGTGGTATGTGTATATATGTGTGTAAATATAACTCCCACCCAACTGAGCTCGGGGGAAACAAGGCTTGGAGTCTTGAGACGGTAAAGTATGGAAGTTCAGCTCAATCATAGAATAGGTGATGAGAGAGAGATATTTGTAATCCAGGGTAAATGTTGAGAGAAGGCAATTATGTCAAATTCCACATTTTCCACGGTGGTAAAACACGGTGGTAAGAGAACAGTTGCTGTAGAACTTATCCATCGTTGTTCCAAATCCACATACGAATTATCACCGAAAGTGACTTGTCACAAGGGGTATCATCTTCAAGTGAATTACCACACCACACCCAGGCAAGGGTTAACACATAAGTGGTCTTCACAGGATACCCCAAATCCGATCCACTCCTATAGATCAAACGAGGTGACAACCACACATTCAATGTATGCTGAATCGATAATTAACCCAACCTTGTGGGCATAGGAAAGTTCTAAACAGTGACCCTTGGCCACTCGTTCCCTTGTTTTGAACCTTCCATTTTTCCTCCTTTATCTCCACCTGACTCTGAGTGTCTGTGTCCTCGGTTAAAACTAAACAAGCTGTGAGTGATGTAAACGAGATGCGAGTCAGACTGATTCGCCTTAATCTCTCTCCCTCTTAAAATGACAGCCCACAGCAAATGAAACCTAGGGATTCATAACAACGGTCACTGCCCATTGTGAACTGACTGATGTGCCAGTAGTTGGGATGACTGAGTGAATCCCTTCCCACATTCTTTGCAGGTGAATGGCTTCTCCCCAGTGTGAACTCGCTGATGTCTCTGTAGGCTGGATGATCGAGTGAATCTCTTCCCACATTCCGAGCAGGTGAACGGCTTCTCCCCAGTGTGAACTCGCTGATGTATCATTAGGGCAGAAGAGTGAGTGAATCCCTTCTCACAGACTGAGCAGGTGAACGGCTTCTCTCCAGTGTGAACTCGCTGATGACTCTGTAGGTTGGATGACTGAGTGAATCCCTTCCCACAGACTGAGCAGCCGAACGGCTTCTCCCCAGTGTGAACTCGCTGATGAATCTGTAGGTCGGATGACCGAGTGAATCTATTCCCACATACAGAGCAGGGAAATGGCTTCTCCCCAGTGTGAACTCGTTGATGACTCTGTAGGTCGCATGACCGAGTGAATCCCTTCCTACAGACTGAGCAGGTGAACGGCTTCTCCCCAGTGTGAACTCGCTGATGACTCTGCAGGTTGGATAACTGAGTGAATCTCTTCCCACATTCTGTGCAGGTGAACGGCTTCTCCCCAGTGTGAACTCGCTGATGACTCCGTAGGTGGGATGACTCAGAGAATCTCTTCCCACATTCTGAGCAGGTGAACGGCTTCTCCCCAGTGTGAACTCGCTGATGACACTGTAGGTGGGACGACCGACTGAACCTCTTCTGACAGACTAAGCAGGTGAACGGCTTCTCCCCAGTGTGAACTCGCTGATGTAACAGTAGGGTGGATGACTGAGTGAATCTCTTCCCACAGACTGAGCAGGTGAACGGCTTCTCCCCAGTGTGAACTCGCTGATGACTCTGTAGGTGGGATGACCGAGTGAATCTCTTCCCACATACTGAGCAGGTGAACGGCTTCTCCCCAGTGTGAACTCGCTGATGTACCAGTAGGGTGGAAGACTGAGTGAATCCCTTCCCACAGTCTGAGCAGGTGAATGGCTTCTCCCCAGTGTGAACTCGCTGATGACTCTGTAGGTGGGATGACCGAGTGAATCTCTTCCCACAGTCTGAGCAGGTGAACGTCCACTCCCCGGTGTAAACACGCTGGTCAGCCATTACATCAAATGACTGAGTCAATCCTTTCCCAGAAATTCAGCAGATGACCAGCATCTACCCGGTGTGAACTGACTGGTGTGTCCACAGGTGAGACGACTGACTGAATCCTTTCTCACACACAGAACAGGTGAAAGGCCTTGCCCAGTGTGAACTTGCTGATGTACTTTCAATTGAGATGACCGAGTGAATCGATTCCCACTGTTTGAGCAGGTGAACGGCCTTTCTCCTGTGTAGAATGACGACTGTGCCAGTCTGTCAGATGATCAAGTGAATCCCTCCCCACTGTCTGAGCAGGAAAGATGGTTGATTGAATCCCTTGCTCCACTTCTTAAATGTCTAGACAGAGACAGCAAAACTGGTGTTTGAGATTCCTGGAGACAAATTACTTCTCGTTTTAACCTGTAAAAAGATTTACAAAATCCATCAATGGGTGAAGGACAACATTTCAGATGAGATTACTTGAGTTGCCAAGGTTTGTTCTGGTATCACACTGTTACAGTGAGGTTCAACCCAAGTTGGACAGAGAAATCATCTTCTGACTGGTCGCAGTGCTGGTATCTGGAATGACCATCAATTCCCTGATGCTCTTCCTGTCTCTATCAGAATGGGGCATTTCTGCCATCTCCAGTCTGTTCCTTGGCTCAGTTTGACTCTCTTCATTGGTATTATTCCCTGTTCCTGCTGAGCCGCATGGGTGCCTGGCCCCACAGTAACTGAAACACTCTCACGCAAATAGTCTTTCTTGACATGCAACTGGGGTTTTCTTGTATTATTAACTTAAGGTGCCACAGTTTTAACACCACATAAAAAATTCCTGCTGAGATGAATGGTTGGTCCACACAGCTGTTAAAAGGACTTAGAGTGAATTTTTGTATTATTTCAGGTTCTTTTCACAGTCATAGAAAATTACAACACAGAAACAAGCCCTTTGGGCCATCTAGTTTGTGCTGAACTATTTAAACTGCCCAATCCCATACTACTACCATCCAGGTACGTATATAAACCTCTTAAATGTTGAAATTGAGCTCGCATGCACCACTTGTGCTGGCTGCTCATTCCACACCCGGATGACGGTCTGTGTGCAGAAGTTTCCCCTCATGTTCCCCTTAACGTTTTACCTTTCACCCTTAACCCATGGCCTCTAGTTGTAGACCCACCATCTCAGTGGTAAAAGCCAGCTTGCATTTACCGTATCTATAACCCTCATAATTGTCGTATACCTCCATCAAATCTCCACTCAATCTTCTACGTTCCAAGAAATAAAGTCCTGACCTGTTCAATCTTTCCTTATAACCCAAGTCCTCCAGACCTAGCAACATCCTTGTGAATTTTCTCTGAACTCTTTCAACCCCTTTTACATCTTTCCTGTAGGTTGGTGACCAAAACTGCACACAATACTCCAAATTAGGCCTCACCAATGTCTCGTGCAGCGTGAACATAACATACATCTCCTGTACTCAGTACTTTGGTTCATGAAGGCCAATATGCCAAAATCTTTCTTTCCATCCCTATTTAACTGTGACACCACTTTCAGTGAATTATGGACATGTATTCCCAGATCCCTTTCTTCTGCAGCGTTACTCAGTAACCGACCGTTCACTGTGCAATTCCAGGTCCTACCAAAATGCAACACCTCGCACTTGTCTCCATTAAATTCCATTTTGCATTTCTTCACCCATTTTTCCATCTGCTCCAGGTCACACTGCAAGCCATGATAGTCTTCCTCACTGTCCACTACACCCCCAGTCTTGGTGTCATCCACAAATTTGCTGATCCAGTTAACCACACTATCATCCAGATTACTGATATAGATGACAAACAGTAACAGATCCAGCACTGATCCCTGTGGCACACCGCTAGTCACAGGATGTGGTCAGAGAGGCAACCATCTGCTACCACACTCTGGCTTCTCCCAAAGACAGTGTCTCATCCAATTTACTATCTCATCTTGAATGTTGAGTGACTGAACCTTCTTGACCAAACTCCCATATGAGAATTTGTCAAGTGCTTTTGCTAAAGTCCATGTAGACAACATCCACTGCCTTGCCTTCATCCACTTTCCTGATAACTTCCTCGAGAGACTCTATAAGATTGGATAGACATGATCTGCTGCCTATCCTTAATCAGTCCACATCAATCCAAATACTTGTATATCCGTCTCCTGCACACACATTCCAATAACTTTCCCACTACTAATGTCAGGCTCACCAATATATATAAATACCTAGTTTATTTTTAGAGCCTTTCTTGAACAGCGGAGCAACATTGGCTGTCCTGCAATCAGTCACCTGTCCATCACCTGTCACGAAGGATGATTTAAATATCTGTGCATGGGCCCCGACAATTTCTGCACTTGTCTGCCGCAGAGTCCCACGGAACAACTTGTCAGGCCCGGGGGGGTTTTCCACGCTAATTTGCCTTAAGACAGCAAACACCTCCACCTCTGTAATCTGTACAGGGTCCATGAAGTTGATGCTGCTTTGCCTCACTTCTATAGACTCTGTGACCATCTCCTGAGTAAATACGGATGCAGAAAATATCTCCCCCATCTATTTTGTCTCCTCATATCGATTACCATTCTGACCTTCCACAGAATTAGTTTTTCCCCTTGCCATCTTTTCGCACTTAACATATCTGCAGAATCCATGAGGATTCTCCTTCACCTTGTCTGCTGGGGCAACCTCATGCCTTCTTTTATTTCTTTCATAAGTGTTCACCTGAATTTCCTGTACTTCATAAGTACCCCATTTGTTCCTACCTGCCTGTACCTGGTATGCACCTCCTTTTTATTGATCTGCGAGATGAAAGCCAAAGGGGTGATGGAGCTGCATGATGGGAGGAGGGGGTAGGGGAGGGTTAAACTAAAGTTGCAGGGAGAATGGGAGCCTGAATAACAGAACAGATAGTAGAGGTGTTGTGGAGACAGATGTTGTTCAGTCCTTAGGCAAAGTCAGGAATTAAAAACATTGAGCATGGTGCAGTGAATATGCTCAATCCTGTACATTTCAATACAGGGAGCAGCGTAGGAAAGGCGGATGTGTTCAGGACATGGATCAACACCTGGAATTATGACACTAGGATCTGGCAACTGTGGATTGGGACAGGCTGCTTTATGGCAAAGGTGCGCTTGGTAAATGGGAGGCCTTCAAACCGAAATTTTGAAGTACAAGGCGGGTATGTGCCTGTCAGAATAAAAGGTAAAGATAGAAACTGTAGGGAACCTTGGTTTTCAAGAGATATTGAGACCCTGGTGAAGCACAAAATGGAGTTGCAGAACAGGGATAGGCAGGTAGGTTTTTATGGAGTATAAGAAATGCAAGAGAACACATAAGAAATAAATCAGGATGGCTAAAAGGCATGAGATTCCCCTTGCAGAAAAGATGAAGGATAATCCTCAGGGATTCTGGAGATAGATTAAGAGCAAAAGGACTGCAATGCACAAAATTGGTCCTCTGGAAGACCGGAATGGCAAACCATGTGTGGAACCAAAGCAGATGGGGGAGAACTGAGCATGGAATGAGCTGCCAGACGAGGTGGTAAATGCGGGTTCTTTTTTAACATTTAAGAATAAATTGGATAGATACATGGATGGGAGGTGTAAGGAGGGATATGGTCCGTGTGCAGGTCAGTGGGACTAGGCAGAAAATGGTTCGGCGCAGCCAAGAAGGGCCAAAGGGCCTGTTTCTGTGCTGTAGTTTCTATGGTTCTATGGTTCTATCTCAAATATATTTTTCATCTCATTTATGGGATTGTGGAAAAGCGGCATTAAAATCGTGGACCCTGTACGGATTAAAGAAGAGGAGATGATTGCCATCCTGAGGCAGATTAGGGTGGATAAATCTCCAGGGCATGACAAGGTGCTCCCTTGGATCCCACGGGAGGCAGTGCAGAAATCGTTAGGGCCCTAGCAGATATAACTAAATCATCCTTAGTGACAGGGGAGTTATCAGAGGATTGTAGGATAGCCAAAGTCATTTCGCTCTTCAACATAGAACATAGAAATCTACAGCATATTCCAGGCCATTCAGCCCACAATGTTGTGCCAACCATGAAACTTACTCTAGAAACTGCCTGGAATTTCCCTAGCACATAGACCTCTATTTTACTGAGCTCCGTGTACCAATCTAAGAGACTGTTAAAAGACCCTATTGTATCTGCCTCGACCACCACTGCTGGCAGTGCATTCCACGCACCCACCACTCTCTGTGTAAAAAAACTTAACCCTGACATCTCCTCAGTATCTATTTCCAATCACTTTAAAACTATGCCCCTCGTGTTAGCCATTTCAACCCGAGGGGAAAACCTCTGGCGATCCACACGATCAATGCCCCTCATCATCTTATACACCTAAAAAAGGCTCCAAACATAAACAAAGAAATTATATATTGCTTTGAAGATTTGTTAGAAGTATACAAAATTATAAGGGTATAGATCGGGTAAATGCAAGCAGCTTTTTCCACTGAGGTTGGGAGGGATGACAACCAGAGGTCATGGGTAAGTGGGGAAGGAGAAAATGTAATGGGAACACGTGGAAAAGCTCTTCACTGAAATGGTCGTGAGAGTGTGGAATGAGATGTCAGCACAAGTGGTGAATATGAGCTCGATTTCACAATTAAGAGAAGTTTGATAGGTACCTGGATGGTGGGGTATGGAGGCGATGGTCCCAGTGCAGGTAGTTGCATTAGACAGATTAAATTTTTTTTACCATTGACTAGATGGGTCAAATACCCTGTTTCCGTACCGAACTACTCCATATTTTTATGACAGACAAGCTGGACAAACTTGTTTGGAAGGGAAAAGGTAGGAGTGACAATGGAGCAGCAATGGCTGGAGCTTTTGTGAGCAATTCGGGACCTGAGTGACAGATACATCCCAAAGAAGTGGAAGCATTGGAAAGGCAGGAGGATAAAACCGTGGCTGAAATGAGAAGCCAAAGCCAACATAAAAGCAAAAGAAAGGGCAAACAAAAGAGCAAAAACTATTGGGAAGCTTTTAGAAACCAACAGAAGACGATTAAAAAAAAAGTCAGATGAGCTCAGGGGGTGGAATTATGATATTGTAGTCACTAATGAGTCTTGGTAGCACCCAACAGTCTGAGGCATTTAGAGTAACAAACTAACCGGGGCCTAAATATCTCTTGAAAACCAAGGTACAATATGATAATTCCCTGTCCTGAGCTCATCTGGCTTTCCTACGATGCTTCTTGCATTGTGATATACACAGCTCAGCACATTCATCGCACCATGCTCAACCATTTGATCGCTGACTCTATCTGAGGTCTAAACAACATCTGACTGGTGTCAAGAAAACAAACTCTCCCTCTTTGTCACAAAAACAAAGGAGTTGATTGTGGACGACAGGAGGAATGGAGACAGGCTAACCCCTATTGACATCAATGGATCTGGGGTTGAGAGGGTGAACAGCTTTAAGTTCCTCAGCATAAACATCACCGAGGATCTCACACGGTCTGTTCATACCGGCTGTGTTGCGAAAAGAGCACAACAGCACCTCCTTCACCTCAGACGGTTGAAGAAGGCTGGGATGGGGCCCCAGATCCTAAGAACATTCTACAGGGACACAATTGAGAGCATCCTGACCGGCTGCATCACTGCCTGGTATGGGACCTGTACTTCCCTTAATCGCAGAAACCTGCAGAGAGTGGTGCGGACAGCCCAGCACATCTGTAGATGGGAACTTCCCACTGTTCAGGACCTTTACAGAGACAGGTGTGTAAAAAGGGCCTGAAGGATATTGGGGACCAAATTCACCACAACCACAAACTGTTTCTGCTGCTACCATCCAGGAAACGGTACCACAGCAAAAGGACCAACAGGCTCCGGGACATCATCTCCCACCAGCCCATCAGACTGATTAATTCATGCTGATACAATTGCATTTCTATGTTATATTGACTGTCCTATGTACAAACTATTTATTATAAATTACACATTGCACATTAGACGGAGACGTAATGTAAAGATTTCCACTCCTCATGTATATGAAGGATGTATGTAATAAAGTCAATTCAATTCATTTCACCCTCTTCACTATCTGTTCTGTCATTCTGGCTCCCATTCCCCCTACAACTTATTTTAACCACATCACCCTCTCCCCACACTAGCACTAGCAAGTCTTACCACTGGGATATTAGTCCCCTCTTGTTGTGTTCCCCTCACTAACGAATCCCCTCTCACCCCTTTGACTTTCCTCTGCCAGGTAATCCCCCCCCCCAACAGTTTCTAAAGTGGTCCACCTGTTGTTGTGCGGGATGGACACAAGAGTACTCTGCAATGGCTATTTAACCTCATTCCCCTTCCTGACTCTCACCCAGTTTACTGTATCCTGCACTTGGGTGTAACTCACCTCTCTTCATGTCATATCTATCACCCCTTCCGACTCCCACCTGATCCAAAATTCATCCATTTCAAGTTCCAACTCTGTAAAGTGCAGAGTTACAAGCTGCAGCTGGATGTACATTTTGTAAGTGAGGGCATCAGGGACGCTGGAGGTCTCCCCACCTTCCCACCAATGTCCCCTCTAATTTGTCATGATCAGTGTGCACATAAATCTTGTACTGTACATTCTTTTACCCAGTGACAACATGTGCACTGTGAATTTTAAATAGAGAGCCATTCATTTTAACAGCTAGCAAATCACTGTCAATAAAGAACTGTGATGTCCTCTGGGTTTGATCGAGTTCATCTGCACTCTCACACAACCTGTATAGTAGGCCTGTAGCGGGTAATGAAGGATTTTCTCTCCACAGCTGTTCCACACTGTCCATATGTGATTTGCTTGCTAAATGACGCTTAAAAAGGTCAGATTTCCAACTATCACTCCACTTCTTCCCACTTGCAAATTCTCCAGCAACTTTTGCATCACCACAATACAGACAGATAACACCAGTTTCTGTATTGTACATAAATATTTCCCCTGAACCCTCCCCCAGGTGACTGACGGTGGTGAACTCAGTGATGGCAATGCCAATGAATATGAAGGGAAGGGCAGTAGTCTGTCTCATTGGAGTCTGGCACATTTGTGATGTGAAAGCTACTTGTTGCCCAGGGCAAAGGTGTTTGATATCATTATGTACCCAGAGAGAGTGGGACAAAACATGTTCTCACGGGTAGAAAGTCCAGAACAAGAGGGGGTGGAACAAGCAACAGACACAAAATGCTGGGGGAACTCAGCAGGCCAGGCAGCATCTATGGAAAAGAGTACTAATGCTGAGTTCCTCCAGCAATTTGTGTGTGTTGCTCGGATTTCCAGCATCTGCAGATTTTCTCTTGTTTGTGACTGGAGGCAGAACAAAGGTGATTTTCACAACAGCTGATGTAAAAGATTTTGTTCCCTTTCTCCGAGTTCCCGATCCTTGCATTTAGACAGCTGGAGCTCAGCTCTGTCTGAGAGACCCATCGGTTCCCATTCCCTCATCAGCCGGAAGCCCCCCGGGGCCCGTGTACGGATGGTGGGGCTGAGAGAGAGGGAAGAGAGCAGGACTGTCCCGGGATTGCGGGTCACGGAGTCCGGAGTCACAGCAACTACCCGAAATCGGTGTTGACAAATAACCGCCCGCCAATTTCCTCTTACCTGTACCGCTCCGCCTGGGCCCTCTGTATACTGTGCGCATGCGTGCAATCGAACGCCATCAATCCAGACGCCTGCGCATTTGATCGGCGCTTCAGCGGCAGCGAAACTTTAGACGCAGGGTTTTATGGGCAATCACGGTGCCATTAACAGTTTCTGCAAGCACCGGTTTCATGTCCATATCTCCGTTTTTTTTGTGTGTATAGAAAATTCAGCAGCTGTTTTAACGCAGAAATTGGCTCCCATAAACAATTTACTCAATATCAACGTGTATCTAATGCCAAAGTACAATCCTCTTACAAATACAGATATGAAACACAAGAGATTCTGCAGTTGCTGGAAATACAGAGACGCACACACACAAAATGCTGGAGGAACTCTGCAGTTCAGGCAGCAGCTCAGCAGAGGAGTATACAGGCTAGGCATGCTGAAGGAGCTCGGCCTAAATGTTGTCTATTTATTCTCTCCACATTTGCTGCCTGATCTGTTGATTTCCACCAGTAATTTGCAAAAAATAACCATCTTTTTTTCGATCAAGCAGTTTCCAAATGTTTCTGATCTTTCATTTGTTGCCATATCATGCTGGTCTCATTCCTCTTCCTCCTTGTAAACTCCAGACCCCATCTCTCTCTTGAGCCCCAGAGCCCTGACTCAGGCTGGCAACCCTTTGGTTTCTGACTCTGCACATTCAAAGATTCACTCGCTAGTCTGCTGCCAAACTTTAGAGGTGCATTGCAACAACCCAGCTGTCTGAAGCACAGTCCTTTGAAATGAGTGAAAATGACCCAAACATTGAAAACAGCAGGGAAGAAGGAGTTTAACCAACTTCGTCCTGAGCCCTGGGGAAAGTCAAAACCACAGTGAGCTCGTCGTCTTATGCAGACTGGAGAAAATCATGCAGGACATTCATGCAGGCGTATAGGATGATTAGAGGCATTGGTCGTGTGGATAGTCAGAGGCTTTTTCCCAGGGCTGAAACGGCCAACATGAGGAGGCATAGGGTTAAGGTGATTGGAAGGAGGTACAGAGGAGATGTCAGAGCTAAGTTTTTTTTAAACAAAGAGTGGTGTGTGTGTGGAATGCACTGCCAGCGACGGTGGTGGAGGCGGATAAAATTGGGTCTTTTAAGAGACTCCTAGATAGCTACATGGAGATTAGGAAAATGCAGGGCTATGCGGTAGGGTAATTCGCGGCAGTTTCTAGAGTAAGTTACCCACAACCTCGGGCCAAATTGTCTGTAATGTGCTGTAGATTTCTATGATTTCTATGAATTTTATGAAATTCAAGGGAAGTCTCCTATCCCACGCAGTGATGACTGGCTGCAACCTGTCATCACAGGGAGGGTGAGAGGGGAACAGCAAGGATAGATGTTCATATACTGATATGGAACAGAAACATGGGCAGGGATCAGACGGGCTGAGTGGCCTCTCTAGTGTACGTTGTGAGTGTGGTAGAGACAGTAAGTACCTGAGACACGGGATACGATAGAGAACTGATTTATCTTTCAAAGATCCACAATATTAAACACCAGTCTAGTTTAAGGCTAACATCAGCAGAACGGACTCCTCCAGTGCTTAGTGACCAGGGTTCAGTCCTGGGTGCGATGAGCAGCGCAAGAACTGCAGAATGTGCCAGTAACAATCCCTCATGAACCTGCAGCTGCCGTCAGTCACCGTGATTTAACACAGAGCTGATTTGACCTTCCTCCCTGATGTGAAATTACTGGTGTTGCAGCAGCTGGGATGATTGAGTAAATCTCTTTACTCACTCCGGACAGAAATGTGGTCTCTATTTATTGTGAACTCACCGGAGCATCACAAGGTGGGTTAACTGAATGAGTCTCTTCGCACACACGGAGCAGGTGAACGGCCGCTTCCCAGTGCGAAGCTGCTGGTGTATCTGGGATGTCCCACTGAATCCCTTCCAAAATGAGAGCCAGTGAATGACATCACACTGCTAGCAACGTCATGGCAATGTATCCAATCAGATCACGGACATGGACACGTGACCGGGCTCTCCTTGTAGCGAGTGGGGCGCCGTCTTCTCCAGCATCTCCGTCTCCACATTCAAGGATCGGCGGTATTCAAGCGCTGTTGAACTGACAGATACAGCGAGACTAACGTGTTTGAGTTTCGCATACACAAATCCTTTGACTTTTCTACCTGTTAAAAGTTTACAAAGCACGTCAGTGGGTGAAGGACAACATTTCAACTCAGATAATTTTAGTCTCCGTGGTGCCTTCTGATAAAGCACTGTCACAGCTCAAAATAATTTGGAGGAACAAGATTTTATCTTCTAACTGTCTAGAGTTCCGGCATCAGGCACAATAACAAACTCTCTGCTTCCCTCTCGGTATCAAAATGGATCATTCCTCCCCTTCCTCAGTCTGTGACTTGGCTCAGTTTGTCTGTCTCCTTCGCATTCTGAGCATGCGCCACACACCCACTAAGATCACATTTTATTTACACGGCTGCGACTAGAAACTTTCTGATTATTATGTCCCTCCTGGCATCTGACGGTGGTAAACTCAGAGTCAGCAATGGTATTGACCTTCAGGAGTAGGTGATTAGGCTTTTTCGTTGGCGATCGATAAACTGCCGGTTGTGTGTGGTCGGATGAGTGGGTCGTTTTCAGACCGGAAGGAGGTAGCGTTTAGAGTACCCCAGAAATCAGTCCCTGACCACAGTTGTTCACAGTTTAATGGCCTGGCGGAGGCAGCGAGATGTGAGATGTCCCAGTCTGCTGGTGACGCAGAAAGAGCGGAGTTGGGGGAGGGGAGGCTATTCCCATACTCTTTCGTAGTTTTGCAATCTGTACACAGTGCACTGTGGGGCTGCAGTGGCGGGTTCCATTGCTGGGATCAGTGCACAGTCACTGTGGGCTATGAGGATTTTGTGAATAAAGCGCCATTCTCCAATTCAGAATCTCAAGCCGGGGAGCAAGCCTATCATTTGTATATTAAAGTTGTATTTATGGCATTGTGATAACCAGATACTATAGCCCTCCATGATATCTCTATCCAGTCCTTTCAATATTCGACTTCATTCGTACATTTGGCCAGCGGGCCATCAATACTGTCATCCGATGCATTGACATAGAACTCGCTAATACAATAGTAAATTTTTCTCAGCTACAACCCTACGGCTTTAAGCAAACAATGTTACTTTACTTGCTTGCTAATTATATTTTCTGATAATGTGTGAGTGCAAACTTGCAATACTTTGTCATATTATTAAATTAAGTATTATATGTTTTATTGTACCAGTTATACACTGAAATGCACTGATAGGCTATGGTCTTGTTAATGTCAAAACTACCACTGTATTTATCTTTAGCTCTGCAATTCATGTATTTCTTTCATCTTGGTTTAGTGCTTGATATTATAAGAAGCCCTAGTCATTCATATATATATATAGATATAAAATATACACACACACATATATGTATATTAGATTAGATTTGATTAGATTATGAGAACACGCAGTCCTCTTTTATTGTCATTTAGTAATGCATGCATTAAAAAATGGTACAATGTTTTTTTCCAGAATGATATCACGGAAACACATGACAAACCGATTTAGAAATTAACAAAAACCACATAATTATAACATATAGTTACAACAGTGCAAAGCAATATCGTAATTTGATGAAGAACAGACCATGACACGGTAAAATTCTCAAAGTCTCTCGAAAGTCCCATCATCTTACTCAGACGCTGAACCTCCAGCGCTGCCAACTTGCCGATGCAGCATCCTGGAAGCATCCGACCACAGTCCGACTACAAGTCCATCCGAAAACTCCAAGCCTCCGACCAGCTCTCCGACTCCGAGCACCGAGCACCATCTCTGCCGAGTGTTCCGACCTTGGCTCCGGCAACAGGCAATAGGCAAAGCCGAGGATTTGGGGCCTTCCCCTCCGGAGATTCTCCATTGCACAGTAGCAGCGGCAGCGAAGCGGACATTTCAGAAGTTACTCCAGGTGCTCCTCTGTGCTTCTCACGGCTGTCTCCATCAGATCCGGATTGTGCACGGCCCCTAGTTACACACACGATATTCATTCAGAACGGCCACGCGCACTGCGTCGAGTCGCCATCCTCTCCTCCTTCCTGTATATGCATATCTGTATATATGTGTGTGTGTATACATACGTACACACACACATATATAAATAATGTCACACATATATAATATATATATATAATGTCACACCCAATTTTTATACCTTCTCATTACATGAATGGGGCAAAGAAGTTGCCCAGTACACGAAATGAGTAGGTACACAAATTGGGTGTGACATACGAGAGGTGATTGGTCAGTTCGTGTCCTTAGGTGGAAGGAGTCAATTTTAGAAAAGCTAGCAAATTTTCAATATCTGAAACAGAAATACCAAAAAAAATTATTAACGTCGAACTTTCTGCATAATCACTCAAAGAGTGGAACTGCACGAACATATAACGAGAGCTGTATAACTCGCCATCTAACTTAGGCCACAAACTTATCAATCACCCTTCGTACAGCTCCGGCACTTAAATAATTGGCACTGCACCCCTGCTACAGCTGTCCGGCAGAGCTCGGGCCTGGCCCTTTCCCACTGTATAGGCCTCCGATTTGCTTAAACCCAGGATCAGGCCCAACTCACTGCTGCCCGTATTGGAGGAACACCGGCAAAGCGCCTGCGTTTAGCAGGAGGTTCGCCGCTGCACCACCGGTGGCTGGAGTCGGGAGGGACAAAGGAGAGGCAAATCACAAACACGACAAAGTCTGCAGACACTGGAAATCCAAAGCAACAGAAACAAAATGCTGGCAGAACTCAGCAGGCCGGGCAGCAACTATCGAAAAGAGTCGACAGTCGACATTTCCAGTTGAACCCTCCTTCAGGACTGAGATGAAATGGAGGAAATATCTGAATAAAATCGGGGCGGGCGAGGAAATGTCTCGCTGGAAGGTGATAGGTGAAGCCAGGTAGGTGGGAAAGCTCATTTGCAGAAGAAAATAGAATCTAATAGGAGAGGAGAGTGGAGAATAGGAGAAAGGGATGGAGCAGTGGACCCAGAGAGAAGTGATCAGCAGGTGAGAGGGGGTGAAAAGTCAGAGAGGAAGAGAGGGAGTGGGAGGGAGGGGTGAGGGGGAGATTTGTTCACCGGAAGGAGAAATCGATATTCATACCATCAGGTTGAGGAGGGGGGTACCCAGACGGAATATAAGGTCCTGATCCTCGACCCTGAGGGTGGCTTCATCTTAGCACAGGAGGAGGCGATGGGTTGACACGTCGGAACGGGAATGGGAATGGGAATGAAAATGTTTGAACATCGGAAGTCCCGCTCTGAGCGGATAGTTCAAAGCTTTACTTATTATCAAAGCAGGTATCCATAAATAACGCTGAGTTTTTTCTATTCTCCAGAGACCCACGAAACAAAGTAAGAACATGAAAGTCGATCAGACAGAAAAATCAAACTTTCACCCCACCCCTACATCAAAAAGAACGGCATTGCGATCATCAGCCCACAAAACCCACCCCTCCCGCACAAAAGGGAACAATAACATCGATCCCCCCCCAAAAAAAAACAGCCCGACCCCGCACAACTGCG
This sequence comes from Mobula birostris, assembly GCF_030028105.1. Taxonomy (NCBI): domain Eukaryota; kingdom Metazoa; phylum Chordata; class Chondrichthyes; order Myliobatiformes; family Myliobatidae; genus Mobula; species Mobula birostris. The sequence continues at coordinate 8,438,592 of NC_092382.1, forward strand.
GAGGGTCTGGTGTCACCAGTGTCGAGGCGGCCGCATCGGGAGCAGCGGACACAACGGGCGACCCCGGAAGATTCACAGGTGAAGTGTCGCCTCACCTGGAAGGATGTTTGGACAACGGAGAGAGTTCGGCCGTCCGGCCCTTTCACTGTGACACCCCGAACTCCACATCAAATCCGTCCAAACCAATCTGGGTGAACTTTAATGACCAATAAATATAATTCCTCTCAGTGATCAGCTGTCTGAGTGATTCCCTGACTCTGAGAGGAAGGGGTGTCTATGGTCCACATTGTCAGGGTGTTGAGTTTACCAGGAGACAGAGACTGCAGGGACGAGAGGTTTTCTGTTGACTAATACACTGTGTGTGGACCCCGCTGGCAATTCTGGTGTTGTGACCCGAATCGAGACAAACACCAGGCTGCCCACTCCACCAACAACACGGCACAGCCGGACACATAACAGGGAACTTTACATCTCACAACACTGGATTCAGTGATGAAACCCGTGATTAATGTTGTTGTCCCACCGAAATCATCAGAAACGTCCATTCAGGTGTTTTTAAATACGAGCGCTCCCCCACAGGTGACATCACACAGGTGCACCCACGCGTTTGACGTCACACGTGGGTCCTCCACACCGGGATCTGCCCTCACGTGCGCCGTGTCTTACGTCACCCGCGTGCTGGCGAGCTCGAGCTTTGTCGGTTCAACGGCTGAGCTACGAATCGCGTGACCATCCCCTCCCCCACCGCTGTCAACAGAGGATTCAGGAGCTGCTCTATTCCCATTGGTGCGAAGCGATGTCAATCACTGGTTACAACCAATAGCGGAGGCGGACCAGCCGAGAGGGCGTTACCCCGCCCCTGCCGTCGATCTCTCCGTCAAAGCGGAACAAATCCCAAAGTAAATGTCCGGTTTCTGATTTATTTCCATTTCCCTCCGAGGGAACAAAATCTTTGACATCAGCTGTTGAGAAAATCACCTTTGTTCTGCCCCCATGTGAGATGAGGAGAGGTGAGGTACACCCCAGGTGCGGGACACGGGAAACTGGGTGAGAGTCGGGAAGGGGAATGAGGTGAAATGGCCATCGCAGAGTAATCTTGTGTCCGTCCCGCACAACAACAGGTGGACCCACTTTAGACACTGTCGGGGGGATCACTGACAGAGGAAAGTCAAAGGGGTGAGAGGGGACTAATATCCCAGTGGTGAGGCTCGCTAGTGCTAGTGTGGGGAGAGGGTGATGTGGTTCAAATAAGTTGTAGGGGGAATGGGAGCCAGAATGACAGAACAGATAGTGGGGAGGGTGAACTGACTTTATTACATACATCCTTCATATACATGAGGAGTAGAAATATTTACATTATGTCTCCGTCTAAATGTGCAATGTGTAATTTATAGTCATTTATAATAAATAGTTTGTACACAGGACAGTCAATATAACATAGAAATGCAATTGTATCAGCATGAATTAATCAGTCTGACGGCCTGGTGGAAGATGATGTCCCAGAGCCTGTTGGTCCTTTTGCTGTGGTACCGTTTCCTGGATGGTAACAGCAGGAACAGTTTGTGGTTGTGGTGAATTGGGTCCCCAATATCCTTTGGGCCCCTTTTACACACCTGTCTCTGTAAATGTCCTGAATAGTGGGAAGTTCACATCTACAGATGTGCTGGGCTGTCCGCACCACTCTCTGCAGGTTCCTGTGATTAAGGGAAGTACAGTTCCCATACCAGGCAGTGATGCAGCCAGTCAGGATGCTCTCAATTGTGTCCCTGTAGAAAGTTCTTAGGATTTGTGGCCCATCCCGAACTTCTTCAACCGTCTGAGGTGAAAGAGGTGCTGGTGTGCTTTTTTCACAACACAGCCAGTATGTACAGAGCATGTGAGATCCTCGGTGATGTTTGTGCCGAGGAACTTAAAGCTGTTCACCCTCTCAAACCCAGATCCACTGATGTCAATAGGGGTTAGCCTGTCTCCATTCCTCCTGTCGTCCACAATCTGCTCCTTTGTTTTTGTGACAATGAGGGAGAGTTTGTTTTCTTGACACCAGTCGGATGTTGTTCAGACCTCAGATAGAGTCAGCAATCAAATGGTTGAGCATGGGGCGATGAATGTGCATCGTAGGAAAGCCAGATGAGCTCAGGACAGGGAATTATAACCATATAACCATGTAGCAATTACAGCATGGAAACAGGCCGTCTCGGCTCTTCTAGTCCGCGCCGAACTCTTACTCTTACCTAGTCCCACCGACCTACACTCAGCCCATAACCCTCCATTCCTTTCCTCTCCATATATCTATCCAATTTAACTTTAAACAACAACATCGAACCTGCCTCAACCACTTCTGCTGGAAGCTCGTTCCACACAGCTACCACTCTCTGAGTAAAGAAGTTCCCCCTCGTGTTACCCCTGAACTTTTGCTCTTTAACTCTCAACTCATGTCCTCTTGTTTGAATCTCCCCCACTCTCAATGGAAAAAGCCTATCCACGTCAACTCTATCTATCCCCCTCATAATTTTAAACACCTCTATCAAGTCCCCCCTCAACCTTCTACGCTCCAAAGAGTAAAGACCCAACTTTTTCAACCTTTCTCTGTAACTTAGGAGATGAAACCCAGGCAACATTTTAGTAAACCTTTTAGAATGCACGATTTCTCTCCCTCTTTCACCAAATTTCAATCCCTCATTATGATATTGTAGCCATTATTGGGACTTGGTTGCACCCAACAGTCTGAGGGATTTAGAGGATAAATTTGTTGAGAGATTGCAGACCATGCCAAGAAAGAAAGGTTGATTCAGTAAGTGATTTTAACTTTCCATATATTGACAGGGGCTCCCATACTGTAAAAGGACTAGATGGGGTAGAGTTTGTCAATGTGCCCCTGATCAGTAGGTCGAATTCCTGACGTAGAAGTGTGCAATGAGCTGATGATCCAGGGCTGGTGACAGAAATTAGTGATCATAATGCTATGAGATTCAAAGTAAATATGGGAAAAGATAGGTCTGGACCACGGGTTGAGATTCTAAATTGGAGAAAAGTCAATTTTGAACGTATCAGAAATGAGCTGACAAGTGTGGTTTGGGACAGACGTTTTCTGGCAAAGGAGTACTTGGTAAGTGGGAGGCCTTCAGAAGTTAAATTTTGAGGGTGTCTAGCTTGTATGTGCCTGTCAAAATAAAAGTTGAAAGGTAACTGGTGCAGGGAACCTTGCTGTTCCAGAGATATTGAGGCCGCGGATATTTTGTTCCTCCAAATGCCTCAGACTGTTTGGTGCTACCAAGACCCGTTAATGACTACAGTATCATAATTCCACGCACTGAGCTCATCGGACTGTTTTTTAGTCGTCTTCTGTTGGTTTCTAATAGCTTCCCAATAGTGTTTGCTCTTTTGTTTGCCCTCTCTTTGGCTTTTATGTTGGCCTTGGCTTCTCATTTCAGCCACAGTTGTGTCCTCCTGCCTTTCCAATGTTTCCATTTCTTTGGGATGTATCGATCACTCAGCTCCCCAATTGCTCCCAGAAACTCCAGCCATTGCTGCTCCGTTGTCACTCCTACCTTTTCCCTTCCAAACAAGTTTGGCCATCTTCTCTGTCATAGAAACATGGAGAAGTTCATTATGGAAACAGGCTAATTGGCCCTTCCAGTCAATGCCAAAAAGCATTTAACCTGTCTAATGCAACTATCTGCACTGGGACCATCGCCCTCCATACCCCTACCATCCAGGCTCCCATACAAACTTCTTTTAAATGGTGAAACCCAGCTCATATTCACCAGTTGTGCTGACATCTCATTCCACACTCTCACGACCATTTCAGTAAAGAATTTTTCCAAATGTTCCCGTTAAATTTTCACCTTCCCCACTTACCTATGACATCAGGTTGTCATCCCAACCAACCTCGGTGGAAAAAGCTGCTAGCATTTACCCTATCTATACCCTCATAATTTTGTATACTTCTAACAAATCCTCAAAGCAATGTGTAATTTTCTTGTTTATATTAGGAACCTTTTTTAGGTGTATAAGATGATGAGGGGCATTGAGCCAGAGGTTTTTCCCCAGGGTTGACATGGCTAACACGAGGGGCATAGTTTTAAGGTGCTTGGAAATAGATACCGAGGGGATGTCAGTGGTAAGTTATTTTTACACATGTAATGCACTGCCAGCACCGGTTGTCAAGGCAGATACAATAGGGTCTTTTAACAGCCTCTTAGATAGGTACATGGAGCTTAGAAAAATAGAGGTCTATGTGCTAGGGAAGTTCTAGGCAGTTTCTAGAGTAAGTTACACGGTTGGCACAACATTGTGGGCTGAATGGCCTGGAATATGCTGTAGATTTCTATGTTCTATGTTGAACAGCAAAAAAACTCTTCTTTAATCTGTACAGGGTCCACGATTTTAATGCCACTTTTCCATACTCCCATACAATCTTTGTCCATATCCTGAGTAAATAGAGATGATAAAAATACTTAAGATCTCCCCCATCCACATATGGATTGCCATTCCGGTCTTCCAGAGGAAAAACATTGTGCCTTGCAATCCTTTTGCTCTGAATCTATCTCTAGAAACCCTAAGGATTATCCTTCATCTTTTCTGCGAGTGCAGCCTCGTGCCTTCTTTTAGCCATCCTGATTTATTTCTTATGTGTTCTCTTGTATTTCTTATACTCCATAACAACCTGCCTGCCTATCCCTGTTATGCAACTCCCTTTTGTGCTTCACCAGGGTCTCGATATCTCTTGAAAACCAAGGTTCTCTACAGTTTTTATCTTTACCTTTTATTCTGACAAGCAGATACCCACTTTGTATTTTGAAAACTGTGCTTTGAAGGCCTCCCATTTACCAAGCACACTTTTTCCATAAAGCAGCCTGTCCCAGTCCACAGTTGCCAGATCCTAGTATCTTAATTCCAGGTGTTGATCCATGCCCTGAACACATCCGCCTTTCCTACGCTGCTCCTTGTATTGAAATATACAGGGCTCAGCATATTCACTGCACCATGCTCAACTCTTTCATTCCTGAATTTGTCTGAGGACGGAACAACATCTGTCTCCACAACCCCTCCACTATCCGTTCTGTTATTCAGGCTCCCATTCCCCCTGCAACTTTAGTTTAACACCCCCCCACCCCCACCTTCCACCATGCAGCTCCATCACCCCTTTGGCTTTCCTCCCCCAGATCAATAAAAAAGAGGTGCATACCAGGTACAGGCAGATAGGAACAAATGGGGTACTTATGAGATACAGGAAATTCAAGTGAACACTTATGAAAGAAATAAAAGAAGACATGAGGTTGCCTCAGCAGACAAGGTGAAGGAGAATGCTCATGGATTCTGCAGGTATGTTGAGTGTGAAAAGATTGCAAGGGAAAAATTAATACTCTGCAAGATCAGAATGGTAATCCATATGAGGAGACAAAATAGATGTGGGAGATTTTTTGCTCAGGAGATGGGCACAGAGTCTATAGAAGTGAGGCAAAGCAGCATCAACTTCATGGATCCTGTACAGATTACAGAGATGGAGGTGTTTACTGTCTGAAGGCAAATTAGCGTGGATCAATCCCCAGGGTCTGACAAGTTGTTCCCTAGGACCCTGCGGCCGACAACTGCAGAAATTGTCGGGGCACAAGGATAGATATTTAAATCATCCTGAGTGACAGGTGAGATATTGGAGGATTGGAGAACAGCCAATGTTGTTCCAGTGTTCAAGGAAGGCTCTAAAAATAAAATAGGAAATTATACATTGTGAGCCTGACATCGGTAGTGGGAAAGTTATTGGAATGTGTGTGCCAGTAGAAAGTTCTTTGGATTTGGGGCCCCATCCCAAGCTTCTGGTGAAAGAGGTACTGGTGTGCTCTTTTCACAACACAGCCGGTATGTACAGAGCATGTGAGATCCTCGGTGATGTTTATGCCGAGGAACTTAAAGCTGTTCACCCTCTCAACCCCAGATCCATTGATGTCAATAGGGGTTAGCCTGTCTCCATTCCTCCTGCCGTCCACAATCGGCTCCTTTCTTTTTGTGACAATGAGGGAGAGTTTGTTTTTTTGACACCAGTCACATGTTCAGACCTCAGATACAGCCAGCAATCAAATGGTTGAGCATGGGGCGATGAATGTGCTGAGCTGTGTATATCACAATGCAAGAAGCATAGTAGGAAAGCCAGATGAGCTCAGGACAGGGAATTAAGATATTGTAGCCATTATTGGGACTTGGTTGCACCCAACAGTCTGAGGGGTTTTGAGGAACAAATTTGTAGAGAGATTGCAGACCATGCCAAGAAACAAAGGTTGATTCAGTAAGTGATTTTAACTTTCCATATATTGACTGGGACTCCCATACTGTAAAAGGACGAGCTGGGGTAGAGTTTGTCAAATGTGCCCTTAATCAGTACGTAGAATTCCTGACGTAGAAGTGTGCAATGAGCTGATGATCCAGGGCTGGTGACAGAAATTAGTGATCATAGTGCTATGAAATTCAAAGTAAATATGGAAAAAGAGTGGTCTGGACCATGGGTTGAGATTCTAAATTGGAGAAAGGTCAATTTTAATGGTTTCAGAAAGGATCTGACAAGTGTGGTTTGGGACAGGCATTTTCTGGCAAAGGAGTACTTGGTAAGTGGGAAGCCTTCAGAAGTGAAATTTTGATGGTGCAGAGATTGTACGTGCCTGCAAAATAAAAGTTGAAAGGTAACTGGTGCAGGGAACCTTGGTTTTCAAGAGATACTGAGGCCCCAGATATTTTGTTCCTCTAAATGTCTCAGACTGTTGGGTGCAACCAAGACTGTTAAATGACCACAATATCATAATTCCACCCCCGAGGACATCCAACTTTTTTTTAGTCGTTTTCTGTTGGTTTCTAAAAGCTTCCCAATATTTTTTTGCTCTTTTGTTTGCCCTCTCCTTGGCTTTTATCTTGGCTTTGGCTTCTCATTTCATCCACAGTTGTGTTCTCCTGTCTTTCCAATGTTTCCACTTCTTTGGGATGTATCTATCACTCAGCTCCCGAATTGCTCCCAGAAACTCCAGCCATTGCTGCTCCGTTGTCACTCCCAACTTTTCCCTTCCAAACAAGTTTGGCCATCTTATCTGTGATAGAAACATTGAGAAGTTCAGTATGAAAACAGGATATTTGGCCCATCTAGTCAACACTGAAAGAAACATTTAATCTGTCTAATGAAACTACCAGTAACGGGACCATTGCCCTCCATACCCCTACCATCCAGGCTCCCATCCAAACTTCTTTTAAATGGTGAAACTGAGCTCATATTCACCACTTGTGCATTCCATACTCTCATGACCATTTCAGTAAAGAACTTTTCCAAATGTTTCCAATAAATTTTTTCCTTCCCCACTTACCCATGTCCTCTGGTTGTTATCCCACCCAACCTCAGTGGAAAAAGCTGCTCGCATTTACTTTATCTATACCCTCAAAATTTTGTATACTTCTACCAAATCCTCAAAGCAATGTATAATTTCTTGTTTATGTTTGGAGACTTTTTTGGTGTATAAGATGATGAGGACATTGATCGTGTGGATAGCCAGAGGTTTATTCCCAGGGCTGAAATGGCTAACACGAGGGGGCATAGTTTTAAGGTGCTTGGAAATAGATACTGAGGGGAAGTCAGGGGTAAGTTTTTTACCCAGAGAGTGGTGGGTGCGTGGAATGCACTGCTGGCTATTTGTGTGAGAGTGTTACTGTGGGGCCAGGAACCCATGCAGCTCAGTGGGAACAGGGAATAATACCAATGGAGAGAGTCAAACTGAGCCAGGTCACAGATTGGAGATGGCAGAAATGCTCCATTCTTATAGAGACAGGAATAGCATCAGAGAATTTGATGGTCATTCCAGATACCAGTACTGTGTCTTGCTAGAAGATGATTTTGTTCTCCTATTTGGGTTGAACTTCACTGTAACAGTGTGATGCCAGATCACACTTTGACAACTCAAGTGATCTAATCTGAAAGGTTGTCCAACACCGTTTGATGGATTTTGTAAATCTTTTTTTTACAGGTTAAAAATGACAAGGAATTTGTCCACTGGAATCTCGAACACAACACGCCAGTTTTGCTGTCTCTGTCCAGATATTTAAGAAGTAGAGCAAGGGATTCACTCAATCATTCTTCCTGCTCAGACTGTAGGGAGGAATTCTCTCAATCATCAGACGGACTGGCATTCCCGTCAATTTACACAGGGAGGAACCCATTCATCTGATCAGATAGAGGGAATGGATTCAGTCAGTCTTCTGAACTGAAGGTACATTAGCAAATTCACACTGGACAAGGCCATTCACCTGTTCTGTGTGTGAGAAGGGATTCAGTTGGTCTTTCCACCTGTGGACACACCAGTCAGTTCACACTGGGCAGAGGCTGGTCATCTGCTGAATTTGTGGGTAAGAATTCACTCGATCATCTGACCTAATGGCTCACCAGTCAGTTCATACTGGGGAGTGGCGATTCATCTGCTCAGACTGTGGGAAGGGATTCACTTGGTCATCCCAACTGAAGGTACATCAGCGAGTTCACACCAGGGAGCGGCCGTTACCCTGCTCGAACTGCGGGAAGGGATTCACTTGCTCATCTAAACTCAAGGTACATCAGCGAGTTCACACTGGGGAGAGGCCATTCACCTGCTCAGACTGTGGGAAGAGATTCACTCAGTCAGCCCACCTACTGTTACACAAGACAGTTCACACTAGAGAGAGGCCGTTCCTCTGCTCAGACTGTGGGAAGGGATTCTCTCGGTCATCCACCCTAATGGCACACCAGCGAATTCACACCGGGGACCGGCCCTTCATCTGCTCGGATTGTGGGAAGGGATTCACTTTGTCATCTCTGTTACTGAGACACCAGTCAGTTCACACCGGGGAGTGGCCATTCACCTGCTCAGTCTGTGGGAAGGGATTCACTTGCTCATCCCAACTAAAGGTACATCAGCGAGTTCACACTGGGGAGAGGCCGTTCACTTGCTCAGTGTGTGGTAAGGGATTCACTCAGTCATCTCAGCTGCAGAGACACCAGCGAGTTCACACTGGGTAGAGGCTGATCAGCTGCTCAGACTTTGGGAAGAGATTCTCTCAGCCAAATCAACCAAATTTGCATCATTGAGTTCACACTGGGAAGAGGCCGCTCACCTGCTGTGAATGTGGTAAAGGATTCACTCAGTTATCTATCCTTATGACACACTACCAGGTTCACACTGGGGAGAGGCTGTTCACCTGCTGTGAATGTGGAAGCGATTTACTCAGTCGTCTTGCCTAACAAAACTCTCACTTCAGCTAGCAGCTTAATATAGGGTGTGGTAGCCCCCCAGCCCAGCCAAACTTAAGAAATCTCATTTGGGTGGATGCTGCACGATGTCTCCCCTGTTACAAATCAGTACCCTGAAATAACAAACAATACACAATATGTGATTAAACGGTTGAGCTTTATAATTCTGACTTTGACTATAGGGTTCATAAAGAAAACCAAAAAAAAGAGCCCACTCTCTCCATTCGCGTCTTCTCATCTCTCCCCAGCAAAACACCACGAAAATCTCCCTTCCAGACTCACAAGAGAGAACATTTCTGTCATTGGATAGCCCAGCATTCAAAACCCTGTTATCTCTAGTTGTAACCTAAACATTTCTGCTACAGAGAAACCGTGATGTTACTATTGTGTCCACTCCTTTTCTGAAAGTTTATTTAAGTAATCTTGTAAATTGTCTGGCAGCCTTTTTGTTTTTCTGTTTTCAATTTGTTTTGTCCGTGCTCCCCCTGGTGCTGTATTTCCTTGGTATTGTTTTATCTTCAATATATTTTGTCTTTGTAAAATTGAAAATTGTAAATAAAGTAATTTTAAAAAAGAACCAATTACCTCAGCAGTGAAACATTACAGAGAACCATTACATTAGCAGTGAAACCTTACAGCATTTTACACTTATGACACACTACCAGGTTCACACTGGGGAGAAAGTTTCAATAAGCTGCATGCTCGATATTTGTCCACCACCGTTGCTGAATGCAATTTTGAGAGTGACTGTCGCTGCTGAACTCTGCAATTATTGCTGCTGCTCACCACACCCAGTTCTGCACCCTGGTCACTGGGCATGGGAGGAGTTTCTTCTGCTGCACATTCACCTCTAATGGGACTGGAGTTTAATATTCTGCATCTGAGGCAAATAAATCAGTTCTATTTTAAACTCTGTCTCTGGTACTTAGTGAATTTATTACACAACTAATATACAGGAGAGAGTTAACTCAGGCTGGCTGCAACCTGCCAGTGATTCAGTTCCACGACAGTCCTTTTAAATCCTCCCCTGTTCCCCTTTCGCTCTCCCTGTGATGATGGGTTCCAAACAGTCACCACTCTGTGGGTGAAGAGGCTTCCCTTGAATTTCCTGCAGACTGAAGAAGTCGAGCCGACTGTAGTTCTGTCTGAGATGTTCTTCACTCCTCTAATCTCTGGGCTGAGGAAGAATGACATTGGTAGTTAACCTCCTTGTTCACGGCTCATTTCCACATGTGGGTCATTTTCCCTGCATCTAAAGGGTTGTTAGAAAACACCACTCTCCTCTAAAAACTGAAAACAGAATGGGAAACCATTAGTTGGATGTTCAACGGAGCAGGGTCAGAAACCAATGTTTTAATACTTTGGAGCTCACACCTCCAGTTCCATCCACAATGACCCTCCGAGCCCTCGGCCACCGTCCGAACCGCCGACTTCCAGTATCCGTCACCCTGGAACCGCTATCCGCTCCTCACACGTCCGTCCTCCTCGCTCGCCTCCTGAAAAAGACGGCGAACTCCCGCTCAGCTCACACATACAAGATAGCATAACAATTCTCCATTGATTTGTTCCACCCGTATCCGCAGGAGGAGGAGAAGATGGCGGCACGATGCAGTGCGCAGCGGCCACTCCGGTGGATGATATCTGTAATCTGTCAAGTAGGGTGCCGTGCACAATCCTGATTTGATGGAGACAGATGTGAGAGCTCGGAGGAACATCTGGAGAAACTTCTGAAATGCCTTCTTCGCCGCCGCTGCTACCACGTGGTCCAGAATCTCCGGAGGAGAAGGCCCCGAGTTCTCGGCTTTGCTTGTTGCTCGGTGGCCGGGGTGGGGTCAAAGCGCTAGGCAGAGGATGGTGCTCGGGAGGCTGTATCAGAGGGGCTGGTCGGAGACTCGAAGATTTCAGATGGGCTCAGAGTCTGCTGTGGTCAGGTGCTTCCAATGCATTGGCAGTTGGCGCCTGGAGGTTTACGGCAGGGTGGATTTCGGCCAGGAGCCTCCCCCTCCATCACGGGGGCCTCAGCGAACGGCCACATGCACCAATCGTCCGAGTCATCATCCTCCTCTGAGTCAGTGTCCCTCACAGGGGCTAGGACGGGGCCCGTCTCTCCCGGTGTGCGTTCTTCCTCCACCCTGCGTGGACGCAGAGTCCGGTACTGGGTGTAGCCGGCACCTGGGGCTCCCGTTCCACCTGTACATCTCACCCCAGGAGCGACAGATGATTCCGATGGAGAATCTTGACCGGCCCCTTCCCATCCTCGGGCCGCACTCGCAAAACCAGTAAGTTGGGCAACTGACTCTCCACCACATCATCGTGGCTATCCCTCGAGGTCGAGGATGATGGACTTCATTCTGTTGATCTACTTATGGGCTCTCAAGTGGTTTATGAGTCCAATCTTGGCTTTGAAAGTTCTTCTGCATTCAGGACAGGTAGTTCCAGATGGCAGATCGGGCTTTGGTTGTTGCTGCCTCTCTTTCCATTTTCTTCTCTTTTCTTCTAATTCTGCACATCTGTTGGCTTCGAAAGTTGCTGTTCCTTCTCGGATGATGGCTTGCCAGAGTTTCCTGTCCTTGGCATTGGCTTCCCAATTGTTGATGTGATGTTACATTTCTTCATGGTGGCTTTTAAGATGTCTTTGAATCTCTTCTGTTGTCCGCCTCTTTTACGTTTACGATTTGTTTTGGCAGCCGTTTGTCTTTCATCCGAACAACATGACCGCTCCATCTTAGTTGGTTCCTGAGGACGTCGGCTTCAATGCTTGTTGTCTTTGCTTCATTGGTTCTTCTATCTTCCCAGCTGATATTTAAGATGTTTCGAAGACAGCGTTGATGGAACTTTACAAGTGCCTTCAGATGTCGTCGGTATGTTGTCCAGGTTTCGGATGCATACAGCAGCATTGGGATTACCACTGCTTTGTACACTAACATCTTGGTGTCTGTTCGGATGTCACCTATCGGTAAATTGGGCAACTGACTCTCCACCAGACAGGGTGTGCCCGACCGGCGATCAGCCAGCTTGTGCTTCCCAGGAAATCCCAAATTCCTTACGAGGACTCGGTCTGCCGGCAGGAGTTGGGAGAACTTCACTTTCTGGTCACACCTCTTCTTATTTCTCCGATTCTTCTTGGCAGCTGCCTCCCCAGCCAACTCATAAGCCTTTGCAGCTCCCTCTTCATATCAGACACATACTTCAAGTGAGACTTCAGTGAAACTTCACCCGTGGCAGTCCTGAAACAGAGGTCAATGGTACTGAGAGCCCTACCTTTGTAACCCAAAGGTGAATGTCGAGAGAAGGCAATTACATTGTTTTCCTCGATGATAAACAGGATAAAAATAGCTGCATGTTTTATCTCTGTCGTTCCCAGATCCACACACGAAGTATCTCCTACAGTGATCTTCACGGAATATCCTTTCGACACGTGGTTACCACAACACCACGCCCGAATTCAGCTACAGGTAATCCCAAAGTGGTGACCACAGGACACTCAACCAGAATCCACGTATGGATTATCACCAAAAGATAGCTTATCACAGGGGTAGCGTGTTCAGGGGGAACTACCACCCAGGCAAGGGTAACACACACAGGTAGATTCCACAGGGTTGCCCCAGTCACACAACGTGAAAGCCACTTGTCCAGTTCCACGACATACGAAGTAACTCCAGCAGTGATTTACCACAGGGATACCGTCTTCCAGTGGACTACCACGCCCAGGCAAGGGTAAAACAGAAGTGATATTTACAAACGTTATTCCCCAACCAGAAAGACCCACTCCAGTGGATCAAACTATGTGACAATCACACATTCCTATTCGCTGGAATCAATAACCAAACCCACCCTTGTGGGCTGCTGGGAGAGTCCAAACAGTGACCCCTTGTCACTCAGTTCTTTGTTTCAAACCTTCCTCCCCACTTCTCTGCAACGGCTTCCACCCACTGCCACTGTGTGTCTGCTTGTGAGAGTCACTTATCAATACCCTGGATTGAAACTCAACCCAAATTTCAAACAAATCATTTGTTCCATATCCCAAGACCTTTCGTTCCATATGTTCCCATGACAACATCCGCAGATGGTCTCCCCTGGTCAAAATAACACTCCACTTTGTTTTGAGAAGTCTCCAAGCCCTGCCTCTCAAAACCACAAACTTGAAAAAACAACCCCGTTGTTTATTTTCAAATTCCAAAACTCAATTTAACAGAATAACATCCACTTTCTCATCAAACCACTGTTCCCTCAGCAAGACCAAGGGTCCTGAAACCAATCCAGACTTCACAAAAGGACTGAATTCCCTTCCAACCAAATCAGACATTTCAAGTTTTAACTGAGCTTCAACACAATGCTCAGCATCCTGCGGGTTTACAGATGCTTCAACAACCTGAACCCAGGCAACTGGGACTGCCTCCTGTTCCAGGCTTTCATCACTAGTCCCAGCTTCCACTTCTAGTTTACCCTGGTCATCCCAGCTACTCTCTTGGAAGCTCTCATCCGAGGTAAACTTCACCTTGTGGGTCAAAACAAGCTCATCTGCTAATCTAGCAGACTCCTGCAAAATGGCAACATCCTTTTCATCCAGGTACGTCTTCATCTCATCAGGGTCGCACCTTTTGAATTCTTCAATCAAAACTAACTCTTTCAAGTTGTTAATATCCTCATTTACCCCATCGGAGGTGCACCAACGATTGAAGTACACAGACTTCTCACTGGCAAATTCCACATATGTTTGGTTGCCAGATTTCCTCAAATCTCTAAACTTTTGTCTGTAAGCCTCCAGAACCAACTCATAAGGCTTGAGCACAGCCTCTTTCACTGAGTCATAATCAGCTGCCTCTTCAAGTGTTAGGGCAGACTACCCTTGCTGGGCTTTCTGCTGAATTACACTTTGTAACACAACAGCCCAGCTGTCTTTCAGCCACCTTCGATTCTGAGCCACTTTTTCAAAATGCAAGAAGGACTCATCAACTTCTGCTTCATCAAATGGAGGTACCAACTTAACTTCTCAACGGGCACTAAACCTCTCACCAAGGTCTGGCACTGGACCTCCTTGCGGCCATCTCTCCACCTCGAACCACCTCTGTCTTTCTGCCTCTTTCCTCTGGTTGTCCGCTTCCTCAGCCTCAAACTGTTTTAGTCGTAACTCATGCTGTCTTTGCTTATCCTCAGCCTCCCTCTTTAATTTTTCGAACTGGAGCTGAAGCTCAGTCTCAGTAGGTTTACTTTCAGCAAACATTTCCAACACATCTCCGTCAAACCTTCCTCAGATAGATAATACTCCGCTGTCACATCTCTGTCAAACACTTCCTCAGATACATAATACTCCGCTGTCACATCTCCGTCAAACCTTCCTTAGATAGATAATACTCCGCTGTCACATCTCTGTCAAACACTTCCTCAGATACATAATACTCTGCTGTCACATCTCCGTCAAACACTTCCTCAGATACATAATACTCCACTGTCACATCTCTGTCAAACACTTCCTCAGATACATAATACTCCGCTGTCACATCTCCGTCAAACACTTCCTTAGATACACAATACTCCCCTGTCACATATCCGTCAAACACTTCCTTAGATACATAATACTCCACTATTAATGTCTGTATCTGAGCCTTCCTCATTTTAGTGCTCACCTGAAGTTTTAATGTCTGATCAATTTCCAACAGCACAACCCTCTTTGCACCATCCAATGCTTCAGGAGTTGTCTTTGTCAGAAACCTATCAACCTCCATTGCTGCTGATCTTCCACTCAGACAAATCAAAGGGGATTTCCCCAATCAGATCGATCATTAATCAATCAATTCAGCCCCCAAACAATTTGTTCATATCCCGGACGCAGGCCCCAATTATGTGACGTAAATGCAGCGGTTTAAATGAACCAGCAGCAATAGAGCACACCTGGAGTCTGGTTTTGATATTAAAAACCACTATATATTAGTAACTACTTAATATAGTAACTTAAACCAGGTAAATCAAAAGTTAGCAGTTTTATGCATATATTTGTGTGTAAATATAATTCCCGAACTCGTTAAAGCTCGGGTGGCAACAGTTAAAGTCTTACGATGGTAATGTAAGGAAGTTCAGTTCAATTGGTGAGTGAGAGTGAGAGTGAGAGAGAGAGAGAGAGAGAGAGAGATTTGTGATCCAAGGTGAAAACCACACGAGGAGAAGACCGAGTAAACAGGTCCCGTTGATCTTCCGTCGTCAGGCTCCAAATCCACTCTTGAGTTAGCCAAACGCAGCTTATCACTAAGGAGACCATCTTCGAGGGTAAACTACCACCCGGGCAACGGTAGACACACCGGTAGCCTCCACAGGGTCAGCCCTTCCACACACCATGACAGCCACTGATCGATTACCCTGATCGATCCTCAACCCACGCTTGTGGGCACTCGAAAGTTCCACCCAGTGACTCTTCTGTCACTGGCCTCCTTTCACTGACCGGTCGCCGTAACCGGTGTCCCACTGTGTGTCTCTGGGAGAGTCATCTGACCTTGATTAAATAAACTCGCTACGAAGCAACTGTGAACATCGAACTGTCCATCACATAACTCCGCCTCTCTCTCACCATGGCAACCAAGAAGTCAGCAGTACTGTAGTCAGTTTTTCTCTCTCTCTCTCATTTAAAGGCACAGTCCATGTCCACCACAAATCCTTCACCACATTCACAGTAGGTGATCAGTCCCTCCCCAGTGTGGACACGCTGATGTTCCTTCAGTTGAGATGATTGAATGAATCCCTTCCCACGGACAGAGCGGGTGAACGGCCATTTCCTTGTGTGTCAGTAGGTGAAATGACCAATTGAATCCTTTCCCACAGACTGAGCAAGTGAATGGTCACTCCCTGGTGTGAACTGACCGGTGTCTCAGTAGATGAGGTGAGCAAGTGAATCCCTTCGCATAGACTGAGCAGGTGAACGGCCTCTCCCCAGTGTGAACTCGCTGATGTGCCTTCAGATGAGATGACTGAATGAAGCCCTTCCCACAGTCTGAGCAGGTGAACAGCCTCTCCCCGGTGTGAACTCGCTGATGTTCCTTCAGTTCAAATGACTCTACGAATCCCTTCCCACACACTGAGCAGGTGAATGGCCTCTCCCCAGTGTGAACTGTCTGGTGTCTCAGTACAGCAGATGACTTTGTGAAACCCTCCCCACAGACTGAGCAGGTGAATGGCCTCACCCCAGTGTGAATTCGCTGATGTACCTTCAATTGAGATAACTGAGTGAATCCCTTCCCACAGTCTGAGCAGGTGAACGGCCGCTCCCCGGTGTGAACTCGCTGGTGAGCCATTAGGTCAGATAACCAAGTGAATCCTTCCCCACAACTTCAGCAGATGACCAGCCTCTGTTCGAAGTGAACTGACCAGTTTGTCCACAGGTGGGAAGACCGACTGAATCCCTTCTCACACACAGAACAGGTGAATGGCCTTGTCCCAGTGTGAACTTGCTGATGTACCTTCAGTTGAGATGACCGACTGAATCCATTCCCACTGTCTGAGCAGATGAATGGGTTCCTCCCTTTGTTGACGTACAGCTGGGATTTTCTTTTATCTACTGTCAGTTTAAAGTGCCACAGTTTTAAAGCCATGAAAACATTTTCTGCCCAGATGAATGGTTGGTCTGCACAGCTGTTAAAAGGAATTAAATGAATATTAGTATTATTTCATGTTCTTGTCACAGAGTCATAGAAAAGTACAACACAGAAACAGGCCCTTTGGCCCATCTAGTTTGTGTTGATCTATTTAAACTGTCTACCCTCGTATCCCTACCATCCAGGTACCGACACAAACCTCTTCAATGTTGAAATTGAGCTCGCATGAACCAGTTGGGCTGTCTGCTCATTCCACACCTGGATGACCGTCTGTGTGAAAAATTTTCCCCTCATGTTCCCCTTAATGTTTCACCTTTCACCCTTAACCCATGGCCTCTGGTTGTAGTCCCACCCCATCTCAGTGGAAAAAGCCAGCTTGCATTTACCCCATCTATAACCCTCATAATTTTGGCACACCTCTATCAAATCTCCCCTTGAGCTTCTACATTCCAAGGAATAAAGTCCTGACCTGTTCAAACTTTCCCTATAACCCAAGTCCTCCAGACCTGGCAACATCCTTGTGAATTTTCTCTGAACTCTTTCAACCTCTTTTACATCTTTCCTGTAGGTAGGTGATAAAACTGCACACAACACTCCAAATTAGGCCTCACCAATGTCTTGTGCAGTTTGAACATAACATCCATCTCCTGCACTCAGTACTTTGGTTCATGAAGGCCAATATGCCAAAATCTTTCTTTCCGTCCCTATTTAACTGTGTCACCACTTTCAGTGAATTATGGACATGTATTCCCAGATCCCTTCCTTCTGCAGCACTCCTCAGTGCCCGACCATTCACTGTGTAAGACCCAGGTCCTATCAAAATGCAACACCTCGCACTTGTCTCCATTAAATTCCATTTTGCATTTCTCCAGCTGGTCCAGATCACACTGCAAGCCATTATATCCTTCCTCACTATCCACTACACCCACAATCTTAGTGTCATCCAGAAATCTGCTGATCCAGTTAACCACACTATCATCCAGATTACTGATCTAGATGACAAACAACAACAGATCCAGCACCGATTCCTGTGGCAAACCACTAGTCACAGGCCTCCAGTCAGAGAGGCAACCATCGGCTTCTCCCAAAACCAGTGTCTCATGCAATTTACTATCTTATCTTGAATGCTGAGTGACTGAACCTTCTTGACCAACCTCCCATATCAGACTTTGTCAAGTGCCTTGCTAAAGTCCATGTAGACAACATCCACTGCCTTGCCTTCAACCACTTTCCTGACAACTTCCTCGAGAGACTCTATTAGATTGGATAGACATGACCTAGCATGCACGAAGCCATGCTGCCTATCCTTATCTATCGATCCAAATACTTACATATCTGGTTCCTGCACATACGTTCCAATGACTTTCCCACTACTGATGTCAAGCTCATTGACGTATAATTTCCTACTTTATTTTTAGAGCCTTTCTTGAACAGCGGAACAACATTGGCTGTCCTCCAATCCTCCAGTACCTCAACTGTCACTAAGGATTATTTAAATATCTGTGCTTGTGCCCCAACAATTTCTGCACTTGTTTTCCGCAGAGTCCCAGGGAACAACTTGTCAGGCCCTGGGGATTTATCCACACTAATTTGCCTTCAGACAGCAAACACCTCCACCCCTGCAATCTGTACAGGGTCCATGAAGTTGATGCCATTTTGCCTCACTTCTATAGACTCTGTGTCCATCTCCTGAGTAAACGTGGATGCAAAAAATAATATTTAAAATCTCCCCCATATATTTTGTCTCCTCATACAGATTACCATTCTGATCGTCCAGAGTGGGCATGTTTCTGTACTGAACTGGCCAAACGTGATTGGGAAGGGAATAGGTAGGAGTGACAATGGAGCAGCAATGGCTGGAGTTTCTGGGAGCAATTCAGGAGCTGAGTGATTGATACATCCCAAAGAAGTGGAAGCATTAGAAAGGCAGGAGGACACAACCGTGGATGAAATGAGAAGCCAAAGCCAACATAAAAAGCAAAGAGAGGGCAAACAAAAGAGCAAAATCTATTGGGAAGCTTTTAGAAAGCAACAGAAGATGACTAAAAAAGATGTCAGATGAGTTCAGGGTGTGGAATTATGATATTGTAGTCACTAATGAGTCTTTGTAGCACCCAACAGTCTGAGGCATTTGAAGGAACAAAATATCCAGGGCCTCAATATCTCTTGAAAACCAAGGTTCCCTGCACCAGTTACCTTTCAACTTTTATTTTGACAGGCACATACAAACTCTACACCCTCAAAACTTCACTTCTGAAGAACTCCCACTTACCAAGTACTCCTTTGCCAGAAAACAGCCTGTCCACACTTGTCAGATCCATTCTGATACCATCAGAATTGACCTTTCTCCAATTTAGAATCTCGACCCATGGTTCAGTCCTTTCTTTTTCCATGTTAACTTGGAATCTCATGGCAATATGATCACTAGATGCAAAGTGTTCCCATACACTAATATTCTGTCACTAGTCCTGGAATATTTTCTAATAGCTTATTGCATATTTCTATGCTGGGAATTCTACGTGCTGATTAATGGCACATTTGACAAACTCTACCCTGTCTAGTCCTTTTACATATGGGAGTCATGTCAATCTATAGAAATTTAAAATCGCTTAGTATATCAAGCATTGGCGTAGTCTGCGATCTCTCTTGCTAATTTGTTCCTCCAAATTCCTCAGATTGTTGGGTACAAACAAGTCCCAGTCATGGCAACAAGATCGCAAATCGATGCCCTGAGGTCTGAACAACATTTGCCTGGTGTCAAGAAAACAACCTCTCCCTCACTGCCACAAAAAACAAAGGAGCTGATTGTGGATGACAGAAGGAATGGAGACAGGCTAACCCTTTTTGACATCAATGGATCTGGGGTTGAGAGGGTGAACAGCTTTAAGTTCCTCGGCATAAACATCACCGAGGATCTCACATGCTCTGTACATACCGGCTGTGTTGTGAAAAGAGCACAGCAGTGCCTCCTTCATGTCAGACGGTTGAAGAAGTTTGGGATGGGGCCCCAAATCCTAAGAACTTTCTACAGGGTCACAACTGAGAGCATCCTGACTGGCTGCATCACTGCCTGGTATGGGAACTGTACTTCCCTTAATCACAGGAACCTGCAGAGAGTGGTGCGGACAGCCTAGCGCATCTGTAGATGTGAACTGCCATGATTCAGGACATTTACAAGGACAGGTGTGTAAAAGGGGCCCGGAGGACCGTTGGGGACCCTACTCACCCGAACCACAAACTGTTCCAAGCTGCTACCATCCGGGAAACGGTACTGCAGCATAAAAGCCAGGACCAACAGGCTTCTTCCATTAGGCCATCACACTGCTTAATTCATGCTGATACAACTGTATTTCTATGTTATATTGATTGTCCTGTTCTATTATAAATTACTATAAATTGCACATTTAGATGGAGATGCAACAATGATTTTTACTCCTCATGCATGTGAAGGATGTAAGTAAGAAAGTCAATTCAATTCACCCTCTCTATTACCTGGCATTCTGGCTCCCATCCCCTCTACAACTTTAGTTTAACCCACCACACCACCCCCCCAACCCACCACACTAGCATGAGCAAGCCTTAACACTAGGATATCAGTCCCCTTCTAGTTCTGTTCCCCTAACTAGCAAATCTCCTATCACCCCTTTGACTTTCCTCTGCCACGTAATCTCCTCCCCCCAACAGTTTCTAAAGTGGTAGAATACATAGAACATAAAAAAACATAGAAAACCTACAGCACAAAACAGGCTCTTCGGCCCACAAAGCTGTGCCAAACATGTCCCTACCTTAGAGCTACCGAGGCTTACCCAGAGCCCTTTACTTTTCTAAGCTCCATGTACCCATCCAGGAGTCTCTTAAAATACGTTATTGTTTCTGCCTCCTCCACTGCCGCCGGCAGCCCATTCCACGCACTCACCACTCTCTGCATGAATAACTTATCCCCGACATCTCCTCTGTATTTACTTCCAAGCACCTTAAACCTATGCCCTCTCGTGCTAGCCATTTCAGCCCTGGGAAAAAGCCTCAGACTATCCACATGATCAATGCCTCTCATTATCTCATACACCTCTATCAGGTCACCTCTCATCCTCCGTCACTACAAGGAAAAAAGGCCGAGTTCACTCAACCTATTCTCATAAGTCATGCTCGCCTGTCGAGGCAAAGTCCTTATAAATCTCCTCTGCACCCTATCTATGGCCTACCTGTTGTTGTGGGGGATGGCCACAACAGTATTCTGCGATGGCTATTTAACCTCATTCCCCTTCCTGACTCTCACCCAGTTTCCTGCGTCCTGCACTTTGGGTGTAACTCACCTCTCTTTATCTCACCCCCTCCGACTCCCGGATGATACGGAATTCATCCATTTCCGGCCCCAACTCCTTAAAGTGGAGACACAACATGTGCACACTGAATTTTATATATAGAGGTACTCATTTTAACAGCTAGCAAATCACTGTCAGTAATAATTTTGATCTGCAATCTCACACAATGTATGTAACAGGTCTGTAGAAGGTAATGAAGGATTTTCTTGCCAGAGCTTTTGCACATTGTCCATATGTCATTTGCTTGCTAAATGACGCTTTAAAAACTCAGATTTCCAAATATCACTCCACTTCTTCCCACTTGTAAATTCTCCAGTAACTTTTGCATCCCCACAATACACACAGGTAACACCAGTTTCTGTATTGTACATAAATATTTCCCCTGAACCCTCCTCCAGGTGACTGACGGTGGTGAACTCAGTGATGGCAATGCCAATGAATATGAAGGGAAGGGCAGTAGTCTGTCTCATTGGAGTCTGGCACATTTGTGATGTGAAAGCTACTTGTTGCCCTGGACAAAGGTGTTTGATATCATTATGTACCCAGAGAGAGTGGGACAAAACATGTTCTCACGGGTAGAAAAGTCCAGAACAAGAGGGGGTGGAACAAGCAACAGACACAAAATGCTGGAGGAACTCAGCAGGCCAGGCAGCATCTATGGAAAAGAGTACTAATGCTGAGTTCCTCCAGCAATTTGTGGTGTTGCTTGGATTTCCAGCATCTGCAGATTTTCTCTTGTTTGTGACTGGAGGCAGAACAAAGGTGATTTTCACAACAGCTGATGTAAAAGATTTTGTTCCCTTTCTCCGAGTTCCCGATCCTTGCATTTAGACAGCTGGAGCTCAGCTCTGTCTGAGAGACCCATCGGTTCCCATTCCCTCATCAGCCGGAAGCTCCCCGGGGCCCGTGTACGGATGGTGGAGCTGAGAGAGAGGGAAGAGAGCAGGACTGTCCCGGGATTGCGGGTCACGGAGTCCGGAGTCACAGCAACTACCCGAAGTCGGTGTTGAAAACGCCGCCCGGTGAGACCCCCAACCCGGAGATCCCTTCTCACCTCAACCGATCATCCGGGGCCTTTTGTGCCCCGCGCGCTGGTGAGCTCGAGCTTGGTCGGTTTAACGGCTGGGCTACTGATCACGTGACCAGCCCCTCCCCCACCGCTGTCAACAGGGGAGTCACGCGCTGCGCTATTCCCATTGGTGCGAAGCAATGTCAATCACTGCTTCCAACCAATAGCGGAGGCGGACCAGCCGAGAGGGCGTTACCCCCGATGACTCCGCCTCCCGAACTTTCCGTCACGGCGGGACAACCGTCAAAGTAAATGTCCGCTTTCTGATTTATTTCCATTTCCCTCCGAGGGAAGTTGGGGCGTTTGTGAAGCGTCTCCTGCGGCCGGAGTCTGATGTGTCGCTGAGAGGTAGGAGGAGACCGCTCGGCCCGTCGGTTTGATGCCGGTTCCCCGGGGAGGGAGAGGATGAAGACGGTGAGAGAGGGGGCGGACAGGATGTTTGTCCCGGTGGGGACAGGAGGGGCTCATCTGTGGAAATGTCTGAGCCCACGGTGGTGGCGATTCACCACATTGGGGGGCAAACACCGGCAGACTGTTGCCCTGCAAGCGGGGCCGATGGTCCGGGCAAAGTGACAATTATTTGTGTTTTGTTGAGACTGTCCCGGGAATATGGTGTAAAATCCCGCTCCCCACACTAACACGGGTCACACAGACCAAAGAACAAACTGCCGGAGGAACTCAGTGGGTCGGGCAGCATCTGTGGAGGGAAATGGACCGTCAACATTTCGGGCCGAGACCCTCCCTCTGGACTGAGAGTGGACGGGAAATAGTCCGAGAAAAGAGGTGAGGGGTGGGGATGGGGCAAGAGCTGGGGAGTGAGAGGTGGATCCAGGTGAGGGGGAGGTGGGAAGGTGGAAATAGTGACGGGGTGGGAGGTGAGTGGTTGGGGCAACACGGGGCTGCAGAAGATGGAAATTAATTCCATAGAGGATTAACAAAGAGGTTAGAGAGTATTTGTTATAGAGAGTGCAATGAAGATTCACCAGACTGATCCCTGGAGTAGTGGGTCATCATATGAAGAAAGATCAAATGTGATAACCCTTTCATTTATAGAATCGAGGCCTAAGAGGTGAACACATTGAAATGCACAACATCATTACAGGCTGAACCAGGGATCCCAGTTTCTGAAAAAGGGGTGGACTGTCCGGGACTGAGACAAGGGGAAATGTCTCCACTCCGAGGGTGGTGAATGCCTGTAAATCCCCACCACAGAGGGTGGTGAAGACTCAGTGATCGTCCTCACATAAAACAGAGGCCGGCAGATGTGTGGAGACCTAAAGTATCAAGGAAATGAGGATCGGGCAGAAACATGTGGCTGAGATGGGAGAGCAGCCATCATCTTCGAGGAGCTGAATGGCCACCTCCTGCTGTTTCTCACTTGATGTTTCAGTGTTCCTGTCCAGTGAAGTTGGAGGAATGTGAATAGAATTGAGTGTTTACAAACATGGACGGATTTAAATGAAACCTGCACATTTCCGGTTTGGGTCTGAATTGTGTGTTGGACCGGGATGGGAATCGAGCCCGTGACTCTGTGACCTTGGGGTGGAGGGAAAGGGACAGGGACGATTTGGAGGGACGAAGTAAAAATGTATCTGGAGTAAATATGGAATAATGTGGGAAATGTGGCGGATGGGTCTGGCAGCATGTGAGGGGCGAAGAGCAGAGTCACCGGATCAGGTGGGAGACCCTCCACCAGCACATGATCCCGTTTCCTGTTCACGTTTTCCCGCAGATCTGCAGGATCTGCCGGTCACTGCAGGAGTGTACGTGTAACTTCATCTTTCGCCCGTTCAGACAAGGCAGTGAGATCCGGATCTGTCATGTCCTCTCGTTGTGGGTGGACAATGATTTATTCTGCAATATTTTCAGCATGTTTCCATATAACCACATAACAATTACAGCACAGAAACAGGCCATCTCGGCCCTTCTAGTCCGTGCCGAATGCTTACTCTCACCTCGTCCCAGGCCTCAGACCATAACCACTGGGCCGAGGCCTGGGACTAGGCCTCATTCCACTGTTTTTACCTGCTGAAGGGCAGCCAATGTTTCTGGGTGTCTGACCCATTCATATGAGAACTTAGCCTTTTGTATTTATCTGAGCTTTTCATAAATGTGTACAGTTTAGTTCAGCTTCACTCCAGAATTTCCAAAGCAACAACCCAGTCAGTCAAATAGTTCCACACAATTAAAGTAGTTTACAGTATTACATTTTAATTTTATTTTGTGTTACTTATATAATTTAACTATTTAATATGTATATTCTTATTTTAAATCAAAGGTAAAAATCTATTGTTATGAATTAAATTCTGTTGCTGCTGTAGAGACAACAAATTACATAAGATCAGCCAGTGCTATTAAACCTGATTCTGATAATTGGTCTGGGAGACCCACCACCGGTCACCTGATCCCAGTTACCGCAGATCGTAATGCGAGATTGAAGCCTTTTCTATTTATTGGTGTTCATCAGTTCAGTTAACTTTTCCTCTGTGGTTCCAAAGCAGAAGCTCAGTCTGTTTAATATTTCCACACAATTAAAATGGGGACTTATCATGTACTGAGCTACAGCTGCAGAGAAAGTGCAGTGCAGATAGACATATGGGGCAGGGTCACGTCGAGTTACATTGTGAGGTCGAGTCCATTCTATTGGACTGGAGACCATTAATTTGGCTGACAACTGCAGACAGGAAGCTGTCCATGAACCTGGTGGTACGCGCTTTAAGACTTTTGCATCTCTTCCCCGATGGAGGTTTGGGTTTGCAGCAATAATGTCCAAAGTTGTGGGCATCTTTGAGTACAAGGCCTGCTTTCCCGAGGCAGGGGAAGTGTAGGAAGAGTCCATAGAGGGGAGGCTTGTTTCTATGATGTTTCCAGATGAGACCAAAGTTCTCTGCAGTTCCTTGCAGTCATGGGCAGAGCTTTAGCCATACGAAGTTGTGAAGTATCGAGAAGAAGCTCAGAGACCTCGGCCTTCACCCTGCCTTGTGTAGCTGGATCCTGGACTTCCTGTCAGATGGCTGGCAGGTGGTAAGAGAGGGATCCCTCACCTCTGTCTCTTTGACCCTCAGCACACATGCCCCACAGGGTTGAATCCTTGGCCCCCTCCTTTACTCTCTGTGCACCCATGACTTGTGTCGCCACCCACAGCTCCAATCTGTTAATTAAATTTGCTGACGACACTATATTGATTGGCCTAATCCCAAATAATAACTTTCAATTGATCAAATGCTTCCTGACAAGGCTCGGTCCAAACAGACTTTTCACCCTTCTTCAGGAGATTAGCCAGAGGAAGAGCGATATCAGCAAAGTTCTTCCAGAACTTACGATAATATCCAACCATTCCCAGAAACCTTTCAAGAGCCTTCTTACCAGTCTGTCACAAAAACTGTGGGTCAACTGTCTAAGAAAAATAACAAGATGGCTTGAGTGGCAAAAATAGATTGTGGTGCTTTTATTTACAAAGATAGTGGAAAAACAAAAACTTGGATGTCCACATGAAAACAAGAATTTAAAAAAAAAAAATACTATATTATATATATATATATATATAAATACACACACACACACACACACACACACACACACACAGCTTGCAATTGTCACCTGTCTGGTTAACAGCCACCCTCAGACTAAACAGAAAAAAAAACGACCCAAAGCCTTGGTAACCTGAGGCTTATAACTGCTAAGCCAATCTCCCTAGACTAACCAAAAGCTAATTAACTCAATTATCTTCCATTTCACACAATCTGAAACTCTACCACCAGTTCTCACAATAAACACATATACTTCATCACAGGATTCACCATTTCCCGGTTAAATAACTTGTATAAACCCCAAAACTTTACCACAAGATGAGTAATTAGGTAACATAACCCTTGTCCCAGGTAAAGATGGTATCCTCCACCATCGGCACACCTGTGCAGGTTGCTGCTGCCTCTATATAAGACAGCTCTATGCAGCAGCTCTGTTTCAGACCCAGTGACTGTGGAGGAGAGAGACGTCAGATTATCATGACACTTCGGCAAAACACTTATTGGAAAGATGAATATGAATAAATTGACCTGAGATAATAAAGCTGTGACATAGTGTGTTTCTTTTTTTCATACCTGTTACAGCTGGGGATGAGTGTAAAATTGTGACTGTTGATTTATTGTGATGCCTGCACTCACCACAATAACAGAGGGGAATAATGTGTGTGGATGACCCTTTGGGTGTTTTACCGAGTGTGCCATGCGACGTCTGTAATCAGTGACGGGCCTTCGTCACACAGTCGGAATAGGAACTTCAGAAATGGCCTGGATTTTGCCTGCACAGAAGCCAACTTGCCTTGACCTACAACACAGCCAAGACAGATCACAGTGGCATGGCCAAATTCACTCTTAGCTAAGTCAACTGTAAGATTGGCCCTGGAAAGCCTGTCAAACAGCTCTTCTACTACAGCTCTTCCCAAGTGTCACTCCCTGTGACTAAGTCATCAATATAGGCATCTGTGTGTCCTAACCCTTGAACTGCAGAATCAATCATTCTCTGGAATGTTCCTGGAGCATATTTCATTCCAAATGGCGAAACATTATATTCATACAACCCAGAAGGTGTCACAAATGCAGAAATTTCTCTACCTCAGTCCGTCAATGGAACACACCAATACCCTTTCAACAGATCAATCTTTGTAAGAAATTACCTTTTCCAACCTTATCAATGCAATCATCCACCCTAGGGATAGGATAGGCATCTGTTTTTGTTACTGCATTTACCTTCCTATAATTAGTGCAAAATCTAACACTACCATCAAGTTTGGGCACAATAACGCAGGGTGAGCTCCAATCTGATGTTGAACGCCTAATAATACCACTTTCAGCATATATTCAATTTCTTGCTCAGCCAATTTACACTTTTCTATATTCATGCGATATGGGTGTTGTTTAATCGGTTTGGCTTGACCCATATATACGTCATGTACTGCAACCGTGGTTTGCTTGGGAACATTGGGAAATAAAACTTTAAACCTCAGAATTAATTCCTTCAGCTGTTGTTGTTGCTTTGGCTGCAGATGAGCCAACTTGTTGTCCACGTTTTTGAGAACAACCGAGTTCATTAGCCTAACTGGGACCATGTTTGGCTTGTGAAAAGTCTCAGACGAGTCAATTGTTTCATTCTCAGGGCTGTCAGATTTATATGTTTGACAACACTCACCGATGGTGCCTGCTTGGCAGAATAAGGCTTTATCATATTGATGTGTACCACCTGTGTTAGTTTACGTCAGTCGTGTGTTTTAATAACATAATTCACATCATTAATTTGAGAGACTATTTCATACAGTCCATTGAATTTCACTTGAAGTAGAATCATCAACATTGGAGATAAGGCAAGCACATTATCCCCCACCTAGTATTTTCTTTTGTTTTGGTCCGCTTAACAAACCAACACTTCACTTTGTTTTGAGAAATCTTTAAGTTTTGTCTCGCTAGACTACAGGCCTGGTAGAGTTTATTTTTGAACTTCAAAACATAGTCTAACAAGTTAACATATACATCCCCATCAATCCACTGTTCCTTTAACAAGGTCAAAGGTCCCCTCACTCTATGACCAAATACAAGTTCAAATGGGCTAAAGCCCAGTGATTCCTGTACCAACTCTCTTAAGCCTGATTTATACTTGTGCGTCAAGTGTACACCATAGGCACTATGTACCCTACGCCGCAGGGTAACGTGCACCTCTTCAAAAAAGTAACTCACGCGTCGCGGCGATGCAGACCGCAACAACTGTGATTGGTTCGCTTGGTAGCATTGCATTTCCGGTTGCTTTTCTCCACCATGTCTGTACACTGATGCAAAATAAATGGTTGGAGACAATGAACCAAATCGTCAAATCTACCTGCCGACATCCAAAAATATTTGAAATGCATTTACTCGTCCATGTCTCTCATGATGAAGCTCAACAGTGTCAGAGAAACCCCACCGCCAACTTGCGTTTTGGTGGTGAAGTGCAGAGCGATGCAGACACAACTACGCATGCTTGCTGCGGCGTAGGGCTACACAAAAATTAAATCAGGCCTATGGTGTAGGATACGGCGTATCCCGAATGCACAAGTATAAATCAGCCTTTACGGTGAACAAAAGCAAATGTATTCCTTCATCCCATTTTTTTCCATTTTCAACACAGTATGTCTTAATCATTGTTTTGACGGTAGAATGAAATCTTTCTAAAGCCCCTTGTGATTCCGGATGGTACGCAGACGATGTAATTTGCTTAGCTCCCAGTTCATAAACTACCTGCTGGAATAATCCATTTGTAAAATTACTTCCTTGATCAGACTGGATTTCTTCATGCAAACCAAATAAAGTAAAAAACTTGTTAAGAGCCTTTGTCACAGTTTTAGCTTTAATATTTCTGAGAGGTATTGCCTCTGGGAATCTGGATGCAGTACACATAATAGTTAGTAAATACTGATTAGTCTTTGGGAATGGGCCAACACAATCCACTATAAATTTGGAACAGGGTTCTTCGAATGCAGGTATAGGCCGGAGTGGGGTCACTGGGGTGACCTGATTAGGTTTACCCACAACTTGACAAGTGTGACAGGATCTGCAAAAGGTCACAACATCTTTCCTCAAATTAGGCCAGAAAAATTCTCTCATAATCCTGTTTACAGTTTTATTCTCTCCAAAATGGCCACCTAAGGGCATAGTGTGGGCCAAAGTTAAAATTTCAGTCCAATAAAATTTAGGAACTACAACTTGGTGAATAATTGTCCATTCTTCACTCGCAGGTATAGCAGGTGGCCTCCACTTCCTCATTAACACTCCATCCTTGAGATAATACCCTACTGACATTTTCTTAATCTCATCATCTGAGAGAAATGTTTCTTATAAAGCTTCAATCTCAGGGTCTCGGTTCTGTTCTGCTATAAACTCCTTCCTAGACAGGGATAAATCTTTCTCATCAGACTTACTACCTGAATCCTGTTGAAACAATGAAGGCTGAAAGGTCCCTGACAAGTCATCATAACCTGAATCCTGGTCAACCTGATTTTGGCTATCAGGGGTATCAGAATCATGCTGCACAGAACTGTCTGCATTGGCATACTTTTTAGCCATACTTCGAGTTACTGCGATAAATGTTAAAATCCATCTGTGGGTCGTCAGTGGTTGGCTTAGTTGTCAACTGCACTGCAGGAACAACATTACCATCTGCCAGGTCATTCCCTGACAGCAAAGTAACATCTTCCACTGGTAAACTGGAGCATAATCCGATCTTAACAGGTCCCAAAACCAACCCTGACTGTAAAGTGACCTTGCGCAATGGCACGGAAACAATGCTGCCCCCAATGCCTTTAATAAGATTTACCTCACCTATGTTAGTCTCATCACCAAACTTTAGAATGCTGTCTGATATAAGTGACTGAGAAGCCCCAGTATCTCGAAGAATTTTCACTGGTACCGGGGTTGACCCTTCCGTTACTAATACAAACCCATCTGACATAAAATGATGGAATCCCTACTTAACTCAGTCAGACCTCTCAGTCCTTAACTGAGCCTCAGCAGAATGTTCAGAACCCTGTCGGTTTATAGGTGCTTCAACATACTGATCACAGGCATGTGG
This sequence comes from Mobula birostris, assembly GCF_030028105.1. Taxonomy (NCBI): domain Eukaryota; kingdom Metazoa; phylum Chordata; class Chondrichthyes; order Myliobatiformes; family Myliobatidae; genus Mobula; species Mobula birostris. The sequence continues at coordinate 8,468,418 of NC_092382.1, forward strand.
GACTGTCTCCTTTTCCTTTTTCTTCTTCAGGACAGAATAATTAGCCACCATATGACCAGCTTTATTACAATAGTAACAAGGCAGACCAGAATATTTCTCCTTCAACTGCTTCCCTTCATCCTTAGTCTTGTCACTAGTCCCAGCTTTAATTTCTGGTTTACCCTGGTTATCCCTGCTACTCTTTTGGAAGCTCTTATTCTGGGTGAACTTAATGTTATGAGTTAAAGCAAACTTAACTGCTAATCTAGCAGACTCCTGCAAAGTGGCAGCATCCTTTTCATTTAAATACATCTTTATGTCATCAGGGACACACATTTTGAATTCTTCAATTAAAACCAACTCTTTCAAGCTGTTAAAATCATCATTTACATTTTTATATGTGCACCAGCGGTCAAAACACACAAACTTCTCATAAGCAAATTCCATATAAGTCCGGTTCACAGATTTCCTCAAATTTCTAAACTTTTGCCTGTATGCTTCTAGGACAAACTCATAAGCTTTGAGCACAGCCTGTTTCACCATGTCATAATCAGCTGCTTCATCAACTGTCAAAGCAGAATAGGCTTGCTGAGCCTTCCCCTTAATTACACTTTGTAAGAGAATAGGCCAACCCTCTTTTGGCCATTTTAAACCCTGAGCAAACTTCTCAAAATGCTGAAAGTATTTATCAACCTCTGCCTCGTCAAATGGAGGCACCAATTTAACTTCCCGACTGGCCTCAAACTTATCACCAGAGTCTAACGCTAGACCCCTTTGCTGCAATCTCTCTATCTTTTCCAGCTCGAACAGCCTCTGTCTTTCTGCTTCCTCTCTGTTTTTCTGCGTCTTTAGTCTCAACCTGCCTCTGCCTTTCCACAGCCTCTATCTTTATTTTTTCTAACTTGTGCGGGAGCTCTAGCTCACTAGGTTTACTTTCAGGAAACACCTCCAACTCCTGCATTTTAAACACACCCTCAGATACATAATACTCAGCTATTTTCCTCTGCATCTGTGACCTCCTCATTGTCGATTTCACCTTCACAAGTTTTAACCTTTTAGCAATACTCAGCAACTCAATCCTTCTGGTGTCCTCTAACGCCTCAGAGGTTGGCGCTTCCAGACATCTATCAACATCCATTGCTGCTGATTTTCCAGACACAAATAAATCAAAAGGGATTTCTACAATGAAACCGATAACTGATCAATACGCCTCCAAATATTTTCCTATATCGGATGCAGGCCCAAATTTTGACCCTGTAACACTTTAGAAATGAGTCAGTAGCAATAGACTACACCTAGAGTCTGTTTTTGATGTTAAATCCACTATCTTTATTAGTACCTACTAACAATATAGTAACTTAAGCAAGATAAACAAAAGTTAACAGTGTTATATGTATATATGTGGGTAAATATAACTCCCAAACTACTGAGCTCAGGGGAAACAAGGTTTGGAGTCTTGAGATGGTAAACTATGAAAGTCCAGTTCAACCATAGAATAGTTGAGGAGAGAGAGGTATTTGTAATCCAGGGTAAGTGTGGAGAGAAGTCAATAACGTTGAATTCCACAGCATCCATGGTGGTAAAACGAGGGAACAGTCGCTGTAGATTTTATCCGTCGTCATTCCAAATCCACAAACAAATTATCACCAGAAGGTACTTGTCACAAGAGGTATCGTCTTCAAGTGAATTTCCACACCACACCCAGGCAAGGGTTAACACATAAGTGGTCTTCACAGGATACCCCAAATCCGATCCACTCCTATGGATCAAACGAGGTGACAACCACACATTCAACGTATGCTGAATCAATAATTAACCCACCCTTGGGGGCATAGGAAAGTTCGAAACAGTGACCCTTGGCCAGTAGTTCTCTTGTTTTGAACCTTCCATTTTTCCTCCTTCATCTCTGTCTGACTCTGAGTGTCTGTGTCCTCGGTTAAAACTAAACAAGCTGTGAGTGATGTGAACAAGATGCAAGTCAGACTGATTTCCATTCTTAATCTCTCTCTCTCTCTCTCTCAAGATGACAGTCCACAGCAAATGAAATCTAGGGATTCATCACAATGGCCGTTCCCCATTGTGAACTGACTGGTGTGCCAGTAGGAGGGATGACTGAGTGAATCCTTTCCCACATTCTGAGCAGGTGAACGGCTTCTCCCCAGTGTGAACTCGCTGATGACTGTGTAGGTTGGATGACTGAGTGAATCTTTTCCCACAGACTGAGCAGGTAAACGGCTTCTCCCCAGTGTGAACTCGCTGATGTTTCTGTAGGGTGGATGACTGAGTGAATCTTTTCCCACAGGCTAAGCAGGTGAATGGCTTCTCCCCAGTGTGAACTCGCTGATGATTCTGTAGGGTGGATGAGTGAGTGAATCTCTTCCCACAGACTGAGCAGGTGAACGGCCTCTCCCCAGTGTGACCTTGCTGGTGTGCCACTAGGTTGGATGACTCAGTGAATCTCTTCTCAGAGACTGAGCAGGTGAACAGCATCTCTCCAGTGTGAACTCGCTGGTGAGCCATTAGCTTAGACGAGCAAGTGAATCCCTTCCCACAGTCTGAGCAGGTGAATGGCCACTCCCCACTGTGAACTGACTGGTGTGCCAGCAGTCTGGATGACTGACTGAATCCTTTCCCACATTCTAAGCAGGTGAAAGGCTTCTCCCCAGTGTGAACTCGCTGATGACTCTGTAGGCTGGATGACTGAGTGAATCTCTTCCCACATTCTGAGCAGGTGAATGGCTTCTCCCCAGTGTGAACTCGCTGATGATTCTGTCGGCTGGATAAATTAGTGAATCTCTTCCCACAGACTGAGCAGGTGAACGGCTTCTCCCCAGTGTGAACTCGCTGATGACTCTGTAGGCTGGATAACTGAGTGAATCCCTTCCCACATTCTGAGCAGGTGAACGGCTTCTCCCCAGTGTGAACTCGCTGATGACTCTGTAGGTTGGATGACTGAGTGAAACCCTTCCCACATTCTGAGCAGGTGAACGGCTTCTCCCCAGTGTGAACTCGCTGATGACCCTGTAGGTTGGATAACCGAGTGAATCTCTTCCCACAGACTGAGCAGGTGAATGGCTTCTCCCCAGTGTGGACTCGCTGATGTCTCTGTAGGCTGGATTGATCAGCGAATCTCTTCCCACAGACTGAGCAGGTGAACGGCTTCTCCCCAGTGTGAACTCGCTGATGTTTCTGCAGGGTGGATTGATCAGCGAATCTCTTCCCACAGACTGAGCAGGTGAATGGCTTCTCCCCAGTGTGAACTCGCTGATGACTGTGTAGGTTGGATGACTCAGTGAATCTCTTCCCACAGACTGAGCAGGTGAATGGCTTCTCCCCAGTGTGGACTCGCTGATGTCTCTGTAGGCTGGATTGATCAGCGAATCTCTTCCCACAGACTGAGCAGGTGCACAGCTTCTCCCCAGTGTGAACTCGCTGATGTGCCAGTAGGTTGGATGACTGAGTGAATCCTTTCTCACATTCTGAGCTGGTGAATGGCTTCTCCCCAGTGTGAACTCGCTGATGAATCTGTAGGTTGGATGACTGAGTGAATCTCTTCCCACAGACCGAGCAGGTGAACGGCTTCTCCCCAGTGTGACCTCGCTGATGTGCCACTGGGTTGGATGACTCAGTGAATCTCTTCTCAGAGACTGAGCAGGTGAACAGCATCTCTCCAGTGTGAACTCGCTGGTGAGCCATTAGCTTAGATGAGCAAGTGAATCCCTTCCCACAGTCTGAGCAGGTGAACGGCCACTCCCCACTGTGAACTGACTGGTGTGCCAGCAGTTTGGATGACTGACTGAACCCTTTCCCACATTCTAAGCAGGTGAACGGCTTCTCCCCAGTGTGAACTCGCTGATGACTCTGTAGGCTGGATGACTGAGTGAATCTCTTCCCACATTCTGAGCAGGTGAATGGCTTCTCCCCAGTGTGAACTCGCTGATGAATCTGTAGGCTGGATGAATTAGTGAATCCCTTCCTACAGACTGAGCAGGTGAACGGCTTCTCCCCAGTGTGAACTCGCTGATGACTCTGCAGGTTGGATGACTGAGTGAATCTCTTCCCACATTCTGAGCAGGTGAACGGCTTCTCCCCAGTGTGAATTCGCTGATGATTCTGTAGGCTGGATGAATTAGTGAATCTCTTCCCACAGACTGAGCAGGTGAACGGCTTCTCCCCGGTGTGGACTCGCTGATGTCTCTGTAGGCTGGATGACTCAGTGAATCTCTTCCCACATTCTGAGCATGTGAACGGCTTCTCCCCAGTGTGAACTCGCTGATGTTTCTGTAGGGTGGATTTATCAGTGAATCTCTTCCCACAGACTGAGCAGGTGAATGGCTTCTCGCCAGTGTGAACTCGCTGATGACTCTGTAGGGTGGATGAATTAGTGAATCTCTTCCCACAGACTGAGCAGGTGAACGGCTTCTCCCCAGTGTGAACCCGCTGATGACTCTGTAGGTTGGATGACTCAGTGAATCTCTTCCCACAGACTGAGCAGGTGAATGGCTTCTCCCCAGTGTGGACTCGCTGATGTCTCTGTACGCTGGATGACTCAGTGAATCTCTTCCCACATTCTGAGCAGGTGAACGGCTTCTCCCCAGTGTGAACTCGCTGATGTTTCTGTAGGGTGGATTGATCAGCGAATCTCTTCCCACAGACTGAGCAGGTCATTGGCTTCTCGCCAGTGTGAACTCGCTGATGTCTCTGTAGGGTGGATGAATTAGTGAATCTCTTCCCACAGACTGAGCAGGCGAACGGCTTCTCCCCAGTGTGAACTCGCTGATGTGCCAGTAGGTTGGATGACTGAGTGAATCTCTTCCCACAGACTGAGCAGGTGAATGGCTTCTCCCCGGTGTGAACTCGCTGGTGAGCCATTAGGTCAGATGACCGAGTGAATCCTTCCCCACAAGTTCAGCAGATGACCAGCCTCTGCCCAGTGTGAATTGCCTGGTGTGTCCACAGGTGGGATAACCGACTGAATCCCTCCTCACACACAGATCAGATGAATGGCCTTGTCCAGTGTGAACTTGCTGATGTACCTTCAATTGAGATAACCAAGTGAATCCACTCCCACTGTCTGAGCAGGTGAACGGCCTTTCCCCTGTGCAAAATGACGGGCATGCTAGTCAGTCAGATGACCAAGTGAATCCCTCCCCACAGTCTGAGCTGGAAGGATGGTTGATTGAAATCCTTGCTCCACTTTTCAAACATCTGGACAGAGACAGCAAAACTGGCGTACCGGGTTTGAGATCCTAGGAGCTAAATTCCATCTCGTTTTTAACCTGTAAAAAGATTTACAAAATCCATCATTGGGTTAGGACCAAATTTCAGATGAGATTACTTGAGTTCTCAAGGTTTGATCTGGTTGCAATGAGGTTCAACCCAAGTTGGAGAGAGAAATCATCTTCTGACTGGGCACAGTGCTGGTATCTGGAATGGCCATCAATTCCTTGATGCTCTTCCTGTCTCTATAAGAATGGGGCATTTCTGCCATCTCCAATCTGTGACCTGGCTCAGTTTGCCTCTCTCCATTTGTATTATTCCCTGTTCCTGCTGAGCAGCATGGGTGCCTGGGCCCACAGTCACTGAAACAGTATCAGGCAAATTGTCTTTCTTGTCATGCATCTGGGATTTTCTTTTATGCATTATTAACTTTAAAGTGCCACAGATTTAACACCATATACAAAATTCCTGCTGAGATGAATGGTTGGTCTGCACAGCTGTTAAAAGAACTTAGAGGGAATTTTTGTATTATTTCAGGTTCTTGTCACAGTCATCGAAAATTACAATACAGAAACAGGCCCTTTGGGCCATCTGGTTTGTGCTGAACTATTTAATCTGCCCACTCCCATACCCCTACCATCCAGGTACCAAACAAACCTCTTAAATGTTGAAATTGAGCTCGCATGCACCACTTGTGCTGGCTGCTCATTCCACACCCGGATGACCATCTGTGTGAAGAAGTTTCCCCTCATGTTCTCCTTAACGTTTCACCTTTTACCCTTAACCCATGGCCTCTGATTGTCGTCCCACCCCATCTCAGTGGTAAAAGCCAGCTTGCATTTACCCTATCTATACCCCTCATAATAGTGGTATACCTCCATCAAATCTCCCCTCAATCTTTTATGTTCCAAGGAATAAAGTCCGGACTTGTTCAATCTTTCCTAATAACCGAAGTCCTCCAGACCTGGCAACATCCTTGTGAATTTTCTCTGAACTCTTTCAACCTCTTTTACAACCTTCATGTAGGTAGGTGACCAAAACTGCACACAATACTCCAAATTAGACCTCACCAATGTCTTCCACAAGTCAATATAATGTCTATCTATTGTTGTCAGTACTTTGGTTCATGAAGGCCAATGGGCCAAAATCCTTCTTTCCATCACATCTATGACACCATTTTCAATAGACAATAGGTGCAGGAGTAGGCCATTTGGCCCTTCGAGCTGGTACTGCCATTTACTGTGATCATGGCTGTTCATCCACAATCAGTACCCGGTTCCTGCCTTCTCCCCATATCCCTTGACTCTGCTATCATTAAGAGATCTCTCCAACTCCTTCTTAAAAGCATTCAGAGAATTTTCCTCCACTGCCTTCTGAGGCAGAGCATTCCACAGATTCACAACTCTCTGGGTGAAAAAGTTTTTCCTCAACTCCATTCGAAATGACCTACCCCTTATTCTCAAATTGTGGCCTCTGGTTCTGGACTCCCCCAACATCAGTGAATTGAGGACTTGTATTCCCACATCCCTTTCTTCTACAACACTCCTCAGTGCTCTACCAGTCACGGTGAAAGAACTCCCTTGGTAGGTCATACCAAAGTGCAACACCTCACACTTGTCTGCATTAAATTCCATTTTCCATTTCTCAAACCATTTTCCCAGTTGGTCCAGATCGCGCAGCAGCCATGATAGTCTTCCTCATTGTTCACTACACCACCAATCTTGCTGTCAGCTACAAATTTGCTGATCCAGTTAACCACACTATCATCCAAATTACTGATATAGATGACAAACAACAACAGATCCAGCACTGATCCCTGTGGCACACCACTAGTCACAGGCCTCCAGTCAGAGAGGCAACCATCTGCTACCACACAGCGGCTTCTCCCAAAGACAGTGTCTCATCCAGTTTACTATCTCATCTGGAATGCTGAGTGACTGAACCTTCTTGATCCACCTCTCATATTCCACCTCTGTAACCTGTACAGGGTCGAGGAATTTAATGCTGCTTTGCCTCTCTTCTATAGACTCTGCGTTCATCTCCTGAGCAAAAAATATCTCCCACATCTATTTTGTCTCCTCATATGGATTACCATTCTGATCTTGCAGAGGATTAATTTTTTCCCTTGCAATCTTTTCACACTCAACATATCTGCAGAATCCATGAGGATTCTCCTTGACCTTGTCTGCTGGGGCAACCTCATGCCTTCTTTGTCTTTCATAAGTGTTCACTTGAATTCCCTGTATTTCATAATTACCCATTTGTTCCGATCTGCCTGTACCTGGTATGCACCTCCTTTTTATTGATCTGGGAGATGAAAGCCAAAGGGGTGATAGAACTGCATGGTGTGGGGTGGGGTTGGGGGGGGGGGTTTAAACTAAAGTTGCAGGGGGAATGGGAGCCTGAATAACAGAACAGATAGTGCAGGGTTTGCGGCAACATTTGTTGTTCAGACCTCAGACAAAGTCAGGAATGAAAGACGTTGAGCATGGTGCAGTGAATATGCTGAGCCCTGTATATATCAATACAAGCAGTAGCATAGGAAAGGCAGATGTGTTCAGGGCATGGATCAACCCCCGGAATTATGACACTAGGGTCTGGCAACTGTGGCCTGGGACAGGCTGCTTTATGGCAAAGGTGTGCTTGGTAAATTGAGGCCTTCAAAGCGAAATTTTGAAAGTACAAAGCGGGTATGTGCTTCTCAGAATAAAAGGTGAGGATAGAAACTGTATGGAACCTTGGTTTTCAAGAGATATCGAGACCCTGGTGAAGCACAAAATGGAGTTGCAGAACAGGGATGGGCAGGTAGGTTCTTGTGGATTAGAAGAAATGCAAGAGAACACATAAGAAATAAATCAGGACGGCTAAATGAAGGCATGAGATTGCCCTCACAGAAAAGATGAAGGATAATCCTCAGGGATTCTGGAGATAGATTAAAAGCAAAAGGATTGCAAGGCACAAAGTTGGTCCTCTGGAAGACCGGAATGGCAATCCATGTGTGGAACCAAAGCAAACGGGGGAGATCTTAAATATTCTTTTCATCCCTATTTACTCAGATGGACACAGTGTCAATGAGAGTGTGGAAAAGCGGCATTAAAATCATGGACCCGCACAGATTAAAGAAGAGGGTGGATAAATCTCCGGGGCATGACAAGGTGCGCCCTCGGTCCCCATGGGAGGCAAGTGCAGAAATCGTCGGGCCCCAGCAGAGATAATTAATTCATCCTTAGTGAAGGGAGAGTTATCAGAGGATTGTAGGATAGCCAAAGTTATTTCGCTGTTCAACATAGAACATGGAAATCTACAGCATATTCCAGGCCATTCAGCCCACAATGTTGTGCCAACCATGAAATTTACTCTAGAAACTGCCTAGAATTTCCCTAGCACATGGACCTCTATGTTTCTAAGCTCCATGTACCTATCTAAGAGGCTGTTAAAAGACCCTATTGTATCTGCCTCGACCACCACTGCTGGCAGTGCATTCCACACACCCACCACTCTCTGTGTAAAAAAACTTACCCCTGACATCCCCTTGGTACCTATTTCCAAGCGGCTTAAAACTACATCTCTCACGTTAGCTATTTCAGCCCTGGGAAAAGCCTCTGGCTATCCACACGATCAATGCCCCTCATCATCTTATCCAGCTAAAAAAGGCTTTGTTGGAAGTAAGCAAACATATGAGGGTATAGATAGGGTAAATGCAAGCAGCTTTTTCCACTGATGTTGAGTGGGACGACAACCAGAGGTCATGGGTAAGTGACTTCCCCATTTATACAGCACAATACAGGCCCTTCGGCCCACAATGCTGTGCTGAACATTACTTACTTTAGAAATTCCCTAGAGTTCCCCATAGCCCTGTATTTTTCTAGGAGCCTCTTAAAAGACCATAATGTATCCGGCTTCATCACAGTCGCCGGCAGCCCATTCCACGCACTCACCACTCTGTGTAAAAAACTTACCCCTTGTGGTGATGTCACGTGTCAGGACGTGACTGGACAGAGTTCCCAGCATGAGCAGAAATGAAGAATGATCGAGAAGCATGACAGTGTAAGACATGGTTTTGCTGCTGTTAAATACAAGTTCAGTTCTGCAGAATATGGTTTGTTATTAGTAACCCACGGTACGTATAAAGAACACAACACCCCTGACATCTCCTTCGTACCTGCTTCCAAACACCTTAAAACTGTGTCCTCTCTGCAGATTTTCTCTTTTTAGTGATTGGAGGCAGAACAAAGGTGATTTTCACAACAGCTGATGTAAAAGATTTTGTTCCCTTTCTCCGAGTTCCCGATCCTTGCATTTAGACAGCTGGAGCTCAGCTCTGTCTGAGAGACCCATCGGTTCCCATTCCCTCATCAGCCGGAAGCTCCCCGGGGCCCGTGTACGGATGGTGGGGCTGAGAGAGAGGGAAGAGAGCAGGACTGTCCCGGAAGTCACAACAATTATCCCTCAGTCGGTGTTGAATCCCCTCCCCAACAATCTCCCTGACACCCGGAGACTCGCTCCTACCTGCTGCAGGTCTTCTCAGGCCCACCGTGTACTGTGCGCATGCGTGATATTCGGCAACGTCAGCACCCTCACGCCTGCGCATTCGATCGGTGCTTCGGCGACGGCGAAGGCGAAATGATTAACGCAGGGATTTATGGGTAATCCCGGCGCCATTAAAAGTTCCTGCAAGCACAGGTTCCATGTCCATACCTAATTTTCTTTTGTGTGTATGGAAAAGTCAGCAACTGTTCTAACGCAGAAAGCGGCTCCCATAAACAATATACTCAATATCAACGTGTATCTAATGCCAAAGTACAACCCTCTTACAATATAGATATAAAATACAAGAGATTCTGCAGTTGCTGGAAATACAGAGACGCACTCACACCCAAGATGCTGGAGGAACTTTGCAGTTCAGGCAGCAACTAAGCAGAGGAGTACACAGCGTCGGCATGCTGAAGGGGCTCGGCAGAAACGTTGTCTATTTATTCCTCTCCACATTCGTTGCCTGATCTACTGATTTATTCCAGTATTTTGCAGAAATTAACCAACTTTTTTTTTCAATCAATAAGTTTCCAAATATTTCTGATCTTTCATTTGTAGGCACATCCTGCTGGTCAGATTCCTCCTCCTCCCCATAAACTCTAGACCCCACCTCTCTCTGGAGCCTCAAAGCCCTGACTCAGGCCGGCATCTCATTGGTTTCTGAATCTGCTCCATTGAAGATTCATTTGCTAGTCTGCTGTCAGACTTCAGAGGCGCATTGCAACAACCCAGCTGTCTGAGGCACAGTCCTTTGAAATTAGTGAAAGTGACCAAAAACATTGAAAAGAGCAGCGAAGACGGAGTTTAGCTAAATTATTTCACAGCACTGAAGAACTTCAAATACACAGGGAGCTCATCGTCTTATTCAGCCTGGAGAAAATCATGCAGGGAATTCATGCAGGTGTATAAGATGATGAGAGATATTGGTCGTGTGGATAGCCAGAGGCTTTTTCCCAGGGCTGAAATGCCTAACACGAGGGGCATAGTTTTAAGGTGCTTGGAAGCAGGCACACAGGAGATGTCAAAGAGTGGTGGGTGTGTGGAATGCACAGCCAGAGACATTGGTAGACGTGGATACAATAGGGTCTTTTAAGACACTCTTAGACAATCGACAATAGGTGCAGGAGTAGGCCATTCAGCCCTTTGAGTCAGAGCCACCATTCACTGTGATCATGGCTGATCATCCACAATCAGTATCCAGTTCCTGCCTTCTCACCATAACCTTTGATTCCACTATCTTTAAGAACTCTATCCATCTCTTTCTTGAGAGCATCCAGAGACTTGGCCTCCACAGCCTTCTGGGGCAGAGCATTCCATATATCCACCACTCTCTGAGTAAAAATGTTTTTCCTCAACTCCGTTCTAAATGGCCTACCCCTTATTCTTAAACTGTGGCCTCTGGTTCTGGACTCACCCATCAGCGGGAACATGCTTCCTGCCTCCAGCGTGTCCAATCCCTTAATAATCTTATGTTTCAATAAGATCCCCTCTCATCCCTTTAAATTCCAGAGTATACAAGCCCAATCGCTCCAATCTTTCAACATATGACAGTCCTGCCATCCCGGGAATTAATCTTGTGAACCTACGCTGCACTCCCTCAATAGCATGAATGTCCTTCCTCAAATTTGGAGACCAAAATTGCACACAATACTCCAGGTGTGGTCTCACCAGGGCCCTGTACAACTGCAGAAGGACCTCTTTGCTCTTATACTCAATTCCTCTTGTTATGAAGGCCAGCATGCCATTAGCTTGCTTCACTGCCTGCTGTACCTGCATGCTTGCTTTCAGTGACTGATGTACAAGAACACCTAGATCTTGTACTTCCCCTTTTCCTAACTTGACGCCATTTAGATAGTAATCTGCCTTCCTGTTCTTTCCACCAAAGTGGATAACCTCACATTTATTCACATTAAACTGCACCCGCCATGCATCCGCCCACTCACCCAACCTGTCCAAGTCACCCTGCATTCTCATAACGTCCTGCTCACATTTCAGACTGCCACCCAGCTTTGTGTCATCAGAAAACTTGGTGATGTTACTTTTAATCCCTTCATCCAAATCATTAATATATATTGTAAACAGCTGTGGTCCCAGCACTGAACCCTGCGGTACCCCACTGGTCATCGCCTGCCATTCTGCCATTAATCCCTACTGTTTGTTTCTTGTCTACCAAACAATTTTCTATCCATGTCAGTACCCTACCCTCAATACCATTTGCTCTAATTTTGCACACTAACCTCCTATGTGGGACTTTATCAAAGGCTTTCTGAAAGTCCAGGTACACTACATCCACTGGCTTTCCCATATCCATTTTCATAGTTATGTTCTCAAAAAATTCCAGAAGATTAGTCAAGCATGATTTCCCCATCGTAAATCCATGCTGACTGGGACCTATCCTGCCGCTGCTATCCAAATGTGCTGCTATTACATCTTTTATACTTGATTCCAGCATCTTCCCCACCACTGATGTCAGACTAACTGGTCTATAATTGCCTGTTTTCTCTCTCCCTCCTTTCTTCAAAAGTGGGATAACATTAGCTACCCTCCAATCCACAGGAACTGATCCTGAATCTATAGACATTGGAAAATGATTACCAATAGACAGGTATATGGAGCTTAGGAAAATAGAGGGCAATGCGGTCGGGAAATTCCAGGCAGTTTCTGGAGTAGGTTACATGATTGGCACAACATTGTGAGCCGAGGGGCCTGTAATCTGCTCTCGATTTCTGATTCTATGAAGTTCAAGGGAAATCTCTTCTCCTGCAGAGTAGTGACGAGTTGCAACCTGTCATCATGGGGAGAGTGAGAGGTGAAGTGAACAACAGGGCTAGACTGTAAAATACTGATATGGAACAGAAACATGGGCAGGGAGCAGACGGATTGAGTGGCCTCTCTAGTGTACAGAGTGAGTGTGGTAGAGACAGTAAGTATCTGTGACATGAGATTTGAAACAGAACTGATTTATCTTTGACAGATCCACAATATTAAACACCAGTCTAGTTTAAGGCTAACATCAGAAGAACGTTGGATTTGATAAGGTACACCATGCAAGGCTTATTGAGAAAGTAAGGAGGCCTGGGATCCAAGGGGAGATTGCTTTGTGGATCAAGAGCTGGCTTGCCCACAGAAGGCAAAGAGTGGTTGTAGACAGGTCATATTCTGCATGGAGGTCGGTGACCAGTGGTGTGCCTCAAGGATCTGTTCTGGGACCCCTACTCTTCGTGATTTTTATAAGTGATCTGGATGAGGAAGTGGACAGATGGGTTAGTAAATTTGCTGATGACACAAAGGTTGGAGGTGTTGTGGATAGTGTGGAGGGCTGTCAGAGATTACAGCAGACATTGATAGGATGCAAAACTGGGCTGAGAAGTAGAAGATGGAATTCAACACAGACAAATGTGAGGTGGTTCACTTTGGTAGGTCAAATATGATGGCAGAATATAGTATTAATGGTAAGACTCTTGGCAGTGTGGAGGATCAGAGGCATCTTGTGGTCCGAGTCCATAAGTCACTCAAAGCTGCTACACAGGTTGACTCTGTGGTTAAGAAGGCGTACGGTGCATTGGCCTTAATCAACCCTCGGATTGAGTTTAGGAGCTGAGAGGTAGTGTTACAGCTAAATAGGACCCTGGTCAACCCCACTTGGAGTACGGTGCTCAGTTCTGTTCGCATCACTACAGGAAGGACGTGGAAACCATAGAAAGAGTGCAGAAGAGATTTACAAGGATGTTGCCTGGATTGGGGAGCATGCCTTATGAGAATAGGTTGAGTGAACATGGCCTTTTCTCCTTGGGGTGACGGAGGATGAGCGGTGACCTGATAGAGGTGTATAAGATGATGAGAGGCATTGATCTTGTGGATAGTCAGAGGCTTTTTCCCAGGGCTGAAATATTTGCCACAAGAGGACACAGGTTTAAGGTACTGGGGTGTAGGTACAGAGCAGATGTCTGGGCAAGTTTTTTTACGCAGAGAGTGATGAGTGTGTGGAATGGGCTTCCAGTGACGGTGGTGGAGGTGGATATGATAGGGTCTTTCAAGAGACTCCTGGACATGGAAGTTAGAAAAATAGGGGGCTATGGGTAACCCTAGGTAATTTCTGAGGTAAGGATATATTCAGCACAGCATTGTGGCTGAGGGGCCTATGTTCTGCTGTAGTTTTTCTATGTTTCTAATTTCTATTCACATTCCTCCTGCCTCACTGGACAGGAACACTGAAACACCAAGTGAGAAACAGCAGGAGGTGGCCATTCAGCCCCTCTAACCATCAACAGAATGGTGGCAGCTCTCTCATCTCAGCCACATGTTTCTGCCCGATCCTCATTTCATCGATCCCTCCGGTCTCCACACATCTGCTGGCCTCTGTTTTATGTGAGGACGATCACTGAGTCTTCATCGGCCTCTGTGGTGGGGATTTACAGACATTCACGACCCTCGGAGTGGAGACATTTCCCCTCATCTCAGTCCCGGACAGTCTACCCCCTTTTTCAGAGACTGGGATCCCTGGTTCAGCCGGTAATGATGTTGTGAATTTCAATGTGTTCACCTCTCAGTCCTCGATTCTCTAAATGAAAGGGTTATCACATTTGATCTTTCTTCATATGATGACCCCACCACTCCAGGGATCAGTCTGGTGAATCTTCATTGCACTCTCTATAACAAATACTCTCTAACCTCTTTGTTAATCCTCTATGGAATTAATTTCCATCTTCTGCAGCCCCGTGTTGCCCCAACCACTCACCTCCCACCCCCGTCACTATTTCCACCTTCCCACCTCCCCCTCACCTGGATCCACCTCTCACTCCCCAGCTCTTGCCCCATCCCCACCCCTCACCTCTTTTCTCGGACTATTTCCCGTCCACTCTCAGTCCAGAGGGAGGGTCTCGGCCCGAAATGTTGACGGTCCATTTCCCTCCACAGATGCTGCCCGACCCACTGAGTTCCTCCGGCAGTTTGTTCTTTGGTCTGTGTGACCCGTGTTAGTGTGGGGAGCGGGATTTTACACCATATTCCCGGTACAGTCTCAACAAAACACAAATAATTGTCACTTTGCCCGGACCATTGGCCCCGCTTGCAGGGCAACAGTCTGCCGGTGTTTGCCCCCCAATGTGGTGAATCGCCACCACCGTGGGCTCAGACATTTCCACAGATGAGCCCCTCCTGTTCCCACCGGGACAAACATCCTGTCCGCCCCCTCTCTCCCCGTCTTCATCCTCTCCCTCCCCGGGGAACCGGCATCAAACCGACGGGCCGAGCGGTCTCCTCCTACCTCTCAGCGACACATCAGACTCCGGCCGCAGGAGACGCTTCACAAACGCCCCAACTTCCCTCGGAGGGAAATGGAAATAAATCAGAAAGCGGACATTTACTTTGACGGTTGTCCCGCCGTGACGGAAAGTTCGGGAGACGGTGTCAGCGGGGGTAACGCCCTCTCGGTTGGTCCGCCTCCGCTATTGGCTGGAAGCAGTGATTGACATCGCTTCGTACCAATGGGAATAGCGCAGCGCGTGACTCCTCTGTTGACGGCGGTGGGGGAGGGGCTGATCACGTGATTAGTAGCCCGGCCGTTAAACCGACCAAGCTCGAGCTCACCAGCGCGCGGGGCACAAAAGGCCCCGGATGATCGGTTGAGGTGAGAAGGGATCTCCGGGTTGGGGGTCTCACCGGGCGGCGTTTTCAACACCGACTTCGGGTAGTTGCTGTGACTCCGGACTCCGTGACCCGCAATCCCGGGACAGTCCTGCTCTCTTCCCTCTCTCTCAGCCCCACCATCCGTACACGGGCCCCGGGGGGCTTCCGGCTGATGAGGGAATGGGAACCGATGGGTCTCTCAGACAGAGCTGAGCTCCAGCTGTCTAAATGCAAGGATCGGGAACTCGGAGAAAGGGAACAAAATCTTTTACATCAGCTGTTGTGAAAATCACCTTTGTTCTGCCTCCAGTCACAAACCAGAGAAAATCTGCAGATGCTGGAAATCCGAGCAACACACACAAATTGCTGGAGGAACTCAGCATTAGTACTCTTTTCCATAGATGCTGCCTGGCCTGCTGAGTTCCCCCAGCATTTTGTGTCTGTTGCTTGTTCCACCCCCTCTTGTTCTGGACTTTCTACCCGTGAGAACATGTTTTGTCCCACTCTCTCTGGGTACATAATGATATCAAACACCTTTGTCCTGGGCAACAAGTAGCTTTCACATCACAAATGTGCCAGACTCCAATGAGACAGACTACTGCCCTTCCCTTCATATTCATTGGCATTGCCATCACTGAGTTCACCACCGTCAGTCACCTGGGGGAGGGTTCAGGGGAAATATTTATGTACAATACAGAAACTGGTGTTACCTGTGTGTATTGTGGTGATGCAAAAGTTGCTGGAGAATTTGCAAGTGGGAAGAAGTGGAGTGATATTTGGAAATCTGACTTTTTCAAGCATTATTTAGCAAGAGAATCACATATGGACAGTGTGCAAAAGCTCTGGTGAGAAAATCCTTCATTACCCACTACAGGCCTACTATACAGGTTGTGTGAGAGTGCAGATGAACTTGATCAAATCCAGGGGACATCAAAGTTTTTATTGACAGTGATTTGCTAGCTTTAAAATGAATAGCTCAAAATGTAAAATTTAGTGCCCACATGTTGTTGTCACCGGGCAAAAAATTGCACAGCACAAGATTTTTCCGCACACTGGTCATTAGAAATTAGAGGGGAGACCTCCAGTGTTCCTGATGCCCTCACCTACAAGATCTGCATCCAGCTGCAGCTTGTAACCCTGCACTTTAAGGAGTTGGAACTTGAAAAGGATGAATTCCGGATCATCCAGGATTTGGGGTGGGTGATTGATATGACACGAAGTGAAGTGAGTTACACCCACAGTGCAGGACACAGGATGAGAGTCAGGAAGGGGAATGAGGGTAAACAGCCATCACGGGAGACTCTTGTTGCCATCCCCCACAACAGCAGGTAGACCACTTTAGAAACTCTTGGTGGGTGTTACCTGACTGAGGAAATTCAGATGGATGATAAGGGATTTCTTAGTTGGGGAACAGAACTAGAAGGAGATAAATATCCTACTGGTAAGGCTTGTTAGTGCGTACCTGTGGGGTGGGTGGTTAAACTAAAGTTACAGGGAGGATTGGAGCCAGAATGATAGAACAGATAGTGGAGCGGTTGAATTGACTTTATTACTTTCATCCTTCATATACATGAGTAGAAATCTTTGCATTACGTCTTTGTCTAAGTGTGCAATTTATAGTAACTTATAATAATTAATATGTACAACAGGACATTCAATATAACATAGAAATGCAATTGTATCAGCATGAATTAATCAGTCTGATGGCCTGGTGGAAGATGATGTCCCGGAGCCTGTTGGTCCTTTTGCTGTGGTACCGTTTCCTGGATGGGAGCAGCAGGAACAGTTTGGGGTTGTGGTGAATTGGGTCCCCAATATCCTTTGGGCCCTTTTTACACACCTGTCTCTGTAAATGTCCTGAATAGTGGGAAGTTCACATCTACAAATGCGCTGGGCTGTCTGCACCACTCTCTACTTGTTGGTCCTGGCTTTTATGCTGCAGTACTGTTTCCCAGATGGTAGCAGCTGCAACGGTCTGTGGTTGGGGTGACTCAGCTCCCCAGTGATCCTACGGGTCCTTTTTACACAATAATGTTAATATCCTGGATAGGGGGGAAGTTCACATATACAGATGGGCTGGGCTGTCTGCACCACTCTCTGCAGAGCCCTGTGACTGAGGGAAGTATTGTTCCCATCTCAGGCAGTGATGCAGACTCTCAGGATGAGCTCAAGTGTGCCCCTGTAGAAAGTTCTTGGGATTTGAGGAGCCATACCAAACTTCTTCAACAGTCTGAGGTGAAGGAGGCGCTGTTGTGCCTTTCTCACCACACAGCCGGTATGAACAGACCAGGTGAGATCCTCGGTGATGTTTATGTCGAGGAATTCAAAGTTGTTCACCCTCTCAACCCCAGATCCATTGATGTCAATAAGGGTTAGCCTGTCTCCATTCCTCCTGTCGTCCACAACCAGCTCCTTTGTTTTTGTGACCATGAGGGAGAGGTTGTTTTCTTGACACCAGACAGATGTTGTTCAGATCTCAAAGAAAGTCAGTAATCAAAAGGTTGAGCATGGTGCAATTTACTCTCCTAAGCTGTCTATATCACAATGCAAGAAGCATTGGAGGAAAGCCAGATGAGCCCAGGACAGGGAATTATGATATTACTGGGAGTTGGTTGCTCCCAACAGTGAGGGATTTAGAGGAACAAATTTGTAGAGAGATCGCAGACTGTGCCAAGAAACAAGGGTTGAGATTGTAAGTGGTTTTAAATTTCCATATATTGACTAGGACCCCACACCATAAAAGGGCAAGATGGAGTAGAGCTTGTCAAATGTGCCTTTAATCAGTACGTAGAATTTCCAGCATAGAAACGTAGAATAAGCGATTAAGGAAATGATCCAGAATTAGTGACAGAAATTAGTGTATGGGAACACTTTGTATCCAGTGATCATAATGCCATGAGATGTTTTCAGTCATCTTCTGTTGGTTTTTCAAAGTTTCCAAATATTTTTTGCTCTATTATTTGCCATCTCTTTGGCTTTTATGTTGGCTTTGGCTTTTCATTTCAGCCACGGTTGTGTCCTCCTGCCTTTAGAGTGCTTCACTGGGATGTATCTACCGTGCACTCAGCTCCCGAATTGCTCCCAGAAACTCCAGCCGCTGCTGCTCCATTGTCACTCCTACCAGTTTCCCCTTCCAGTCAAGTCATAGAAACATGGAGAAGTTCAGTGTGGAAACAGGCCAGTTGCCCCATCTAGACAATACTAGAAACATTTAAGCCATCCAATGCAATGCCCTGCACCAGTACCATAGCCCTCTATACCCTCACCACCCAGGTACCTGTCAATCTTCTCTTAATGGTGAAATCAACCTCACATGCAGCACTTGTGCTGACATCTCATTCCACACTCTCAGAATTAATTCAGTGAAAAGGATTTCCACATGTTCCTGTTAAATTTTTGTTAAATGGGGAAGTCACTTACCCATGACTTCTGGTTGTCATCCCACCCAACCTCAGTGGAAAAAGCCTGTTTGCATTTACCCTATCTGTACCCTCATAATGTTGCCTACTTCCAACAAATCCTCAAAGCAGTATATAATTTCCTTGTTTATGCCTTTTTTAGGTGCATAAGATGAAGAGGGGCACTGATTATTGTGTGGATAGCCAGAGGTTTTTTTTCTCCCAGAGTTGAAATGGCTAACACGAGGATCATAGTTTTAAGGTGCTTGGAAATAGCTACCACTCTCTGAGTAAAGAAGTTCCCCCTCGTGTTACCCCTGAATTTTTGCTCTTTAACTCTCATCTCTTGTTTGAATCTCCCCCATTCTCAGTGGAAAAAGCCTATCCACGTCAACTCTATCTATCCCCCTCATAATTTTAAACACCTCTATCAAGACCCCTCAACCTTCTACGCTCCAAAGAGTAAAGACCCAACTTTTTCAACCTTTCTCTGTAACTTAGGAGATGAAACCCAGGCAACATTTTAGTAAACCTTTTAGAATGCACGATTTCTCTCCCTCTTTCACCAAATTTCAATCCCTCATTATGATATTGTAGCCATTATTGGGACTTGGTTGTGCCCAACAGTCTGAGAGATTTAGAGGAATAAATTTGTAGAGAGATCGCAGACCATGCCAAGAAAGAAAGGTTGATTCAGTAAGTGATTTTAACTTTCCATATATTGACAGGGACTCCCATACTGTAAAAGGACGAGATGGGGTAGAGTTTGTCAATGTGCCCCTGATCAGTAGGTAGAACTCCTGACGCAAAAGTGTGCAACGAGCTGTTAGGACATGATCCAGGGCTGGTGACAGGAATTAGTGATCATAATGCTATGAGATTCAAAGTAAGTATGTGAAAAGATGGATCTGGACCACGGGTTGAGATTCTAAGTTGGAGAAAGGTCAATTTTGAACGTATCAGAAATGAGCTGACAAGTGTGGTTTGGGACAGATGTTTTCTGGCAAAGGAGTACTTGTAAGTGGGAGGCCTTCAGAAGTTAAATTTTGAGGGTGTAGAGTTTGTATGTGCCTGTCAAAATAAAAGTTGAAAGGTAACTGGTGCAGGGAACCTTGCTTTTCCAGAGATATTGAGGCCACGGTTATTTTGTTCCTCCAAATGCCTCAGACTGTTTGGTGCTACCAAGACCCGTTAATGACGACAGTATCATAATTCCACGCACTGAGCTCATTGGACTGTTTTTTAGTTGTCTTCTGTTGGTTTCTAATAGCTTCCCAATAGTGTTTGCTCTTTTGTTTGCCCTCTCTTTGGCTTTTATGTTGGCCTTGGCTTCTCATTTCAGCCACAGTTGTGTCCTTCTGCCTTTCCAATGCTTCCACTTCTTTGGGATGTATCTATCACTCGGCTCCCGAATTGCTCCCAGAAGCTCCAGCCATTGCTGCTCCGTTGTCACTCATACATTTTCCCTTCCAAACAAGTTTGGCCATCTTCTCTGTCATAGAAACATGGAGAAGTTCATTATGGAAACAGACTAATTGTCCCTTCCAGTCAATGCCAAAAAGCATTTAACCTGTCTAATGCAACTATCTGCACTGGGACCATCGCCCTCCATACCCCTACCATCCAGGCTCCCATCCAAACTTCTTTTAAATGGTGAAACTGAGCTCATATTCACCACTTGTGCTGGTATCTCATTCCACACTCTCACGACCATTTCAGTAAAGAGCTTTTCCAAATGTTCCAGTTAAATTTTCACCTTCCCCACTTACCCATGACCTCTGGTTGTCATCCCACCCAACCTCAGTGGAAAAAGCTGCTAGCGTTTACACTATCTATACACTCATAATTTTGTATACTAACAAATCCTCAAAGCAACGTATACTTTCTTTGTTTATATTAGGAACCTTTTCTAGGTGTATAAGATGATGAGGGGCATTGAGCCAGAGGTTTTTCCCAGGGCTGAAATGCCTAACACGAGGGGCAGAGTTTTAAAGTGCTTGGAAATAGATACCGAGGGGATGTCAGGGGTAAGTTTTTTTACACAGAGAGTGGTGGGTGTGTGGAATGCACTGCCAGCAGCGGTGGTCGAGGCAGATACAATAGGGTCTATTAACAGCCTCTTAGGTAGGTACATGGAGCTTAGAAACATAGAGGTCTATGTGCTAGGGAAATTCCAGGCAGTTTCCAGTGTAAGTTTCATGGTTGGCACAACATTGTGGGCTGAATGGCCTGGAATATGCTGTGTATTTCTATGCTTTATGTTGAACAGCAAAATAACTTTGGCTATCCTACACTCCTCCGTCACTAAGGACAATTTCAGCACTTGCCTCCTACAGGGTCTGAGGGAGCACCTTGTCATGACCTGGAGATTTTCCACCCTAATCTGCCTCAGGATAGCAAATATCTCCTCTTCTTTAATCTGTACAGGATCCACAATTTTTATGCTGCTTTTCCTCACTCCCGTAGACCCTGTGTCCATCTCCTGAGTAAATAGAGATGAAAAAAAATACTTAAGATCTCCCCCATCTGCTTTGGTTCCACACGTGGATTCCCATTCCGGTTTTCCAGAGGACCAACTTTGTCCCTTGCAATCCTTTTGCTCTTAATCTATCTCTAGAATCCCTGACGATTACCTTTCCTCTTTTCTGTGAGGGCAACCTCTTGCCTTCTCTTAGCCATCCTGATTTATTTCTTATGTGTTCTCTTGAATTTCTTATACTCCATAAGAACCTACCTGCCTATCCTTGTTATGCAACATCATTTTGTGCTTCATCAGGATCTCAATATGTCTTGCAAACCAAAGTTCCCTGCAGTTTTTATCTTTACCTTTTATTCTGACAAGCACATACCCACTCTGTATTCTCAAAATTTCACTTTGAAGGCCTCCCATTTACCAAGCACACCTTTGTCTTAAAGCAGCCTGTCCCAATCTGCAGTTGCCAGATCCTAGTGACATAATTCCAGGTGTTGATCCATGCGCTGAACACACCCGCTTTTCCTACGCTGCTCCTTGCATTGAAATATATGGGACTCAGCATATTCACTGCACCATGCTCAACTTTTTCATTCCTGACTTTGTCTGAAGTCTGAACAACAACTGTCTCCACAACCCCTCCACTATCTGTTCTGTTATTCAGGCTCCCATTCATCCTGCAACTTTTGTTTCACAGACCCCACACACTGTGAAGCACTAGCAAGCCTTACCATTGGTATCAGATACATTCTTGTTTTGTTCCCCAAACTCATGAATCCTCTATTACCCCTTTGGCTTTCCTCTCCCAGATCAAAAAACAAGGAGGTGCATACCAGGTACAGGCAGATAGGAGTAAATGGGGTACTGATGAGGTACAGGAAATTCAGGTGAAGTAGCCCCAGCAGACAAGGTGAAGGAGAATCCTCAGAGATTCTGCAGGTATGTTAAGACCAAAAAGATTGCAAGGGACAAAATTGTTCCTCTGGAAGATCAGAATGGTAATCCATACGAGGAGACAAAATATATGGGGGAGATTTTAAATATTTTTTTGCATCTGTATTTACTCAGGAGATGGTCACAGAGTCTATAGCAGTGAGGCAAAGCAGCATCAACTTCATGGACCCTGTACGGATTACAGAGGTGGAGGTGTTTTCTGTCTTAAGGCAAATTAGCATGGATAAATCCCCAGGGCCTGACAAGTTGTTCCCTGGGACCCTGCAGAAGACAAGTGCAGAAACTGTTGGGGCCCAAGCACAGATATTTAAATCATCCTCAGTGACACGTGAGGGACTGGAGGATTGGAGGACAGACAATGTTGCTCCGCATGTAAGAAAGACTCTTAAAAAGAAACTAGAATTTTATATGTTGGTGAGCTTGACATCAGTAATGGGAAAGTTACTGGAACGTATGTGCAGGAACCGGATATATCAGTATTTAGATAGTTGTGGACTGATTAAGGATAGACAGCATGGCTTTGTGCATGGTAGGTCATGTCTAACCAATCTTATAGAGCTTCTTGAGGAAGTTATCAGGAAAGTGGATGAAGGCAAGGCAGTGGATGTTGTCTACATGGACTTGAGCAAGGCACTTGACAAAGTCTCATATGGGAGGTTGGTCAAGAATGTTCAGTCACTCAGCATTCAAGATGAGATAGTAAATCGGATGAGACACTGTCTTTGGGAGAAGCCAGACTGTGGTAGCAGATGGTTGCCTCTCTGACTGGAGTCCTGTGACTAGTGGTGGTGTTGCACAGGGATCAGTGCTGCATCTGTTGTTTGTCATTTATATCAGTAATCTGGATGATAACATGGTTAACTGGAGCAGCAAATTTCTGTATGACATTAAGACTGGGGGTGTAGTTGACAGTGAGGAAGAATATAATATCTTGCAGTGTGATCTGGACCAGCCGAAGAAATGTAAAATGGAATTTAATGGAGACAAGTGCGAGGTGTTGCACTTTGGTAGGATCAAGGTCTTGCACAGTGAATGCTCGGACACTGAGGGGTGCTGTAGAAGAAAGGGATCTGGGAATACGGGTCTATAAATCACTGAAAGTGGTGTCACAGTTCGATAGGGACGGAAGGAAAGATCTTGGCATATTGGCCTTCATGAACCAAAGTACTGAGTACAAGAGATGGATGTTATGTTGACATTTTACAATACATTGGTGAGGCCTAATTTTGAGTGTTGTGTGCAGTTTTGGTCACCTACTTACAGGAAAGATGTAAGAGAGGTTGAAAGAGTTCAGAGAAAATTCAGAAGGATGTTGCCAGGTCTGGAGGACTTGGGTTATAAGGAGAGATTGAACACGTCAGGGCTTTATTCCTTGGAATGTAGAAGATCGAGGGGAGATTTGATGGAGGTATACCACAGTTTTTAGGGTTATAGATAGGGTAAATGCAAGCTGGCTTCTTCCACTGAGATTGAGTGGGACTACAACCGGAGGCCATGGGTTAAGGTTGAAAGGTGAGATGTTAAGGCGAACATGAGGGGAAACTTCTTCACACAGATGGTCATCTGTGTGTCGAATGAGCAGCCAGCACAAGTGGTGCATGCGAGCTCAATTTCAACATTGAAGAGGTTTGTATAGGTATCTGGATGGTAGGGATATGGGATTAGACAGTTTAAATAGTTCAGTACAAACCAGATGGCCCATAGGGCCTGTTTCTGTGTTGTACTTTTGCATGACTCTGTGACAAGAACATGAAATAATACTGATATTCACTCTAAGTCCTTTTAACAGCTGTGCATACCAATGATTCATCTGGGCAGGAAATTTTTACATGGCTTCAAAACTGTGATGCTTTAAATTAACAGTACATAAAAGGAAATCCCAGCTGCATGTCAACAAAGGCTATTTGTGTGAGAGTATTTCAGTTACGGTGGGGCCAGGCACCCACGCAACTCAGTGGGAACCGGGAATAATACCAATGGAGAGAGTCAAACTGAGCCAAGTCGCAGATTGGTGACAGCAGAAACATAGAAAAAAAACCTAATCCACAATACAGGCTCTTTGGCCCACAAAGCTGTGCCGAACATGTCCTTACCTGAGAAATTACCTAGGGTTAGCCATAGCTCTTTAATTTTCTGAGCTCCATATACCTGTCCAGGGGTCTCTTAAAAGACCCTATTGTATCCGCCTCCATCACTGTTACCAGCAGCCCCTTCCACGCAGTCACCACTCTCTGCATAAAAAAAAGCTTACCCCTGATATCTCCTCTGTATCCATTCTCATAGACACAGAAAGAACATCAGAGAATTTGATGGTCATTCCAGATACCATCACTGTGCCCAGTTAGAAGATGATTTCTCTCTCCAAGTTGGGTTGAACTTCACTGTGACAGTGTGATGCCAGATCACACCTTGACAACTCAAGTGATCTCATCTGAAATGTTGTCCTGCACCCATTGTTGGAATTTGTAAATCTTTTTTCAGGGTAAAAACAATAAGGAATTTATCTACAGGAATCTCAAACACAACACGCCAGTTTTGCTGTCTCTGTCCAGATGTTTAAGAAGTGGAGCAAGGGATTCACTCGATCATCCTTCCTGCTCAGATGGTGGGGAGGGATTCACTATCTGACCAACTAGCACGCCCATTATTTTACATAGAGGAAAGGCATTCATCTGCTCAGACAGTGGGAATGGATTCACTCTGTCATCTCAACTGAAGGTACATCAGCAAGTTCACACTGGGACAAGGCCATTCATCTGTTCTGTGTGTGAGAAGGGATTCAGTCGGTCTTCCCAACTGTGAACACATCAGTCAGTTCACACTGGGCAGAGGCTGGTCATTTGCTGAATTTGTGGGGAAGGATTCACTCAGTCATCTGCCCTAATGTCTCACCAGCGAGTTCACACTGGGGAGAAGGCATTCACCTGCTCAGACTGTGGGATGGGATTCACTCGGTCATCGGACCTACTGAGACACCAGTCAGTTCACACCAGTGAGAGGCCATTCACCTGCTCAGACTGTGGGAAGGGATTCACTCGGTCATCCACCCTAATGGCACACCAGCGAGTTCACACTGGAGAGAGGCCGTTCACCTGCTCAGACTGTGGGAAGGGATTCACTTGCTCATCCCAACTGAAGATACATCAGCGATTTCACACTGGAGAGAGGCCGTTCACCTGCTCAGACTGTGGGAAGAGATTCACTCAGTCATATCACCTACTGAAACACCAGTCAGTTCACACTGGGGAGAGGCCATTCACCTGCTCAGACTGCGGGAAGGGATTCACTCGGTCATCCGACCTACTGAAACACCAGTCAGTTCACACTGGGGAGAGGCCGTTCACCTGCTCAGTCTGTGGGAAGAGATTCACTCGATCATCTACCCTACAGAGACACCTGCGAGTTCACACCGGAGAGAGGCCATTCACCTGCTTAGACTGTGGGAAGGGATTCACTCGGTCATCCACCCTAATAGCACACCAGCGAGTTCACACTGGGGAGAGGCCGTTCACTTGCTCAGACTGTGGGAAGGGATTCACTCGGTCATCTCAACGACAGAGGCACCAGCAAGTTCACACTGGGTAGAGGCCGATCACCTGGTCGGACTTTGGGAAGAGATTCTGTCTGCCAAATCAACCAGATGTGCACCATTGAGTTCACATTGGGGAGAGGCCATTCCCCTGCTGCGAATGTGGGAAGTGATTCACTCAGTTATCTATCCTTATGACCCACTACCGGGTTCACACTAGGGGAGAGGCTGTTCACCTACTGTGAATGTGGGAAGTGATTCACTCAGTCATCTAACCTTATGTAACTCTCGCTTAGCTAGCAGCTTAATATAGGTTGTGACAGCCCCCCAGCCCGGCCAACGTTAAGAAATCTCGTTTGCGTGGATGCTGTGTGATGTGTCTCCTGTTACAAATCAGTACCCCGAAATAACGAACAGTACACAATATGCGATTAAATAATTGAGCTTTATAATTCCTACTTTGACTATATGGTTAGTGAAGTAAACAAAAAAAGAGAAAAAGGGCCCACTCTCTCCATTCTCATCTTCTCATCTCTCCCCAGCAAAAAACCACAAAAATCTCTCTTCCAGACTCACAAGAAAGAACATTTCTGTCATTGGATAGCCCCGCACTCTGAAACCCTGTTATCTCCAGTCGTAACCTAAACATTACTGCTGCAGAGAAGCCATTACCTCAGCAGTGAAACATTGCAGAGAGGCCATTACATGAGCAGTGAAACCTTACAGTGTCTGACAGCTGTGACACTCGACTGGATTCACACTGCGGAGAAAGTTTCAATAAGCTGCATGCTGGATATTTGTCCATCACCGTTGCTGAATGCAATTTTGAGAGTGACTGTCGGTGCTGAACTCTGCAATTATTGCTGCTGCTCACCACACCCAGTCTGCACCCTGGTCACTGGGCATGGGAGGAGTTTCCTCTGCTGCATATTCACCTTTAATGGGACTGGAGTTTAATATTCTGGATCTGAGAGAAATAAATCAGTTCTATTTTAAACTCAGTCTCTGGTACTTGGTGAATTTATAACACACCTAGTGTACAGTAGAGAGTTAACTCAGGCCGGCTGGACCCTGCCGGAGCATCTG
Source organism: Mobula birostris (assembly GCF_030028105.1). Classification (NCBI taxonomy): domain Eukaryota; kingdom Metazoa; phylum Chordata; class Chondrichthyes; order Myliobatiformes; family Myliobatidae; genus Mobula; species Mobula birostris. Next base: position 8,495,218 of record NC_092382.1, read on the forward strand.
TTCCAAGACAGTCCTTTTAAACCCTCCCCTATTGTTCACCTCTCGCTCTCCCTGTGGGATGGGTTCCAGTCACCACTGTTACATATCTTGTGGGTATCTTGTGACTGTCTTATGACCATGATGTAATGCAGAATCTTATGAGCATGAGGTAATGGTCTTGTGATGGTGGGGTGATGTAATTTTCCCGCCAATGTGAGGTCACGTGATGACATGTTCACAACAGGTATATTACGGGGAACCCTGGTGTGACGCAGTTTGTCTTCAGCTGAGTTATTTTTAGTTTGTCAGATACTCCGTTATGCTGCGTATTTGTCTCATGATGCAGTTTCATTTTAAACCGGAGTTTTACTTTCTATTTTAAGATAAAACCTCTGTGCTGGCAGTTTTGCCAATATCTGCCAGGTTTTTGTTAGTTTTACCTTTGCAGTTCAGTATCAAAGAGTGAAGACCTTCATCAAAAGGACGGGAACCTGAAGGATCACAATAAGGTTGGAGTCGTTCAGCGGGGTAATGAAGGATCGACCTTATTGAGTCTTCGGTCAAGAAATAGTGACCTGCATCTGAGATAACTCCTGTAAAAGAGCAGGGAAGTTTCAGCAGTGTTACTTGCCTGGAAAAGGTCAGTTCCTTTACGCCGTTTTATTTCCTTCATCGTGAATCCTTTGGACAGAATCAGCAGAAACGTCATGTCTGTGAAGAAATCCGTCTCCAGAGAAGTCTCTCCTTATTGACTGTGTAAATCACTTGAACTTTTGAATTTACTACTTTAAGAACTGTGTTAGAATTTACCACTTTAAGAATTGTTGCAGAGTTGTGTATAGCAGTTAACTCCGGTTAAGTTAGTTGTTTGTTTACTTTTCACTATTGTGGAGCAAAGTTTCATAAATGTTTATGTTTGTTTAAAAAAAACACTGACTCATTTCTATATTCATTGTTGCTAATGCTGTAACCAATCGGGGGCTCTTGGGATTGTTCCGATTTTGAGGTTGAGTGCTTGTTTAATTAGTAATCTGATTTGAATAAGGCAATTTCCAATTGTTTTGTTTGATTGGTTTGTGGGTGGTATTCAGCAGCAATGAATATTGATGAGTTTATGGAATCACCAGACCTGGACTTATTAGCGATGGCGAAAAAGGGTGATGTATCCGAGATTGCTAGAGGGTTGGACCTTAAAGGAATTGCAAAAGTTACAACAAACCCATAATTCAAAGAAAAAGCGTGACACACTATATAGCATCCGGTAATTTTGCTGGGGATGCGTTAGAAATGTTTCCATTCAGTAATCTTGAGGTGCAGTTCCATAACGAGCAGATAAAGTTCGAACAAGTTAAAGTGGACTTGGAATGAAGTTAATTAGAAGAAGAATATAAACTAAGGGAATTTAAAACTAGAGAAGCAGATAAACAGAGACAGTTTGAGCTAGCGATGGAGAAATTAAAGTCTGAGAATCAGAATTCCGGTTCTATGAAATAGTTTCTTGCTAGTCGAGAAGTTATTTTGGCTCCTCCACTTAATGAAACAGAAGTGGACAAATATTTGTAACATTTTGAAATTGTTGCTCTCACTTCAAGGTGACCAAAAGATCAATGGCCAGTGATGTAACAAAGTATAATTAGAGGTAAGGCACAGAAAGTTTATACAGCAATAACTGCTGAGCAAACACTTGATTATGATACTGTGAAGCAGCATATATTGAAAGCGCATGAACTGGTTCCAGAAGCTTATAGAGAAAAATTCAGAAATTTGAAGAAAGCTGTGGACAAAAATTACGTGGATTTTACCTACGATAATTCTGTGTGTTTTGAGAGATGGGTTTCCTCTAAAAATGTGAATGGGGAGTAGAGTAAATTAAAAGAGTTGATTTTATTGGAGGAATTTAAAAGGTGCATCCCTATTGAGGTAAGGACATACTTAAATGAGAGGGACACTGCTACGTTGCAGGAGTCTGCTAAATTAGCTGATGAGTATGCTTTAATCCATAAGAGTAGATTTCCTCAGGGTAGGACTTTTAAAAGGAAAGATAGCACAGGGAGTCAAGGTAAACCAGAAATTAAGTCAGAAGTTAGTGAGAAAGGTAAGGATGAAGGGAAACATATGAAGGAAAGACATTTTGGTCCTATTTGTAATTATTGTAAGAAACCTGGACACATCATAGCTAACTGTTTCTGATTAAAGGAGAAGGCGGCAGTCCCGGATGCTTGTGTGCAACGTATTGAAACACTTGTAAATCCACAGAGTTCGATAAATACACATGAAGCTTTGTCAGACTTCGACCAAGTTAAGAGGGGATATGATTATTTTATAACCGAAGGATTTGTATCCTTGAAAGAGGGACCCAATCCAGTGCCAATAAAAATCCTTAGGGATACTGTAGCTTCTCAATCACTTATATTAGACAGTGTTCTCAAATTTAGTGATGAGTCTGACATTGGTGAGGTAAACCCTATAAGAGGTGTTGGGAGTGCCCTTATGCCAGTACATTTGCATAGAGCAAACTTAAGGTCAGGGTTAGTTACGGGACTTGTGAAGTTACGACTACAACCCAGTTTAAGGATGAATTGCGTTTCTCTATTATTAGGGAATGACTTAGCAAACAGACAAGTCTTTCCAGAAGTGCATTTGACAACAAAGCCCATACCTGAGGAACCACAGATGGATTCTTCTAAAACGGATTCTTCCTGTGTTGTAACCCAAGCTAAGGCTAAAAAGATTGATGTGCAGGATGGGTCTGTTACCCATGACTGTTCAACTCGGGATTCAAATTTTGAGGATGTGTCAGAAACTTTCTTACCTTCATTGTTTGATCAAGATTCTGGTAGTAAGTCTGACCATGAAGATTTATCTCTATCTCAGAAAAAGATGATAACAGAGCAGAGTAGAAACCCTGAGATTATCAAATTAAAAGAACAAGCTCTTCCAGATTGTGAAATTGAGAAGGTGTCAGTAGGGTATTATTTTGAGAAAGGAGTATTAATGAGGAAGTGCAGATCACCTACAAGTCCTGCAAGTGAAGAATGGGAAGTTAATCACCAGGTAGTAGTTCCTAAAGTTTACTGGAATGAGATTTTAACTATGGTTCATAGTATGCCTTTGGGTGGCCATCAACGTGTAAAGAAAACTGCAAATAAGGTTTTTAAATATTTTTACTGGCCTACTTTAAGAAAAGATGTGGCGACATTTTGCAGAACGTGTCAAACTTGCCAAATTGTGGGTAAAGCTAATCAAGTTACTCCAGTGGCCCCACTGCAACCGATTCCAGCATTTGGTGAACCATTTTCCAAAATTATTATAGATCGTGTAGGCCCATTGCCAAAAACTAAGATTGGACATCAATATTTGCTGGCTATCATGTGCACAGCATCTAGGTTTGCAGAGGCCATTCCACTCAGGAATATAACAGCTAAAACGGTAATAAAGGCTCTTATAAAGTTCTTTACTTATTTTGGATTTCCTAAGGAAATACAATCTGATCAAGGTGGTAATTTTATGTCTGGATTGTTTCAGCAGAGAGATTATAAACTGGGAGCAAAACAGATTACCTCATCTGCATACCATCGTGAATCACAAGGAGCCTTGGAGAGGTTTCATTCTACCCTCAAAACCATGGTTAGGATGTATTGTGTGGAAAATGAAAAGGACTGGGATGAGGGCGTACATTTATTACTTTTTGCAGTCTGGGATTCAGTGCAGGAATCCCTAGGTTTTAGTCTTTTGAACTTGTGTTTGGGCATAGATTTAGAGGACCTTTGGACTTGTTGAAAGAGCAGTGGATTAATAAAGAGGTACATACGAATTTGCTGGATTATGTTTTAAAGTTCAAGGAAAGATTACTTAAAGCGTGTAGCTTAGCCAACGGAAACTTAAAGTTGGCTCAGGAGAAAATGAAAACGTGGTATGATAAGGATGCTAGAATGAGGTCATTTAAGCCTGGAGATAAGGTGTTGGTTCTTTTCCCGGTGCAAACGAACCCTTTACAAGCTAAATTCCATGGTCCTTATGAGGTTATATCCAAAGTTAATTATGTGGATTATATGATAAAAAACGCCAGATCAAAGAAGTCCCACACAGCTATGTCATATAAATATGATAAAACCATATTATGAGAAACAGTCTGCTACTATGACTGTTATGGTTAATAATAAAGAGGCTGATCCCACTAGGGACTTAATGGATGATTCATCTGAAACTCATTTTAAACCCAGCATTATTTCTGCCAGATCATCAAACTCAACAATTCTGGAAAATATTGATGAGAAATTAGCTCATTTATAGCCAGAGCAGAGACAACAAATGAAACAGTGAATTGTTAAATACAGTATAGGGATTTATTTCCAGACGTTCCTAAAAGAACCACTGTAGCTACAGTTGATGGAGATGTTGGAGATGCAAATCCCATAAAGCAACATCCATATCGGATGAACAGGGAAAAATGTGAACTTGTGAACAAGAAATTAAGTATATGTTAGAGAATAATATTATTAGACCTTCTAATTCGAATTCGAGTTAACCTTATGTGATGGTTCCTAAGCCAGACAGTAGTATTTGGTTTTGTACTGATTACAGGAAGGTGAATACTGTGACAAAAACTGATGCATATCCAATCCCTGGAGTAGATGATTGTGTGGATGAAGTGGGAAAAGCAAAGTTCCTTACAAAAATTGATTTGTTAAAAGGGTATTGGCATGTTCCATTGATGGATAGAGGTCGAGAGATTTCTGCATTTGTAACCCCATCTGGGTTATATGAATATAATGTTCTTCCATTTGGGATGAAGGATGCACCAGGTAATTTGCAGCGGACGATTAATTCTGTGATTCATGGGCAGATGCCTATATTGATGATTTTGTTACAGGAAATGATACTTGGAAAGCACATGTTACTGCGGTGGAGAAACTATTTGAAAGACTTTCAAAAGCTAACTTAACTATTAACTTAGTTAAAAGTGAATTTGGCCATGCCATAGTGACCTATCTTGATCACCTTGTAGGTCCGGGTTTGGTTAAGGATAATGGTTAAGGAAATGAAGCAAACTCCAATTCAGTAACAAAGTTTAATGTTACAGGAGTATAATATTTTGATAACCTATATTAAAGGCAAAGATAATGTGATTGCTGACAGTCTATCTAGATATTAAATGTGCAATGTAATTTTTTATGGAGTTATATTTTAGCATTTGTAACACTTCTACTGTATATTAGTTTGTGAGGTGCTGTATGATACTGTGTATGTTGTAAATTTTATACATTTGTATTTCTTTTATAAATTGTTAGTTTTTAAAAATTTTGTTCATAACAGACCAAAATTTTCTCCTTTTTGGTGGGAGGTCTTATATACCTTGTGGGTATCTTGTGACTGTCTTATGACCATCATGTAATGCAGTATCTTGTGAGCATGAGGTAATGGTCTTGTGGTGGTGGGGTGATGTAACTTTCCCTCCAATGTGAGGACACGTGATTACATGTTCGCAACAGGTATATAACAGGGAACCCTGGTGTGATGCAGTTAGTCTTCAGTTGAGTTATTTTTAGTTTGTCAGATAGTCCGTTTTGCTGCGTATTTGTCTTGTGATGCAGTTTCGTTTTAAACCGGAGTTTTACTTTCTATCTTAAGGTAAAACCTTTGTGCTGGCAGTTTTGCCAATATCTGCCAGGTTTTTGTTAGTTTTACTTTTGCAGTTCAGTATCGGAGAGTGAAGACCTTCATCAAAAGGACGGGAACCTGAAGGATCACAATAAAGTTGGAGTCGTTCAGCGGGGTTATGAAGGATCGCCCTTATTGGACTCTTCGGTCAAGAAATAGTGACCTGCATCTGAGATAACTCTTGCAAAAGAGCAGGGAAGTTTGAGCAGTGTTACTTGCCTGGAAAAGGTCAGTTCCTTTAAGCTATTTTATTTCCTTCGTCATGAATCCTTTGGACAGAATCAGCAGAAATGTCATGTCTGTGAAGAAATCCATCTCCAGAGAAGTCTCTCCTTATTGACTCTGTAAATCACTTGAACTTTAGAATTTACCACTTTAAGAACTGTGTTAGAATTTACCACTTTAAGAACTGTTCCAGAGTTGCTTATAGCAGTTTACTTCCAGTTAAGTTAGTTGTTTCTTTACTTTTCACTATCGTAAGCAAAGTTTAATAAATGTTTATGTTCGTTTAAAAAAACATTGACTCATTTCTAAATTCATTGACAGATAGATAGATAGACATACTTCATTGTTCTGGAGGGAAATTGGGTTTCATTACAGTTGCACCAAGAATAGAGTATAAATATAGCAATATAAAACCATAAATAAATAATAATATGCAAGTTATGCCAGATGGAAATAAGTCCAGGACCAGCCTATTGGCTCAGGGTGTCTGACCCTCCAAGGGAGGAGTTCTAAAGTTTGATAGCCACAGGCAGGAATGACTTCCTATGATGCTCAGTGTTGCATCTCAGTGGAATGAGTCTCTGGCTGAATGTACTCCTGTGCCCAACCAGTACATTATGCAGTGGATGGGAGACACTGTCCAAGATGGCATGCAACTTGGACAGCATCCTCTTTTCAGACACCACGGTGAGAGAGTCCAGTTCCATCTCCACAACATCACTGGCCTTACGAATGAGTTTGTTGATTCTGCTGGTGTCTGCTACCCTCAGCCTGCTGCCCCAGCACACAACAGCAAACATGATAGCACTGGCCACCACAGACTCGTAGAACATCCTCAGCATCAGCATTGTTGCTAATGCTGTAACACCACTCTGTGGGTGAAGATGTTTCCCTTGACTTTTCTGCAGACTGAAGAAGTTGAGCTGACTGTAGTTCTGCCTGAGATGTTCTTCACCCCTCAAATCTCTGGGCTGAGGAAGAATGACATTGGGAGTTGTCAGGGTAAGAATGTAGGATGAGGAGAAGGGAATCAGCAGTGGGGCGTGGCAATGAATGACAGAGTAGCAACATTTGGAAGCTGATTGACAGAGAAAGTAATCTGGTTGTCTGACTGATGACACAAACAATACCTGTGGTGAGGTGCTGCACTGGTCGAGGCACATGTGTGTGGTGGGAATGGTTGTATCTATTGAGGGAGTTGTTCCTGCTTGTTTATCCTGTAATATTATACCCAGATGGTTATTTTAGATTGTCCTATCTGAAATAATGTATTGATTATCATATAGTTTGTAAGATTTTAACTCTAAAACTGGATCAGGCTTGAATTTATGGTGCCTTTATGAAGTGATGGAGGGAATTCATGAGTTTTTATTTTGAAGCAAGATTTTGGTGAATGATATTTGCCACTTGATTGTAATTAATCAGATGGAGTTAAACTGCTGCAGGAGCCTGGAATATATTGGATTGTCTCTGGTTTCTCTTGGCATTTTCTGCCTTGTTTGTTTGTATTTCATTTATTTTCGATTTTTTTAAATCATTTTGTTAACAACCTTGTCCTGTATTTCTGCAAGGAACTCCTCTGTTTCTAGGATGAGGTCTCCAACTCATTAGAAAGAGTCAGAAGGTGTTGAGTCATTGTGGGTAGAACAAAGGAGTAGTAAGAGTGAAAAGACAGAGATTGGAGTTTTATAGAGACCCCCAAACAGTAGTATGTATACCTTCTACAAATTACAATGGGAGAAGGAAAATGCATGCCAAAACAGCAATATTACAGTATTCATGGGAGATAGTCATGCAGATATATTGGGAAAATCAGGTAGGTGCTGGATCCCAAGAGGAGGATTTCCTAGAATACTCACAAGATGGCTTATTACAGCAGCTCCTGGTTGAGCCCAGCTGGGGATCAGCTATTCTTGACTGGGTGTTGTGCAATGAATAGGAATTATTTAGAGCACTTAAGGCAAAAGAACCCAGAGGGGAAAGTGATCTTAATATAATGGAATTCGCCCTGAAATGTGAGAAGGAGAAGCTAATGTGAAATGTGTCAGTATAATTGTAGAATAAAGAGAATTACAGAGGCATGAGAGAAGAATTGGCCTAAATTGATAAGGAAAGAACACTGGAATGGATGGCGACAGAATGGCTGGAATTTCGGTGAGTAATCCAGAAGGCACAGGATATATAAGTACTAAAGAGGAAGAAGTATTCCAAAGGTAAGATGATACAACTGTGGCTAATAGGAAGGCAAAGCCAACATGGACACCAAAGTGGAGGCATATAACAGAGCAAAAAATGGTGGGAAGTCAGAGGAATGGGAAGCTTTTAAAAACCAACAGAAGGCAACTTAAAAATAAGAAGGAACAATATGGAATACAAAGGTAAGCTCGCCAATAAAGGGGATACTAAATGTTTCTTTAGATGCATAAAGTGTAAAGGAGAGGTGAGGGTACATATCGGACCAATGGAAAACATTGCTGGAGGGGTGGTAATAGAGGCAAGGAGCTGGCGGATGAACTGAGTAGGTGTTTTATATCAGTCTTCACTATGGAAGACACCAGCAGGATGGTGGAAGTCCAGATGTCAGTGGTCAGAAATATTTATAGTACATTACTTGAGAGCAGGTTCTTGGGAAACAGAAAAGTCTGAAGGTAAATATGCCACCTGGACCACATAGTGTACATCCCAGAGTTCTCAAAGAGGTGACTGAAGACATTGTGGAGGGATTAGTAATGATGTTTCAATAATCAATTGAATCTGGCGTGGTTCCATACAACTGAAAATTTGGAATTATCACTCCACTCTTCAAGAAGGGAGGGAGCTAGATAAACAGAAATTATAGGCCAGTTAGTCTCACTTCACTCTTTGGGAAGATATTGGAGTCAGATATTGAGGATGTGTTTTCAGGGTATTTTCGGTCATTTTCAGCATGGTTTCCTCACAGGAAAACCTTACCTGACAAGTATGTTGAAAGTCTTTGAATTCATTGAAGAAGTAACAAGCAAGATGGACAAAGGAGAATCGGTTGATGCTGTGCACGTGAAGTTTCAGAAGGTCCTTGACAAGGTGCCACACATGAGGCTGCTTATCAAGTTATGAGCCCATGATATCACAGGAAAGATTCTTGCATGGATGAAGCAGTGGCTGATTGGCAGGAGGTTAAGAATAGTAATAAAGGGAACCTTTTCTGATTGGTTGCTGGTGACCAGTGGTGTTCCACAGGGATCTGTGTTGGGACCGATTCTTGTCTGTTATATGACAGTGACTTGGATGACAGAATTGATGGCTTCGTTGCAAAGATGCGGATGATACCAAGTCAGTTGGAGGGACAGGAAGTTTTGAGGAAATTGAGGGGCTCAAAAGGACACACAGATTAGAGACAATACTTTAGTCAGAGGGTGGTAAATCTGTGGAATTTATTGCCACGAGCGGCTGTGGAGTCTAAGTCATTGGTTGTGTTCAAGGCAGAGATAGATAGTTTCTTGATTAGCCAGGGCATCAATGGGTATGGGGTGAAAGTAGGGGAGTGGGGATGACTGGAATAATTGGATCAGCCCATGATTGAATGGCGGAGTAGACTCGATTGGCCGAATGGCCTACTTCTGCTCCTGTATCTTATGATCTTATGGTTTGAAGGCGGTGAAGCCTTGAATTCTAATCCTGCTAAGAATTAGACACTACAAAAAGTGCGTCTTTAGAACATAACAAACCTGGAATATTGTTTTATTCTCTTTGTGTCAGATCAGATATGCCCCATGTGTCTTACTTGTAAACAACGAAACCATCAAGATTGCAGCAATACTTCCATAAGTGACACACTTAAAAAGCTAGTTATGGTTTTACTCAGTTCTGGAAGATGAAAGAAGCATTTGAAAAGCGTTGCACACTCGAGTCATTTGGAAAGAAAGCAACAAATGACTTTGATCGTCGTCTCATTGCTTCTCATAACATTTCCAAAATAATAGCAGAAGTCTGCAAGATCTCATACAATTAGTGAAAGATTAATAAGGCCTGCCGTATCAGGTACTCACCACTGTTCTCAAAACAGATACCTGTATTTTAAAATTGACTCCTCTGAGTATTAATTCTGCAGCACCTCATATTGATGAAACGAGTGAGGACATTGAGTATCACTATGCACAGAGCTAAAGGAAAACAGAATTTGGGAGCCAACTGTGCGACGAGGCATTGATAATGGCACATGCACCGTTCATCAAAAATGGAAAAATCGATCGAGAGATTCTCGATTGTATAAAGTTGAAAATAGATATCAACGGAGAATCAGTCCACGACGAACTCAAAGTGAAATTGATAACAAAATGATTCTGATTAGGAACATGATTTCTTGTGCACCGGATGGAGCACCATATATAACAGGTTGCCATGCTGGTTTCGTGGAATTTATGAAAATGAAATTGCAAGTCTATTGTGTCATTCATCGTTACCATCCCGCAGCTACTGGGCAGCGGGCAGGTGCCGTAAAATCTACGTTTAATGATAAATATGAAGTTAAAGCAGAATATCTTTCTCATGTTAGCATATGGTAGCCATGTTTTTACACTATGGGGGCGATGGAAAGTATATTGTGCTTAAGTAGGACGTTGGAAAGTAAGAAGGTGCTTTAGGAGGGCGTTGGTAAGTATGAAGGTGCTTCATGAGGGCGTTGGGCTAAAAAGGTTGGCAAACACTGCTATAGAAGAAAGAGTTAGCCAACGGATAAGCATAACTGTCCATGGATGAAATCTCTGCGATCTGAGCAGACTAGGTGTCAACGAGAAAGCGTTCAAAGACTGGCTCAAATTTGTAGACGTCTTCCCAGAAACAGAATGTTTCCTTGTAGCAATACAGGACTAGGTGCTTAAGACAAAGACATCAAAAATGCACAATAAAAAAAACTAACAAATTCAAGATGATAAAAGTCGAATATGCCATGTGAAACCAGAAAATATCCTGCAGTATCCTGCAACAGTTTAATTCAACCTTACACAAGTACAGGCAAACATCTTTCACCAAAATCTTGCTTTAACATGCAAAACATTCTATACAATATTATACAGTAAATACAACCCTAATCGAGTTTTGGAGTCTCTTATGACCAATCTATTACTAGAGATGGGGCAATACCTGGTACCCGTCGGATCTAATATTACAGGGTAATAGGGATGGTCATTCCGAACACACACACCGCATGAAAATCAGTAAGTAAGAAACACCAGAAGTATGCTGACTTGAAATAGGAAAATGAAAGGCTGTGGTACATGAACATTGTCCCATTTGTGATTTACACGACTGGCATCATTCTAAAGTCACCACACAACAGCATTAAACAATGCGACCCGCACGACAATATCTATGTAAATCTCCAGACAGCCACAATACGCAGCACCATCAGAATCGGCCGAAAGTTCCAAGCGATTGAGAAATCAGTGGGCTTCTCCGTGTACATGTCCATACCGCAATTTTTATCAGATTGAGCTGAGATAGAAAATAAAAATAATAATAAATATGCGATTCTACCTGAGTGAATGCAGAGGAGAGTCAACACGCAATTTGATCGGATGGAAATTTATTAAAAATCAGGAAGTGAGATGACATCATTTTCTTTGAAGCAGACTAGGCATCGGAGGTTTCCGTGAAAATTTTGGCAATTATGCATGAGTTCTGTGGTGTTAAACATACCCCCGCAACATCTTTGTCTAATGCGACGGACAAGTGCGAGCTTTACTGTAAGTTCGTGCAGTCTGTTGACTTTTTTTTCCATTTCATTCTTATGCAAGAGACCGAAGTGACTAATGAGTTGCATTTTTGCCTGTTTGGTCTTGAATGTCCCCAGAGCCTGTCTCGCTTTATCATGACCGAAAAGGGTCTGGCGGTGACGAGCGCGGAAATATGGTGGAAAACTAAACATTAAAGGTAGGATGAGTTTAATAATTGGTAGCAGTGGAGGTGGCGGGGTGCGAGTGTCGGAGAGTCTGTTCCTGTGCTGCGTCTCTCTCTCGGGCTCGAAACCAGATTTACTCTCCCCGCTGCCACCTTCTCCGATGATCATTGGTTCTGCAGAGTCAAGATCGGAAACATTGCGAATCCCTCCGAGAAGAGATTAGATATGTTGTTTGTTAATTTGTTGAATAATTGACGTGAGCGGATATTTCGCTGTGCTAATGGACTGCTCTCTGAACTTGGACTGAGTTACCCCACAAATAAATGTGTTTGTACAACAGCTTAACATCATCGGCATGTCTCCGGAGTGTTGAAAAGTGTATTCAGAATCGTTGTAGTCATTCCGATCCAACCCGGCGATGGTGTAATAAAGGAATTCGGCAACACTCACCGACCACAGGATGATGAAGCTGCCGGAGATGGTGAGAAGTAAGATCACAGACCTCCTCCTGCTCTCCATCTCCGGGTCACTGCGGTTCTCCGCCTTGCTCTGACCCCTCAGCCCCTTACGGACGCGACTAGTCACTAAAATGTGTCTGACTGTCAGAGCGTTAAACAGGAGTATTAACACGAATGGGAGTAACGGCGTTAGGACGGTAGAAAGCCGGTCATATCCCACCCACTCGGGATCCGTACAGTAGCCCGGTATTTCAGTACAGTCCCGGGGTATAATGTCGACTACTTTCACAGGACGATATATAAAGAAGAAGGGCACATTATTAAAACAGAACAGAACGCCGGTTGTTGTCAGAACCACAGCCGCAGTTTTCCCGGTGCAATACTTTATTTTCCACTTCTGGCAACAAATGGCGACAAACAGGTCAAACGTGAAGCTGACGGTGAACCAGACAGAACAGTCTGTGGCTGCCTCTCCCAGGGCAGCGATCACACTGCACACGGGGGTGATGTCCAGGAAAGTCCCGGGGAGGTAATAATAACAGACCCGCCACAATATCACCGCAAACACGATGGTCAGTAGATCCGCCCCTGCCGTGGCCATCAGGTAGCGAGTGGTGCGGGTGGAGAGGCCGCACTTTCCCTGGGACAGGATCACCATCGCCACTAAATTCACTGGGAAACAACCGAGAGCGCGAGTGAATTACTGTCTGTCCACTCCGTGGGTCTCGGGACAGGGAGATGCTGGAAACGGAGAGCAGCTCATTCCCGGAGGTTTGAAACGGGGAAGGCGGCGATCGCCGGCGCCTCAAAGGTGCCAATACCGGGAGAAACGTTACGGTCCGGGGCGCTGACTGCACGGCGGGCAGGGTTCGGGAAGGAGACCGGGAACGCTTTGGAAAATCAGTGTAAATCTCTGTCCATCAGGTTTCCGACTGATGTGCAAAGCCGAGAAAGCCTCGGCAACTTTCTCAGCCACAGTGATTCCCGCGGTCCCGTCACATCTGTTCACAATGTCCGGTGCCGCTCAGCCCCGCTGTCTCCGACTTTGTCCATGGATAGTTTCTAAAGCTCGTTGCAGATTTACTTCCCCCGTTCGCAGGCATCGATCTCCTCATTGGCCTCCGCCCACACGGGCCCGGCTCGGCTCGCTTATTTTAAAATCCGCAGCTACTCTTCGTCGCGGTTCCTTCACACTCTGTCAGGGGTTCGGATCAGAAAGTTCCCATGTTGGTTTTATTTAATATTCTCCCTGACCAGCTCCGAATTACTGCGACGTTACTCTAAATGCTCCGGTGCTGGTTGTCCCGGAGCGGAGTGTCGCCGCTAACTTACCCCGTCTGACGTGTATCGGACCCCGCTGTGTCGGCTCTGAACTCCCTCTTCACCACATCGATATGGAAACAAACCCCGGGAAACAAAAACGCACAGCCACTCTCATTTAATTTTTCCAAACCCCCGTAACTCTCGGGTTCTAATATACAGTTGGTGTCATTTTCAGGATATAAATATACATTTTTTGTCAATAAAAGACTCCGGAATGTTGATTTGGTCCCTCAACCAAATTGTTGACACAGTTTGGGAACAACGGGGCTCCGAGCACTGGTTCCTATAATACCGACTGGGACATCCTGCAGGCCCAAGAAGAGTCTGATTATTCCTTGTATCTAACACACACAGACACCAGGAACAGCATCAGTTCACTCGGCCACTCTAGCACGTCCTGTCATTCAATAAGATCAGGGCCCCAAACACCACTCCCTTCCCCACTTTGCCCGGACCATCGGCCCCGCTTGCAGGGCAACAGTCTGCCGGTGTTTGCCCCCCAATGTGGTGAATCCCTCTGCTCGCCACCACCGTGGGCTCAGACATTTCCACAGATGAGCCCCTCCTGTCCCCACCGGGACAAACATCCTGTCCGCCCCCTCTCTCACCATCTTCATCCTTTCAATAGCCCGCCCCCTCCCTCCCCGGGGAACCGGCATCAAACCGACGGGCCGAGCGGTCTCCTCCTACCTCTCAGCGATACATCAGACTCCGGCCGCAGGAGACGCTTCACAAACGCCCCCACCTTCGCTCGGAGGAAAGAGGAAATGAATCAGAAAGCGGACATTTACTTTGGGATTTGTTCCGCTTTTACTGGGAGGTCACTTCGGCAAGGAGTCAGGTCGGCGGGGTAACGCCCCCTCGGCTGGTCCGCCTCCACTATTGGGCGTAAACAGTGATTGACATTGCCTTGGGCCAATGACTATAGCGCAGCGGCGGTGAGGGGTCTCGTGGTCGGTAGAACCATAGAAAACTACAGCACAGAAACAGGCCATTTGGCCCTTCTCGGCTCCGCCGAACCATTTTTCTGCCTAGTCCCACTGACCTGCACCCCGACCATATCCCTCCGTACACCTTCCACCCATGTACCTGTCCAAGTTTTTCTTAAATGTTAAAAGTGAGCCCGCATTTACCACGTCATCTGCCAGCTCATTCCACACTCCCAACACTCTCTGTGTGAAGAAGCCTCTCCCCCCCCCCACAAAATGTTCCATATATAACCATATAACTATTACAGCACGGAAACAGGCTATCTCGGCCCTTCTAGTCCGTGCCAAACTCTTAACCTATCCTAGTCCCACCGACCTGCACTCAGCCTATAACCCTCCATTCCTTTCCTGTCCATATATCTATCCAATTTAACTTTAAACGACAACATCGAACCTGCCTCGACCTCTTCTGCTGGAAGCTCGTTCCACACAGCCACCACTCTCTGAGTAAAGAAGTTCCCCCTCGTCTTACCCCTAAACTTTTGTCCTCTAGCTCTCAACCCATGTCCTCTTGTTTGAATCTTCCCCACTCTCAATGAAAAAAGTCTAACCACGTCAACTCTATCAATCCCCCTCATAATTTTAAACACCTCTATCAAGACCCCCTCAACCTTCTACGCTCCGAAGAATAAAGACCCAACTTGTTCAACCTTTCTCTGTAACTTAGGACATGAAAACCAGGCAAAATTTTAGTAAACCTCCTCTGTACTCTCTCAATTTTATTGACATCTTTCCTATAATTCGGTGACCAGAACTGTACACAATACTCCAGATTTAGCCTTACCAATGCCTTATACAAATTGAACATCACATCCCAACTCCTATACTCAATGCTCTGATTAATAAAGGCCAGCAAACCAAAAGCTTTCTTCACCACCCTATCCACATGACATTCCATCTTCAGGAAACTACGCACCAATATTCCTGGATTCCTCTGTTCTACAGCATTCTTCAATGCCCTACCATTTACCATGTATGTCCTGTTTTGATTAGTTCTACCAAAATGTAGTACCTCACATTTTTCTGCATTAAACTCCATCTGCCATCTTTCAGCCCACTCTTCTAACTGTCCTAAATCTATCTGCAAGCATTGAAAACATACCTCATCATCCACAACTCCACCTATCTTAGTATCATCTGCATACTTACTAATCCAATTTACCACCCCACCATCCAGATCATTAATATATATGACAAACAACATTAGACCCAGTACAGATCCCTGAGGCACACCACCAGTCACGGGCCTCCAACCTGACAAACAGTTATCCACCACTACTCTCTGGCGTCTCCCATCCAGCCACTGCTGAATCCATTTTACTACTTCCATATTAATGCCTAACAATTGAACCTTCCTAGCTAACCTTCCACGTGGAACTTTGTCAAAGGCCTCACTGAAGTCCATATAGACAACATCCACCATTTTACCCTTGTCAATTTTCTTAGTAACCTCATCAAAAAATTCAATAAGGTTTGTCAAACATGACCTTCCACGCACAAATCCATATTAACTGTTCCTAATCAGACCGTCTATCCAGATAATTATATATACCATCTCTAAGAATACTTTCCATCAATTTACCCACCACTGACGTCAAACTCACAGGCCGATAATTGCCAGGTTTACTCTTAGAACTTGAGAAACTCAGTTACAGAGAAAGGTTGAATAGGTTAGGACTTTATTCCCTGGAGCGTAGAAGAATGAGGGGAGATTTGATAGAGGTATATAAAATTATGATGGGTATAGATAGAGTGAATGCAAGCAGGCTTTTTCCACCGAGGCAAGGGGAGAAAACAACCAGAGGACATGGGTTAAGGGTGAGGGGGGAAAAGTTTAAAGGGAACATTGGGGGGGCTTCTTCACACAGAGAGTGGTGGGAGTATGGAATGAGCTGCCAGACGAGGTGGTAAATGCGGGTTCTTTTTTTAACATTTAAGAATAAATTGGAGAGATACATGGATGGGAGGTGTATGGAGGGGTATGGTCCGTGTGCAGGTCAGTGGGACTAGGCAGAAAATAGTTCGGCACAGCCAAGAAAGGCCAAATGGCCTGTTTCTGTACTGTAGTTTCTATGGTTCTATGGTTTTCTATGGTAACCCTTTTTAAACAATGGAACCACATTTAAACTTTTTAAACTTTTCCCCCTTCACCCTTAACCCATGTTCTCTGGGGTTTTTTTCCCTCCTCCAGCCTCAGTGGAAAAAGCCTGCTTGAATTCACTCTATCTATACCCACCATAATTTTATATACCTCTATCAAATCTCCCCTCATTCTTCTACACTCCAGGGAATAAAGTCCTCACCTATTCAATCTTTCTCTGTAACTCAGTTTCTCAAGTCCAGGCAACATGCTCTGCACTCTCTCAACTTTATTAATATCCTTCCTGTGATTTGGTAACCAAAACTGTACACAATACTCCAAATTCGGCCTCACCAATGCCTTATACAACCTCATCATAACATTCCAAGTCTTAAACTCAATACTTTGATATACAAGGGCGAATGTAGCAAAAACTCTCTTTACGACCCTATCTACCTGTGTCGCCACTTTTAGGGAATTTCTATCTGTATTCCCAGATCCTTCTGTTCTACTGCACTCCTCAGTGCCCTACCACTTACCTTGCATGTTCTACCTTGGTTAGTCCTTCCAAAGTGCAATACCTCACACTTATCTGCATTAAACTCCATCTGCCATTTTTCAGCCCATTTTTCCAGCTGGTCCAAATCCCTCTGCAAGCTTTGAAAACCTTCCTCACTGTCCACTACACTTCCAATCCTTGTATCATCAACAAATTTGCTGATCCAATTTACCACATTATCATCCAGATCATTGATATAGATGACAAATAACAATGGACCCAGCACTGATCCCTGTGGCACACCACTAGTCACAGGCCTCCACTCAGAGAAACAATCCTCTACTACGACTCTTTGGCTTCTTCCGTTGAGCCAATGTCTAATCCAAATTACCACCTCTCCATGTATACCGAGCGACTGAATTTTCCTAACTAACCTCCCATGTGGGACCTTGTCAACGGCCTTACTGAAGTCCTTGTGGACAGCATCCACTGCCTTCCCTTCATCCACTTTCCTGGTAGCCTCCTTGAAAAACTCCAATAGATTGGTCAAACATGACCTACCACACTCAAAGCCACGGTGACTCTACCTAATAAGTCCCTGTTTAACTAAATGCTTGTCGATTCTGTCTCTTAGTACTCCCTCCAATAACTTACCTACTTACCGGCCTATAATTTCCCAGATTACTTTTTGATCTTTTTTTAAACAACGGAACAAAATAAGCCATTCTCCAATCCTCTGGCACCTCACCCGTAGACACCGACATTTTAAATATATCTGCCAGGGCCCCTGCAATTTCAACACTAGTCTCCTTCAAGGTCCGAGGGAACACCCTGTCAGGTCCTGGGGATTTATCCACTTTAATTTGCCTCAAGATAGCAAGCACTTCCTCCTTTTCAATCTGTACAGTTTCCATGATCTCACTACTGATTTCCCTGAATTCCATAGACTTCATGCCAGTTTCCTTAGTAAATACAGATGCAAAAAAATACATTTAAGATCTCTCCCATTTCTTTTGGTTCCGCACATAGCCAACCACTCTGATATTCAAGAGGACCAATTTTATCCCTTACAATCCTTTTACTCTGAATATACCTGTAAAAACTCTTCGGATTATCCTTCACTTTGATTGCCAAGGCAACCTCATGTCTTCTTTTAGCCCTGTTGATTTCCTTTTTAAGTATTTTCTTGCACTTTTTATACTCCACAAGCACCTTATTTACTTCCTGTTTCCTATATATACATAGAATAGTACAGCACAGTACAGGCCCTTCGGCGGACGGAACACATCACTTGTGACCACCTTTCAGGGACCCAAACAGTCCTTCCTGGTGAGGCAACACTTCACTTTTGAGTCTGTTGGGGTCATCTATTGAATCCGGTGCTCCCGGTGAGGCCTCCTCTACATCGATGAAACCCGACGCAGATTGGGGGACCGCTTCATCGAGTACCTCCGCTCCGTCCGCCACAACAGACAGGATCTCCCGGTAGTCACCCACTTCAACTCTGCTTCCATTCCCATTCAGATATGTCCATACACGGCCTCCTCTACTGCTACAATGAGGCTAAACTCAGGTTGGAGGAGCAGCACTTCATATACCGTCTAGGTAGTCTCCAGCCCCTTGGTTTGAACATAGAATTCTCCAACTTCCGGTAATTCCCTCCCCCTCCCTTCCTCTATCCCTATGTAACTCTGCCTCTCCCCCAGCTGCCTATCACCTCCGTCATGGTTCCGTCTCCTTCTACTACCCATTGTTTTCCTGCCCATCACCTCCCTGCTTCCCCTCCCCCACCCCTTTGTCTTTCAAATTCCTGGTTTTTCAACTGAACCTACCAGCCTTCTACTACCAACCCTCCTCCATCTTCTTTATAGGGCCTCTGTCCCTTCCCTCGTCAGTCCTGATAAAGGGTTCCGGCCCAAGACGTCAATTCATCGTTTCAACGGATGCTGCCCAACCTGCTGAGTTCCTCCAGCATGTTGTGAGTGTCAGTAGGATCTTTATTCTTTTTAAGAATTAGAGAAATAGAAGCTTCATAAAACGATTGTGGTAATTTACCTAATCTGATTGATTCTTTGAATATTCTAGACAACCAAGGAGAGAGAATAGTGGAAAATTTAAATTTTATTATTTGAAATTTTAATTTTAATTTTTATCCGATATTTATATCGTTGATTAAATTGTTATATTATACCCCTGTAGCTTCGGTTTGTACTAATAATCAAAGATCTCCCTTTCATCGTCTATCTCGGGGTACTAGGCAAGGATGCTCTCTAGTCCATTATGATTTAATATTGCCCTTGAACCTTTAGCAATTGGTATCCGAGACTCGCCCAACATTTTTGGTATTACCCGCGAAAATGAAATACATAAATTATCATTATATGCAGATGAGTTGTTATTATATATCTCTAATCCGGAGAAATCAATTCCTGTTATTTTATCTTTGTTGGCTCAATTTAGTAACTTTTCTGGTTATAAATTGAACCTTAATAAGAGTGAACTATTTCCCCTAAGTAAGCAGGTTCCTATTTATGGATGTTTGCCATTTAAATTGGTTATTGACTCTTTTATATATTTAGGGGTTAAAATCACAAAAAGGCATGAAGATTTATTTAAAGTTTTTTTTTACCTTTAATTAATCAGATTAAACTTTTGTTTACTAACTGATCAGTCGGATCAATGCTATCAAGATGATTATTTTGCCTAAATTTTTATATGTATTTCAATTGGTACCAATTTTTATTCCAAAATCTTTCTTTGATAATATTCATTCAAAAATTTCCTCATATATATGGTAGAACAAAAACCCACCAATGGGAATAGCACAGGTCCTGAATCCTCTGTTGACAGCGGTGGGGTAGGGTCTGGTCACGTGATTAGTAGCCCAGCCGTTAAACTGATAAAGCTCGAGCTTTCCAGCGCCTGGGTGACGTAAGACATGTGAGAGCAGATGTGCTTGAAATGGGGGAGATGCATTTGAGAGCAGAGTTGCTAGTGGCGGAAGGGTAGCCCCTCTCACTCCATCCTCCCACTGCCCCACTAGGAATAGGGTTCCCCTGGTCCTCACCTACCACCCCACCAGCCTCCGGGTCCAGCATATTATAATCCGTAACTTCCGCCACCTCCAACGGGATCCCACCACTAAGCACATCTTTCCCTCCCCCCCCTCTCTCTGCTTTCCACAGGGATCGCTCCCTACACGACTCCCTTGACCATTCGTCCCCCCCCATCCCCACTGATCTCCCTCCTGGCACTTATCCGTGTAAGCAGAACAAGTGCTACACATGCCCTTACACTTCCTCCCTTACCACTATTCAGGGCACCAGACAGTCCTTCCAGGTGAGGCGACACTTCACCTGTGAGTCGGCTGGGGTGATATACTGCGTCCGGTGCTCCCGGTGTGGCCTTTTATATATTGGCGAGACCCGATGCAGACTGGGAGACCGCTTTGCTGAACACCTACTCTCTGTCCGCCAGCGAAAGCAGGATCTCTCAGTGGCCACCCATTTTAATTCCACATCCCATTCCCATTCTGACATGTCCATCCATGGCCTCCTCTACTGTAAAGATGAAGCCACACTCAGGTTGGAGGAACAACACCTTATATTCCGTCTGGGCAGCCTCCAACCTGAGGGCATGAACATCGACTTCTCTAACTTCCGCTAATGCCCCACCTCCCCCTCGTACCCCATCCGTTTTTTTATTTTTATACACACATTCTTTCTCTCACTCTCCTTTTTCTTCCTCTGTCCCTCTGACTATACCCCTTGCCCATCCCTTCCCCCCACGCTTGTCTTTCTCCCCAGATCTCCTGTCCCATGATCCTCTCATATCCCCTGTGCCAATCACCTATCCAGCTCTTGGCTCCATCCCTCCCCCCCCCCCCCGCTGTCTTCTCCTATCATTTTGGATCTCCCCCTCCCCCTCTCACTTTCAAATCCATTACTCACTCTTCCTTCAGTTAGTCCTGACGAAGGGTCTCGGCCCGAAACGTCGACTGTACCTCTTCCTAGAGATTCTGCCTGGCCTGCTGCGTTTACCAGCAACTTTGATGTGTGTTGCTTGAATTTCCAGCATCTGCAGATTTCCTCGTGTGTGCATTTTTTTTTAGTTTAGTTGATTAATTCTGTTTAGATTAGTTTTTTTGGGGTTTTTTTTTCCTTTTTTCATGTTTTTTTAGATTTTTTCTTTGTTTTATATGATTCATTTGTATCCTATACGATTGGGAGTTTTATTATTTAAGTATTATCTGGCTTTATAATCACATGCTAATTACAACAATATATTCCCAATAACTTTGTACTACTATTATGTTATGTTTATTTTTATGAAACTAATAAAAAGATTGAAAAGGAAAGAAAGGAAATGGAACTGATGCTTGCTGAAACCTTTCATGGCGCCGTAATTCCCCATAACTCCCTGCGCCCAAAACTTCGCCGTCGTCGAAGCACAGCTCAAATGCGCAGGCGTCAGTATTGTGACGTTGCCGAATATCACGCATGCGCGCAGTACACGGAAGGCCTCAGCAGCCCGATAGCAGGTAAGAACGAGTCTCCAGGGTGCTGGACAAAGGTGAGGGTTGGGGTGCGGGGGGAGACATGGAAAGGGGAGAGCGGAGGGGGAGGGACAATTGTTGTGACTCCGGACACCATGACCCGCAATCCCGGGACAGTCCTGCTCTCTTCCCTCTCTCTCAGCCCCACCATCCGTACACGGGCCCCGGGGAGCTTCCGGCTGATGAGGGAATGGGAACCGATGGGTCTCTCAGACAGAGCTGAGCTCCAGCTGTCTAAATGCAAGGATCGGGAACTCGGAGAAAGGGAACAAAATCTTTTACATCAGCTGTTGAGAAAATCACCTTTGTTCTGCCTCCAATCACAAACAAGAGAAAATCTTCAGAGAGGGCACAGTTTTAAGGTGCTTGGAAGCAGGTACGAAGGAGATGTCGGGGTGTTGTGTTCTTTATACGTACCGTGGGTTACTAATAACAAACCATATTCTGCAGAATTGAACTTGTATTTAACAGCAGCAAAACCATGTTTTACACTGTCATGCTTCTCGATCATCATTTCTGCTCATGTTGGGAACTCTGTCCAGTCACGTCCTGACACGTGATATCACCACAAGGGGTAAGTTTTTTACACAGAGTGGTGAGTGCGTGGAATGGGCTGCCGGCCACAGTGATTAAGCTGGATACAATACGGTCTTTTAAGAGGCTCCTTGATAGGTACATGGCACGTAGAAAAATACAGGGCTATGGGGAACTCTAGGGAATTTCTAAAGTAAGTAATGTCTGGCACAGCATTGTGGGCCGAAGGGCCTGTATTGTGCTGTATAAATGGGGAAGTCACTTACCCATGACCTCTGGTTGTCATCCCACCCAACATCAGTGGTAAAAGCTGCTTGCATTTACCCCATCGATACCCTCATAATTTTGCCTACTTCCAACAAAGCCTTTTTTAGGTGGATAAGATGATGAGGGGTATTGATCGTGTGGATAGCCAGAGGCTTTTCCCAGGGCTGAAATGGCTAACGTGAGGGGCATAGTTTTAAGCTGCTTGGAAATAGATACCGAGGGGATGTCAGGGGTAAGTTTTTTTACACAGAGAGTGGTGGGTGTGTGGAATGCACTGCCAGCAGTGGTGGTCGAGGCAGATACAATAGGGTCTGTTAACAGCCTCTTAGATAGGTACATGGAGCTTAGAAACATAGAGGTCTATGTGCTAGGGAAATTCTAGGCAGTTTCTAGAGTAAATTTCATGGTTGGCACAACACTGTGGGCTGAATGGCCTGGAATATGCTGTAGGTTTCCATGTTCTATGTTGAACGGCGAAATAACTTTGCCTATCCTACAATCCTCTGATAACTCTCCCTTCACTAAGGATGATTTAATTATCTCTGCTGGGGCCCAACGATTTCTGCACTTGCCTCCCATGGGGTCCGAGGGAGCACCTTGTCATGCCCTGGAGATTTATCCACCCTCTTCTTTAATCTGTGCAGGGTCCATGATTTTAATGCCGCTTTTCCACACTCTCATTGACACTGTCTCCATCTGAGTAAATAGGGATGAAAAGAATATTTAAGATCTCCACCATCTACTTTGGTTCCAGACATGGATTGCCATTCCGGTCTTCCAGAGGACCAACTTAGTGCCTTGCAATCCTTTTGCTTTTAATCTATCTCCAGAATCCCTGAGGATTATCTTTCATCTTTTCTGTGAGGGCAATCTCATGCCTTCTTTTAGCCATCCTGATTTACTTCTTATGTGTTCTCTTGCATTTCTTCTACTCCACAAGAACCTACCTGCCTATCCCTGTTCTGCAACTCCATTTTGTGCTTCACCAGGGTCTCGATATCTCTTGAAAACCAAGGTTCCATACAGTTTCTATCCTTACCTTTTATTCTGACAAGCACATACCCGCTTTGTACTTTCAAAATTTCGCTTTGAAGGCCTCAATTTACCAAGCTCACCTTTGCCATAAAGCAGCCTGTCCCAGGCCACAGTTGCCAGACCCTAGTGTATTAATTCCAGGTGTTGATCCGTGCCCTGAACACATCCGCCTTTCCTACGCTGCTCCTTGTATTGAAATATACAGGGCTCAGCATATTCACTGCACCATGCTCAACTTTTTCATTCCTGACTTTGTCTGAGGTCTGAACAACAAATGTCACTGCAAACCCTGCACTATCTGTTCTGTTATTCAGGCTCCCATTCCCCCTGCAACTTTAGTTTAACACCCCCCCCCAACCCCACCCCACACCATGCAGCTCTATCACCCCTTTGGCTTTCATCTCCCAGATCAATAAAAAGGAGGTGCATACCAGGTACAGGCAGATCAGAACAAATGGGTAATTATGAAATACAGGGAATTCAAGTGAACACTTATGAAAGACAAAGAAGGCATGAGGTTGCCCCAGCAGACAAGGTGGAGGAGAATCCTCATGGATTCTGCAGATATGTTCAGTGTGAAAAGATTGCAAGGGAAAAAATTAATCCTCTGCAAGATCAGAATGGTAATCCATATGAGGAGACAAAATAGATGTGAGAGATATTTTTTGCTCAGGAGATGAACGCAGAGTCTATAGAAGTGAGGCAAAGCAGCATCAAATTCCTAGATCCTGTACAGATTACAGAGGTGGAATATGAGAGGTGGATCAAGAAGGTTCAGTCACTCAGCATTCAAGATGAGATAGTAAATTGGATGAGACACTGTCTTTGGGAGAAGCCACTGTGTGGTAGCAGATGGTTGCCTCTCTGACTGGAGGCCTGTGACTAGTGGTGTGCCACAGGGATCAGTGCTGGATCTGTTGTTGTTTGTCATCTATATCAGTAATCTGGATGATAGTGTGGTTAATTGGATCAGCAAATTTGTAGCTGACACCAAGATTGGTGGTGTAGTGAACAATGAGGAAGACTATCATGGCTGCTGTGCGATCTGGACCAACTGGGAAAATGGTTTGAGAAATGGAAAATGGAATTTAATGCAGACAAGTGTGAGGTGTTGCACTTTGGTATGACCTACCAAGGGAGGTCTTTCACAGTGACTGGTAGAGCACTGAGGAGTGTTGTAGAAGAAAGGGATGTGGGAATATAAGTCCTCAATTCACTGATGTTGGGGGAGTCCAGAACCAGAGGCCACAATTTGAGAATAAGGGGTAGGTCATTTCGAATGGAGTTGAGGAAAAACTTTTTCACCCAGAGAGTTGTGAATCTGTGGAATGTTCTGCCTCAGAAGGCAGTGGAGGCCAATTCTCTGAATGCTTTTAAGAAGGAGTTGGAGAGATCTCTTAATGATAGCAGAGTGAAGGGATATGGGGAGAAGGCAGGAATGGGGTACTGATTGTGGATGATCAGCCATGATCACAGTGAATGGCAGTACCAGCTCGAAGGGCCAAATGGCCTACTCCTGCACCGATTGTCTATTGAAAATGGTGTCATAGATGTGATGGAAAGAAAGATTTTGGCCCATTGGCCTTCATGAACCAAAGTACTGACAACAATAGATAGATGTTATCTTGACTTGTGGAAGACATTGGTGAGGCCTAATTTGGAGTATTGTGTACAGTTTTGGTCACCTACCTACATGAAGGTTGTAAAAGAGGTTGAAAGAGTTCAGAGAAAATTCACAAGGATGTTGCCAGGTCTGGAGGACTTGGGTTATTAGGAAAGATTGAACAAGTCCGGACTTTATTCCTTGGAACATAAAAGATTGAGGGGAGATTTGATGGAGGTATACCACTATTATGAGGGGTATAGATAGGGTAAATGCAAGCTGGCTTTTACCACTGAGATGGGGTGGGACGACAATCAGAGGCCATGGGTTAAGGGTAGAAGGTGAAACGTTAAGGGGAACATGAGGGGAAACTTCTTCACACAGATGGTCATCCAGGTGTGGAATGAGCAGCCAGCACAAGTGGTGCATGCGAGCTCAATTTCAACATTTAAGAGGTTTGCATAGGTACCTGGATGGTAGGGGTATGGGAGTGGGCAGATTAAATAGTTCAGCACAAACCAGATGGCCCAAAGGGCCTGTTTCTGTATTGTAATTTTCGATGACTGTGACAAGAACCTGAAATAATACAAAAATTCCCTCTAAGTTCTTTTAACAGCTGTGCAGACCAACCATTCATCTCAGCAGGAATTTTGTATATGGTGTTAAAACTGTGGCACTTTTAAGTTAATAATGCATAAAAGAAAATCCCAGGTGCATGACAAGAAAGACAATTTGTCTGATACTCTTTCAGTTACTGTGGGGCCAGGCACCCATGCTGCTCAGCAGGAACAGGGAATAATACAAATGGAGAGAGGCAAACTGAGCCAGGTCACAGATTGGAGATGGCAGAAATGCCCCATTCTTATAGAGACAGGAAGAGCATCAAGGAATTGATGGCCATTCCAGATACCAGCACTGTGCCCAGTCAGAAGATGATTTCTCTCTCCAACTTGGGTTGAACCTCATTGCAACAGTGTGATACCAGATCAAACCTTGAGAACTCAAGTAATCTCATCTGAAATTTGGTCCTAACCCAATGATGGATTTTGTAAATCTTTTTACAGGTTAAAAACGAGATGGAATTTAGCTCCGAGGATTTTAAACCCAGTAAGCCAGTTTTGCTGTCTCTGTCCAGATGTTTGAGAAGTGGAGCAAGGATTTCAATCAACCATCCTTCCAGCTCAGACTGTGGGGAGGGATTCACTTGGTCATCTGACCGACTGGCTCGACCGTCATTTTACACAGGGGAAAGGCCGTTCACCTGCTCAGACAGTGGGAGTGGATTCACTCGGTTATCTCAATTGAAGGTACATCAGCAAGTTCACACTGGACAAGGCCATTCATCTGATCTGTGTGCGAGAAGGGATTCAGTCGGTCATCCCACCTGTGGACACACCAGGCAATTCACACTGGGCAGAGGCTGGTCATCTGCTGAACTTGTGGGGAAGGATTCACTCGGTCATCTGACCTAATGGCTCACCAGCGAGTTCACACCGGGGAGAAGCCATTCACCTGCTCAGTCTGTGGGAAGAGATTCACTCAGTCATCCAACCTACTGGCACATCAGCGAGTTCACACTGGGGAGAAGCCGTTCACCTGCTCAGTCTGTGGGAAGAGATTCACTAATTCATCCACCCTACAGAGACATCAGCGAGTTCACACTGGCGAGAAGCCATTGACCTGCTCAGTCTGTGGGAAGAGATTCGCTGATCAATCCACCCTACAGAAACATCAGCGAGTTCACACTGGGGAGAAGCCGTTCACCTGCTCAGAATGTGGGAAGAGATTCACTGAGTCATCCAGCGTACAGAGACATCAGCGAGTCCACACTGGGGAGAAGCCATTCACCTGCTCAGTCTGTGGGAAGAGATTCACTGAGTCATCCAACCTACGGAGTCACCAGCGAGTTCACACTGGGGAGAAGCCATTCACCTGCTCAGTCTGTGGGAAGAGATTCACTAATTCATCCACCCTACAGAGACATCAGCGAGTTCACACTGGCGAGAAGCCATTCACCTGTTCAGTCTGTGGGAAGAGATTCACTGATAAATCCACCCTACAGAAACATCAGCGAGTTCACACTGGGGAGAAGCCATTCACATGCTCAGAATGTGGGAAGAGATTCACTGAGTCATCCAGCCTACAGAGACATCAGCGAGTCCACACTGGGGAGAAGCCGTTCACCTGCTCAGTCTGTGGGAAGAGATTCACTAATTCATCCAGCCGACAGAATCATCAGCGAATTCACACTGGGGAGAAGCCGTTCACCTGCTCAGAATGTGGGAAGGGATTCACTCAGTCATCCAACCTACAGAGTCATCAGCGAGTTCACACTGGGGAGAAGCCGTTCACCTGCTCATTCTGTAGGAAGGGATTCACTAATTCATCCAGCCTACAGAATCATCAGCGAGTTCACACTGGGGAGAAGCCGTTCACCTGCTCAGTCTGTGGGAAGAGATTCACTCAGTCATCCAGCCTACTGAGTCATCAGCGAGTTCACACTGGAGAGAAGCCGTTCACCTGCTTAGAATGTGGGAAAGGATTCACTCAGTCATCCAAACTGCTGGCACACCAGTCAGTTCACACTGGGGAGTGGCCGTTCACCTGCTCAGACTGTGGGAAGGGATTCACTTGCTCATCTAAGCTAATGGCTCACCAGCGAGTTCACACTGGAGAGATGCTGTTCACCTGCTCAGTCTCTGAGAAGAGATTCACTGAGTCATCCAACCTAGTGGCACATCAGCGAGTTCACACTGGGGAGAAGCCGTTCACCTGCTCAGTCTGTGGGAAGAGATTCACTCAGTCATCCACCCTACAGAGTCATCAGCGAGTTCACACTGGAGAGAAGCCATTCACCTGCTCAGTCTGTGGGAAGAGATTCACTCACTCATCCACCCTACAGAATCATCAGCGAGTTCACACTGGGGAGAAACCATTCACCTGCTTAGTCTGTGGGAAAAGATTCACTCAGTCATCCACCCTACAGAATCATCAGCGAGTTCACACTGGGGAGAGGCCATTCACCTGCTCAGTCTGTGGGAAGAGATTCACTCAGTCATCCAACCTACAGATTCATCAGCGAGTTCACACTGGGGAGAAGCCGTTCACCAGCTCAGAATGTGAGAAAGGATTCACTCAGTCATCCACCCTACAGAATCATCAGCGAGTTCACACTGGGGAGAGGCCATTCACCTGCTCAGTCTGTGGGAAGAGATTCACTCAGTCATCCAGCCTACAGAGACATCAGCGAGTCCACACTGGGGAGAAGCCATTCACCTGCTCAGTATGTGGGAAGAGATTCACTTGCTCATCTAAGCTAATGGCTCACCAGCGAGTTCACACTGGAGAGATGCTGTTCACCTGCTCAGTCTCTGAGAAGAGATTCACTGAGTCATCCAACCTAGTGGCACATCAGCGAGTTCACACTGGGGAGAAGCCGTTCACCTGCTCAGTCTGTGGGAAGAGATTCACTCAGTCATCCACCCTACAGAGTCATCAGCGAGTTCACACTGGAGAGAAGCCGTTCACCTGCTCAGTCTGTGGGAAGAGATTCACTCACTCATCCACCCTACAGAATCATCAGCGAGTTCACACTGGGGAGAAGCCATTCACCTGCTTAGTCTGTGGGAAAAGATTCACTCAGTCATCCACCCTACAGAATCATCAGCGAGTTCACACTGGGGAGAGGCCATTCACCTGCTCAGTCTGTGGGAAGAGATTCACTCAGTCATCCAACCTACAGAGTCATCAGCGAGTTCACACTGGGGAGAAGCCATTCACCAGCTCAGAATGTGGGAAAGGATTCACTCAGTCATCCCACCTACTGGCACACCAGTCAGTTCACAATGAGGAGTGGCTGTTGTTGTGAATCTGTAGATTTCGTTTGTTGTGGACTGTCATTTTGAGAGAGAGAGAGAGATTAAGAATGGTAATCAGTCTGACTTGCATCTTGTT
Organism: Mobula birostris; assembly: GCF_030028105.1. Taxonomy (NCBI): domain Eukaryota; kingdom Metazoa; phylum Chordata; class Chondrichthyes; order Myliobatiformes; family Myliobatidae; genus Mobula; species Mobula birostris. Next base: position 8,524,258 of record NC_092382.1, read on the forward strand.
TACATCGCTCACAGCTTGTTTAGTTTTAACCAAGGACACAGATACTCAGTCAGACAGAGATGAAGGAGGAAAAATGGAAGGTTCGAAACAAGGGAACTACTGGCCAAGGGTCACTGTTTCGAACTTTCCTCTGCCCATAAGGGTGGGTTAATTATCGATTCAGCATACATTGAATGTGTGATTGTCATCTCGTTTGATCCATAGGAGTGGATCTGATTTGGGGTATCCTGTGAAGACCACTTATGTGTTAACCCTTGCCTGGGTGTGGTGTGGAAATTCACTTGAAGACGATACCTCTTGTGACAAGTCACTTTTGGTGATAATTTGTATGTGGATTTGGAACAATGACGGATAAAATCTACAGCGACTGTTCCCTCGTTTTACCACCATGGATGCTGTGGAGTTCAACGTTATTGCCTTCTTTCGACATTTACCCTGGATTACAAATATCTCTCTCTCCTCAACTATTCTGTGGTTGTACTGAACTTTCATAGTTTACCATCTCAAGACTCCAAGCCCTGTTTCCCCTGAGCTCAATAGTTTGGGAGTTATATTTACCCACATATATACATATAACACTGTTAACTTTTGTTTATCTTGCTTAAGTTACGATATTGTTAGTAGGTACTAATAAAGATAGTGGATTTAACATCAAAAACAGACTCTAGGTGTAGTCTATTGCTGCTGACTCATTTCTATAGTGTTACAGGGTCAAAATTGGGGCCTGCATCCGATATAGGAAAAGATTTGGAGGTGTATTAATTAGTTATCGGTTTCATTGGAGTAATCCCTTTTGATTTATTTGTGTATGGAAAATCAGCAGCAATGGATGTTGATTGATGTCTGGAAGTGCCAACCTCTGAGGCGTTAGAGGACACCAGAAGGATTGAGTTGCTGAGTATTGCTGAAAGGTTAAAACTTGTGAAGGTGAAATCGACAATGAGGAGGTCACAGATGCAGAGGAAAATAGCTGAGTATTATGTATCTGAGGGTGTGTTTAAAGTGCAGGAGTTGGAGGTGTTTCCTGAAAGTAAACCTAGTGAGCTAGAGCTCCCGCACAAGTTAGAAAAAATAAAGATAGAGGCTGTGGAAAGGCAGAGACAGGTTGAGACTAAAGACGCAGAAAAACAGAGAGGAAGCAGAAAGACAGAGGCTGTTCGAGCTGGAAAAGGTAGAGAGATTGCAGCAAAGGGGTCTAGTGTTAGACTCTGGTGATAAGTTTGAGGCCAGTCGGGAAGTTAAATTAGTGCCTCCATTTGACGAGGCAGAGGTTGATAAATACTTTCAGCATCTTGAGAAGTTTGCTCAGGGTTTAAAATGGCCAAAAGAGGTTTGCCCTATTCTCTTACCAAGTGTAATTAAGGGGAAGGCTCAGCTAGCCTATTCTGCTTTGACAGTTGATGAAGCAGCTGATTATGACATAGTGAAACAGGCTGTGCTCAAAGCTTATGAGTTGGTCCCAGAAGCATACAGGCAAAAGTTTAGAAATTTGAGGAAATCTATGAACCGGACTTATATGGAATGTGCTTATGAGAAGTTTGTGTGTTTTGACCGCTGGTGCAGACATAACAATGTAAATGATGATTTTAACAGCTTGAAAGAGTTGGTTTTAATTGAAGAATTCAAAATGTGTGTCCCTGATGACATAAAGATGTATTTAAGTGAAAAGGATGCTGCCACTTTGCAGGAGTCTGCTAGATTAGCAGATGTGTTTGCTTTAACTCATAAGGTTAAGTGTACCCAGAATAAGAGCTTCCAAAAGAGTAGCAGGGATAACCAGGGTAAACCAGAAATTAAAGCTGGGACTAGTGACGAGACTAAGGATGAAGGGAAGCAGTTGAAGGAGAAATATTCTGGTCTGCCTTGTTACTATTGTAAGAAAGCTGGTCATATGGTGGCTAATTATTCTGTCCTGAAGAAGAAAAAGGAAAAGGAGGCAGTCCCACATGCCTGTGATCAGTATGTTGAAGCACCTATAAACCCACAGGGTTCTGAACATTCTGCTGAGGCTCAGTTAAGGACTGAGAGGTCTGACTGAGTTAAGTAGGGATTCCATCATTTTATGTCAGATGGGTTTGTATTAGTAATGGAAGGGTCAACCCCGGTACCAGTGAACATTCTTCGAGATACTGGGGCTTCTCAGTCACTTATATTAGACAGCCTTCTAAAGTTTAGTGGTGAGACTAACATTGGTGAGGTAAATCTTATTAAAGGCATTGGGGGCAGCATTGTTTCTGTGCCATTGCACAAGGTAACTTTACAGTCAGGGTTTGTTTCAGGACCTGTTAGGATCGGATTATGCTCCAGTTTACCGGTGGAAGCTGTTACTTTGCTGTCAGGGAATGACCTGGCAGATGGTAAAGTTGTTCCTGCAGTGCAGTTGACAACTAAGCCAACCACTGACGACCCACAGATGGATTTTAATATTTATCACAGTAACTCGAAGTATGGCTAAAATGTCTGCCAATGCAGACGGTTCTGTGCAGCATGATTCTGATACCCATGATAGCCAAAATCAGGTTGACCAGGATTCAGGTTATGATGACTTGTCAGGGACCTTTCAGCCTTCATTGTTTCAACAGGATTCAGGTAGTAAGTCTGATGAGAAAAATTTATCCCTGTCTCGGAAGGTGTTTATAACAGAACAGAACCAAGACCCTGAGATTGAAGCTTTATAAGAAACATCTCTCTCAGATGATGAGATTAAGAAAATGTCAGTAGGGTATTATCTTCAGGAGGGAGTGTTAATGAGGAAGTGGAGGCCACCTGCTATACCTGCGAGTGAGAAATGGGCAATTGTTCACCAAGTTGTAGTTCCTAAAGTTCATAGGACTGAAATTTAAACTTTGGCTCACAGTATGCCCTCCGGTGGCCATTTTGGAGAGAATAAAACTGTAAACAGGATTATGAAAGAAGTTTACTGGCCGAATTTGAGGAAAGATGTTTTGACCTTTTGCAGAACCTGTCACACTTGTCAAGTTGTGGGTAAACCTAATCAGGTCACCCCAGTGGCCGCACTCTGGCCTATACCTGCATTTGGTAAACCCTTTTCCAAAGTTATAGTGGATTGTGTTGGCCCATTGCCAAAGACTAAAGCTGTCCATCAGTATTTACTAACTATTATGTGTACTGCATCCAGATTCCCAGAGGCAATACCTCTCAGAAATATTAAAGCTAAAACTGTGACGAAGGCTCTTAAGTTTTTTTTTACTTTATTTGGTTTGCCTAAAGAAATCCAGTCTGATCAAGGAAGTAATTTTACATCTGGATTATTCCAGCAGGTATTTTATGAACTGGGAGCTAAACAAATTGCATCGTCTGTGTAGCATCTGGAATCACAAGGGGCTTTAGAAAGATTTCATTCTACTGTCAAAAAATGATTAAGGCATACTGTGTTGAAAATAGAAAAAATTGGGATGAAGGAATACATTTGCTTTTGTTCACCGTAAAGGCTGATTTATACTTGTGCGTTCGAGATACGCCATATCCTACACCATAGGCCTGATTTAATTTTTGCGTAGCGAGCATGCATAGTTGTGTCTGCATTGCTCTGCACTTCACCACCAAAACGCAAGTTGGCGCTGGGGTTTCTCTGACACTGTTGAGCTTCTTTGTGAGAGACATGGACGACGAGATGCATTTCAAATATTTTCCCATGTTGGCAGGTAGATTTGATGATCTGGTTCATTGTCTCCAACCATTTATTTTGCATCAGTGTACAGACATGGCAGAGAAAAGCAACTAGAAATGCAATGCTACCAAGCAGACCAATCACAGTTGTTGCGGTCTGCATCGCCGCGACGCGTGAGTTACTTTTTTGAGGAGTTGCACGTTACCCTGCAGCGTAGGGTGCAGCGTGGGTATGGCGTAGGGTACGTGGTGCCTATGGCGTACACTTGACGCACAAGTATAAATCAGGCTTAAGAGAGTCGGTACAAGAATCATTGGGCTTTAGTCCATTTGAACTTGTATTTGGTCATAGAGTGAAGGGACCTTTGACCTTGTTAAAGGAACAGTGAATTGATGGGGATGTACATGTTAACTTGTTAGACTATGTTTTGAAGTTCAAAAATAAACTATACCAAGCCTGTCGTCTAGCGAGACAAAACTTAAAGATTTCTCAAAACAAAATGAAGTGTTGGTTTGATAAGCGGACCAAAACAAAAGAAAATACTAGGTGGGGGATAATGTGCTTGCCTTATCTCCAATGTTGACAAGTCCACTTCAAGCAAAATTCAATGGACTGTATGAAATAGTCTCTCAAATTAATGATGTGAATTATGTTATTAAAACACATGACTGACGTAAACTAACACAGGTGGTACACATCAATATGATAAAGCCTTATTCTGGCAAGCAGGCACCATCGGTGAGTGTTGTCAAACATATAAATCTGACAACCCTGAGAATGAAACAATTGACTCGCGTGAGAGTTTTCACAAGCTAAACATGGTCCCAGTTAGGCTAATGAACTCGGTTGTTCTCGAAAACACTGACAACAAGTTGGCTCATCTGCAGCCAAAGCAACAACAACAGCTGAAGGAATTAATTCTGAAGTTTAAAGGTTTATTTCCTGGTGCTCCCAAGCAAACCATGGTCGCAGTACATGATGTAGATATAGGTCAAGCCAAACTGATTAAGCAACACCCATATCACATGAACGTAGAAAAGTGTAAAGTGGCTGAGCAAGAAATTGAATATATGCTGAAAATGGTATTATTAGGCCTTCAACATCAGATTGGAGCTTACCCTGCGTTATTGTGCTCAAACCTGATGGTAGTGTTAGATTTTGCACTGATTATAGGAAGGTAAATGCAGTAACAAAAACAGATGCCTATCCTATCCCTAGGGTGGATGATTGCATCGATAAGGTTGGAAAAGGTAATTTCTTACAAAGATTGATCTGTTAAAAGGGTATTGGTGTGTTCCATTGATGGACTGAGGTAGAGAAATTTCTGCATTTGTGACACCTTCTGGGTTGTATGAATACAATGTTTCACCATTTGGAATGAAATATGCTCCAGGAACATTCCAGAGAATGATTGATTCTGTAATTCAAGGGTTAGGACACACAGATGCCAATATTGATGACTTAGTCACAGGGAGTGACACTTGGGAAGAGCATATCTCTGTAGTAGAAAAGCTGTTTGACAGGCTCTCCAGGGCCAACCTTACAGTTGACTTAGCTAAGAGTGAATTTGGCCATGCCACTGTGATCTGTCTTGGCTGTGTTGTAGGTCAAGGCAAGTTGGCTCCTGTGCGAGCAAAATCCAGGCAATTTCTGAAGTTCCTGTTCCGACTGTGTGATGAAGGCCCGTCACTGATTACAGATGTTTCATGGTACACTCGGTAAAACACTCAAAGTGTCATCCACACACATTATTCCCTCTGTTATTGTGGTGAGTGCACATGTCACAATAAATCAACAGTCACAATTTTACACTCATCCCCAGCTGTAATAGGTATGAAAAAAAGAAACACACTATGTCACAGTTTTATTATCTCAGGTGAATTTATTCATATTCATCTTTCCAATAAGTGTTTTGCCGAAGTGTCATGATAATCTGACGTCTCTCTCCTCCACAGTCACTGGGTCTGAAACAGAGCTGCTGCATAGAGCTGTCTTATATAGAGGCAGCAGCAACCTGCACAGGTGTGCCGATGGTGGAGGATACCATCTTTACCTGGGACAAGGGTTATGTTACCTAATTACTCATCTTGTGGTAAAGTTTTGGGGTTTATTTAAGTTATTTAACCGGGAAATGGTGAATCCTATGATGAAGTATATGTGTTTATTGTGAGAACTGGTGGTAGAGTTTCAGATTGTGTGAAATGGAAGATAATTGAGTCAATTAGCTTCAGGTTGGTCTAGGGGGATTGGCTTAGTTGTTGTAAGCCTTGGGTTACCAAGGCTTTGGGTTCTTTTTTTGTTTAGTCTGAGGGTGGCTGTTAACTGGACAGGTGACAATTGCAAGCTGTATATATATATAGTTTTTTTTTTAAATTTCTTGTTTTCATGTGGACATCCAAGTTTTTGTTTTTCCACTCTTTTTGTAAATAAAAGCACCACAATCTATTTTTGCCACTCAAACCATCTTGTTATTTTTCTTAGACAGTTGACCCACAGTTTTTGTGACAGACTGGTAAGAAGGCTCTTGAAAGGTTTCTGGGAATGGTTGGATATTATCGTAAGTTCTGTAAGAACTTTGCTGATATCGCTCTTCCTCTGACTAATCTCCTGAAGAAGGGTGAAAAGTTTGTTTAGACCGAGCCTTGTCAGGAAGCATTTGATCGATTGAAAGTTATTATTTAGGATTAGGCCAATCAATGTAGTGTCGTCAGGAAATTTAATGAACAGATTGGTGCTGTGGGTGGCGACACAAGTCATGGGTGCACAGAGAGTAAAGGAGGGGGCCAAGGAGACAACCCTGTGGGGCATGTGTTCTGAGGGTAAGGGAGACAGAGGTGAGGGAGCCCACTCTTACCACCTGCCGGTGATCTGACAGCAAGTCCAGGATCCAGCTACACAAGGCAGGGTGAAGGCCGAGGTCTCTGAGCTTCTTGTCAATACTTCACGCTTTCATATGGCTAAAGCTCTGCCCATGACTGCAAGGAACTGCAGAGAACTTTGGTCTCATCTGGGAACATCATAGAAACAAGCCTCCCCTCTATGGACTCTTTCTACACGTCCCCTGCATTGGAAAAGCAGGCTGTGTACTCAAAGATGCTGCAAACCCAATCCCCCATCGCGGAATAGATACAAAAGCCTTAAAACGCGTACCACCAGGCTCATGGATAGCTTCCTGTTTGCGATTGTAAGCCAAATTAATGGTCTCCGGTCCAATAAAATGGACTCAACCTCACAATGTAACTCGACGTGACCCTGCCCCATATGTCTATCTGCACTGCACTTTCTCTGCAGCCATAATGCTTTGTTACAGTTATTGTTTTGTCGTATATCAGCTGTTGTAATGTATCGATCTGTGTGGATGGTAGGTCAGGCAAGATTTTCACTGTAGCTCAGTACGTGATAAGAATAAACAAATTCCCCCTTTTAATTTTGTGGAAATATTAGACAGACTGAGCTTCTGCTTTGGAACCACAAAGGGAAACTTAACACAACTGAGGAACACAAATAAATAGAAAAGGCTTCAATCTCGCATTACGATCTGCGGTAACCGGGATCAGGTGACCGGTGATGTGTCTCCCAGACCAATTATCAGAATCAGGTTTAATAGCAGCGGCAGATGTCATGTAATTTGTTGTCTCTGCGGCAGCAATAGAACCTAATTCATAACAATAGATTTTAAAAATTGTGATTTAAAATAAGAATATACATATTAAATAGTTAAATTATATAAGTAGTACAAAACAAAAAATTTAAAAATGTAATACTGTAAACTATTTTAATTGTGTGGAACTATTTGACTGAATGGGTTGTTGCTTTGGAAATTCTGGAGTGAAGCTGAACTAAACTGTACTAAAGTATAACTAAACTTATGAAAAGCTCAGATAAATACAAAAGGCTAAGTTCTCACATAAATGGGTCATATAGCCAGAAACATTGGCTGCTCTTCAGCAGGTAAAAACAGTGGAATGAGGCCTAATCCCAGGCCTCAGTCCAGTGGTTATGGTTTGAGGCCTAGGACGAGGTGAGAGAAAGCATTTGGCACGGACTAGAAGGGCCAAGATGGCCTGTTTCTGTGCTGTAATTGTTATGTGGTTATATGGAAACATGCTGAAAATATTGCAGAATAAATCATTGTCCACCCACAACGAGAGGACGTGATAGATCCGGATCTCACTGCCTTTTCTGAACGGGCGAAAGATGAAGCTACACGTACACTCCAGCAGTGACTGGCAGATGCTGCAGATTTGTGGAAAAACATGAACAGGAAACAGGATCACGTGATGGGTGGAGGGTCTCCCATCTGATCCGGTGACTCTGCTCCTCGCCCCTCACACGCTGCCCGACCCATCTGCCGCATTTCCCACATTATTCCATATTTACACCAGATACATTTTTACTTCTTCCCTCCATATCTTCCCTGTCCCTTTCCCTCCACCCCAAGGTCACAGAGTCACGGGCTCGCTTCCCATCCTGGTCCAACACACAATTCAGACCCAAAACGGAAATGTGCAGGTTTCATTTAAATCCGTCCATGTTTGTAAACACTCATTTCTATTCACATTCCTCCAGCCTCACTGGACAGGAACACTGAAACATCAAGTGAGAAACAGCAGGAGGTGGCCATTCATCTCCTCTAACCATCAACAAGATGATGGCTGCTCTCCCATCTCAGCCACATGTTTCTGCACGATCATTATTTCTTCCATCCCTCTGGTCTCCACACATCTGTCGGCCTTTGTTTTATGTGAGGACGATCACTGAGTCTTCACCGCCCTCTGTGGTGGGGATTTACAGACATTCACCACCCTCGGAGTGGAAATGTTTCCCCTCATCTCAGTCCTGGACAGTCCACCCCCTTTTTCAGAGACTGGGATCCCTGGTTCAGCCGGTAATGATGTTGTGCATTTCAATGTGTTCACCCCTCAGTCCTCGATTGAAAGGGTTATCACATTTGATCTTTCTTCATATGGTGACCCCACCACTCCAGGGATCAGTCTGGTGAATCTTCATTGCACTCTCTATAACAAATACTCTCTAACCTCTTTGTTAATCCTCTATGGAATTAATTTCCATCTCCTGCAGCCCCGTGTTGCCCCAACCACTCACCTCCCACCCCCGTCACTATTTCCACCTTCCCACCTCCCCCTCACCTGGATCCACCTCTCACTCCCCAGCTCTTGCCCCATCCCCACCCCTCACCTCTTTTCTCGGACTATTTCCCGTCCACTCTCAGTCCAGAGGGAGGGTCTCGGCCCGAAATGTTGACGGTCCATTTCCCTCCACAGATGCTGCCCGACCCACTGAGTTCCTCCGGCAGTTTGTTCTTTGGTCTGTGTGACCCGTGTTAGTGTGGGGAGCGGGATTTTACACCATATTCCCGGTACAGTCTCAACAAAACACAAATAATTGTCACTTTGCCCGGACCATCGGCCCCGCTCGCAGGGCAACAGTCTGCCGGTGTTTGCCCCCCAATGTGGTGAATCGCCACCACCGTGGGCTCAGACATTTCCACAGATGAGCCCCTCCTGTCCCCACCGGGACAAACATCCTGTCCGCCCCCTCTCTCACCGTCTTCATCCTCTCCCTCCCCGGGGAACCGGCATCAAACCGACGGGCCGAGCGGTCTCCTCCTACCTCTCAGCGACACATCAGACTCCGGCCGCAGGAGACGCTTCACAAACGCCCCAACTTCCCTCGGAGGGAAATGGAAATAAATCAGAAAGCGGACATTTACTTTGACGGTTGTCCCGCCCTGACGGAAAGTCCGGGAGACGGTGTCAGCAGGGGTAACGCCCTCTCGGGTCGTCCGCCTTCGCTATTGGCTGGAAGCAGTGATTGACACTGCTTCGTACCAATGGAAATAGCGCAGCGCGTGACTCCTATGTTGATAGTGGTGGGGGAGGAGCTGGTCACGTGATCAGTAGCCCAGCCGTTAAACCGACCAAGCTCGAGCTCACCAGCGCGCGGGGCACAAAAGGCCCCGGATGATCGGTTGAGGTAAGAAGGGATCTCCGGGTTGGGGGTCTCACCGGGCGGCGTTTTCAACACCGACTTCGGGTAGTTGCTGTGACTCCGGACTCCGTGACCCGCAATCCCGGGACAGTCCTGCTCTCTTCCCTCTCTCTCAGCCCCACCATCCGTACACGGGCCCCGGGGAGCTTCCGGCTGATGAGGGAATGGGAACCGATGGGTCTCTCAGACAGAGCTGAGCTCCAGCTGTCTAAATGCAAGGATCGGGAACTCGGAGAAAGGGAACAAAATCTTTTACATCAGCTGTTGTGAAAATCACCTTTGTTCTGCCTCCAGTCACAAACAAGAGAAAATCTGCAGATGCTGGAAATCCAAGCAACACCACAAATTGCTGGAGGAACTCAGCATTAGTACTCTTTTCCATAGATGCTGCCTGGCCTGCTGAGTTCCCCCAGCATTTTGTGTCTGTTGCTTGTTCCACCCCCTCTTGTTCTGGACTTTTCTACCCGTGAGAACATGTTTTGTCCCACTCTCTCTGGGTACATAATGATATCAAACACCTTTGTCCTGGGCAACAAGTAGCTTCACATCACAAATGTGCCAGACTCCAATGAGACAGACTACTGCCCTTCCCTTCATATTCATTGGCATTGCCATCACTGAGTTCACCACCGTCAGTCACCTGGGGGAGGGTTCAGGGGAAATATTTGTGTACAATACAGAAACTGGTGTTACCTGTGTGTATTGTGGTGATGCAAAAGTTGCTGGAGAATTTGCAAGTGGGAAGAAGTGGAGTGATATTTGGAAATCTGACTTTTAAGCGTCATTTAGCAAGCAAATGACACATGGACTGTGTGCAAAAGCTCTGGCAAGAAAATCCATCATTACCTGTTACAGGCCTGCAACTTAGGTTGTGTGAGAGTGTAGATGAACTTAAACAAACCCAGAGGAGATCAAAGTTCTTATAGACAGTGATTTGATAGCTGTTAAAATGAATACCTCTCTATATAAAATTCACTGTGCACATGTGGAAAAATTGCATAATACAAGCTTTATGTGCACACTGGTCATTACAAATTTGAGGGGAGATTGGTGGGAAGGTGGGGAGAGCTCCGGTGTCCCTGATGCCATGACGTACAAGATGTGCATCCAGCTGCAGCTTGTAACCCTGCAGTTTAAGGAGTTGGAACTTGAAATGGATGAATTCTGGATCATCCAGGAGTTGGAGGGGGTGATAGATATGACATGAAGAGAGGTGAGTTACACCCAAGGTGCAGGACGCAGGAAACTGGGTGAGAGTCAGGAAGGGGAATGAGGTTAAATAGCCATCGCAGAGTACTCTTGTGGCCATCCCCCACAACAACAGGTGGACCACTTTAGAAACTGTTGAGATTACCTGGCAGAGAAAAGTCAAAGGGGTGATAGGGGATTTGTTAGTGAGGGGAACAGAACAAGAGGGGACTAATATCCCAGTGGTAAGGCTCGCTAGTGCTAGTGTGGGGAGAGGGGGGGTGTGGTTAAAATAAGTTGTAGGGGAAATGGGAGCCAGAATGACAGAACAGATAGTGGAGAGGGTGAATTGAATTGAATTGACTTTATTACATACGTCCTTCATATACATGAGGAGTAGAAATCTTTACATCTCCATCTAAATGTTAAAAGTGCAATTCACAGTAATTTATAACAGATAGTTTATACATAGGACAGTCGATATAACATAGTTTACAATTGTATCAGCATGAATTAATCAGTCTGATGGCCTGGTAGAAGATGATGTCCCGGAGCCTGTTGGTCCCTTTGCTGTGGTACCGTTTCCTGGATGGGAGCAGCAGGAACAGTTTGTGGTTGTGGTGAATTGGGTCCCCAATATCCTTTGGGCCCCTTTTACACACCTGTCTCTGTAAATGTCCTGAATAGTGGGAAGTTCACATCTACAGATGTGCTGGGCTGTCTGCACCACTCTCTGCAGGTTCCTGCGATTAAGGGAAGTACAGTTCCCATACCAGGCAGTGATGCAGCCAGTCAGGATGCTCTCAATTGTGTGTCCCTGTAGAAAGACCTTTGGATTTTGGGCCCCATCCCCAACTTCTTCAACTATCTGCGGTGAAAGAAGTGCTGCTGTGCTCTTTTCACAACACAGCCGGTATGTACAGACCATGTACATGAAAGATGGCAAATGGAGTTTAATGCTGGTGAATGTGAGATGCTACATTTTGGTAGGATAATCAAAATAGGACATACATGGTAAATGGTAGGGCATTGAAGAATGCAGTAGAACAGAGGGATCTGGGAGTAATGGTGCATCATTCCCTGAAGGTGGAATCTCATGTGGATAGGGTGGTGAAGAAAGCTTTTGGTGTGCTGGCCTTCATAAATCAGAGCATTGAGTATAGGAGCTGGAATGTAATGTTAAAATTGTACAAGGCATTGGTAAGGCCAAATTTGGAGTATTGTGTACAGTTCTGGTCACCGAATAATCGGAAAGATGTCAACAAAATAGAGAGAATACAGAGATTTACTAGAATGTTACCTGGGTTTCAGCACCTTAGTTACAGAGAAAGGTTGAACAAGTTGGGTCTTTATTTTTTTGGGGCGTAGAAGGTTGAGGGGGGTCTTGACAGAGGTATTTAAAATTATGAGGGGGATAGATAGAGTTGACGTGTATAGGCTTTTTCCATTGAGAGTAGGTGAGATTCAAACAAGAGGACATGAGTTGAGAGTTAGGGGGCAGAAGTTTAGGGGTAACATGAGGGGAGTGGTAGAGTGTGGTAGCTGTGTGGAATGAGCTTCCAGCAGAAGTGGTAGAGGCAGGCTCGATATTGTCATTTAAAGTAAAATTGGATAGCTGTATGGACAGGAAAGGAATGGAGGGTTATGGGCTGAGTGCAGGTTGGTGGGACTAGGTGAGAGTAAGCATTCAGCATGGACTAGAAGGGCTGAGATGGCCTGTTTCCATGCTGTAATTGTTATATGGTTATATGTGAGATCCTTGGTGATGTTTATGCTGAGGAACTTAAAGCTGTTCACCGTCTTAACCCCAGATCCATTGATGTCAATAGGGATTAGCCTGTCTCCATTCCTCCTGTCGTCCATAATCAGCTCCTTTGTTTTTGTGACAATGAGGGAGAGTTTGTTTTCTTGACATCAGTCAGATGTTGTTCAGACCTCAGACAGAGTCAGCAATCAAATGGTTGAGCATGGTGCGATGAATGTGCTGAGCTGTGTATATCACAATGCAAGAAGCATCGTAGGAAAGCCAGATGAGCTCAGGACAGGGAATTATGAAGTTGTATCCATTGTGGGGACTTGGTTGCATCCAACAGTTTGAGGGATTTAGAGGAATAAATTTGTAGAGAGATTGCACCATGCCAAGATGCAAAGGTTGTTCCAGTAAGTGATTTTAACTTTCCACATATTGACTGGGACTCCCATACAGCAAAAGGACTAGATGGAGTAGAGTTTGTCAAATGTGCCCTTAATCTGTAATTTGAATTCCTGACGTAGAAGTGTGCAGTAAGCTGTTAGGAAATGATCCAGGGCTGGTGACAGAAATTAGTGATCATAATGCCATGAGATTCAAAGTAAATATGGAAAACGAGAGGTGTGCACCACGGGTTGAGATTCTAAATTGGAGAAAGGTCAATTTTGATGGTATGAGAAAGGCTCTGACAAGTGTGGTTTGGAACAGGCTGCTTTCTGGCAAAGGAGTACTTGGTAAGTGGGAGGCCTTCCTGCTAAAATAAAAGTTGAAAAGTTACAGGTGCAGGGAACCTTGCTTTTCAAGAGATATTGAGGCCAGGATATTTTGTTCCTCTAAATGCCTCAGACTGTTGGGTGCTACCAAGACGCATGAATGACAACAGTATCATGATTCCATGCCCTGAGCTCACCTGACTTTTTTTTTTAGTTGTCTGCTTTTGGTTTCTGAAAGTTTCCCAACAGGTTTTGGGTAAGTTATTGGAATGTATGTGCAGGAACCGGATATATACTGTAAGTATTTGGATAGGTGTGGACTGATAAAGGATAGACAGCATGGCTTTGTGCACGGTAGGTCATGTCTATCCAATCTTATAGAGTCTCTTGAGGAGGTTATGAGGAAAGTGGTTGAAGGCAAGGCAGTGGATGTTGTCTACATGGACTTTAGCAAGGCACTGGGCAAAGTCTCATATGGGAGATTGGTCAAGAAGGTTCAGTCACTCAGCATTCAAGATGAGATAGTAAATTGGGTGAGTCACTGTCTTTGGGAGAAGCCAGAGTGTGGTAGCACATGGTTGCCTCTCTGACTGGAGGCCTGTGACTAGTGGTTTGCCACAGGGATCAGTGCTGTATCTGTTATTGTGTGTCATCTATATCAGTAATCTGGTTGATAGTGTGGTTAACTGGATCAGCAAATTTGTGGATCACACCAAGATTAGTGGTGTCGTGAACAGCAAGGAAGACTATCATGGCTTGCAGTGCAATCTGGATCAGCTGGAATAATGGGATAAGAAATGCAAAATGGAATTTAATGGAGACAAGTGTGAGGTGTTGCATTTTGGTTGGACCTAGGTCTTACACAGTGAATGTTAGGGCACTGAGGATTGCTGTAGAAGAAAGGCATCTGAGAATACAGGTCTGTATTTCACTGAAAGTGGTGTCACAGTTAGATAGGGATGGAAAGAAAGATTTTGGCACGTTGGCCTTTTTGAACCAAAGTACTGACAACAATAGATGGATGTTCTGTTGACTTTGTACAAGACATTGGTGAGGCCTAATTTGGAGTATTGTGTGCGGTTTTGGTCACCAACCTACAGGAAGATGTAAAAGAGGTTGAAAGAGTTCAGAGAAGATTCACAAGGATTTTGCCAGGTCTGGAGGACTTGGGTTATAAGGAAAGATTGAGCAGGTCAAGACTTTATTCCTTAGAATGTAGAAGACCGAGGGGAGATTTGATTGTGATAGAGGGGTATAGATAGGGTAAATGCAAGCTGGCTTTCTCTACTGAGATTGGGCGGTACTACAACCAGAGGCCATGGGTTAAGGGTGAAAGGTGAGATATTAGGCGCACATGAGGGGAAACTTCTTCACACAGACGGTCATCCGGGTGTGGAATGAGCAGCCAGCACAAGTGGTGCATGCGAGCTCAATTTCAACATTTAAGAGGTTTGCATAGGTACATGGATGGTAGGGGTATGGAAGTGGGCAGTTTAAATAGTTCAGCACAAACCAGATGGCCCAAAGGGCCTGTTTCTGTGTTGTAATTTTCTGTGACTGTGACAAGAACCTGAAATAATACAAAAATTCACTCCAAGTCCTTTTAACAGCTGTGTGGACCAACCATTCATCTCAGCAGGAATTTTTTATATGGCGTTAAAACTGTGGCACTTTAAGTTAATAATACATAAAAGAAAATCCCAGATGCATGTCAAGAAAGACTATTTGTGAGAAGGTGTTTCAGTTACTGTGGGGCCAGGCATCCATGGGGCTCAGCAGGAACAGGGAATAATACCAATGGAGAGAGTCAAACTGAGCCAGGTCACAGATTGGAGATGGCAGAAATGCCCCATTCTTATAGAGACAGGAAGAGCATCAGAGAATTTGATGGTCACTCCAGATACCAGCACTGTGCCCATGCAGAAGATGATTTCTCTGTCCAACTTGGGTTGAACCTCACTGTAACAGTGTGATATCAGATCAAACCTTGGCAACTCAAGTAATCTCATCTGAAATGTTGTCCTACACCAATTGATGGATTTTGTAAATCTTTTTACAGGTTAAAAACGAGAAGGAATTTGCCTCCAGCAATCTCAAACACGGCACGCCAGTTTTGCTGTCCCTGTCAAGATATTTAAGAACTGGAGCAAGGGATCGACCATCGTTCCTGTTCAGACTGTGGGAAGGTATTCTCTCAGTCTTCTGACCGACTGACATGCCCATAACTTTCCAAGGGAAAGGCCGTTCACCTGCTCAGATAGTGGGAATGGATTCACTCGGTTATCTCAATTGAAGGTATATCAGCAAGTTCACACTGGGCAAGGCCATTCATCTGTTCTGTGTGTGAGAAAGGATTCAGTCGGTCTTCCCACCTGCGGACACACCAGTCAGTTCACATTGGGTAGAGGCTGGTCATCTGCTGAATTTCTGGGAAAGGAAAAAGGATTCACTCAGTCATCTAACCTAATGGCTCACCAGCGAGTTCAAACTGGGGAGAAGCCATTCACCTGCTCAGTCTGTGGGAAGAGATACACTGATTCATCCATCCTACAGAGACATCAGCGAATTCACACTGGGGAGAAGCCATTCACCTGCTCAGAATGTGGGAAGAGATTCACTCAGTCATCCGACCTACAGAGACATCAGCGAGTTCACACTGGGGAGAAGCCGTTCACCTGCTCATTCTGTGGGAAGAGATTCACTGATTCATCCACCCTACAGAAACACCAGCGAATTCACTCTGGGGAGAAGCCGTTCACCTGCTCAGAATGTGGCATGAGATTCACTGATTCATCCCACCTACAGAGTCACCAGCGAGTTCACACTGGGGAGAAGCCGTTCACCTGCTCAGTCTGTGGGAAGGGATTCACTCAGTCATTCACCCTACAGAGACATCAGCAAGTTCACACTGGGGAGAAGCCGTTCCCCTGCTTAGAATGTGGGAAGAGATTCACTAGGTCATCCAGATTACTGGCACACCAGTCAGTTCACACGGGGCAGAGGCCGTTCACCTGCTCAGAATGTGGGAAGAGATTCACTTGGTCATCCTGCCTACAGAGTCATCAGCGAGTTCACACGGGGGAGAAGCCGTTCGCCTGCTCAGAATGTGGGAAGAGATTCACTGATTCGTCCACCCTACAGAGACATCAGCAAGTTCACACTGGGGAGAAGCCATTCACCTGCTCAGAATGTGGGAAGAGATTCACTCGGTCATCCGATCTACAGAGACATCAGCGAGTTCACACTGGGGAGAAGCCGTTCACCTGCTCAGTCTGTGGGAAGAGATTCACTCAGTCATCCGATCTGCAGAGTCATCAGCGAATTCACACTGGGGAGAAGCCGTTCACCTGCTCCGAATGTGGGAAGAGATTCACTGATTCATCCCACCTACAGAGTCACCAGCGAGTTCACACTGGGGAGAAGCCGTTCACCTGCTCCGAATGTGGGAAGAGATTCACTTACTCATCCAACCTACACAGTCATCAGCGAGTTCACACTGGGGAGAAGCCGTTCACCTGCTCAGAATGTGGGAAGAGATTCACTAGGTCATCCGGACTGCTGGCACACCAGTCAGCTCACACGCGGGAGAGGCCATTCTCCTGCTCAGTCTGTGGGAAGAGATTCACTAATTTGTCCACCCTACAGAAACACCAGCGAGTTCACACTGGGGAGAGGCCGTTCACCTGCTCAGAATGTGGGAAGAGATTCACTCAGTCATCCGACCTACAGAGACATCAGCGAGTTCACACTGGGGAGAAGCCGTTCAACTGCTCAGTCTGTGGGAAGAGGTTCACTGATTCGTCCACCCTGCAGAAACACCAGCGAGTTCACACTGGGGAGAAGCCATTCACCTGAACAGAATGTGGTAAGAGATTCACCCGGTCATCCCACCTACTGGCACACCAGTCAGTTCGCACTGGGGAGAGGCCGTTCACCTGCTCAGAATGTGGGAAGAGATTCACTCACTCATCCAACCTACAGAGTCATCAGCGAGTTCACACTGGGGAGAGGCCGTTCACCTGCTCAGACTGTGGGAAGAGATTCACTCAGTCATCCCACCTACTGGCACACCAGTCAGTTCACACTGGGCCATTGTTATGAATCCCTAGGTTTCATTTTCTGTGGACTGTCATTTTAAGAGAGAGAGAGAGATTAAGAATGGAAATCAGTCTGACTTGCAGCTTGTTTACATCGCTCGCTGCTTGTTTTAACCGAGGACACAGATACTCAGAGTCAGATGGAGATGAAGGAGGAAAAATGGAAGGTTCGAAACAAGGGAACTGGTGGCCAAGGGTCACTGTTTAGAACTTTCCTCTGCCCACAAGGGTGGGTTAATTATCGATTCAGCGAACATCAAATGTGTGGTTGTCACCTCATTTGATCCATAGGAGTGGATCGGATTTGGGGTATCCTATGAAGACCACCTATGTGTTAACACTTGCCTGGGTGTGGTGTGGTAATTCACTTGAAGACGATACCCCTTGTGACAAGTCACTTCCTGTGATAATTCGTAAATGGATTTGGAACGATGACGGATAAAACCTGCAGCGACTGTTCTCTCGTTTTACCACCATGGAAACTTGAATTCACGTTATTGCCTTCTCTCGACATTTACCCTGGATTACAAATATCTCTCTCTCCTCAACTGCTCTGTGGTTGAACTGAACTTTCATAGTTCACCATCTCAAGACTCCAAGCTTTGTTTCCCCCGAGTTCAATAGTTTGGGAGTTATATTTACACACACGTACGCATAACACTGTTAACTTCTGTTTATCTTGCTTAAAATACTATATTGTTAGTAGATGCTAATAAAGATAGTGGATTTAACATCAAAACCAGACTCCAGGTGTAGTTTATTGCTGCTGGTTCGTTTCTAGAGCGTTATGGTTCATAAAAAAATTGGGGCCTGCATCCTGGATATGAACAGATTTGGGGGTGTATAGATTACTAACCAACTTCATTGGTGAAATCCCTTTTGATTTATTTGTGTGGCAGAAGCAATGGATGTTGATAGATGTCTGGAAGCGCCAACCTCTGAGGCACTAAAGGACACCAGAAGGATTGCGTTTTGAGTATTGCTGAAAGGTTAAAACTTGTGAAGGTGAAATCGACAATGAGGAGGTTACAGATGCAGAGGATAATAGCTGAACATTATGTATATGAGGGTGTGTTTAAAGTGGAGGAGTTGGAGGTGTTTCCTGAAAGTAAACCTAGTGAGCTTGGGCTCCCGTACAAGTTAGAAAAATTAAAGATGGAGGCTGTGGAACGGCAGAGGCAGGTTGAGGCTAGAGAGGCAGTAAAACAGAGAGAAGAGGCAGAAAAACAGGGAAGAAGCAGAAAGACAGAGGCTGTTCGAGCTGGAAAAGATAGAGAGATTGCAGCAAAAGGGTCTCGCGTTAGACTCTGGGGATAAGTTTGAGGCCAGTCGGAAAGTTAAATTGCTACCTCCATTTGATGAGGCAGAGGTTGATAAATACTTTCAGCATTTTGAGAAGGTTGCTCTGAGTTTAAAGTGGCAAAAAGAGGGTTGGCCCATTCTCTTACAAAGTGTAATTAAGGGGAAGGCTCAGCGAGCCTATTCTGCTTTGACTGTTGTTGAAGCAGCTGATTATGACATAGTGTAACAGGCTGTGCTCAGTGCTTATGAGTTGGTCCCAGAAGCATACAGGCAAAAGTTTAGAAATTTGAGGAAATCTGTGAACCAGACTTATATGGATTTGCTTATGAGAAGTTTGTGTGTTTTGACCGCTGGTGCACATATAAAAATGTTAATGATGATTTTAACAGCTTGAAAGATTTGGTTTTAACTGAAGAATTCAGGAGGTGCATCCCTGATGACATAAAGACGTACTTAAATGAAAAGGATGCTGCCACTTTGCAGGAGTCTGCTAGATTAGCAGATGTGTTTGCTTTAACTCATAAGGTTAAGTTTACCCAGAATAAGAGCTTCCAAAGGAGTAGCAGGGATAACCAGGGTAAACCAGAAATTGAAGTTGGGTTTAGTGACAAGAGTGAGGATGAAGGGAAGCAGTTGAAGGAGAAATATTCTGGTCTTTCTTGTTACTATTGTAAGAAAGCTGGTCATATGATGGCTAATTGTCCTGTCCTGAAGAAGAAAAAGGAAAAGGAGGCAGTCCCACATGCCTGTGATCAGTATGTTGAAGCACCTATAAACCCACAGGGTTCTGAACATTCTGTTGAGGCTCAGTTAAGGACTGAGAGGTCTGAATGAGTTAAGAAGGGATTCGATCATTTTATGTCAGATGGGTTTATATTAGTAATGGAAGGGTCAACCCCGGTACCAGTGAAAATTCTTTGAGATACTAGGGCTTCTCAGTCACTTATATTAGACAGTATTCTAAAGTTTGGTGATGAGACTGACATTGGTGAGGTAAATCTTATTAAAGGCATTGGGGGCAGCATTGTATCTTTTCCATTGCACAAGGTAACTTTACAGTCAGGGTTGGTTTCAGGACCTGTTAAGATCGGATTATGCTCCAGTTTACCGGTGGAAGATGTTACTTTGCTGATAGGGAATGACCTGGCAGATGGTAAGGTTGTTCCTGCAGTTCAGTTGACAACTAAGCCAACCACTGACGACCCACAGATGGATTTTAACATTTATCCTTCCTGCACAGTAACTCGAAGTACAGCTAAAAAGTCTGCCAATGCAGACGGTTCTGTGCAGCATGATTCTGATACCCATGATAGCCAAAGTTGGGATTCAGGTTATGATGACTTAAAACAGAGATCATCTTCCTTTTTCCCTTCTGCTCCACGGAACCAGACCCAATGCTAGAGACCGCATCGCCGTGGTCATCCTCTGTCAGGTCATCCCCCTCAACAGCATCTAAAACGAGATAACAATTACTGAGGGGGATGGCCACAGGGGTGCTCTCTGCTATCTGAGCTCTTCCCATCCCTTCCCTGACAGTCACCCACTTATCGATCTCCTGCTCACGTTCCATTATAAGCTGTAGATCATCAAGCCGCAGTTCCAGATCCCTAACACGTTCTCTCATCAGCTGCATCTCAGCACACCGGGCGCCGATATGGCCGTCTGGGAGACGGGAAGATTCCCGGAATTCCCACATCTTACACCCAGAGCAAAGTACTAACCCTGCAGACAGGCTCTGGTACATGTTTGTATGTTCAGTAAACATATTCACTGCTTAATTGCCTGGAGGAGGGAACGAGATGGGAAATGTCCAAATCTGCTGATAACACAGAAGCAAAGGAAGGAAATCTAATGACGACGTTCTGGTTCTGCATCAAGTAATTCAAAAGGCAGATTGTATTTTGGCCTTCACCGCACAGGGAGTGGAGATTATGTAACGGGCCTGTGTAGCTACTATTGCACAGGGTGTTAGTGAGGCCACATCTGGAATTCTATGCACAGTTTTAATCCCCAAGCAGAAAGAAATCTTAGAGTAGCTATGGAGCCAGCAGTGCAGTTTTACCAGTGTATTACATGGGATGATTTACCAGCAGAGGTGAGATGATTTGGCCCTGAAATTTAGAACATATTCACAAACGATAGGGTATTTATGAAGCATCTTCATAGAGTATCATATGATCAATCCGTGCACAGTACATTAGCTGTGGATATATGTTTTTACTATTGTGTTTTTGTGTTGCTTTGGAGCCGGAGTAATAACTATTTCGATCTCATTTACACTTGTCTGTTGGAAATGGAATTAAACAACCTTGAATCTTGAATAAACATTTCAGCAGTCTGCAGCGTCACATTTCTGTCTCTCAGCGTTACTGCGGCAGAGCACCACCCGGTGACAACAGAGTCCACAAATCAGGGGCTCCTGTTATTGTGGCAAATCACCACCAAGTGGAAGTGCTGTCCAGAAAAGAGAGAGGTTTACAGCAATAAGGAGGGGTGTAGGGGGCTGGAAGCCAACTCTGCAAGTGGATGAAGTTCTAGACCTGCCCCAAACCACTCTCCTCACCACTAGACAGGGTCCCAAACAGGGGTCATCTACTGTTTCCAGTTTTCCACGTGTGTCCTCCTCGACATTAGTGAGACCCAATGTACTCTCTGCATTCTGCACTCTGTCCCGATGAGATTCTGCAGGTGTTGGAGATGCAGAGTAAGAAACACAAGATGTTGGAGGAAGTCAGGAGGTCAGGTAGCTTCTATAGAGGGGGATAAAGCAAAACAGAGATTTCCTGCCGAGACCCTTCATCAGGACTGGAAGTGGGGAGAAGCTGGAACAAGATGATGCGGGGAGTGGAAGAGTCCAAGCTGGTAGATGGTAGGTGAAGCCAGGTAAGAGTGAAGGTGAGTGGGTGGGGGAGGTGGGAGATGAAGTGAGACGCTGAGAGGTGGGAGGTGGAAAATGCAAAGGACTGAAAAGAAGGAATTTGATAGGATAGGAGAGCGGACCATGGGGAAAAGAGGAAGTAAAAGAGGAACCAGAGGGAGACGGTCCACAGTGGAGAAGAGAGAAGTGGGGAGACAGAATGGAGGAGACGGGTGTGTGTGTTGATGAAAGGAAAAGGAAGAGGTAGAAGTTAAAGATATCGATGTTCATGCCATCGGGTTGTAGACTACCCGGATGTAATATGAGGTGTTGCTCCTTTAACCTGAGAGTGGACTCATCGAGTTAGTTAAACGATGAACCGGAAGGGAGAGCGGATTAATAATTTTCCCCTGGCATCCCTATTAAATCAATCCTCTCTCACCTTGAACCAGTGCCGTCTGGTTGTTGGTTCCACAAAAGTGGGGAAAAGGACTGCGCACGTTCCCCAGTTCTGGACACTCAGGGTTTGGAACACTTGCATCATGTCAGCCTCAATCTCCTGCACTTCAAGGTGTGAAGTCCCAACCTGCCCAGCCTCTCTCCAGAACTCAGTCCCTCGAGTACCGGCACCATTCTCGTAAATCTCTCCTGCACTCATTCCAGCTTGACGTCCTCTCTCCTACAGCAGAACCACCAAAACTGAATACAATAATCCAGGGTGTAAACACGAGAAAATCTGCAGATGCTGGAAATTCAAGCGACACACAGAAAATTCTGGTGGAACGCAGCAGGCCAGGCAGCATCAATAGGAAATAATCCAGGCGTGGATACCCTCACGATACCTTAACCCTAATGCAACCGCACTAGCCTCTTCAGTCCATGAGCCATGAGATGTGAGACAGAGGCTGCTCAGCCAATCGAGTCTGTTCCACCATTCCTTCGTGTCCAATTGATT
The DNA here is from genome assembly GCF_030028105.1 of Mobula birostris. Lineage (NCBI taxonomy): Eukaryota > Metazoa > Chordata > Chondrichthyes > Myliobatiformes > Myliobatidae > Mobula > Mobula birostris. Next base: position 8,546,763 of record NC_092382.1, read on the forward strand.
ATCTCTCTCAACCCCATTCTCCTGCCTTCTCCCCATAATCTTTCAACATCCATTTAAAATACACTCACTGACTTGGCCTCTGCTCCATCTGTGGCAATGAATTCCAAAGATTTACCACTCCCTGACTACAGAAATTCCTCCTCATCTCTGCTCTCAGTGGATGCTCTATACATTGAGGCCGTGGCCTCTGGTCCCAGACTCACACAGCGTAGGGTGCATCTTCTTCATAGCCACTCTGTCCAGGCCTTTCAATATTTGATAGGTTTCAATGAGATCCCCTCTCTTTCTTCTGGACCAGTGAGTACAGGGTCAAAGCCGTCTAACGATCCTAAGTTAACCCTTTCATTCCTAGAACCTTCATGAACCTTCTCCAGACCCGCTCCAATACGAGCACATCTTTTTCTCAGACAGGAGGTCGGAAACTGCTCACAATACACCAACAGCGAACTGACCGATGTGTTATAAAGCTACAGTGTCACATCCTTGCTCTTATATGTTAACATTACCGTTTTCATCTTTTATCAACTCAATCTGCAAGCAAACCTTTCCGGACTCCTGCTCAAGGACTCCCAAGTACCTATGCACCTCAGATTTTTGAATTTTCTCCCATTTATTTTTTTTTCCAACACCCTTATTCCTCCTACCAATTGTACGTGAGCATATATTTGCATACACTGTATTTCATCTACTACTTAGTTGCCTGTTATCCAAACCTATCGAAGTCCATCTGCAGACTCCCACTTTGCTCTAAACTACCTGCCCTGTACCTATCTTTGTATCAACTGCAAAGTTCGTCACCAAGGTATCAATTCCGTCATCCATATCATTCAGATTTAACATGAAAAGATGCAGTCTCAATACTGACCCCCATGGAACACCATTAGTTAGTGACAGCAAAACAGAATTGCCACATTATTCTGACTCTTTCTCCCTGGTCAGTCAGCCAAGCTTCGACCCATACAAGCACCTTTCCTGTAATTCCATGCGCTGTGATCTTGTTAAGCAACCTCACATGCAGCACCTTAGAGATACAGAAAACCTACAACACAGAACAGGCCCCTTGGTCCACAAAGCTGTGCCAAACATTTCCTTACCCTAGAACTACCTAGGCTTACCCATACTCCTCTATTTTTCTAAGCTCCATGTACCTATCCAGGAGACTCTTAAAAGACCCCATCGTTTCCACCTCAACACTGTCTCTGGCAGCCCATTCCACGCACTCACTACTCACTGCATAAAAAATTTACCCTTTATATCTCCTCTGTACCTACACCCATGCACCCTAAAACAGTGCCCTCTTGTGTTAGCCATTTCAGCCCTGGGGAAAAAACCCGTCTGTCCACACAACCAATGCCTCTCCTCTTCTTATACACCTCTATCAGGTCACCTCTCATCCTCCGTCACTCCAAAGAGAAAAGGCCGAGTTCACTCAACCAACTCTCATAAGGCATGCTCCCCAATCCAGGCAACATCCTTGTACATCTCCTCTGCATTGCCCTTTTGGGATGCATTTTCTATCTCCCATTGTCATTTGTGGACTACATACTTACTTCAGTTTGGAGGTCTCTACAATTCCCATCAGGGATTTTTTTGTTTTTTACATTTGCTGTTCCTTAATTCTACACCTTCCAACCCTATGCCACCTCTTTCCAATGATTTTATTTAATATTTTACCAACAGAGCCACACAACCCCACTACCAGCTTGTTCTTGGCTTGGTCTTTCAAGAAACAAAAGTATCTGGGAAACAAGAGGACCTGCAGATTCGAGAAATCTAGAGAAACATAGAAAATAGGTGCAGGAGTAGGCCATTCGGCCCTTCGAGCCTGCACCGCCATTTATTATGATCATGGCTGATCATCCAACTCAGAACCCCGCCCCAGCCTTCCCTCCATACCCCCTAACCCCCGTAGCCACAAGGGCCATATCTAACTCCCTCTTAAATATATCCAATGAACTGGCCTCAACTGTTTCCTGTGGCAGAGAATTCCACAGATTCACCACTCTCTGTGTGAAGAAGTTTTTCCTAATCTCGGTCCTAAAAGGCTTCCCCTCTATCCTCAAACTGTGGCCCCTCGTTCTGGACTTCCCCAACATCGGGAACGATCTTCCTGCATCCAGCCTGTCCAATCCCTTTAGGATTTTATACGTTTCAATCAGATCCCCCCTCAATCTTCTAAATTCCAACGAGTACAAGCCCAGTTCATCCAGTCTTTCTTCATATGAAAGTCCTGCCATCCCAGGAATCAATCTGGTGAACCTTCTTTGTACTCCCTCTATGGCAAGGATGTCTTTCCTCAGATTAGGGGACCAAAACTGCACACAATACTCCAGGTGTGGTCTCACCAAGGCCTTGTACAACTGCAGTAGTACCTCCCTGCTCCCGTACTCGAATCCTCTCGCTATAAATGCCAGCATACCATTCGCCTTTTTCACCGCCTGCTGTACCTGCATGCCCACTTTCAATGACTGGTGTATAATGACACCCAGGTCCCGTTGCACCTCCCCTTTTCCTAATCGGCCACCATTCAGATAATAATCTGTTTTCCTATTTTTGCCACCAAAGTGGATAACTTCACATTTATCCACATTAAATTGCATCTGCCATGAATTTGCCCACTCACCCAACCTATCCAAGTCACCCTGCATCCCCTTAGCATCCTCCTCACAGCTAACACTGCCACCCAGCTTCGTGTCATCCGCAAACTTGGAGATGCTGCATTTAATTCCCTCATCCAAGTCATTAATATATATTGTAAACAACTGGGGTCCCAGCACTGAGCCTTGCGGTACCCCACTGGTCACCGCCTGCCATTCTGAAAAGGTCCCGTTTATTCCCACTCTTTGCTTCCTGTCTGCTAACCAATTCTCCACCCACATCAATACCTTACCCCCAATACCGTGTGCTTTAAGTTTGCACACTAATCTCCTGTGTGGGACCTTGTCAAAAGCCTTTTGAAAATCCAAATATACCACATCCACTGGTTCTCCCCTATCCACTCTACTAGTTACATCCTCAAAAAATTCAATGAGATTCGTCAGACATGATTTTCCTTTCACAAATCCATGCTGACTTTGTCCGATCATTTCACCGCTTTCCAAATGTGCTGTTATCCTTGATAACTGACTCCAGCAGTTTTCCCACCACCGACGTTAGGCTAACCGGTCTATAATTCCCCGGTTTCTCTCTCCCTCCTTTTATAAAACGTGGGGTTACATTAGCCACCCTCCAATCCTCAGGAACTAGTCCAGAATCTAACGAGTTTTGAAAAATTATCACTAATGCATCCACTATTTCTTGGGCTACTTCCTTAAGCACTCTAGGATGCAGACCATCTGGCCCTGGAGATTTATCTGCCTTCAATCCCTTCAATTTACCTAACACCACTTCCCTACTAACATGTATTTCGCTCAGTTCCTCCATCTCACTGGACCCTCTGTCCCCTACTATTTCTGGAAGATTATTTATGTCCTTTTTTCCCCTTCCTAATTAAGCCATTTGTCCTCCTCTGCTGAACTCTGAATTTCTCCCAGTCCTCAGGTGAGCCACTTTCTCTGGCTAATTTGTATGCTTCTTCTTTGGAATTGATACTATCCCTAATTTCTCTTGTCAGCCACGGGTGCACTACCTTCCTTGATTTATTCTTTTGCCAAACTGGGATGAACAATTGTTGTAGTTCATCCATGCAACCTTTAAATGCTTGCCATTGCATATCCACCGTCAATCCTTTAAGTGTCATTTGCTAGTCTATCTTAGCTAATTCACGTCTCATACCTTCAAAGTTACCCCTCTTTAAGTTCAGAACCTTTGTTTCTGAACTAAACACAAAGTGCTGGAGGAGCTCAGGCAGCATCTATGGATGGAAATCAGCATTTTGGGCCAAGACCCTTCATCGGGACTCTTGATACACACGTATCTGAAATATCAACAAGCAAAGACAATAGAAAGTAGTGTGAAATAGGGAAAACCTTTGACAAAATTTAGTTCAAGGCTTTAAAAAACCTACCAAACAGAGCCCAATAGTTAAATACAACAAAAGCAATAAACATTCTCATGAATACAGACATTGACTTTTTTAATGAAAATATTTTGTCCTATTTCAATCAGTAAAATTTACAAAGATAAATAAGAACTGAAATGACAACTTTAGAAAAGACTATTTACACTCAAACCCATTTAGATTAAAATAACCTTGGACAGAAGGAGGAAGAGGAATAACACACATGAAAAAAAAAATCACAACTGTCAGATAAAACTTCTAAGTATATAAACTGAACAGGATTCAGCACTCCATGTGTGTATCTGCAATCATGATAAGAAATACAGACCAGAAAACTTAAATGAGAGGCAAACTGAGAAAAATAAATCATCATTATGGAAGAAAACATTAACCAGAGTATAACCCTCCATGGGAGACATCCCAACGATCTGAGCAGACGAGATGGTGACAGGGAAGCATCGAGCACCTGACTAGAGTTGGAAACCTCTTCCCAGAAACAGAGGGGTTCCTTGCAGAAATACAGCACAAGGGGGTTCACAAAAAGAGAAACAAAATCAAAAACACATACAATACAAACAAACAAGGCAATAAATGCAGCAAATGCCGAGAAACCAGACACAATCCAACACATTCCGGGATCCTAAAGCAGTTTAACTCAATCTGATTACATATGAAGGCACAATGAAGTGGCAAATATCATTCACCAAAATCTTGCTTTAAAATACAAACTCATGAATGACCACCATAACTTCATTAAGGCACCATAAATTCCAGCCTGATCCAGTTCAGGACAGAATCTCACAATTTATATGATAATCAATACATTATTACAGATAGGATAATCTAAAATATAAACATCTGGATATAATATTACAGAATAAACAAGCAGGAACAACTCCCTCAATAGATATAACCATTCCCAACACACACATGTTCCTCGATCAATGGAGCACCTCACCACAGGCGTTGTTTGTGTCATCAGTCAACCGAATTATTTTCCCTGTCAATCAGCTTCCAAATGTTGCTACTCTGTCATTCGTTGCCCCACCCCGTTGCTGATTCCCTTCTCCTCATCATACATTCTTACCCTGACCATCGTTCAGAGCCCCAAACTCTGCCCTGTGCAGACCCGCCTCTGGTTTCTGACCCTGCTTCATTGAGCATCCAACTAATGGTTTCCCATCCTGCTTTCAGTCTTCAGAGGACAGTGGTGTTTTCTAACAACCCTTTAGAAGCAGGAAAAATGACCCATAATGTGGAAATGAGCCCTGAATAAGGAGGTTAACTCAGCCCAGAGATTTCAGGGGTGAAGAACATCTCAGACAGAACTGCAATCAGCTCGACTTCTTTAGTCTGCAGAAAATTCAAGGGAAACCTCTTCACCCGCAGAGTGGTGATTGGAACCCATCCCACAGGGAGAGCAAAAGGGGAACAACAGGGGAGGATTTAAAAGGACTGTTGTAGAACAGAATCACTGGCAGTGTCCAGCCAGCCTGAGTTGACTCTCTACTGTACAAGGTGTGTTATAAATTCACTAAGTAATGAAGACAGCGTTTAAAATAGAACTGATTTATTTGTCTCAGATCCAGAATATTAATCTCCAGTCCCATTAAAGGTGAATATGCAGCAGAATAAGCTCCTCCCATGCCCAGTGACCAGGGTGCAGAACTGGGTGTGGTGAGCAGCAGCAATAATTGCAGAGTTCAGCACCGACAGTCACTGTTGAAATTGCATTCAGCAATGGTAATGGACAAATATCCAGCAGGCAGCTTATTGAAACATTCTCCCCAGTGTGAACTTGCTAGTGTGTCACAAGGTTAGATGACTGAGTGAATCCCTTCCCACATTCACAGCAGAAGAACGGCCTCCCCCCAGTGTGAACTCAATGATGCACCCTTGGTGAAGATGGCTGAGAGAATCTCTTCCCAAAGTGTGAGCAGGTGATCAGCCTTTAACCAGTGTGAACTCACTGGTGTTTCAGTGGATGAAATGATCGTGTGAATGCCTTCCCACATTCACAGCAAGTGAATGGCCTCTCCCCAGTGTGAACTCGCTGGTGTGCCAAAAGATCAGATGACAGAGAATCCCTTCCCACAGTTTGAGCAGGTGAACAGTCACTCCCCAGTGTGAACTCGCTGGTGACTCTGTAGGTTGGATGATCGAGTGAATCCCTTTCCACAGTCTGAGCAGGTGAACGGCTTCTCCCCAGTGTGAACTCGCTTGTGTGTCTGTAGGTTGGATGACTGAGAGAATCTCTTCCCACAGTCTAGGCAGGTGAAATCCCTCACTGCAGTGTGAACTGACTGGTGACTCAGTAGGTGAGACGATGTGGTGAATCCCTTCCCACAGTCTGAGCAGGTGAACGGCCTCTTCCCAGTGTGAACTGACTGGTGTGTTTGTAGGTTAGCTAACTGTGTGAATCCCTTCCCACAGTCTGAGCAGGTGAACGGCTTCTCCCCAGTGTGAATTCGCTGGTGTGTCTGTAGGTTGGATAACTGAGTGAATGTCTTCCCACAGACTGAGCAGGTGAATGGCCTCTCTCCATTGTGAACTGACTGGTGTCTCCGTAGGTGAGATGCCTGAGTGAATGCCTTCCCACAGTCTGAGCAGGTGAACAGCCCCTCCCCAGTGTGAACTCGCTGGTGACTCTGCAGGTGGGATGACCGCGTGAATCCCTTTCCACAGTCTGAGCAGGTGAATGGCTTCTCCCCAGTGTGAACTCGCTGGTGTCTCTGTAGGTTGGATGACTGAGAGAATCTCTTCCCGCAGACTGAGCAGATGAAATCCCTCACTTCAGTGTGAACTGCCTGGTGAATCAGAAGGTGAGATGATATGCTGAATCGCTTCCCGCAGTCTGAGCAGGTGAACGGCCTCTCCCCAGTGTGAACTCTGTGATGTACCTTCAGTTTGGTTGAGCAAGTGAATCCCTTCCCACAGTCTGAGCAGGTGAACGGCTGCTCCCTGGTGTGAACTCGCTGGTGAGCCATTAGGTCAGATGACTGAATGCATCCTCCCCCACAAATTCAGCAGATGACCAGCCTCTGCCCAGGATGAACTGACTGATGTGTCCACAGGTGGGATGAGCAACTGAATGCCTTCTCACCCACAGAACAAATGAATGGCCTTGTCCGGTGTGAACTTGCTGATATATCTTCAGTTGAAATGACTGAGTGAATCCCTCCCCACAGTCTGAGCGGGCGGGACGATCAAGTGATTCGCTTGCTCTACTTCTTAAATATCTGGACAAGAACAGCAAAACTGGTGTGTTGTGTTCAAGATTCCCGTAGATAAATTCCTCGTCATTTTTAACCTGTAAAAAGATTTACAAAATCCATCAATGGGTGTCGGACAACATTTCAGATGAGATCACTTGAGTTGCCAAGGTGTGATCTGGCATCACACTGTTACAGTGAGGTTCAATCCAGGTTGGAGAGAGAAATCATCTTCTAACTGGGCACAGAGCTGGTATCTGGAGTGACCAGCAAATTCTCTGATGCTCTTCCTGTCTCTATCAGAATGGGGCATTTCTGCCGTCTCCAATCTGTGACCTGGCTCAGTCTGACTCTCCCCATTGGTATTATTCCCTGTTCCCACTGAGCTGCATGGGTTCCTGGCCCCACAGTAACTGAAATACTCACACAAGTAGCCGGCAGTGCATTCCACGCACCCACCACTCTCTGTAAAAAAACTTACCCCTGTCATCCCCTCGGTATCTGATTCAAAGCACTGTAAAACTATACCCCCTCATGTTAGCCATTTCAGCCCTGGGAAAAAACCTCTGGCTATCTACATGATCAATGCCCTTTATCATCTTACACATCTAAGAAAGGCTCTAAACATAAAGAAAGAAATTATACATTGCTTTGAGGATTTGTTAGAAGTATACAAAATTATGAGGGTATAGATAGGGCAAATGCAAGCAGCTTTTTCCACCGAGGTTGGGTGAGACTACAACCAGAGGTCAGGGGTAAGTGGGGAAGTTGATAATTAAACAGGAACATTTGGAAAAGCTCTTTACTGAAATGGTTGTGAGAGTGCAGAATGAGATGCCAGCACAAGTGGTGAATATGAGCTCAGTTTCACCATTTAAAAGAAGTTTGGATGGGAGCCTGGATGGTAGGGGTCTGGAGGACGATGGTCCCAGTACAGGTAGTTGCATTAGACAGCTTGAATGATTTTTCAGCATTGACCAGATGGACCAAATAGCCTGTTTGTGTACTGAACTTCTCCATGTTTCTATGACAGAGAAGCTGGCCAAACTTGTCTGGAAGGGAAAAGGTAGGAGTGACAATGGAGCAGCAATGGCTGGAGTTTCTGGGAGCAATTCAGGAGCCGAGTGATCGATACATCCGAAAGATGTGGAAACATTGGAAAGGCAGGAGGACACAACCGTGGCTGAAATGAGAAACCAAAGCCAACATAAGAGCCAAAGAGAGGGTAAACAAAAGAGCAAAGACGATTGGGAAGCTTTTAGAAACCCACAGAAGACGACTAAAAAAAAGTTGGATGAGCTTGGGGTGGAATTATGATATTGTAGTCATTAATGAGTCTTGGTAGCACCCAACAGTCTGAGGCATTCAGAGGGACAAAATATTCGGGACCTCAATATCGCTTGAAAACCAAGGTTCCCAGCACCAGTTACCTTTCAACTTTTATTTTGGCAGACATGTACAAACTAGATACCTTCAAAATTTCACTTCTGAAGGCCTCCCACTTACCAAGTACTCCTTTGCCAGAAAACAGCCTGTCCCAAACCACACTTGTCAGATCCTTTCTGATACCATCAAAATTGACCTTTCTCCAATTTAGAATCTCAACCCCTGGTCCAGACCTTCCTTTTTCCATATTTACTTTGAATCTCATGGCATGATGATCACTAAATTCTGTCACCAGCCCTGGATCATTCCCTAACAGCTTATTGCACACTTCTACGTCGGGAATTCTACTTACTGATTAAGGGCACATTTGACAAACTCTAACCCATCTAGTCCTTTTACAGTATGGGAGTCCCAGTCAATATATGGAAAGTTAAAATCACTTACTGAATCAACCTTTGTTTCTTGGCATGGTCTGCGATCTCTCTACAAATTTGTTCCTCTAAATCCCTCAGACGTTGGGTGCAACCAAGTCCTAATTATGGCTACAATATCATAATTCCCTGTCCTGAGCTCATCTGGCTTTCCTACGATGCTTCTTGCATTGTGATATACACAGCTCAGCACATTCATCGCACCATTCACAACACGCTGGAGGTACTCAGCAGGTCGGGCCGCATCCGTGGAAATGATCAGTTAACGTTTCCGGCCATAACCCTTCGTCAGGACTGAAGAGGGTAGGGGCAGAGACCCAATAAAGAAGGTGGCGGGAGGTTGGGGAGGAGAAGGCTCCAGGCTCAACCATTTGATTGCTGACTGTATCTGGTGTCTGAACAACATCTGACTGGTGTCAAGAAAACAACCTCCCCTCATTGTCACAAAACATGCATCATTGCTGTCGCAGTTTATGTTCCACTGGATGCTAATGCTAAAGTAGCCATGAAAGACCTCAGTGCTGCTATTAGCAAGCTGCAGACATTGCATCCAGATGGAGCTTTGACTGTCGCTGGGGACTTTAATCATTGTAACCTACGTACCGTGCTTCCAAGATTTTACCAAAATGTATTATGCACCACCACGTGGAATAAAACCTTAGACAATGTCTACACAAATGTGGCTGATGCTTACAAACTCACTACCCTCCCCCACCTGGGACAATCTGACCATCTTTCACTGTTTCTGTTTCCCAAGTATAGCCCGGTCATTAACCATGTGAAACCCACAATGAAGACTATTAAGATCTGGCTGGAGGGGGCTGACTCTGCTCTTCAGCACCAATTCCAGCACACAGACTGGAGCATGTTTGCTGCCCATGCCACCACAGACTCTCAGATTAACATTGATTTATAAACCAACTCTGTCCTTGAGCACATCAACAAGTGTGTAGATAGAGAGACATCACCAAAACAAATAAAAGTTTTCCCCAATCAGAAACCATGGATGAACAGAGAGGTTCACCTCCCACTCAAAGCCAGAGATTCAGCCTTCAGGTCTGGAGACCAGGAGGCTTACAGCTCAGCCAGGGCCAACCTGAGGAGGGGAATCTCTCAGGCTAAACACATTTACAAACAGAGAATCGAGGAGCATTTCAACTCCTCTGACCCCCAGCCCATGTGGCATAGCATACAGGTCATTACAGACTTCAAACCTCCTAGTACTGTGCCCCCTTCCAGCTCTGCTACCCTCCCTGATGAGCTCAATTACTTCTACGCTCGCTTTGATCGAGGGAACAAGGAGGTCACCCTCAAAGCGGATCTCCCACCTGGTGAACTGTCTCTCTCACTTTCCACCTCTGATGTTTGTGGACCCTGAGCAGGGTGAATGTACGGAAGGCAGCTGGTCCGGATGGAATACCTGACCATGTGCTCAGAGTCTGTGCAGGGCCGTTGGCCGGGGTCTTCACGGACATTTTTAATCTGTCACTGGCCCGGGGTGTTGTCCCCACAAGCTTCAAGATCGCCACCATCGTGCCAGTGCCGAAGCATTCCACTGCCACGAGCCTGAATGATTTCCGCCCAGTTGCACTCACCCCCATCATTGCAAAGTGCTTTGAAAGACTGGTTCTGTCACATCTGAAATCCTGTCTGCCCACTACCCTGCACCCCCATCAATCTGCCTATCGCACCAACAGGTCAACAGAGGACGCCATCTCCACGGCACTTCACTCTGCCCTGACCCACCTGGACAGCCCCAACTCTTACGTCAGAATGCTGTTCATTGACTTTAGTTCAGCATTCAATTCTGTAAGCCCCTTCAAGCTGATCACCAAACTTCGCCAGCTTGCTATCAGCTCATCCCTCTGCAATTGGACCTTGGACTTTCTGACTAACAGACCCCAATCAGTTAAGTTAGACAACCTCTCCTCCTCCACTCTCACCCCGAACACCGGCGTGCTTCAGGGCTGTGTGCTGAGCCCTCTTCTGTACTCCCTTTTCACCTATGACTGCATTCCTGTACATGGTTCTAACTCCATAATCAAGTTCGCAGATGACACCATGGTGGTTGGTCTGATCAGAGGGGATGACGAGACAGCCTACAGGGACGAGGTCCAGCACCTGGCCGCGTGGTGTGCCGACAGCAATCTGGCCTTTAACACCCAGAAGACCAAGGAGATCACTGTGGACTTCAGGCATGCCAGGAGCCACACTCACGTCCCCATCTACATCAACGGAACTGTAGTGGAGCGTGTATCAAGCTTCAAATTCCTTGGTGTCCACTTTTCCGAGGATCTCATCTGGTCTCTGAACTCCTCCATCCTGATCAAGAAGGCACAACAGCACCTTTACTTCCTGCGGAGCAACAAGAAAGCTCACCTCTGTCCCAGGATATGACAGACTTTTACTGCTGTACCATTGAGAGCATACTCACCAACTGCATCTCAGTGTGGTATGGCAATTGTCCTGTATCAGAGCGCAAAGCACCCCAGTGTGTGGTGAAAACTACCCAGCGGATTATCGACAGCCAATTGTCCACCATTGAGAACATCTACCATAAACGCTGCCTGGGTAGGGCGAAAAGAATTATCAAGGATACATCTCACCCTAACCATGGACTTATTAACTCCCCTCCCATCAAGGAGGTGCTAAAGGAGCCTCCGCTCCCACACCAACAGGCACAGGAAGAGCTTCTTCCCTGAGGCTGTGACACTGCTGAACCTCTAGTCACAGCGCTAAGCAGTATTGCATCCGTATTGTACTGTCTCAGTACTTTTATATTTGGGTGTTGTAGCACTTTTTTATTCAGTTATTTTGTAAATAACACGATTCTTTGCATTTCTGGTCAGATGCTAACCACATTTCATTGGCTTTGTATCTGTACTTGGCACAGTGACAATAAAGTTGAATCCAATCTAATCTAAAAAAAACAAAGGGGCTGATTGTGGATGACAGGAGGAATGGAGACAGGCTAATCCCAATTGACATTGATGGATCTGGGGTTGAGACAGTGAACTGCTTTAAGATCCTTGGCATAAACATCAGCGAGGACCTCACATGGTCTGTACATACCGGCTGTGTTGTGAAAAAAGCACAACAGTACCTTGCTCACCTCGGACGGCTGAAGAAGCTTGGGATTGAGTCCCAAATCCTAAGAACTTTCTACTGGAACACAACTGAGAGCATCCTGACTGGCTGCATCACTGCCTGGATGATCTGGAATTGATCCATTTCAAGTTCCAACTCCATAAAGTGCAGGGTTATGAGCTGCAGCTGGATGCACATCTTGTAGGTGAGGGCATAAGGGACAGTGGAGGTTCCACCACCAATGTCCCCTCTAATTTGTAATGACCGGTATGCACATAGAGCTTTAAGTTCCTCGGGGTAAATATCACAAATGACCTGACCTGGTCCAACCAAGCAGAGTTCACTGCCAAGAAGGCCCACCAGCACCTTTACTTCCTGAGAAAACTAAAGAAATTTGGCCTGTCCTCTAAAACCCTCACTAATTTTTATAGATGCACTGTAGAAAGCATTCTTCTAGGGTGCATCACAACCTGGTACAGAAGTTGTCCTGTCCAAGACTGAAAGAAGCTGCAGAAGATCGTGAACACGGCGCAGCGCATCACACAAACCAATCTTCCGTCCGTGGACTCAGTTTACACCGTACGCTGTCGGAGCAGTGCTGCCAGGATAATCAAGGAAGCAACCCACCCAGCCAACACACTTTTCATCCCTCTTCCCTCCAGGAGAAGGTTCAGGAGCTTGAAGACTCGTACGGCCAGATTTGGGAACAGCTTCTTTCCAACTGTGATAAGACTGCTGAACGGATCCTGACCCGGATCTGGGCCGTACTATCCAAATATCCGGACCTGCCTCTCGGTTTTTTTGCACTACCTTACTTCCCATTCTTCTATCTTCTATTTATGATTTATAATTTAAATTTGTAATATTTACTAATTTTAACTAATTTTAATATTTATAATATTTAATATTTGTTATCCAGGGAGTATGAAGCGGAGAATCAAATTTCGCTGTGATGATTGTACATTCTACTACCAATTGTTTGGCGACAATAAAGTACAAAGTAAAGTAAATCTTGTACTGTTCATTCTTTTAACCAGTGACAACATGTGCACAGTGAATTTTATATAGAGAGGTATTCATTTTAACTGCTAGCAAATCACTGTCAGTAAGAACTTTGATCTCCTCTGGGTTCAGTTGAATTCATCTGCACTCTCACACAACCCATGTTGCAGGCCTGTAACGGGTAATGAAGGATTTTCTCGCCAGAGCTTTTGCACATTGTCCATATCTGATTTGCTTGCTAAATGACGCTTTAAAAAGTCAGATTTCAAACTATCACTCCACTTCTTCCCACTTTCAAATTCTCCAGCAACTTTTGCATCACCACAATACACACAGGTAACACCAGTTTCTGTATTGTACATAAATATTTCCCCTGAACCCTCCCCCAGGTGACTGACGGTGGTGAACTCAGTGATGGCAATGCCAATGAATATGAAGGGAAGGGCAGTAGTCTGTCTCATTGGAGTCTGGCACATTTGTGATGTGAAAGCTACTTGTTGCCCAGGACAAAGGTGTTTGATATCATTATGTACCCAGAGAGAGTGGGACAAAACATGTTCTCACGGGTAGAAAGTCCAGAACAAGAGGGGGTGGAACAAGCAACAGACACAAAATGCTGGGGGAACTCAGCAGGCCAGGCAGCATCTATGGAAAAGAGTACTAATGCTGAGTTCCTCCAGCAATTTGTGTGTGTTGCTCGGATTTCCAGCATCTGCAGATTTTCTCTTGTTTGTGACTGGAGGCAGAACAAAGGTGATTTTCACAACAGCTGATGTAAAAGATTTTGTTCCCTTTCTCCGAGTTCCCGATCCTTGCATTTAGACAGCTGGAGCTCAGCTCTGTCTGAGAGACCCATCGGTTCCCATTCCCTCATCAGCCGGAAGCTCCCCGGGGCCCGTGTCCGGATGGTGGGGCTGAGAGAGAGGGAAGAGAGCAGGACTGTCCCGGGATTGCGGGTCACGGAGTCCGGAGTCACAGCAACTACCCGAAGTCGGTGTTGAAAACGCCGCCCGGTGAGACCCCCAACCCGGAGATCCCTTCTCACCTCAACCGATCATCCGGGGCCTTTTGTGCCCCGCGCGCTGGTGAGCTCGAGCTTGGTCGGTTTAACGGCTGGGCTATTAATCACGTGACCAGCTCCTCCCCCACCGCTGTCAACAGAGGAGTCACGCGCTGCGCTATTTCCATTGGTACGAAGCAGTGTCAATCACTGCTTCCAGCCAATAGCGGAGGCGGACGACCCGAGAGGGCGTTACCCCCGCTGACACCGTCTCCCGAACTTCCCGTCACGGCGGGACAACCGTCAAAGTAAATGTCCGCTTTCTGATTTATTTCCATTTCCCTCCGAGGGAAGTTGGGGCGTTTGTGAAGCGTCTCCTGCGGCCGGAGTCTGATGTGTCGCTGAGAGGTAGGAGGAGACCGCTCGGCCCGTCGGTTTGATGCCGGTTCCCCGGGGAGGGAGAGGATGAAGACGGGGAGAGAGGGGGCGGACAGGATGTTTGTCCCGGTGGGGACAGGAGGGGCTCATCTGTGGAAATGTCTGAGCCCACGGTGGTGGCGATTCACCACATTGGGGGGCAAACACCGGCAGACTGTTGCCCTGCAAGCGGGGCCGATGGTCCGGGCAAAGTGACAATTATTTGTGTTTTGTTGAGACTGTCCCGGGAATATGGTGTAAAATCCCGCTCCCCACACTAACACGGGTCACACAGACCAAAGAACAAACTGCCGGAGGAACTCAGTGGGTCGGGCAGCATCTGTGGAGGGAAATGGACCGTCAACATTTCGGGCCGAGACCCTCCCTCTGGACTGAGAGTGGACGGGAAATAGTCCGAGAAAAGAGGTGAGGGGTGGGGATGGGGCAAGAGCTGGGGAGTGAGAGGTGGATCCAGGTGAGGGGGAGGTGGGAAGGTGGAAATAGTGACGGGGGTGGGAGGTGAGTGGTTGGGGCAACACGGGGCTGCAGAAGATGGAAATTAATTCCATAGAGGATTAACAAAGAGGTTAGACCCCGACCCCACACTTCAACCCCCAAATCTCCCCTCCCTCTCTCCATCTCCCCTCCCTCTCCCTCCTCTCTCTTCCCCGGCCATGTCCCCCCATCCCCTCCCCTCCCTCCTGATCTCTGTCCCTCTCTCCCCGACCCCGCACTTCAACCCCCAACTCTCCCCTCCCTCTCTCCGTCTCACCTCCCTCTTCCTCCTCTCTCTTCCCCGGCCATGTCCCCCCATCCCCTCCCTCTCCCTCCTGATCTCTGTCCCTCTCTCCCCGACCCCGACCCCGCAATTCAACCCCCAACTCTCCCCTCCCTCTCTCCGTCTCACCTCCCTCTCCCTCCTCTCTCTTCCCCGGCCATGTCCCCCCATCCCCTCCCCTCCCTCCTGATCTCTGTCCCTCTCTCCCCGACCCCGACCCCAACCCCCAACTCTCCTCTCCCTCTCTCCGTCTCACCTCCCTCTTCCTCCTCTCTCTTCCCCGGCCATGTCCCCCCATCCCCTCCCCTCCCTCCTGATCTCTGTCCCTCTCTCCCCGACCCCGACCCCGCAATTCAACCCCCAACTCTCCCCTCCCTCTCTCCGTCTCCCCTTCCTCTCCCTCCTCTCTCTTCCCCGGCCATGTCCCCCCGTCCCCTCCCCTACCTCCTGATCTCTGTCCCTCTCTCCCCGACCCCGACCCCGACCCCCAACTCTCCCCTCCCTCTCCCTCCTCTCTCTTCCCCGGCCATGTCCCCCCACCCCCTCCGTCCTGATCTCTGTCCCTCTCTCTCCGACCCCGACCCCAACCCCCAACTCTCCCCTCCCTCTCTCCGTCTCCCCTCCCTCTCCCCGTCTCCCCTCCCTCTCCCTCCTCTCTCTTCCCCGGCCATGTCCCCCCATCCCCTCCCCTCCCCCCTGATCTCTGTCCCTCTCTCCCTGACCCCGCACTTCAACCCCCAAATCTCCCCTCCCTCTCTCCATCTCCCCTCCCTCTCCCTCCTCTCTCTTCCCCGGCCATGTGCCCCCATCCCCTCCCCTCCCTCCTGATCTCTGTCCCTCTCTCCCCGACCCCGACCCCCAACTCTCCCCTCCCTCTCTCCGTCTCCCCTCCCTCTCCCTCCTCTGTCTTCCACGGCCATGTCCCCCCACCCCCTCCCTCCTGATCTCTGTCCCTCTCTCCACGACCCCGACCCCGTAATTCAACCCCCAACTCTCCCCTCCCTCTCTCCGTCTCCCCTCCCTCTTCCTCCTCTCTCTTCCCCGGCCATGTTCCCCCACCCCCTCCCTCCTGATCTCTGTCCCTCTCTCCCCGACCCAGACCCCGCACTTCAACCCCCAACTCTCCCCTCCCTCTCTCCGTCTCCCCTCCCTCTCCCTCCTCTCTCTGCCCCGGCCATGTCCCCCCATCCCCTCCCTCTCCCTCCTGATCTCTGTCCCTCTCTCCCTGACCCCGGCCCCGACCCCGACCCCCAACTCCCCCCTCCCTCTCTCCGTCTCACCTCCCTCTTCCTCCTCTCTCTTCCCCGGCCATGTCCCCCCATCCCCTCCCTCCTGATCTCTGTCCCTCTCTCCCCGACCCCGACCCCGCACTTCAACCCCCAACTCTCCCCTCCCTCTCTCCGTCTCCCCTCCCTCTCCCTCCTCTCTCTTCCCCGGCCATGTCCCCCCCTCCTCTCCCTCCTGATCTCTGTCCCTCTCTCCCCGACCCCGCACTTCAACCCCCAACTCTCCCCTCCCTCCCTCCGTCTCCCCTCCCTCTCCCTCCTCTCTCTTCCCCGGCCATGTCCCCCCACCCCCTCCCTCCTGATCTCTGTCCCTCTCTCCACGACTCCGACCCCCAACTCTCCCCTCCCTCTCTCCGTCTCCTCTCCCTCTCCCTCCTCCCTCTTCCCCGGCCATGTCCCCCCACCCCCTCCCTCCTGATCTCTGTCCCTCTCTCCCCGACCCAGACCCCGCACTTCAACCCCCAACGCTCCCCTCCCTCTCTCCGTCTCCCCTCCCTCTCCCTCCTCTCTCTTCCCCGGCCATGTCCCCCCATCCCCTCCCTCTCCCTCCTGATCTCTGTCCCGCTCTCCCTGACCCCGGCCCCGACCCCGACCCCCAGCTCCCCCCTCCCTCTCTCCGTCTCCCCTCTCTCTCCCTCCTCTCTCTTCCCTGGCCATGTCCCCCCACCCCCTCCCTCCTGATCTCTGTCCCTCTCTCCCCGACCCTGGACTTCAACCCTCAACTCTCCCCTCCATCTCTCCGTCTCCCCTCCCTGTCCCTCCTCTCTCTTCCCCGGCCATGTCCCCCCACCCCCTCCCTCCTGATCTCTGTCCCTCTCTCCCCGACCCCGACCCCCAACTCTCCCCTCCCTCTCTCCGTCTCCCCTCCCTCTCCCTCCTCTCTCTTCCCCGGCCACGTCCCCCCTCCCCCTCCCTCCTGATCTCTGTCCCTCTCTCCCCGACCCCGACCCCCAACTCTCCCCTCCCTCTCTCCGTCTCCCCTTCCTCTCCCTCCTCTCTCTTCCCCAGCCATGTCCCCCCACCCCCTCCCCTCCCTCCTGATCTCTGTCCCTCTCTGCCCGACCCCGACCCCGCACTTCAACCCCCAACTCTCCCCTCCATCTCTCCATTTCTCCTCCTTCTCCCTCCTCTCTCTTCCCCGGCCATGTCCCCCCACCCCCTCCCTCCAGATCTCTGTCCCTCTCTCCCCGACCCCGACCCCGCACTTCAACCCCCAACTCTCCACTCCCTCTCTCCGTCTCCCCTCCCTCTCCCTCCTCTCTCTTCCCCGGCGATGTCCCCCCATCCCCTCCCTCCAGATCTCTGTCCCTCTCTCCCCGACCTCAACCCCGACTCCCAACTCTCCCCTCCCTCTCTCTGTCTCCCCTCTCTCTCCCTCCTCTCTCTTCCTCGGCCATGTCCCCCCACCCCTCCCTCCTGATCTCTGTCCCTCTCTCCCCGACCCCGCACTTCAACCCCCAACTCTCCCCTCCCTCTCTCCGTCTCCCTTCCCTCTCCCTCCTCTCTCTTCCCCGGCCATGTCCCCCCACCCCCTCCGTCCTGATCTCTGTCCCTCTCTCCCCGACCCCGACCCCCAACTCTCCCCTCCCTCTCTCCGTCTCCCCTCCCTCTCCCTCCTCTCTCTTCCCCAGCCATGTCCCCCCACCCCCTCCCCTCCCTCCTGATCTCTGTCCCTCTCTGCCCGACCCCGATCCCGCACTTCAACCCCCAACTCTCCCCTCCCTCTCTCCATCTTCCCTCCCTCTTCCTCCTCTCTCTTCCCCGGCCATGTCCCCCCACCCCCTCCCTCCAGATCTCTGTCCCTCTCTCCCCGACCCCGACCCCGCACTTCAACCCCCAACTCTCCCCTCCCTCTCTCCGTCTCCCCTCCCTCTCCCTCCTCTCTCTTCCCCGGCCATGTCCCCCCTGCTCCTCCCCTCCCTCCTGATCTCTGTCCCTCTCTCCCCGACCCCGCACTTCAACCCCCAACTCTCCCCTCCCTCTCTCCGTCTCCCCTCCCTCTCCCTCCTCTCTCTTCCCCGGCCATGTCCCCCCGTCCCCTCCCCTCCCTCCTGATCTCTGTCCCTCTCTGCCCGACCCCGACCCCCAACTCTCCCCTCCCTCTCTCCGTCTCCCCTCCCTCTCCCTCCTCTCTCTTTCCCGGCCATGTCCCCCCCTCCCCTCCCCTCCCTCCTGATCTCTGTCCCTCTCTCCCCGACCCCGCACTTCAACCCCCAACTCTCCCCTCCCTCTCTCCGTCTCCCCTCCCTCTCCCTCCTCTCTCTTCCCCGGCCATGTCCCCCCGTCCCCTCCCCTCCCTCCTGATCTCTGTCCCTCTCTGCCCGACCCCGACCCCCAACTCTCCCCTCCCTCTCTCCGTCTCCCCTCCCTCTCCCTCCTCTCTCTTTCCCGGCCATGTCCCCCCCTCCCCTCCCCTCCCTCCTGATCTCTGTCCCTCTCTCCCCGACCCCGGACTTCAACCCCCAACTCTCCCCTCCCTCACTCCGTCTCCCCTCCCTCTCCCTCCTCTCTCTTTCCCGGCCATGTCCCCCCATCTCCTCCCCTCCCTCCTGATCTCTGTCCCTCTCTCCCCGACCCCGACCCCAACTCTCCCCTCCCTGTCTCCGTCTCCCCTCCCTCTCCCTTCTCTCTCTTCCCCGGCCATGTCCCCCCACCCCACCCCCTCCCTCCTGATCTCTGTCCCTCTCTCCCCGACTCCGCACTTCAACCCCCAACTCTCCCCTCCCTCTCTCCGTCTCCCCTCCCTCTCCCTCCTCTCTCTTTCCCGGCCATGTCCCCCCATCTCCTCCCCTCCCTCCTGATCTCTGTCCCTCTCTCCCCGACCCCGACCCCCAACTCTCCCCTCCCTGTCTCCGTCTCCCCTCCCTCTCCCTCCTCTGTCTTCCCCGGTCATGCCCTCCCATCCCCTCCCCTCCCTCCTGATCTGTCCCTCTCTCCCCGAGTCCCCCCGTCCCTCGACACTCCCCACCGTTGACGGTTTACGTTTCCCGGTCTCCGGGTCCCCCCTTATCCCATCCCCCTCTCTCCCTCCCTCTCTCATCCCATCCCCATTCCCCCTTATCGCATCCCCCCTTCATCCCATCCCCCCTCCCTCCCCTCTCTCCCTCCCCCTCTGTCGCTCCTCCCTTCGTTCTCTCATCCCATCCCCCTCTGTCCCTCCCCTCTCCCTCTCCCTCCCCCACTCTTCCCCTCTCCCTCCTCCTCTCTCACCCCTCTCATCCCATCCCCCTCTCTCCCTCCCCTCTCTCATCCCATCCCCCCTCCCTCCCCTCTCTCATCCCATCCTCCCTCCCTCCACCTCTCTCTCCCTCCTCTCAGGTTTTATCCCCCTCTCTCCCTCCTCCCTTCATTCACACTCTCTCATTCCTCTCCATTTTCACCTTTCTCCCCCTCTCTTCCAATTTCTCTATCTCTCTCTCCCTTGTTCCCATCCGCTCTTCCTTTCGACTTCCTGCTTCCTGCCTTCCTCTCGCCGCTCTCCTCCTTTCCAGTCTCTCTCTCTCTCTCTCCGTTCATCCGCCCCCGTCCGTTATCTCTCTCTGTCCCATCACTGTCCCTCCCCACCCCCTTCTCTCTGTCGTTCTCAGTCTATCTCTCTCTAAGTCCGCCCCCCCATACTCCCTCTCTCTCTCTCTGACACACACTCTCTCCCTCCCTCTCTCTCTCTCCGTCCATCCCCCACGTCTGTTATCTCTCTCTGTCCCATCACTGTCCCTCCCCACCCCTCTTCTCTCTGTCGTTCTCAGTCTATCTCTCTCTCTGTCCGCCCCCCCCACACTCCCTCTCTCTCTCTCTCTCTCTCTATCTCTGTCACCCCTTTCACACTCTCTCTCTCTCTCTGTCACCCCTTTCACACTCTCTCTCTCTCTCTCCCTCTCTCTCTCTCTGTCACCCCTTTAACACTCTCTCTCTCTCTCTCTGTCACCCCTTTCACACTCTCTCTCTCTCTCTCTCTCTCCCTCTCTCTCTGTCACCCCTTTCACACACACTCTCTCTCTGTCACCCCTTTCACACACTCTCTCTCTCTCTCTGCGACAGACCATCGCCTGCCTGGTCGCGAATGTGATCTGCGCTCTCGCCTGCCCTCCCGCCGTCATCCTGTACTCGCTGACCGTCCGGGTCTTCCCCTGCATCGGGTACTGCTACACCGGGTGCCGGATGGTGAGTGTTCCGCCCCCCGCCCCGCACACCCAACACACTGGCGAACCAGCCCTCAACACCCCCTCAACCCCCGGAGATCTCCACTCGGCCTTCCCCTCTCCCGCGACGCTTTCCTCCCTCCCGGTAGCGCTCCCTCCCTCCACGCCAAGCTCCCTCAGAACCCCCCCTCCCCTCGGTTGTAGCGTCCCCTCCCCCGGCAGCTCCCTCCACAGACGGGCCACCCTCTGGGTGAAACAGTTTCCCCTCGGGCTCCCCTATTAAATCTCTAAAACCTGCGCCCTCTGGATCTCGATTCCCCGACCCTGGGGAAATGTCTGTGTTCATTCACCCTGTCTGTGCCCCTAGTGGTTTTACACACCCCTGTCAGGTCACCCCGACACTCCCGGGAATAAATTCCCAACCCGCCCGACCTCTCTCCGTAACTCAGTCCCTCCAGTCCCGGCGACATCCCCGTAAATCCCCGGGATCTCCGGTCTCCTGTTCCCGGTGTCCGATCCGACGATGGCGGGGATGCCGAACGCCGCCTTCACCGCCCCGTCTCCCCGTCACCCCACTTTCAGGGAACCGTCACCCGAAACCTGGTGTGTTCCATCACCCCTGTCACCCCCTCTCCGTCATCCAAAACCTGTCACCCCTGTCACCCCCTCTCCGTCACCCAAAACCTGTCACCCCTGTCACCCCCTCTCCGTCACTCAAAACCTGTCACCCCTGTCACCCCTCTCCGTCACCCAAAACCTGTCACCACTGTCACCCCCTCTCCGTCACCCTAAACCTGTCACCCCTGTCACCCCCTCTCCGTCTCCCCACTTTCAGGGAACCGTCACCCGAAACCTGGTGTGTTCCATCACCACTGTCACCCCCTCTCCGTCACCCAAAACCTGTCATCCCTGTCACCCCCTCTCCGTCACCCTAAACCTGTCACGCCTGTCACCCCCTCTCCGTCACCCAAAACCTGTCACCACTGTCACCCCCTCTCCGTCTCCCCACTTTCAGGGAACCATCACCCGAAACCTGGTGTGTTCCATCACCACTGTCACCCCCTCTCCGTCACCCTAAACCTGTCACCCCTCTCCGTCACCCAAAACCTGTCACCCCTGTCACCCCCTCTCCGTCTCCCTAAACCTGTCACCCCTGTCACCCCCTCTCCGTCACCCTAAACCTGTCACCCCTGTCACCCCCTCTCCGTCTCCCTAAACCTGTCACCCCTGTCACCCCCTCTCCGTCACCCAAAACCTGTCACCCCGTCACCCCCTCTCCGTCACCCAAAACCTGTCACCCCCTCTCCATCACCCTAAACCTGTCACCCCCTCTCCGTCACCCAAAACCTGTCACCCCTGTCACCCCCTCTCCGTCTCCCTAAACCTGTCACCCCTGTCACCCCCTCTCCGTCACCCAAAACCTGTCACGCCTGTCACCCCCTCTCCGTCACCCAAAACCTGTCACCACTGTCACCCCCTCTCCGTCACCCTAAACCTGTCACGCCTGTCACCCCCTCTCCGTCACCCAAAACCTGTCACCACTGTCACCCCCTCTCCGTCTCCCCACTTTCAGGGAACCGTCACCCGAAACCTGATGTGTTCCATCACCACTGTCACCCCCTCTCCGTCACCCTAAACCTGTCACGCCTGTCACCCCCTCTCCGTCACCCAAAACCTGTCACCACTGTCACCCCCTCTCCGTCTCCCCACTTTCAGGGAACCGTCACCCGAAACCTGATGTGTTCCATCACCACTGTCACCCCCTCTCCGTCACCCTAAACCTGTCACCCCTGTCACCCCCTCTCCGTCACCCAAAACCTGTCACCCCTGTCACCCCCTCTCCGTCACCCTAAACCTGTCACCCCTGTCACCCCCTCTCCGTCACCCTAAACCTGTCACCCCTGTCACCCCCTCTCCATCACCCTAAACCTGTCACCCCTGTCACCCACTCTCCGTCACCCTAAACCTGTCACCCCTGTGACCCCCTCTCCGTCTCCCCCCTTTCAGGGAACCGTCACCCGAAACCTGGTGTGTTCCGTGAAGAGAAAGCTGCATTCCTGAGACAGGAGTTGCCAGAGATTTCTCTCCACTCCCCCCAACACTTGTAAACACATCTCCCTCTCCCACACTCCCCCTCTCTCCCCACCCAACGCGCTCCTTCCCTCTCCCCCGACTTTACCCCCATACCCAAACAACTCTTCCCCTCCTCCTTCTTACCGGCCATCTCTCTCTCTTCACTCCCCCCCTCACTATCTCTTCCCCTCTCACCCCTCCCTCGGAACTACCCCTCTTCTCTCTCACACTCTCAACTCTCCCACACTCTATCTCTCCTCTCTGCTCAACTTTGTCTTTCACCCCCCTTTCCCCCTTTCCGTCTCTCACCCCCTCTCTCCCCTCTGCCTCGTTCACCCCTCTCTGTCCCTCATCCCCTCTCCGTCTCTCCCCCCTGTTCTCCACCTTTCTCTCCCTCCCTGTCCGACCTCTCTCATCTCCAGCCTCTCACATTTCCCTCCCACCTCTCTCTACCCTCTGACTTCCACCACTCTCTCCCCCCCGTCTGACTCTCCCTTTATCAACTGTTCTGTGCCACCTCTCCTCTTTCTCCCCATCTCTCTCCCACCCACCCCCTCTCTTCCTCACCCATCGCCCCCCAGTCTCTTCCTCCCCAGCTGGGTCTCCCACCTCCGCCTACCCCAAACTCCCGCTCCCGACCCTACCCTCTCTCCCCCCTCTTCTGTCTCTCTCTTCCCCGGCCCGAGCCCTTCTCTCTCCCTCTCTCACCCCATGTCTCCCTCTCTCCCTCTGGCAGAGGTCTGTGAGCGGGGTGACGGTGATTTTGCTGGTGAACTGCCTGGTCTCCCTGGTGATGTCCGTCCTCACGGCCATCGTCAACTGCAGGAACCTCGAGTGCTGCGCCGTGCGGCCTCCGGTGGTGAGTGGGATCTTCCTGTGCACCGGGGGGGTGTGGGCGGCGGGGGATGGGACATGGGTGGGAGAGATGGGGGGAGATGGAAAGAGGGTGGGGAGAGATGGGAGGGAGCAAGAGAGAGAGATGGGGGCAGAAAGGGAATGAAAGGGGTGGGGAGAGGAGGATAGGGAGGGGGAGAGAGAGGTGGGGGGAAGAGATGGAGGGACAGAGGGGGTGGAGAGAGGGACGGAGGGAGAGAGAGGCTGTGGGAGTGGGTAGTGGATCCCGTCTCCTCTCCTCACCTTCTCTTTCTCCCGTCCCCTCCTCAATCTGATCCCTCCCTCTCCCCCACCCACAGAGAATGATGGTGATCCATGCTAACCAGCTCGCACCGCCGGACCTCGCCTCCATCTTCTCCAGCGAACCGGCGCCCACCCCGGCCTCTGACGGGCCCCAGTGACGACACGTTCCCCGCTCCACGGGACAGCCCAAAGGATTCGGGCCGAGCGGCCTGAAAGGAAAATCAAGGCCGGATTTTGGAGACGGAGTTGGGGGTGGGGGTTGGTGGGTAACATTCCCGTGGTCACATTCCTCCCCGTGGGAACCCCCCAGTTCAAGCTCCCTTGTTACGAGTCGCCCTGTCCCACCCGCGGCATCCGGTCACTCCTGACACACTCCGCTCTCTGTCCCCTCTATCACCGCCCGTCTCACCCTGGCTGGTGGCCATTTTGTGATGGTTATCATTGAAACCGCTCTCCCAGCATCGTAGAAATAGTCACACCCTTTTCCTCACCTCCCACTCACTTCCCTGTTTATTCAATCTCAACTCCTCATCGCCCTCTCTTTCAGTTACCCTGTGAGTCTCTCCACTACTCACCCCATCACTCCTGACACCCTCCCCTCTCCGTCCCTTGTCCTTTCTCCTGCCATCCAACACATTCTGGGTGGTGAACGTTGTCCGATGGGAAATTTCGCTCCCTCACCCGATCCCTTCCCTCTCTCGTTCAGTGAGTCTCTCCCCTCTCCCTCCGTTCAGACACTCAACTCTCCGTCCCATCAGCCCAGATCGCGTCTCGACCTCTCGCTCCCCATTTCCCCTGTCCGCGCTCTCCTTCTTGCCGTCCGTCTTATTTGCGAAGGATCGAAATCACCCACCCTTCCCCCACACGCCCCATCCTGTTCCTGCCCACCCTCTCCTTTCAGACCCCACTTTCCTGGTCCTGCAACTTCCCCTCCCTTCCCGTCCCATCAGATCCCCTCCCACCTCGTCCCATTACTTTCCCTCCTTCCTGGTCAGATCACTCCCGCTCCCTTCCTGTCGTTTCACTCCTCCTCACCCCGACTCTATCTTATCCACGTCACCACCAGTTTGTGACAGGAACTTTCGCCTCCCCTTTTCGTCCCCTATTGAGTCAATGACTTCGCCACGGTCACCGTCTCATCAGTCCACTCCTCGTCCCGTCACTCCTCTTCCTCCCAAACCCCTCACCCCTCCTCCCCAAAACCCACATGTATATGTGTATGTGTGAATATCTGAGATATATACATTAGTTTATTCAATGACAAAATTATTAGAATTAAAACATACATGAAATACCCAAGACTATATAAAACACAAATTAAAATACTGTTATTATAATCAATAAGACACTCGATCCCGGGATTGTATCCACGGGCACCGCATGTTCCTTCGCCATAGATTCTGTGTGCGACTGTGACCATTGTAAGTCAGTGTCTCACTCCATCCCTGGCGGCCACATTAACCAAGGAACACACACAAAAATTCTGGTGAACACAGCAGGCCAGGCAGCATCTCTAGGAAGAGGTACAGTCGACGTTTCGGGTCGAGACCCTTCGTCAGGACTAATTTAAAGAAGAGATAGTCAGAGATTGGAAAGTGGGAGGGGGAGGGGGAGGAATGGGGCCAAGAGCTGGACAGTTAATTGGCAAACGGTATACAGAGTTGGAGAAGGGGGGGGGGGTCATGGGACAGGAGGCCTAGGGAAAAAGAAAGGGGAGGTGAACCCACTATAGTGAGAGGGACAGAGGGAGAAAAAAGGGAGAGAAAAAATGGGGAAAAATAATAATGATAATAAATAATAAATAAGGGATGGGGTACAAAGCAGAGGTGGGGCATTAACTGAAGTTAGAGAAGTCAATGTTCATGCCATCAGGTTGGAGGCTACCCAGACGGAATATAAGGTGTTGTTCCTCCAATCTGAGTGTGGCTTCATCTTTACAGTAGAGGAGGCCGTGGAAAGACATGTCAGAATGGGAATGGGACGTGGAATTAAAATGTGTGGCCACTGGGAGATCCTGCTTTCTCTGGTGGACAGGGCTTAGTTGTTCAGCAAAGCGGTCTCCCAGTCTGCGTCGGGTCTCGCCAATATATAGAAGGCCACATCGGGAGCACCGGACGCAGTATATCACCCCAGCCGACTCACAGGTGAAGTGTCGCCTCACCTGGAAGGACTGTCTGGGGCCCTGAATGGTGGTGAGGGAGGAAGTGTAAGGGCATGTGTAGCACTTGTTCCGCTTACAAGGATTAGTGCTGGGTGGGAGATAGGTGGGAAGGGATGTGGGGGGGACGAATGGACAAGGGAGTCACTGGGATTGTGTGATGGAACGGCGTGGAGGGAGCTTCACGCTGTGTCTGACCCCGGGAGTGTGTGATGGGATGGTGTGGTGGGAGATTCACGCTGTGTCTGACCCCGGGAGTGTGTGATGGGACGGTGTGGTGGGAGATTCACTCTGTGTCTGACCCCGGGAGTGTGTGATGGGACGGTGTGGTGAGAGATTCACTCTGTGTTTGACCCCGGGAGTGTGTGATGGGACGGTGTGGTGAGAGATTCACTCTGTGTTTGACCCCAGGAGTGTGTGATGGGATGGTGTGGTGGGAGATTTACTCTGTGTCTGACCCCGGGAGTGTGTGATGGGACGGTGTGGTGGGAGATTCACGCTGTGTCTGACCCCGGGAGTGTGTGATGGGACGGTGTGGTGGGAGATTCACTCTGTGTTTGACCCCGGGAGTGTGTGATGGGATGGTATAGAGGGAGTTTCATGCTGTGTCTGACCCCACGAGTGTGTGATGGGACTTTATTTATCATTTCCCTTTTTTGTCCCCTTGCCCATCCTCTGGGTTCCCCCTCCTCACCCTTTTCCTTCTCCCCGGACCTCCTGTCCCATGATCCTCTCATGCCCTTTTGCCAATCACCTGTCCAGCTCTTGGCTCCATCCCTCCCCCTCCTGTCTTCTCCTATCATTTTGGATCTCCCCCTCCCCCTCCAACTTTCAAATCTCTTACTCACTCTTCCCTCAGTTAGTCCTGACGAAGGGTCTCGACTGTACCTCTTCCTAGAGATGCTGCCTGGCCTGCTGCGTTCGCCAGCAACTTTGATGCGTGTTGTTTATTATCAAAGTTCTTATTTGTCACCATATACTACCCCGAGATTCATTTTATTGCAGTCATTTACAGGACAATAAATCAATATAACAGAATTTATGAAAAACTATACAAAAACAAAGAGTAACCAACAAGCAACGTGCAAAGGAAGGGAAATTTGTGCAAATAAAATATTAAATAATAATGACACGAGTTGTAAATTATTTGAAAGTGAGTCCGTAGGTTGTGGAATCAGTTCAGAGATGATGTGAGTGAAGTTATCCACGCCGGTGTCTCAGAAAAAACCCGCCATCATCGGGCCCTTCCTGTCTGTGTAATTCCCCGGCATGAAACGTAAAAGTTGCCCGTGAACGCAGCAGGCCAGCCAGCATTACGTACTCCCGGGATAATCCCACCCGGGACACCGGTGACCCAGACTGAGCCCCGGTCCCCCGGGCTCTTCCTGTCTGTGTAATTCCCCGGGGTCTCGAACCCGCACATCCGGCAGAAGCAGCGCCGCTGGACAGGAGGCGGAAATACGTCACCACGGGAGACCAGCGAGCGACGCACAGCGCGAGCCTAAAGCTAGTTCCGTTAAAAACGGTTGGGAATTAAACCTGGCGCGCGGACATTAAAGGTAAGGGGAAGGTGGGAGTTAAAGGGGAGGGCGGGGAATCGGCCAAACTGTCGGCATCCCGCAGGCGGGGATGTTCACACATTCAGATGTTCACACGGACACTGTCAGTCCGGGTCTGGGTTCCTGCAGAGATCTCAGTTCCTTCATCCCGGTCTCACTGAACCGATTGTCCTCCAGCCTGAAACAGATGGGAGAATAAAGATGAAATAAACAGATCACACAACAGTGTCAGTAACAGGGGACAACACTCACAGACAAATATCACCAGAAAACCCGCGGATCCGCTGATATTTTATCACATTGAACATTAACACAAACACTCACAGGATCAGCTTCAGACTCGGGAGGGTCAGTATGAGGTGGCGGAGACCGGGGACAGATCGGTCTGTCAGCAAATTGTAACCCAGGTTCAGCTCCGTCAGTGATGGGTTTGTACTGAGAGCGGAGACGAGATCCTCGGCACCAGAGTCTGTGAGACCGACATTCCTCAGCCTGGAGATGAGAGAGAGTGAGGGTGAAGGACACAGAGAGACAGGAGACGGTACAAATCCCCAGTGCTTATCAGTAACACAATTACTGATCACATTAATGTTCAGTGTCAGACACCCAGTGACTGTAAACACAATCTCCCACAGTCTGGTACTTACCACAGTTTCTGTATTTTACACTCCGGGTTCCTCAGAGCCGCAGACACCAGTTTCACTCCTGAATCGCCCAGTTTATTCTCCCCAAGTCTACACACAAACAGACAAATTGATAAACAAAGTGATTCAAACCGTGGGTCTGAGGGAATTTCTCTCACTCGGATATTTCAGGAAACATTAAACCCTTCAGTAAATCACTGATTGGAGTTCCCATCACTGTCAATGTCCCTCACTGCCCAGCTCCAGGGTATTCACCGAATGTCAGTAATTTAGTCTGTCGGTGTGACCCTGTAAACTCCACATATTCTGTCCCATTCCCCGATGGTCAGAAACGTGTTCCTGACGTGAGAGGGTCGGGAGGGGCAGGGATGAAGGAGGAACGGGGATGGGGAAGAGAGATCCCACAGGACGAAGGGTGATGGCACTTGTCACAATTCTTCACAATCGTATTTATCACAGTTTTACCCAAATCCCTTTACATTGAAACAACACACCTGGACAGTTTCACAGTTCAGAGTGAGAGATAAATCAGATACCTCAACTCCCGGCACTTGTGCAGCCCGGGTCCCAGCCGCTGGATTCCTTCACACTGAATGTTGCAGTTCACCAGGTCGAGGTGTTTTATTGTATCACAGAGTCCGATGACATGAGACAGGACCGCGCAGTCAATCGGGGTCAGTGTCAATCCACTGAATGAAAGTGTTTTCACAGATCCCAGTGCGGCCTGAGCCAGTCCACGATTCTGAGACTCAAACAGGTAGTGCAATGTGTTCAGGAGGCTCCTTTTACCAGCTCCACTCCATGTGTTTCCACTCTGGCGTTTAACCTCCTCCTTCACCCAGTCAATCACCCGGCAGGTTGTTTGATGAGGAAATGGACCCAGAAACTCCTCCAGGCCCCGAGCTGTCATTGGGTTGGAGAGACCAGCAACAAAACGGAGAAATACCTCAAATCGACTGTCTGTCGTGCTGTGGGCTTCAGTGAGGAATCTCAGGATATCCCCGGGATGTGGATTTAGGAATTGTGCGACTGCAGCTACAAACTCTTGGATGGTGAGGTGTGGGAATGTGTACACCACGCTCCGGGCAGAATCCTCTCTCTCCAAAAGCTCCATCAGGAACCCGGACAGGAACTGGGAAGCCTGCAAATTGTAGTTGATCAAATCTCCATCTGTAAATACAATCTTCTTCTCAGCCACTCCTCTGAAGGCCATCTGACCAACCCTGAGAAACACATCACGGGGGTTCTCAATCTCACGGCCGTGGTTTTTCAGGATGTTGTAAATATAGTAGGAATACAGTTGGGTGATGGTCTTGGGAACTCGCTGCGGGTCCCTGACTCTTTGTGTGAAGAAGGGGCCCAGTGCCAGAGCGAGGATCCAGCAGTAGGAGGGGTTGTAGCTCATGGTGTACAGGATCTCGTTCTCCTCCACGTGTTTGAAAACAGCTGCTGCCACCTTCTGATCTTCAAAATGCCTGATGAAATATTCCTTCCGTTCCTCACCAACAAATCCCAGGATTTCAGCCCAGACACTGATCTTCGCCTTTTCCAGTAAATGTAACGCAGTGGGGCGGGTGGTCACCAGCACTGAACACCCTGGGAGCAGCTTGTGCTGGATTAAACTGTACACAATGTCAGACACTTTGCAACAGAATTCAGGATCTGTGCATGCGGACCGATGTTCTGTGTTTCTCTGACTGTCAGCAAAATCAATTTTGTCATTGAATTCATCCAAACCATCAAATATAAACAGCAATCCCTCTGGGTTCTTCCAGACCTCTCTCAGGATATTCCCAAAGTAAGGATACTGATCCAGAATCAGTTCCTTCAGGTTTATTCTGCAGTTAATGGAATTTAAATCCCGGAATTTGAAACTGAAGACAAACTGGAATTGTTGGTATATTTTCCCTGTGGCCCAGTCATAAACAATCTTTTGTACCATTGTTGTTTTCCCAATCCCTGGCACTCCGGCCACTGCTGCCGAACTCCCAGATTTGGATTTACTCCAGGAAAAGCTGCTCTGGAACAGCTGATCAGTCAGGATTTTTTCCAGCTCTCCACGGAGATGTTTCTCTCTCCACTCCTCGTGGTCTCTGCCTCTTGCCAGCAGCTCATGTTCCACCAGTCTCCGATCTCGAACAGTAGAAATGACTGTGAGCTCAGCGTATCGATCAACCAGCTGGAAAACCTTCACCTTCTCCCTCATCAGGATCGTGTTCACTCTCAGGGTTTCAGTTTGTGCCCACAGAGTCTCCTTGTGTTTCTGTTGAACATCTTCCATGGGAACAGACAGTGAACAAACTGTTACATGCCTCAACTCAGAACTCGGTATTTAAATACACAAGAGTTAGCTCAAAGCTATTGCATTAATTGGGGTCTCACAGTGTGTCAGGAACCTTTTGGGGCCTGTGGGGTCTCACAGTGTGTCAGGTCCCTCTCAGGGGTGTGTGGGGTCTCACAGTGTGTCAGGTCCCTCTCAGGGGTGTGTGGGGTCTTACAGTGTGTCAGGACACTGTTAGGGGTGTGTGGGGTTGCACAGTGTATCAAGAGCCTGTCAGGGGTGTGTGGGGTCTCAGAGTGTGTCAGGAGCCTCTCAGGGTTGTTTGAGGGATCATAGTGTGTCAGGACCCACAATGTGTCAGTGTTTCACCGTGCGTCGGGACACTATCAGGGGTGTGTGCGGTCTCACAGTGTGTCAGGACCCTGTCAGGGGTGTGTGGGGTCTCACAGTCTGTCAGGACGCTGTCACGGGTTTCTGGGGTTTTGCAGTGTGTCAGGACCCTGTTACTGGTTTGCGGGGTTTCACAGTGTGTCAGGACCCTTTTCCGGGGGTGGGGGGTCTCAGAGTGTGTCAGGACCCTGCCAGGGTTGTGTGGGGTCTCACAGTGTGTCAGGTCCCTGTCAGGGGTGTGTGGGGTCTCACAGTGTGTCAGGACCCCTCTGGGGTGTGTGGGGTCTCACAGTGTTTCTGAACCCTGTCACGGGTGTGTGGGGTCTCACAGTGTGTCAGGTCCCTGTCAGGGGTGTGTGGGGTTTCACTGTGTGTCAGGGCACTGTGAGTGGTTTGTGCGGTTTCACAGTGTGTCAGGATCTTGTGGTGGTTGTGGGGGGTCTCACAGTGTGTCAGGATGCTGTTGTGGGGGATCTAACAGTGAGTCAGAACCCTCTCAGGTGTGTATGGGATCGCAATGTGTGTCAGGACCCTGTCAGGGCTGTGTGGCGTCTCACAGTGCGTCAGGTCACTGTCAGGGGTGTGTTGGATCTCACAGTGTGTCAGGACCATTTTGGGGTGTGTCGGGTCTCACAGTGCGTCAGGAGCCCTTTCAGGTGTGTGTGGGGTCTCACAGTGTGTCAGGTCCCTGTCAGGAGTGTGTGGGGTCTCACAGTGTGACAGGACACTGTCTGTCAGTTGTGTGTGGGGTCTCACAGCGTGTTTGAACCATACCAGGGGTGTGTGGGTTCTCACAGTCTGTCAGGACGCTGTCACGGGTTTGTGGGGTTTCACTGTGTGTCAGGACCCAGTGATTTGTTTGGAGGTCTCACAGTGTGTTGGGACCCTTTTCTGGGGGTGGGGGGGAATCTCACAGTGTGTCAGGATCCTTTTGGGGTGTGTGGGGTCTCACAGTGCTTCTGAACCCTGTCAGGGGTGTGTGGGATCGCACCGTGTGTCAGGACCCTCTCAGGGGTGTGTGGGGTCTTACAGTGTGTCTGGACCCTGCCAGGGGTGTGTGAGGTCTCACAGTTTGTCTGGACACTGTCGGGGAGGGTGGGGCGGTCTCACAGTGTATCATGACTGTCTCAGATGTGTGTGGGATCTCAATGTGTGTCCGGACCCTGTCATGCGTGTGGCGTCTCACAGTGCATCAGGATCTTGTTAGGGGTGTCTGGGGTCTCACAGTGTGTCATCACCCTCTCGGGGGTGTGTTAGGACTCACAGTGTGCCAGGACCCTGTCAGGGTTATGTGGGGTTTCACAGTGTGTCAGGACACTGTGAGTGGTTTGTGGGGTCTCATACTGTGTCAGAACCCTCTCAGATGTGTGTGGGATCACAATGTGTGTCAGGACCCTGTCAGGGGTGTGTGGCATCTCACAGTCTGTCAGGACGCTATCCAGGGTGTGTGTGGTCTCACAGTCTGTCAGGACCCTGAGAGGTGAGTGTGGAGTCTCACAGTGCGTCAGGTCCCTGTCAGGGGTGTGTTGGATCTCACAGTGTGTCAGGACCATTTTGGGGTGTGTCGGGTCTCACAGTGCGTCAGGAGCCCTTTCAGGTGTGTGTGGGGTCTCACAGTGTGTCAGGTCCCTGTCAGGAGTGTGTGGGGTCTCACAGTGTGACAGGACACTGTCTGTCAGTTGTGTGTGGGGTCTCACAGCGTGTTTGAACCATACCAGGGGTGTGTGGGTTCTCACAGTCTGTCAGGACGCTGTCACGGGTTTGTGGGGTTTCACTGTGTGTCAGGACCCAGTGATTTGTTTGGAGGTCTCACAGTGTGTTGGGACCCTTTTCTGGGGGTGGGGGGGAATCTCACAGTGTGTCAGGATCCTTTTGGGGTGTGTGGGGTCTCACAGTGCTTCTGAACCCTGTCAGGGGTGTGTGGGATCGCACCGTGTGTCAGGACCCTCTCAGGGGTGTGTGGGGTCTTACAGTGTGTCTGGACCCTGCCAGGGGTGTGTGAGGTCTCACAGTTTGTCTGGACACTGTCGGGGAGGGTGGGGCGGTCTCACAGTGTATCATGACTGTCTCAGATGTGTGTGGGATCTCAATGTGTGTCCGGACCCTGTCATGCGTGTGGCGTCTCACAGTGCATCAGGATCTTGTTAGGGGTGTCTGGGGTCTCACAGTGTGTCATCACCCTCTCGGGGGTGTGTTAGGACTCACAGTGTGCCAGGACCCTGTCAGGGTTATGTGGGGTTTCACAGTGTGTCAGGACACTGTGAGTGGTTTGTGGGGTCTCATACTGTGTCAGAACCCTCTCAGATGTGTGTGGGATCACAATGTGTGTCAGGACCCTGTCAGGGGTGTGTGGCATCTCACAGTCTGTCAGGACGCTATCCAGGGTGTGTGTGGTCTCACAGTCTGTCAGGACCCTGAGAGGTGAGTGTGGAGTCTCACAGTGCGTCAGGTCCCTGTCAGGGGTGTGTGTGGTCTCACAGTGTGTCAGGAACGTGTCAATAGTGTGTGGGGTCTCACAGAGTGTTAGGACCCTGTTAGGGGTGTGTGGGGTCTCACACTGTGTCAGGACCCTGTCTGTCAGTTGTGTGTGTGGTCTTAAAGTGTGTCAGGTCCCTGTCAGTGGTGTGTGGGGTGTCACAGTGTGTCAGGACCTTTTCAGGTGTGTGTGGGGTCTCACAGAGTGTCAGGACCGTGTGAATAGTGTGTGGGATATCAATGTGTGTCAGGACCCTGTCAGGGGTGTGTGGCGTCTCACAATGTGTCAGGTCCCTGTCAGGGGCGTGTGGGGTCTCACTGTGTGTCAGGACCCTGTCAGAGTGTGTGGGGTCTCACAGTGTGTCAGGTCCCTGTGATGGGTGTGTGGGGTCTCACACTGTGTCAGGACCCTGTCGGGTTGTGTGAGCTCTCACAGTGTGTCAGGGCCCTCTCAGGCGTGTGTGGCATCTCACAGCATTTCCTGAGCCTGTCAGGGGTGTGTGGGGTCTTACAGTTTGACTGGACAGTGCCAGGGGTGTGTGGGGTTTCACAGTTTGACTGGACAGTGCCAGGGGTGTGTGGGGTCGCACAGTGTGTCAGGACCCTGCCAGGGGTGTGTGCAGTGTCTCACAGTGTGTCAGGTCCTTGTCAGGTGTGTGTGGGGTCTCACAGTGTGTCTGGACTGTGTCAATAGTGTCTGGGGTCTCACAGTGCGTCAGGACCCTGCCTGGGTTGTGTGGGGTCTCACAGTTTGTCTGGACCCTGCCAGGTGTGCGTGGGGTCTCAGAGTGTGTCTGGACACTGTCAGGGGGGTCTCACAGTGCGTCATCACCCTCTCGGGTGTGTGTGAGGTATCACAGTTTGTCAGGACCCTGTCAGGGGTGTGTGGGGTCTCACAGTGTGTCAGGAGCCTCTCAGATGTGTGTGGGATCTCAATCTGTGTCAGGACCCTCTCACGTGTGTGTGGCATCTCACAATGTGTCAGGTTGCTGTCAGGGGTGTGTGGGGTCTCGTAGTGTGTCAGGAATTTGTCAGGGGTGTGTGGTGTCTCACAGTTTGCCAGGTCCCTGCCAGGAGTGTGTGGGGTCTCACAGGGTGTCAGGGCCCTGTCAGTGGTGTGTGGGGTCTCACACTGTGACAGGCCCCTGGCAGGGTTGTGTGGGGTTTCACTGTGTGTCTGGATACTGTGCGTGGTTCGTGGGGTTTCACAGTGTGTCAGGATCTGGTTGTGGGTGTGGGTGGTCTCACAGTAGGTCAGGACGCTGTTGCGGGGGGTCTCACAGTGTGTCAGAACCCTCTCAGATGTATGTGGGATCGCAATGTGTGTCTGGACCCTGTCAGGGGTGTGTGGCGTTTCATAGTGCGTCAGGTCGCTGCCAGGGGTGTGTGGTGTCTCACAGTGTGTCAGGTCCCTGTCGGGTGTGTGGGGTCTCACAGTGTGTCAGGAACCTGTGAGGGGTGTGTGCGGTCTCACAGTGTGTCAGGACCCTATCCAGGGTGTGTGGGGTCTCACAGTATGTCAGGACTATGTCAGGGGTGTGTGGGTCTCACAGTGTGTCAGGTCCCTGTCAGGGGTGTGTGGGGTCTCACAGTGTGTCAGGGTCCTGTCAGGGGTGTGTGGGGTCTCACAGTATGTCAGGACCCTGTCAGGGGTGTGTGGGGTCTCACACTGTGTCAGGTCCCTGTCAGGGGTGTGTGGGGTCTCACAGTGTGTCAGGGTCCTGTAAGGAGTGTGTGGGGTATCACAGAGTGTCATCAGTGTGAAAGTAAGCATGCAAGTACAGCAGGCAGCGAAGAAAGCTAATGGCATGCTGGCCTTCATAACAAGGGGAATTGAGTATTAGAGCAAAGAAGTCCTTCTGCAGCTGTACAGGGCCCTGGTGAGACCACACCTGGAGTACTGTGTGCAGTTTTGGTCTCCAAATTTGAGGAAGGACATTCTTGCTATTGAGGGAGTGCAGCGTAGGTTCACAAGGTTAATTCCCGGGATGGCGGGACTGTCATATGTCGAAAGATTGGAGCGACTGGGCTTGTATACTCTGGAATTTAGAAGCCTGAGAGGGGATCTAATTGAAACATCTATAATTATTAAGGGATTGGACATGCTGGAGGCAGGAAACATGTTCCTGCTGATGGGTGAGTCCAGAACCAGAGGCCACAGTTTAAGAATAAGGAGCAGGCCATTTAGAATGGAATTGAATAAAACTTTTTCACCCAGAGAGTGGTGGATATATTGAATGCTCTGCACCGGAAGGCTGTGGAGGCAAAGTCTCTGGATGCTTTCAAGAAAGAGATGGATAGAGCTCTTAAAGATAGTGGAATCAAAGGTTACGTGATAAGGCAGGAACTGGATTCTGATTGTGGATGATCAGCCATGATCACAGTGAATGGCGGTTCAGGCTCGAAGGGTCGAATGGCCTACTCCTACACCTAATGTCTCTTGTCTATTTTCTATAGGACCCTGTCCGGGGTATGTGGGGTCTCACAGTTTGTCAGGACCATTACAGGAGTGTGTGGGGTCTCACAGTGTGTCCGGACCCTGTCAGGGGTGTGTGGGGTCTGACAATGTGTCAGGACCCTGTCAGGGGTGTGTAGGGTCTCATAGTGTGTCAGGTCCCCGTCAGAGGTGTGTGTGGTCTCACAGTGTGTCAGGACTGTGCCAGGGGTGTGTGGGGTCTCACAGTGTGTCATGTCCCTGTCAGGGATGTGTGGCGTCTCACAGTGCGTCAGGACCCTGTCAGGTGTGTGTGGCGTCCACAATGTGTCAGGACCCTCTGGGGTGTGTGGGGTCCCACAGTGTTTCTTAACCCTGTCAGGCATGTGTGCTGTCTCACAATGTGTCAGGACCCTTTTGGGACCTGTGGGGTCTCACAGTGTGTCAGGGCCCTGTCAGGGGTGTGTAGGGTCTCGCTGTGTGTCAGCACCCTGTCAGGGGTGTGTAGGGTCTCACAGTGTGTCAGGTCCCCGTCAGAGGTGTGTGGGGTCTGACAGTGTGTCAGGGCCCTGTCAGGGGTGTGTGCAGTCTCACAGTGTGTCAGGACCATTCCAGGGGTGTGTGTGGTCTCACAGTGTGTCAGGACCCTGTCGGTGGTTTGTGGGGTCTCACAGTGTGACAGGTCCCTGTTAGGGGCCTGTGGGGTCTCACAGTGTGTCAGAACCCTGCCTGGGTTGTTTGGGGTCTCACAGTGTGTCAGGAACCTATCCAGAGTGTGTGGGGTCTCACAGTGCGTCAGGACCCTGCCAGGGGTATGTGGGATTGCAATTTGTGTCAGGACCCTGTCAGGTGTGTGTGTGGTCTCGTAGTGTGTCAGGACCCTATCCAGGGTGTGTGGGGTCTCACAGTGCGTCAGGACCCTGCTAGGGTTGTGTGGGATCGCAATTTGTGTCAGGACCCTGCCAGGCGTGTGTGGGATCGCAATGTGTGTCAGGACCCTGTCAGGTGTGTGTGGCGTCCACAGTGGGTCAGGTCGCTGTCAGGGGTGTGTTAGGTTTCACGGTGTGTCTGGACCCTCTCAGGTGTGTGTGGGATCTTAATGCATGTCAGGACACCGTGAGTGGTTTGTGGGGTTTCACAGTGTGTCAGGATCTGGTCGTGGGTGTGTGGGGTCTCACTGTGTGTCAGAACACTCTCAGATGTGTGTGGGATCGCAATGTGTGCCAGGACGCTGTCAGGAGTGTGTGGCGTCTCACAGTACGTCACGTCCCTGTCAGGGGTGTGTGGGGTCTTACAGTGTGTCAGGACCCTGTCTGGTGTGTGTGGAGTCTCACACTGTGTCATAAACCTGTCAGGGGTGTGTGGGGTCTCACAGTGTGTCAGGACCCTGCCTGGGTTGTTTGGGGTCTCACAGTGTGTCAGGAACCTATCCAGAGTGTGTGGGGTCTCACAGTGTGTCAGGACCCTTCTGGGGTGTGTCGGGTCTCACAGTGTGTCAGGACCCTATCCAGGGTGTGTACGGTCTCACAGCGTGTCCCGACCCTGTCAGGGCTGTGCGGCGTCTCACACTGTGTCAGGTACCTGTCAAGGGTTTGTTTGGGTCTCACACTGTGTCAGGGTCCTGTTAGGGGTGTGTGGCGTCTCACAGTGTGTCAGGGTCCTGTTAGGGGTATGTGGGGTATCACAGTGTGTCAGTGTCCTGTTAGGGGTGTGTGGGGTATCACAGTGTGTCAGGGTCCTGTTAGGGGTGTGTGGGGTCTCAGTGTGTCAGGGTCCTGTTAGGAGTGTGTGGGGTCTCACACTGTGTCAGGTCCCTGTCAGGGGTGTGTAGGGTCTCGCTGTGTGTCAGGTCCCCGTCAGAGGTGTGTGGGGTCTGACAATGTGTCAGGGCTTTGTCAGGGGTGCGTGGCGTCTCACAGCGTGTCAGGACCCTGTCAGTTGTCTGTGGCGTCTCACAGTGTGTCAGGTCGCTGTCAGGGGTGTGTGTGGTCTCACAGTGTGTCAGGACCCTGTCAGTGGTTTGTGGGGTCTCACAGTGTGTCAGGACCGTGCCAGGGGTGTGTGGGGTCTCACAGTGTATCAGGACCCTTTGATGTGTGTGTGGTGTCGTGTGGTGTGTCACGATACTGTCAGGGGTGTGTGTGGTCTCACAGTGTGTCAGAACCCTGCCTGGGTTGTTTGGGGTCTCACAGTGTGTCTGGACCCTGCCAGGTGTGTGTGGGATCTCACAGTGTGTCAGGACCCTTTTGGGGCCTGTGGGGTCTCACAGTGCGTCAGGACCCTGCCAGGGTTGTGTGGGATCGCAAAGTGCATCAGGGCCCTGCCAGGGGTGTGTCAGATCTCACAGTCTCTCAGGACCCTATCCTGGGTGTGTGGGGTCTCACAATGTGTCAGGATCCTTTTGGGGTGTGTGGTGTCTCACAGTGTGTCAGGACCCTTTTGGGGCCTGTGGGGTCTCACAGTGTGTCAGGACCATGTCAGGAGTGTGTGGGATCCCACAGTGTGTCCGGACCCTGTCAGGAGTGTGTGGGATCCCACAGTGTGTCCGGACCCTGTCAGGGGTGTGTAGGGTCTCGCTGTGTGTCAGCACTCTGTCAGGTGTGTGTAGGGTCTCACAGTGTGTCAGGTCACCGTCAGAGCTGTGTGGGGTCTGACAGTGTGTCAGGGCCCAGTCAGGGGCGTGTGCAGTCTCACAGTGTGTCAGGACCCTGTCATGGTTGTTTGAGGTCTCACAGTGTGTCAGGATCCTGTCGGGGGTGTGTGGGGTCTCACAGTGTGTCAGAACCCTCTCAGATGTGTGTGGGATCGCAAAGTGTGTCTGGACCCTGTCAGGGGTGTGTGTGGTCTCGTAGTGTGTCAGGACCCTATCCAGGGTGTGTGGGGTCTCAGAGTGCGTCAGGAACCTGCTAGGGTTGTGTGGGATTGCAATGTGTGTCAGGACCCTGTCAGGTGTGCGTGGCGTCCACAGTGTGTCAGGACCCTGTCAGGGGTGTGTCGAGTCTCACAGTGTGTCATGTCCTCTCAGGTGTGTATGGGGTCTCACAGTGTGTCATGAATTTGTCAGGGGTGTGTGGTGTCTCACAGTTTGTCAGGTCCCTGCCAGTGGTGTGTGGGGTCTCACAGAGTGTCAGGACCCTGCCAGGGTTGTGTGGGGTCTCACAGTGTGTCAGGCCCCGGTCCAGGATGTGTGGGGTCTCACAGGGTGTCAGGGCCCTGTCAGGGGTGTGTGGGGTCTCACAGTGTGTCAGGTCCGTGTCAGGGCTGTGTGGCATCTTCCAGTGTGTCAGGACCCTGTCAGGTGTGTGTGCCGTCTCACAGTGTGTCAGGACCCTGTCAGGTGTGTGTGCCGTCTCACAGTGTGTCAGGACCCTGTCAGTTGTGTGGGGGGTCTCACAGTGTGTCAGAACCCTGTCAGTAGTGTGTGGGGTCTGACAATGTGACAGGGCATTGTCAGGGGTGTGTGGAGTCTCACAGTGTGCCAGGACCCTGTGAGCGGTGTGTGTGTATCACAGTTTGTCAGGACCCTGTCAGGGTGTTCGGGGTCTCACAGTGTTTCTGTACCCTGTCAGGGGTGTCTGGGGTCTCACAGTGTGTCAGTGTCCTGTCAGGTGTGTGTGGGGTCTCACAGTGTGTCAGTGTCCTGTCAGGTGTGTGTGGAGTCTCACAGTGTGTCAGTGTCCTGTCAGGTGTGTGTGGGGCGTCACAGCTTGTCCTGACCCTGTCAGGGGTGTGTGGGGTCTCACAGTGTGTCAGGACCCTGTCACGGGTGTGTGGGGTCTCACAGTTTGTCAGGAACCTGTCGGGTGTGTTTGGGGTCTCACAGTGTGTCACGACACTGTCAGGGGTATGTCAGGTCTCACCGTGTGTCAAGATCCTTTCAAGGGTGTGGGGATCTCACAGAGTGCTTGGACCCTGTCAGGGGTGTGTGGGGTCTCACAGTGTGTTGGGACCCTGTCAGGGGTATGTGGGGTCTCACAGTGTGTCAGGATCCTGTCAGGGGTGTGTGGGGTCTCACAGTGTGTCAGGACCCTGTCAGGGGTGTGTGGGGTCTCACAGTGTGTCAGGACCCTGTCAGGGGTGTGTGGGGTCTCACAGTGTGTCAGGTCCCTGTCAGGGGTGTGTGGGGTCTCACAGTGTGTCAGGTCCCTGTCAGGGGTGTGTGGGGTCTCACAGTGTGTCAGGGTCCTGTCAGGGGTGTGTGGGGTCTCACAGTGTATCAGGGTCCTGTAAGGGGTGTGTGGGGTCTCACAGAGTGTCATCAGTGTGAAAGCAAGCATGCAAGTACAGCAGGCAGTGAAGAAAGCTAATGGCATGCTGGCCTTCATAACAAGGGGAATTGAGTACAAGAGCAAAAAGGTCCTTCTGCAGCTGTACAGGGCCCTGGTGAGACCACACCTGGAGTACTGTGTGCAATTTTTGTCTCCAAATTTGAGTAAGGACATTCTTGCTATTGAGGGAGTGCAGCGTAGGTTCACAAGGTTAATTCCCGGGATGGCGGGACTGTCATATGTCGAAAGATTGGAGTGACTGGGCTTGTATACTCTGGAATTTAGAAGCCTGAGAGGGGATCTTATTGAAACATATAAGATTATTAAGGGATTGAACATGCTGGAGGCAGGAAGCATGTTCCCGCTGATGGGTGAGTCCAGAACCAAAGGCCACAGTTTAAGAATAAAGGGTAGGCCATTTAGAATGGAGTTGAGGAAAAACTTTTTCACTCAGAGAGTGGTGGATATATTGAATGCTCTGCCCCAGAAGGCAGTGGAGGCCAAGTCTCTGGATGTTTTTTAGAAAGAGATGGATAGAGCTCTTAAAGATAGTGGAATCAAAGGTTATGGGGATAAGGCAGGAACTGGATACTGATTGTGGATGATCAGTCATGATCAGAGTGAATGGCGGTTCAGGCTCGAAGGGTCGAATGGCCTACTCCTACACCTATTGTCTCTTGTCTATTTTCTATAGGACCCTGTCCGGGGTATGTTGCGTCTCACAGTGTGTCAGGACCATGTCAGGAGTGTGTGGGATCTCGCTGTGTGTCAGCACCCTGTCAGAGGGGTGAAGGGTCCTACAGTGTGTCAGGACCCTGTCAGGGGTGTGTGGGGTCTCACAGTGTGTCAGGAGCCGGCCAGGGGTGTGTGGGGTCTCACAGTGTGTCAGGAGCCGGCCAGGTGTGTGTGCGGTCTCACAGTGTGCCAGGTCTCCCTCAGGGATGTGTGGTGTCTCACAGTGTGTCAGGACCCTGTCAGTGGTGTTTGAGGTATCACAATGTGTCAGGACCCTGTCAGGTGTGTGTGGGATCTCACTGTGTGTCAGCACCCTGTCAGAGGGGTGTAGGGTCTCACAGTGCATCAGGACCCTGTCAGGGGTGTGTTGGGTCTCACAGTGTGTCAGGACCCTGTCAGGGGTGTGTGGGGTCTCATACAGTGTGTCAGGAGCCGGCCAGGGGTGTGTAGGGTCTCACAGTGTGCCAGTTCCCTGGCAGGGGTGTGTGGGGTCTCACAGTGTGTCAGGACCCTGTCAGGGGTGTGTGGGGTCTCACAGTGTGTCAGGAGCCGGCCAGGGGTGTTTGAGGTATCACGATGTGTCTGGACCCT
Organism: Mobula birostris; assembly: GCF_030028105.1. Lineage (NCBI taxonomy): Eukaryota > Metazoa > Chordata > Chondrichthyes > Myliobatiformes > Myliobatidae > Mobula > Mobula birostris. Next base: position 8,588,246 of record NC_092382.1, read on the forward strand.
TTTGGGAGTGTGTGGGGTCTCACAGTGTGTGAGGACCGAGTCCAGGTTGTGTGGGGTCTTACAGTGTGTCCGGACCCTGCCAGTGGTGTGTCGGGTCTCACAGTGTGTCAGGACCCTCTCAGGTTTGTGTCCGGTCTCACAGTGTGTCAGGAGCCGGCCAGGGGTGTGTGGGGTCTGACAGCGTGACAGGATGTTGTCAGGGGTGCGTGGGTCTCAGAGTGTCTCAGGACACTATCAGGGGTCTGTGCGGTCTCACAGTGTGTCAAGATCTTGGCGATCTGGAAGGAATCTGGAGCAGCTGGATGACCTTCGATTCATAAGGGAGAATGAGGCAGTCATAGATGAGAGCTACAGGGAGGTAGTCACACCTAGGCTGTCGGAAGCAGGTCGTTGGGTGACGGTCAGAGGGGGGAAAGTGAAGGTGAGCAGACAGGTAGTGCAGAGCACCCCTGTGGCCATTTCCCTCAATAATATGTTCACCATTCTGGATACTGTTGGCGGGGACAACCGACCGGGTGTGAGCCACGGTGGCAGGGCCTCTGGCACTGAGTCTGACCCTGTGGTGCAGAAGGGTGGGACGGAGAAGAGGAGAGCTGTCGTCATTGGAGACTCTATAGTCAGGGGAGCAGACAGGAGATTTTGTGGACGTGAGAAGGACAGCCGCATGGTTTGTTGTCTCCCGGGTGCCAGGGTCCGGGATGTCTCTGACCGGGTGCACGACATCCTGGTATGAGAGGGAAAGCAACCAGAAGTCGTGGTACATGTTGGCACCAACGACATAGGCAGGAAGAGGGATGAGGTCCTGAAGTGTGAGTTTCGGGAACTAGGCAGAAGGCTGAAGAGCAGGACCTCAAGGGTGGCGTTCTCAGGATTGCTGCCGGTGCTACGTGACAGTGATGGTAAGAATTGGAGGAGATGGCAGTTGAATGCGTGGCTGAGGAGTTGGTGCAGGGAGCAGGGGGTTTGGATCATTGGGATCTCTTCTGGGGTATTCTTCACTTATGTGAAGAACAAAAGGATGACAGGAGTGAAGGTAGGTCCATTTAGATAAAGGTGGGAAGATGTGCCTGGAAGCTGTGGAAGTGAGTGAGGTGCTCAATGAATACTTCTCTTCGGTAATCACCAATGAGAGAGAACTTGATGATGGTGAGGACAATATGAGTTAGGTTGATGTTCTGGAGCATGTTGATATTAAGGGAGAGGAGGAGTTGGAGTTGTTAAAATACATTAGGATGGATAAGTCCCTTGGGCTAGACAGAATATTCCGCAGGCTTCTCCATTAGGTGGGGGAAGAGATTGCTGAGCCTCTGGCTAGGATCTTTATGTCCTCGTTGTCCACGGGAATGGTACCAGAGGACTGGAGGGAGGCGAATGTTGTCCCTTTGTTCAAAAAAGGTAGTAGGGATAGTCCGGGTAATTATAGACCAATGAGCCTTACGTCTGTGGTGGGAAAGCTGTTGGAAAAGATTCTTAGAGATAGTATTTATGGGCATTTAGAGAATCATGGTCTGATCAGGGACAGTCAGCATGGCTTTGTGAAGGGCAGATCGTGTCTAACAAGCCTGATAGAGTTCTTTGAGGAGGTGACCAGGCACATAGATGAGGGTAGTGCAGTGGATGTGATCTACATGGATTTTAGTAAGGCATTTGACAAGGTTCCACACAGTAGGCTTATTCAGAAAGTCTGAAGGCATGGGATCCAGGGAAGTTTGGCCAGGTGGATTCAGAATTGGATTGCCTGCAGAAGGCAGAGGGTGGTGGTGGAGGGAGTGCATTCAGATTGGAGGGTTGTGATTAGTGGTGCCCCACAAGGATCTGCTCTGGGACCTCTAATTTTCCTGATTTTTATTAACGACCTGGATGTGGGGGTAGAAGGCTGGGTTGGCTAGTTTGCAGACGACACAAAGGTTGGTGGTGTTGTAGATAGTGTAGAGGACTGTCGAAGATTGCAGAGAGATATTGATAGGATGCATAAATGGGCTGAGAAGTGGCAGATGGAGTTCAACCCGGAGAAGTGTGAGGTGGTACACTTTGGAAGGACAAACTCCAAGACAGAATACAAAGTAAATGGCAGGATACTTGGTAGTGTGGAGGAGCAGAGGGATCTGGGGTACATGTTCACAGATCCCTGAAAGTTGCCTCACAGGTAGATAGGCTTATGGGTTGTTGGCTTTCATAAGTCGAGGGATAATGTCTAAGAGTCGCAATGTAATGATGCAGCTCTATAAAACTCTGGTTAGGCCACACTTGGAGTACTGTGTCCAGTTCTGGTCGCTTCACTATAGGAAGGATGTGGAAGCATTGGAAAGGGTACAGAGGAGATTTACCAGGATGCTGCCTGGTTTAGAGATTATGGATTATGATTAGAGATTAAGGCAGCTAGGGCTTTACTCTTTGGAGAGGAGGAGGATGAGAAGAGACATGATAGAGGTGTATAAGATATTAAGAGGAATAGATACAGTGGACAGCCAGTGCCTCTAAACATCTGGAGAAGAGTGATGCATATGTGAGAGTGCTGTTCTCGGACTACAGTTCAGTATTCAACACCATCATTCCCTCCAGGCTTGACAAGATGCTCAGAGACCTCGGCCTTGACCCTGCCTTGTGCAGCTGGATCGTGGCGTTCCTGTCAGATTGCCAGCAGACGGTAAGAGTGGGCTCCCTCACCTCTGCCCCTCTGACACTCGATGTAGGTGCCCCTCAGGGCTGTGTCCTAAGCTCCCTCCTTTACTCTCTGTATACACATGACTGTGTCGCCACCCACAGCTCCAATCTGCTAATTAAATTTGCTGACGATACTATATGGATTGACCAAATCTCAAATAATAACGAGGTAGCCTACATAGAAGAAGTCATCACCCTGACACAGTGGTGTCAGGAGAACAACTTCTCCCTCAATGTCGCAAAAGCAAAGGAGCTGGTCGCAATGTCGCAAGAACAAGAGGAATGGAGACAGGCTAACCTCTATTGACATCAATGGATCTGGGGCTGAGAGGGTGAACAGCTTTAATTTCCTTGGCATTCACGTCACTGAGGATCTCACATGGTCTGTACACACCGGCTGTGTTGTGAAACGAGCACAACAGCACCTCTTTCACCTCAGATGGTAGAGGAAGTTTGGAATGGGCTTCCAAATGTTAACGATTTTCTACAGGGCCACAGTTGAGAGCATCCTGACTGGCTGCATCATTACATGGAATGGGAACTGTACTTCTCTCAATCGCAGGGCTCTGCAGAGAGTGGTGCGGACAGCCCAGTGCATCTGTAGACGTGAACTTCCCACTATTCAGGGCTTTTCAGAGACGGGGTAAAAAGGACCCAAAGGATCATTCTGAACCCAAGTCTCACCAACCACAACCTGTTCCAGCTGCTACTATCCGGGAAACGGTACCACAGCATAAAAGCCAGGACCAACAGGCTCCGGGACAGCTTCTTCCACCAGGACATCAGACTGATTAATTCACGCTGATACAAATCTATTTCTACAATTGTACACATATATACACGCTCACCGCACACACTTTACTGTAATTGTGCTGCTGGTGCAGAAAAACAGTTTACACGACATGTGTCTGTGATATTAACCCTGATTCTGAGAATTTTTATCTGGCTGTTGTCTCATTTTTTTAGATCTGTTATTCATCATACTCATACTGTCCTCATTCATATCAATCTAAGTGTGCTCCAGTACACATGGCGTTTTCTAGAAACTGTCATTTAAGTTCTTATTTTTCTTTGCATATTTTCCAGATCTGTTTCAGACCAGGATATTATACCAAAATTATACGTCAATATGGGCATAGTGAGTGTTTAGTACCTTTGTTATATTTTTACTGTTCAGCTCTGTTTGGCAGATTTTCTTGATCCTTGATGTAAATTCAGATTTTCTTCAGCCTTGAAGTAAATTTTGTTGGAAAGTTTTCCTTTATCACACGATTATCTATTTTCTTTGCTTGTTGATATCCTAACTATATGTTTCATATTCTGTTGCATTGTATCCTGATGTTCTGTTTGATATTCTACTGGCTCTATTGCACCTTTCTTTATGTTTCATGTTCTGTACTTTTCTAGTCTAAAGTTCATGCTTATATCTTTGGAAATTAGTTCCATTATTTGAATTATTTGTTTCAGCTTTGCTGATGCAAGAGCAAGTAATTTCAAATCATCAATGTATAGCTGTGCAAACATATAATTCGTATTTTTACCTGATTTGATACCTGATTTTTGTCCGTTTCAGTAAATTATGAGCAGGTTTAAAGCCAAACAGAACCATACTGGCCTTAGTGAGTCGCTCTGGAAAATCCCTCAATTTTGATAATGGTGGTTGTCCCTTTGTGGTTGGTAATAGGACGATTATTTTATGCCAATGATTCATCAGATGTTGTAGAAATTTCACAAGTATTGGATGAATTTTATATCTATTTGGAACTTCTCTTAACCATGTGAGGGAGAGAATCAAATGTTTTTTGATAGACAATATTACACTGAAAGATTTCTGCTTTCCACAGGTTTTGAAATAGAATTGCATAATCTGTTATCTGTTGTTCATAACCGAACGGTATTTTTTCTGCTGCCCTGTGAGTATATTGTGGTTATCTAAGTGAGTTGTTATTAGTTACCGGATGCACGATGCTACAATTATATAATTGTCTTAATATTATTAAGAGCCAATAATAACATAGTAGGTGACCATTCAGTAGTCTTATAAATGCAGTATTGAAGCTGTCCCTGAGGCTGGTGGTACACACCTTCAGTCTTTATATCTTCCGCCCCATGGCAGTATGAAAGAGAGAATGTTTGAGGTGGTTTGGGGTTCAGCACAGCCAAGAAGGGCCAAAAGACCTGTTTCTGTGCTGTAGTTTTTTTTATGGTTTCTATGGTTTCTAGACAACATCCATGTGTAACTTCATCCATCACCTTTGTCACATCCTGCAGGAACTCAATCAAGTTGTCAAGACGCAAATCCCATCCAAAGCTTTTAATGATTATGGACCTGTATTCCCAGATCACTTTGCTCTACCACACTCCTCAGTGCCCTACTGGTAACTGTATAAGACCGACCCCGCTTGGTCTTTCCAAAGTGCAACACGTCATGCTTGTCTGCAATCTGCCCAATTTATTCTTAAATGTTAAAAAAGAACCCGCATTTACCACCTCATCTGGCAGCTCATTCCACACTCCCACCACTCTGTGTGAAGAAGCCCCCACTAATGTTCCCTTTAAACTTTTCCCCCCTCACCCTTAACCCATCTCCTTTGGTTTTGTTCTCTCCTTGCCTTGGTGGAAAAAGCCTGCTTGCACTCACTCTGTCTATACCCATCATAATTTTATATACCTCTATCAAATCTCCCCTCATTTTTCTATGCTCCAGGGAATAAAGTCTTAACCTATTCAACCTTTCTTTGTAACTGAGTTTCTCAAGGCCCGGCAACATCCTTGTAAACCTTCTCTGCACTCTTTCGACCTTATTAATATCCTTCCTGTAATTTGTTGACCAAAACTGGACACAATGCTCGAGATTCGGCCTCACCAATGCCTTGTACAACCTCATCATAAAATTCCAGCTCTTATATTCAATACTTTGATTAATAAAGGCCAATATACCAAAAGCTCTCTTTACGACCCTATCTACCTGTGACGCCACTTTTAGAGAATTTTGTATCTGTATTCCCAGATACCTGTTCTACTGCACTCCTCAGTGCCTTACCATTTACCCTGTATGTTCTATCTTGGTTTGTCCTTCCAAAGTGCAATACCTCACACTTGTCTGTATTAAACTCCATCTGCCATTTTTCAGCCCATTTTTCCAGCTGGTCCAAGTCCCCCTGCAAGCTTTGAAAACCTTTCTCACTGTCCACTACACCTCCAATCTTTGTATCATCAGCAAATATGCTGATCCAATTTACGACATTATCATCCAGATCATTGATAGAGATGACAAATAACAATGGACCCAGCACTGATCCCTGTGGCACACCACTAGTCACAGGTCTACTTGTATATTGGTAGAGTCTTTGACAAGGTCCCACATGGGAGGCTCATACAGAAAATTAATATGCTTGGGAACTGTGGTGAATTATCCTCGCTGGCAGGGACCCACACTGGGAGAAACATCTTAGCTGGCGGGCGGTGAATCTGTGAAATTATTGTCATAGACTGCTGAGGAAGACACGTCATTGGATATAGTTAAAATGCAGGTCGATATGTTCCTGATTAGGAAGAGCGTCAACATTTACAGAAGGCGGGATAATGGGGTTGAGAGGATTTGCGTAGCAAAATCACTGAGCCGATTGGCTTAATTCTGCTCCTAAGTCTTATGGTTTTAGGGAGCATCTGGAGTATTGTATTCACTTCTGATTGTCCAGCTTTTAGAAGGATTGGAGAGGGTACAGAACAGGTTTATCAGGGTGTTGCCTGGATTCGGTGGCATGTGCTACAAGTAGAGGTTTGATAAACTTGGTTTGTTTACTCTGGAGTTAGAATAGAGTTCTGACAGAGGTACACAAGTTTGAGAGATAAGATTTGGGTCGACAGCTTGTATTTTGTTTGTTATTTTTTTACATAAGACTGGTGTCTAATATCAGAGGGCATTTGGTTAAGATGAGATGTGGGAAATTTACAGCAATTGTGGGTGTTTTTTTTTCATAGAGTTCTGGTACCTGGAATTTACTACCTGAGTCATGTTGAAGGCAACTATGTTAGATATACATGAATGTACAGCAAATGCAAGCATATGGTCAATAATATAAGAAAGGATACCAAAGTATTTTTTTTAAAACTTTCCCAGATATTAAAGAGTAAAAAAAAGGGAGAGGGTCGATATCGGACCGCTGAAAAATGTTGTTGTAGTTGTAGTAACAGGTGAAAAGGAAATGGCAGACAAACTCTGTGGAAGTCACTAGCGGAATTACAAAAAGTAATGAACACCAGTGAACAGAATTGTGTGTTGTGCGATTACAAAGGAAAAGGGGCTTGGAAGATGAAAGGTCTGAAGATAGAAAACTCACCTGGACTGATCCAGAGATCAGCGAATGGCTAATGGCGAATTTTGATTCCCAGGTTTTGCCAAGTCACAGACTAACACTTGAGATGTGGTTTGAACTGAGCATTTCATCACTCACCTATCAGTTGAGTGGGTAATTCAGATAACCCTTGGGCGATGTTCATGTATTCCTGTGGATCAGGACCTGTTTAAATATAAAAAGAATCCATGGAAACAGAGCTAAAATAATTAAAATAACTAAAATGTTTATTTCAATGTGCCTTTGTGTTCAGTGCATGTTTTTAACGTACCGAGCTCCTGTATTTCCCTCAGTATTCTGTCCAACTTCGGTAACTCAGCCCTCCATGCCAGAAAGGATTCCCACATCGCCCTCCGGGCCCGGGAGCCTTTACCCATCACCAAACTGAGGAAGAGTCTGGAACTCTCGGTCCGGTTTCCCTTCTCTGTCAGTTCAGTGACTTTCTAGAAAAGGAAAGTAATAAATTTACCGCGGAGCAGACAGACAGACATGGAGAATGTGCAGGAAAATATCTGTTCATGGCCCCAGTAGCTTCAAAATTGATGCAGTCACTGGGCTGCTGCCTGATCCTCTCTGGGTTCAGTCGTTAACACAGAAACAGTAACTGAGGGAAATTCTAAATCAATATTGTGAAAGAATAAGGATTTACTGACACCCTGCAGTATATTCAACGTGATTAATTTACTTATCCATCAATGTGTAACATTACATCAAAAAGATGTGACAAGAAGAACGGAAGGGAGGGGAGAGCGAGAGAACAAAAAAATGGATGGTGGGCATCACTGAATCGTGGCTGAAAGAAGATCATATTTGGGTGCTCACATCCAAGGATAAATATTTAATCGAAAGGAGAGGCAGGTGGGTGAAAGGGTTGGGTTGACTCTGTTGTCATAAAAAAATAAAAGTTCTTCTAAAGAAGTGATAGCAGATTGGACGGTGTAGCTGTTAAGATACTGCGTAGGGAAAAATGACCCTGATGGAACAGTAACCAGGATGTGGGCTACAAATTTCAGTGGGAGAGAGGAGAGGCATGTAAAGAGGTCAATGTTAAAATAGTCATGGGAAATTTCAATATGCAGGTAGTTTTGGAAAATCAGGTCAGTGCTGAATCCCAAGTGAGGGAATTTATAGAATGCCTATGAGATGGCTTTTGAGAGAAGCCTGTGGTTGAGCCCACTATAGGAAAGGCAAATCTGGATTCGATGTGTGTTGTGTATTGCACCAGATTTGATTGGGGAGCTTAAGGTAAATAAACCCTTCAGAGGCAGTGATCAGAAAATAGCAGAACTCACACTGCAGTTTGAGAGGGAGAAGGTAACGTTAGATGTATCAGTTTACACTGGAATAAATGAATTACAGAGGCATGAGAGAGGAGCTGGGCAAAATTAATTGGAAGAGGACACTAGCAGAGGCAACAGCAAAGCAGGAATAGATGAAGATTCTGAAAGCGATTCAGAGGGCGCAGGTAGAGGTAGATAATCCCTAATATGAAGGATTATTCCAGAGGGAGGATGATCAACCGTGGCTGACGAGGAAGTCAATGCAGCAGAAAAGCAAAGGAGAGGGTATAGAATATAGCAAAATATAGTGGAAAGCTGGAGGACTGGGAAGCTTTTACTAACCAGCAAAAAGCAACTAAAAAGCCGTAAGTAGAGAGAATATGAAATATGAAGGGGTGCTGGCTAATAATGTAAAGTGCTTACCAAAAGGTTCTTGTGATATATATGCCCTTTCAGGACAACCTATTGATTTTTGATGTCATGCGATATCAGCTTTGTGCGTGGTAGTTCCTGTCTAACCAATCTGAATGTTGGACCAGGAAGTTACCGGGAAAGTTGATGAATGGAAGGAAGTGGGTGTTGTCTGAATGGACTTTAGCACGACATTTGACAAGGCACCGCAGAGGAGGGTGGGCAAGAAAGTTCAGTTGCTCAGCACTCAAGGTAAACTGGTAAATTGGATGAGACAATGGCTTTTTGGAAGAAGGCAGAGAGTGGTTAGAGACTGTTGAATCTCTGACTGGGAATTTGTAATATGTGCTGTGCCACAGGGATCGGTGCTGGATCCGATGTTTGTCATCTATATCAATGATCTGGGTGAAAATGTGGTTAACTGGATCAGCGAATTTGCAGATGACACCAAGAGTGGAGAGTGAGGAAGACTACCAAACCTTGCAGTGGTGTCTAAACCAGCTGAGAAATGGGCTGAAAATGGCGGATGCAATTTACTACAGACAAGTGCGACATGTTGCACTTTGGAAGGACCAAGCAGGTAGGGCACTGAGGAGTGCGGTAGAGCGAAGTGATCTGAGAGAATAGGTCCATAATCATTAAAAGTGGCAGCAAAGGTTGATAGATTGGACAGAAAGTATTTGTCACACTAGCCTTCATAAATGAAAATATTGAGTACAGGACGTGAAATATGGTGTTGAACGTGTATAAAACGTTGGTCAGGCCTAGTTTTCAGTACTGTGTGCAGATCCGATCACCTACTTCGAGGACAGAGGTAAAGCAGGTTGCAAAGTATGCTGCTGGGACTGGAGGACCTGAGGTATAAGGAAAGATTGAACAGGCTAGGACTTTATGCCTTGGAACGCAGAAGATTGAAGGGTGGTTTGATAGAGGTACACAAAAATATAAGGTGCATAGATAGGGTAAATGAGGGGAAACTTCACTCAGCAGGTGGTGAGATTGTGGAACGAGCTAGCAGTGTGAGTGGTACAAGCGGTGAAGAGAAGTCTGGATAGATACATGAATGGTAAGGGTATAGAGCGCCATGGTCCAGTGCAGGTCAGTGGGAATAGGCAGCTTCAGTAGTCTGGCATGGAACAGATGGGCCAAAGGGCCTGTTTCTGTACTGTACTTTTCTATGAATATGACAAGTCAGCTACTCTGTTAGGGAACTCAGATGGAGACCAGACCAGCTGTGGTGAGCAGGATTCCCTCCCTCAAGTACCGCAGTGAAGCCAGTTGCCCCAGTTTACAATCTGACAATATTCATCCTGGATCAATGAGCTGAGGTGAATTTGACTGACGGTCCCGATAAGACGTGAAATTAGTTTTAGACTGAATGTCTGTTCAACAGTCCAGATATGCAGCCACTGCTCGTATATCACACTGATAAATACAGCAGGTGTGAGAGGAAAAGGTGACGCTGAACCTGTAGCTCCCAGTGCTCCCCACCTTAACAGCTGAAACCAGATCTGCTGGAGACAGTCAGAGATCAAAGTCTCCATTGCCATGTGGAACTCCTAGAACGTGCAGGAGATGAATATTGATCACTATTCCCTCTGATACCAGCAGTTCAGTGACAATATACTAAATACACTCACCTCATTTTCTTCTGTACTGAAATGTCCCTCCTTTGTCAACATCCAACCGAGTCTTTCAACCTTTTCTTCAATCGCCTGTTTGAGTCTGTCCCTGTAGAACTTTGTCAGCTGGTACAGTCGATATTCACCCCCCTCTGCCAGGAGGTCAGAGATTGTAAACTCTGGCTCTGCAAATATAAAAAGTGAATGTAGTCACAAACTCAAATATCACCTGTCTCCACCGCTCTCACCCAACCCAACAAACCAGTCATGTCAACAACCTCAGTGTTCACCTGCCTTCATCTGGAAACATGGATTTTATCCTAATCTCCAACACTGGCCTTAAAACTGACCCATCAATGCGCTGGGCATGACATTACCAGAAGGATCACATTTACTAGAAACCTGTCTCTCTCACCATCGCACCCACTCACCTATTTTAGTTTAAGATGGGCAATAAATGTTGGGACTGTCAATGATAGTTGCTTCCCAGAGATACTCTTTCCATCCTGGCGAATACATTTCCGTTAGATCATATCGCGGAAATACTCTCTTATCTGGACAGCTGCATTTCCTCCGATACACATACTGGAAATCATCAGAGCAGGTGGTACATTTCCTGTAGTGGGGTTAACGGGTGCCCCACTACACCACATGTACCACACCTACACATTTCCCCTCTCTGACCAACCCTCCAACAAGGAATCACATTTACCCGCTTCCTGCCTCATTCTGCGAACACATTACCCTCATATTTCACTCACCTGCTCCTTGTTGGACACTTGACAATTCCGTGTTTAATGAGCTTCCGAGATGACAGACAGTCACCTCACTTGTACCGGTTCCAGGGTCCTGCTCAGTGTCTCTGACGTCACTGTCTCTGGGCTGACAGACAGTCGCCTCACTTGTACCGCTTCCAGGTTCCTGATCAGTGTCTCTGACATCACTGTCTCTGGGCTGAATTTGCTCCACTTCCTCTGCGGCCGGACCGCATTCCATTGGGACATTGCTCTCAATCTGACCCTGCTTTGGTACCTTGCTTCCCGTGTCCCGATCATCTTCCCTCGATGAGTTGCCTAGTAAAAACCTCTGGAGTACTTTCTGTACCCAATTTAATTTCCCACCTGAAGTAAATGAGGAATAGCAGGTTTAGAGTGATTTATACTCGAACAAGGATTCACAATGCGTGTCTGCAATGGAGCCGAGACTCCGGCTGACCAGTTTTGGAGTGGGACTGTGCTGGTGAATGTGAACCACACTTCCTGCTAGGTGACCATCCCGATAAGCCGGTGTCTGGACACATCCACTCCCAGAAAAAGAAATGGATAGACACAGTGATACTGATATCTGACTACGCATTAGTTGAACACACTGATAACCAGCGGTTATTAATGGAACAGCATCAGGTGATACCGGGAATTACCACTGGGATTATCTTTCATAAACATAAATCTCCCTGGGTCACAAACTGCCCAGTCACCTGTGTCACTCACAAACAATCCACTGGATTACTCATGGTCCAATCCCCTAGATCACACGTTCTCCGTTTGCTTTGTCACACATTGCCTTGTCCCCTGGGTCACAGACTGACCATTGCCTCGCTGCCTGGTCCCCTGGGTCCCATCCCGTCACCTGGAGGATGATCGTCACGTTACAACTATAGAAGTCATTGGCAAAGGGAGCGCCTTGGCGTGCAGTTCTCGTAGCTAAACTCAAAGTCTCACCGAGAGAGCTTTGCGTTCATTTGCCGTTGCTAATCTATAGGATGGATGAGATTCAGCTGGAAAGAGTGTCGAGGAGATTGACAAGTACGTTACTGGATGGAGCTATTTGGTTTTTGTGTGATATGTTTCGGCTGGGACAGTTTGCCCTGGATCATGGGAGCTTGAAGGGTGACCTTACACACGTACATAAAGTAATCAGGGGTGCAGATAGGGTGGATAGTCATAGTCTTTTTCCCAGTTTAGGGGAGTCTGAGACTCGAGGGCAGAAATTTAAAAGGGACTGAAGGGGCATTTTTTCACGTGGCGGGTGATGAGTATAAATTGCACGCAGTCAGAGGAGGCTGTAAACACAAATAAAAGGATTCATTTCCAGGCTGTAATCTCTGTTTTATTCCACCTGGAATCACAGAGTTGAGCACAATCACAATGCCCAGCGGAGACAGAGACAGTTGGTCACTGGTTATACCGGGTCTCCCATCAGAGATACTGGGAATTTAAATTCAGGTAGCAGATCATCTCAAGAGGGAAATATTGAGAACTCACTTTCACCATTTGGCCACAGACCAGACATGGACTGGGGTATTAAAACAGAGTCAGAATCAGGTTTAATATCACCGGCACGTGACGTGAAATTTGTTAACTTAGCAGCAGCAGCTCAATACAATACATAATCTAGCAGGGAAAAATAATAATGAATAAAAAAAATAAACAAGTAAACCAATTACAAATATTAAATAGATTTTTTAAAAACTTGCAAAAACAGTAAGACTGTATATTAAAAAAAAACTAAGGTAGTGTCCAGAGATTCAATGTCCATTTAGGAATCGGATGGTAGAGGGGAAGAAGCTGTTCCTGAATCGCTGAGTGTGTGCCTTCAGGCTTCTGTACCTGCTTTCTGATGGTAACAGTGAGAAAATGGCATGCCCTGGGTGCTGGAGGTCCTTCATAATGGACGCTGCCTTTCTAAGACACTCTCCCTGAAGTTGTCCTGGGTACCTTGTAGGCTCGTACCCAAGATGGAGCTGACCAGATTTACAACTTCCTGCAGCTTCTTTTGGTCCTGTGCAGTAGCCCCTCCATACCAGACAGTGATACACCAAACCAGACCACAAGTTTATCTAAAATGAAGTGTCTGCTGATCCTCAGCCATTTCCAAGGCTGGCAATGTTCTCGGCTCGGTTACAGAAAACAGAGTTTGGAAAATTTCCCTCATCTACTTTGCTGAAATCACAGCATTGGACTTCTCTGAAATCCTGGAAATGCTCTTATCACCTGTTTCTGAATTTTATAAATAAAAGTTGGAGATGTCTTTCACCCCTAAACAGGCCGATGTGCAACAAACCCTGAACCTGGACGTTTACGTAACGAACAACACCGCCGTCACATTCCTGTTTGTGTTTCACTCTCAACCTGCTGATTCAGGGTCTCCAGCTCCTTTCACTCAGTTGGAGCTTTGTCTGGTGAACAAAGTCATTCGACCATTACTGGTGTCAGGTCCCTGCACTGGGACTGTTGGACTGATCGATTACACAAAGCTGCTTTACCAGTGGGATCAATGACACTTTTCTCTGCCCTGTTAGCACCTGTGTAAGTTTCTTCATCTGAACTATTAACCATATAACAATTACAGCATGGAAACAGGCCATCTCGGCCCTTCTAGTCCATGCCGAACTCTTACTCTCACCTAGTCCCACCAACCTGCACTCAGCCCATAACCCTCCATTCCTTTCCTGTCCATATATCTATCCAATTTATTTTAAACGACAACACTAAACCTGCCTCAACCACTTCTGCTGGAAGCTCGTTCCACACAGCTACCACTCTCTGAATAAAGAAGTTCCCCCTCATGTTACCCCTAAACTTTTGCTCTTTCACTCTCAACTCATGTCCTCTTGTTTGAATCTCCCCCACTCTCAATGGAAAAAGCCTATCCACATCAACTCTATAAATCCCCCTCATAATTGTAAACACCTCCATCAAGTCCCCCCTCAACCTTCTACGCTCCAAAGACTAAAGACCTAACTTGTTCAACCTTTCTCTGTAACTTAGGAGATGAAACCCAGGCGACATTTTAGTAAATCTCCTCTATACTCTCTGAACTTTTATTGACATCTTTCCTATAATTCGGTGACCAGAACTGTGCACAATACTCCAAAATTGGCCTTACCTATGCCTTATACAATTTCAACATTACATCCCAACTCCTATACTCAATGCTGTGATTAATAAAGGCCAGCATACCAAAAGCTTTCTTCACCACCCTATCCACATGAGATTCCACCTTCAGGGAACTATGCACCATTATTCCTAGATCCCTCTGTTCTACTGCATTCTTCAATGCCCTACCATTTACCATGTATGTCCTATTTTGATTAGTCCCACCAAAATGTAGCACCTCACATTTATCAGCATTAAACTCCATCTGCCATCTTTCAGCCCACTCTTCTAAGTGGTCTAAATCTCTCTGCAAGCTTTGAAAACCTTCTTCATGATCCACAACTCCACCTATCTTAGTATCATCTGCATACTTACTAATCCAATTTACCACCCCATCATCCAGATCATTAATATATATGACAAACAACACTTGATCCACTACAGATCCCTGAGACACACCGCTACATACCGTCCTCCAATCTGACACACAGTTATCCACCACTACTCTCTGGCGTCTCCCATCTAGCCACTGCTGAATCCATTTTACTATTTCGATATTAATGCCTAACGATTGAACCTTCGATGTGCAGCTACAGGGCAGAAGTTTAATTATAAAGATCCCAGTGAACATACCTGTAGCCATTCTGATTCTGACTGACGATTGTCGATTGTCGTCGTCTTGTTCACACTTTGGTCGCGGTGCAGGACAGCTCCAGCTGTTGGTGATGCCCTGAATTACATACAACAAGCAGACAGTGAGTCAGAGAGAGTACGATTCTTTGCAAAATGTGACAGTATCACCACCCTGTGTATCAGAGCAGCAGTTTGCTTAGGGAACAAACATTCCCTGTTAACATCAACTCCCACACCATGTCTGTATGTCTGTCCAGTGATATCTGGCGAATCTTACTGATAGAGTCACAGAGCAACAGAGCACAGACACAGACCCTTCAGCCCAATGAGACAATGCTGACCACAGTGCCCACAGAGATGGTCCCAATTTCCTGTGTCAGGCCCATTTCACTCCTGGCCTCTTCACTCCATCTACACATCCCAACTGCTATCGTCACAATCACTGTCTATCTCATTGGTAACTCTGAAGCAAAGCATTCATTAAGCACCTCGCCTATCACCGCATCCTCCAGGCACATTTCCTCCCTTGCTCCTGTGTAGTCCTACGCTCAGTCTATTCATCCTCCTCTTCTTTTCCCACATGCAGAACACCTTTGGCTTTCCTTCGTCCTGCTTCTCAAGGACTTCTCAAGTTCCTTCGACCTCTAAGTCACTTCTTAAGCTCCTTCCAGGCTACGTTATAATTCTCTGGAGCCTTGCTTGGATGTTGCTTCCTAAACCTAAATAATGCTTCCTTTTCCCTCTTGCTTAAATGTTCTCATCTCTTGTGATCACAGTTTGTTTATATAAACATTGTTTCACTGTGGGTGGAACAAATCTACCCCAAACTGCATATAAGTGTTCTTGAAACAACCTTCACATTTCCATTGTGTGTTTCCCGTTGAAAATGTTTTCCCAATTTACACTCCAAAGTTGCTCCAAATACCATTGTAACTATCCATCCACTAATTAAATACTGTCTTGTAGGGTCTGCTACTATCCTTGTCCATGACCATGATAAAAGTTGGGGTGTTGTGGTCACTGTCTCAAAAAGGTCACCCATCGTGACATCTGTCACCTGACCAGCATCATTGCCTCATACTAGATGCAGTATGGCAACTCCTCCAGTTAGCCCATCCACATACTGTGTCAAGAATCCTTCCTGGACACACAACACATTCTGCCTCATTGACACATTTTGGAGCGAGGAGGTGCAATCAAAATCAGGAAAGTTGAGGTCAACAGTGATAACAACCTTGTTGCTTTTGCACCTTTCCCAACGCTGCCAAGTTATCTGCTCTCATTATCCCCGTGGCTTTGGGGGAGGCCTATAGAATACTCCCAGAATGGTAGCCCCCTTCCCGTTTCTGACTTTCACCCACATTGATGTCCTCTGTGTATGTCGCTGTGATACCATCCCTAATTAGTACAGAGAATTCTCCCCCGTTCACACCCCCCCCCCCCCGCCCATATGTATTATGAAACAACTAAAACCTGGAGCATCAAACACCAATCCTGCCCTTGTAACAGTCAGGTCTGTGTAATGGTGATAACATGCCATCCATTGCTCGGATTTCCAGAAACTGCAGATTTTCTCTCTTTTTTTTGATAGGTCATCGTTCAGTCATGGTACAAGTCATAATACATAGTAGAATTAGGTAAAACGGTCATTCTAGTCTGCTCCATAATCAATCATGAAGCATTATTTTTCCAACACTGTATTGTTGCTTCCCTGCTATAATACTCAACCCATTTAGCAATCCAGAACATAAATATACCTAACGACAGCCTCCACCACCCTCTGTGGCATCAAATTCCACAGATGAACCAACATTTGGCTGAAGTAATTGCTCTCACCTCAGTTTTAAAGTGAAGCTTCTTTATTCTGAGGCAGCACTCTCAGATCCCAGACTCTCCGTCTAATCAAGACACCCTCTCCATTCCCACTGCATCCAGACTTGCTGTTATTCAGTTGGTGTAAATAATCACCCCCACCCTAACTTCCAGACCCCCCCCCCACCACCAAACCCCAACCACCATCCCTCTGAGCTCCACTGAACACAGGCCCAGGTCCATCAAATACTCCACATGCATAATGCTTATTCCTCAGATTATTCTTGTGAACCTTGTTATCAACAGCTGTACTGAATACATTTCCGGGGAAAACAGGACAATTGGTACCAGGATAATGTACTGGGAAAAGCTGTGCCTTCTTTACTCTTCTGTCAACTCTCACAAAATGTTCCAGGGTGAATGTAATACAGATAAACTGGAATCACTAGAAATGCTCAGCAGGTAAGGAACAGCTGTGGGGAGAGGAAAAAAGTTAGCAATTCGGTTTCCTAACCTTTCATCAGAATGGATTCAAACATCATCCAGTTTTTAGTGGAAAATCTTGGGTTGTTCTCCATGGAGTGGTAGGGACTGAGGGAAGATCAGATGGAGGTTTATAAGATTATGAAAGACATAGATAGAGTAGACGGGGAGTATTGTTTCACTGTTTAGAAATGTCTAATACCAGAGGACATGCAATGAAGGTGTGAGGGAGTAGTTGCAAAGGAAATGTGAGGGTAAGTTTTTCTACTCAGAGAGGTGTGGATGCCTGGAATGCATTGTCTGTTATGGTGGTGGAAGCCAACACATTGGAGGCTATTAAGAGATGTTTAGATAGGCACATGGGTGTGAGGAAGATTGAGAGGATATGGACATTGTGTACGTAGGCGTCATTATTTTTTTTGGGGGGGGTTGATTTACTTTTTATCTGGTTTGGCACACCATTGTGGCCGATGCGCCTGTTCCTGTGATGTACTGTTCCATGTTCTGTTCTATCTTCAGCATCTTGAGTTTCCCTTTGACTCCCACTGGCAGATAGACAGTTGACAGTGAGGGGGAATTTCCAAAAGTGAATTGAATTCTGAAACCCCGGTCTATTTCTACTGGGGCAAACACAAAATAGCATATTAATCACAGCCTCTCCCTGTGAGGGATGGAATGGGAACTCATTCTCTGCTTTGCTTCAGAACTTCAGAACCAAACATCTGAGCACAGAACAGAAATACTCGCTCAACGTCTCATAAACCCGGACAACCTGATCCCCTGATTCATTTTATCTGGGTGAAAACGTGTGGTATTCCAGGATCCAACCTCAGAGGGTCACAGCCCACACCCAGAGCCTCACACATCTTTTCCACATATCACATTGGGTGTTTCCACATCTCACACTGACAGACTCACGCTACCAATATCCAGCCCCTGGAGACGTCTGCTTCACTGCGGAAGGAGGAACATCCAGCCACATCTGTAAAAGCACCAACGTAGACCGAAGCCCAAACACTGCCAGTTCCATATTCCTGGAGCCCCCATCCCAAGATTGTATCTCAAGCACCAACTCTCCCAGGGCTCTTTGCTGCCGGTAATATGCGGCAGTGTCTCAGCTAATCCCAGTTCAATCTTCTTGCTGCGTGGGATCTCGCCCAGTACAGCTGGCTGCCATGTTTCCTGCAGTGTAGCAGGAACAAAATGTAAAATTATAAAGTAGAAAATGCTGGAAACTCAGTTCATCAGACTACATCTCTGAAAGGACAAATGGTGGAAGACCCAGTTTCAGAACTGAGACTGTTCGAGATGCTGCCTATCTGCTGAGCGTTTCCAGTATTTTCTCCTCCTTACTTTGAATTTCCTGCAACTGTAGTATTCTCTCCCTCCTCGTTTTAATGCACAGATAGTACCTGATTGTAAAATATCAACAACACCCTAAACAGTAAATGCCACCCCACCCCAAACCATTTGTTAGTTCCTCAGTTCATTCTGACCCTGGTGTAATACATTCCATACAGTCAATGCTCACAGCATCCTTTCATCCCACTGTCATTCTGTCACATTTGCTCCTGAGGCCGCTGAGAAGCGGTGACCACAGAGCGATAAAAATGTGCAGCACTTGCTGCAGCTCTGACGGGCTGTTACCCTGGAAACAGAGGAAGTGGCTCACCGAAAATAACCGAAAAAGGAAATAACAAACTCAACATCAGATGCTGTGAGTTTCATTTTGACAAAGATTAACACTGCAGCCATTTTGTAACGGTGAAACTAAAATTGAAATGGTTGCTTTTACCCTGCCACCTGCTGTGTTCAATTAAACCTCTGGTAGCTCCAGCTATCAAAAACCCAATCCTGGAAAAGTTGTAAAACAAATCTTCGCAATGAAGACAAAATTTAGAAGAGAGTTTGCTGAAATATATCATTGTGGCATTGGGACACAGGCTGGACAGAGATTGAACAAAATGGTTGATAGATATCATTGATGTGGTGGGATACAGGCTGGACAGAGATTGAACAATGGGTTGATATATATCATTCAGTTGGTGGGATTCAGACTGGACAGAGGTTGAACCAGATGGGCAGGGAATGAGCAGATGGAACCCGGTGGGAGAAGGAATCAAGTGCACTCTCCGATGGTCGTCCAGTAATACACTGACACTGAAATAATAGTACACACTACTAGATAACAGATTCCAATATAACAAAGCCAGAGCAAACAATAGCCCTGGAGGAACGTTGTTTTCTTTTTACTGTGTACTGTCCCAGCAGCTTATGGTCGAAATGACAATAAACTTGACTTGACTAAGAAGTTCGGTATATGTCGTTTTCCACCCTACACGCTTCATCAGTGCTCCGGAGAAAGTATCCCATCCCGATACCGCACAGCTTAATACAACTACTGTCTACTGCTATTTCTTTAACTGAATGAAGTAGCGGAGAACTGTGGACACAGCTGAGCACATCATAGAAACCAAACTCCCCTCCATGGACTCAGTCGACACTTCCCACTGCCTCAGTAAAGCAGCCAACATAATGAAAGAACCCCACAACCTGAACATTCTCACTTCTCACCCTCCCACTGGGGCGAAGATAAAATAAAACAGAAACATACCACCGGGCTCAGGGACGGTGTCCATTCGGCTGTGATAAGCGAACTGAATGTTCCCCAGCGGGATGAGATGGAGCTCACAGTCTAAATCGATCTGACCTTGCACCACATATCTACCTGCACTGTACTTCCTCTGTAACCAGAATGAGTTGTTACACTCAGGTATTGTTATCTTAATGTACTGCTGTAATGTATTGATCTGTGCGGTTAATACCGAAGACACGATTTTCACTCTACCTCTGTACATGTAAAACAAAATAAAGATTCCCCATTTTAATCGTGTGGAAATATTAGACGGCCTGGGTTGCTCCTTTGGAAATTCTGGAGGGAGTGTACACAATTCCGAGAAACCCAGATAAATGAAACAACACTTAATTCCCGCATTAATAGGCTCATATATCGTGAAACACTGGCTGCATTTCGGCAAGTCGTTGCAATGGAAACAAGATGGAAATAAACTTCCCAGTACCCCGAGAGGACGTTAAGAGATCTGGATCTCACTGTCCTACGTTAGAGATCTGGATCTCACTGTCCTGTCTGAACGGGGGATAAATGAAACTACTCATACACGTGGATCAGTGTCCCGAGGGTGTGATTACTCTGTTGAACCCTCGCGTCTGCAAGAACACACCAGGCCGAACGGCCTATTCCAGTGTGCTGGACATATGTAAAACAGTTATCGACCCCAGGCATCGATCCAGGTGAAGTTTGGATCCGAGACCGGGCCGGGTGATGGAGGTAAAGGTCCCCAGCTACATCTTAATGGATTTGTTCAGTCTCGGCTTCACCACCTCATCCCGCTCCTGGGACCAGAACAACCGGGGCTGAGCGGCGGCTCATCTCAGGCGGTTCGGTGTGACGGTCCCATAAGCCGGACCGACCCCGGCAGGTTGTGTCCAGGAAGTGGGACGAGGCCGCCAGTTCGAGGAAGTTAACGGGACGCTCTGCCCAACATCAGCACCCCCCCCCACCCCACCCCACCCCACCCCACCGGGATCGACATCAGTACTCACCGATGGGAAATTGTCGGTCGCGTTCACACCTAGTGACCGGCCTCAACACTGACCGATGAGAACTTGATTAATTTGTCCCGCAGACAGCGATCGGTTCACCGGCTCCCAGCCAACGATCCGCTTCAACAGAGAACGGAAAGAACAGCACCGCCCATCCGGGGACTGTGAGAGCGGGGGCGGAGCCTCGGCAGCGGGGGGCTGAGGCGGGGGCGGGGCCTGGATAATAAAATCCCGCAGATGCTGCAGATCTGCGCTTGAAATGGGAGCGAGAAACGGGATCACGTGACGGGTGGAGGGTCTCCCATCTGAACCGGTGACTCTGTTCCTCGCCCCTCACACGCAGCCCGACCCACCGCTGCGTTTTACACGTTATTTCAATTTTTAAAACCAGCTACATTTTAAAATTTTCCCTCTTTGTCTTCCCCATCCCCATCGCCCCACCTCCCGGTTCTCCGAGTTACGGTTTCGATTCCCATCCCGGTCCGATACACAATTCCCACCCGAACAGGAGTTGTGCAGGTTTCGTGGAAATCACTTCTATGCTTATAAGCACTAATTTCTATTCACATTCCTCCAGAACCTCGCTGGACAGGAACACTGAAATATCAAGTGAGAAACAGTAGGAGGTGGCC
The DNA here is from genome assembly GCF_030028105.1 of Mobula birostris. Lineage (NCBI taxonomy): Eukaryota > Metazoa > Chordata > Chondrichthyes > Myliobatiformes > Myliobatidae > Mobula > Mobula birostris. Next base: position 8,609,643 of record NC_092382.1, read on the forward strand.
GTTCAGCCCCTCAAACCATCAACAAGATGTCGGTTGTTCTCCCATCTCAGCCAAGAGTTTTTGTCCGATCCACAGTTCCTCGATCCCTTCGGTCTCCACACATCTGCCGGCCTCTGTTTTATGTGAAGACGATCACTGAGACTTCATCGTCCTCCAATGCTCATTCTGCTGAATCTCTAAAACAAACTTCTTCGATAACCCTCTATGGATTTAAATTCCATTTCTGCAGCCCCATGTTGGCCCAAACACTTACTTCGCACCCCTGTCACTAGTTCCACCTTCCCACCTCCCTCCTCACCTGGATCCACCTCTCACTCCTCAGGTCTTGCCCCATCTCCACCCCTCACCTCTTTTCTCTGACTATTTCCCGTCCACTCTCAGTCCAGAGGGAGGGTCTCAGCCCAAAATATTGAAAATTGATTTCCCTCCACAGATGCTGCCCGACCCATTGAGTTCCTCTGGCGGTTTGTTCTTTGGTCTGCATAATCCATGTTAGTATGGGGAGCATATTCCAGATATAATCTCAACAAAGCCCACATAATTATTATGGTAATTACTCTGGACAACAAAGGTTTTGCTTCCTCAACTTTCAGGTGTATCTTCTGAATTTTGGGCTACTGATCATGAAAACCACCATGAAATTTCCCAATCACGCTCCATTTTTTGAAATCACTAATGTTTATTATTTCAATTCATAATTTAAGTCAATTAAAATGTTGCCCACAATGTAAGTTGGCAAGTTTCCTATCTTGTCCAGGTGTGCTTAGGCAGCGCGGCTGCTGCATGGCAGGACAGGTTTTTGTAAATATTATTGGGTTCAGGACTGTAAGGATGGAATTTTCTATCACCAGGCACAAACATTTCTATGAAGGATTTTGATATTTGAGACAGATATTTCCCAGAATAACTGGTGCCAAGATTAAGGAAGGCATTTTTGTTTGTCCAGCAATCAAACAGGTCATCAATGACAGGCAACTTGAAGAATTTCTAGTGGGACCGGAGAAAATCACATGGAAGGCATTCAAGAAAGTTGTTGAATTTTGTTCTCGGCATCTACAGAGCACCAACCTACATGCAGCTGGTTGAAATCATACCTCAAACATATAAAACCCTAATGCAACATGTCACTAAAGATTCATTTTCTGCATTCCCGTTTAGACTTCTTCCCTGTAAATCTGGCTGCTGTTAGTGATGAGCTGGTGAAAGGTTTCACCAGGAGATAGCGGTCATGGAGAGAAGACACCGGGGCAACTGGAATTCATCAATGCTGGCGAATTATTGTTGCACACTAAAGCGAGCAGGCTCAGACACTGAGTACAAATGAAAATCATTAACAAAATAATTTTAACTTAGTTGAGCTATTGGAAAGCATCAGCACCATCATGCAATTAAACACATTATATTCAATAAAAGTTAATTTGTTGTTTCTCCAAATTCCTACGTGATACAAGTAGTCTGAACTTATATTTGTGTTCATCTCCAAGCAGTCTCTCATCAGCAAAAAAATTCGGAGGAAGCAACACTTTTGAAAAAATAATGTTGTCCATACCTCACTTAAACACGAGAGGACCTGCAAATGCTGGAAATTCAAAGCAACGCACACAAAATGCTGCTGGAACTCAGCACATCAGGCAGTGTCTGTGGAAAAGTGTAAAGAGTCGACATTTTCGGCAAAGAGTCTTCTTCATTACTGAGGAGGGATGGACAAGATACCTGAATAAAACTTTGGGGGAGGAGAAAGAGGCGAGCTGGACGGTGACAGTGAAGTCAAGTGTAGAACAAGTTAACGGCTGGAGAAGAGAGAATCGGACAGTGTCAATAGGAGAAAGAGAAGGAGGGGACTCAGGGGAAAGTAATAGGCTGGTGAGCAGAAATGAAAGTTCAGAGAAGGGCATAGAGGAGTGTGAGGCGTTGGACGTGTTTACTGGAAGGAGAATTCAATACTCATGTAATCGGGTTGGAGACTGCCTAGATGGAATATATGGTGTTGCCCCTTCACTCTGGGGGTGTTCTCATCCCGGCACGAAAGGAGACCATAAATCGAGACGTCAGAATGGGAATCATAATTAAAATGTTTGGCCACTGCGAAGTCCCCCTTCTTGCAGATGATACAGAGACGCTCAACAAAACGGTCTCCCAATTTACGGTGGGTCTCACCAATGTAAATCAGGCTCCATCGGGAGCACGGGACACAATAGATGACCCCAGCAGATTCGCAGGTGAGGTGTTGCCTCGTCTGGAAGGACTGTTTTGGGCTATGCATGAAGGCGAGGGAGAAGGTGTACGGGTAGGTGTAGAACCAAGGCCATTTGTAGGGATAAGTGACTGGAGGGAAATTAGTGAGGAGGGATGATTGAACAAGGGAATTGAGGAAGGATGATCCCTGTTGAAAGAGGAGGGTGGGGTGGGAGCGAGGAAGGTAAAGATATGTTTAGTTGTAAGACCTCACTGTATATTGTGGAAGTTGCAGAGGCTGAAGGGGAGGTAGATAAGGACAAGAGGAACTGTATTATTATCTTCTTCCTGTCATTGATCCCAGTGTGAATCAACCTCGCTAGCTCCCCGTGAATCCCATGTGACCGAAACTTCCAGATCAGCTGCCGTGCGGGATCTTGTTCGAGGCTTTACCAAAGTCCATTTAGACAAAATCACGGCTCAACTTCATCTACCTACATATTTACCTCCTCTAACATCTCCAGAATACTTGACAGATATGATGTCCCGCTGGATGGTGTAGTCGGTGATTTCCCCAAAACCAATGTCCAACCACCCGAGGCTGCAGCTTCACTGCAGACTGAGGAAATTCCAATCCCAGCTGTAGAATTGCCAACCTGGATTGAAATCCATACACTGCCAGTTCCATGTTCTGAGAGAATCCATCCTGATAGTATGACCCAGTCACAGACGCTTCGATGCCGGCGATTTGCCGTGGTGCTGCTGCCACTTTTGATTTACAAACTGAGCTGGAACTGGAACCTGAAGACCCTCTGCCGGGGTCGGGGCTCAGGCTGGTGAACCAGGCTGTAGCTTGAGAGAGGATACCGCTACACTTCAGCATGTCTCCAGCAGCTAAACTGAGCACACTTGATCACCATCTTATTGCCGTGAGGGATCCTGCCCAGCACGATTGGCTGCCATGTTTCCCTCAGGGTAGCAGAAACAAAATGTAAAATTATAAAACAGAAAATGCTGGGGACTCAGTACATCCAGCTACATTCCTCAAAGGAGAAATGGTGTGGATTGACCCATTTTCAGAACTGGGACTGTCTAAGATGCTGCCGATCTGCTGAGCGTTTCCAGCATTCTCTCTTGTATTACTTTACATTTCCGGTAACAGCATTTTTTGTTCATTTTCAATGCACTGATAGTAGCTGTTTGCAAAATATTTGGGACAGACTAAAATGTTTAAACCATTTGTGTAAATGCCACTCTGACCCCTCCAATTTGTTAGTTCTGAGTTCATTCTGACCCTGGTGTAATACATCCCATACAGTCAATGCTCACAGCATCCTTTCCTCCCACTGTCACTCTGTTACATTTGCTCCTGGGGCCACTGTCTCTACGCTGAGAGGCGGTGACCACAGAGCGGCAAAATGTGCAACACTTGCTGCAGCTCTGACAGGCCGTTGCCCTGGAAACGGAGGAAGTGGTTCACCAAAAATAACTGAGAAACGAAGTAACAAACTTAATATAAGATGTTATGAGTTTCATAGTGTCAAGGATCAACACTAGGCCACTTTTTAACGGAGAAACTAAAATTGTAATGCCTGCTTTTACCCTGCCTCGTGCTGTATTCAATTAGACCTCTGGTAGTTCTTGTTAACAAAGGAAAAAAAAATAACAAAAACACACAAAAAAATAAAAAAATAATAAAACAACAACGAATCCTGGAAAATTGAATGAAGTAAAAGGTGAAAGAGAACACTTTACAACGATGACATAGGTCAGAAGAAAGTTTGCTGATACTGATCAGTGAGGTACCCTAAAATGACACAGCTAGAACAAACAGTAAGAAATTTGGCATATACCGTTTGTCCCTGACCAAACTTTATCAATGAGTCACGGAAAGTATCCGATCTGGATACTTCCCGCCTTCGTACGGCTGCTGCTCTGCGATGAGAAGTTGAAACATCAGAGAACTGTGGACACAGCTGAGCACAACATAGAAACAGGCCGCCCCCACCCCCATGAACTGTCTCTATATTCCCCGTTGCCTCAGCAAAGCAGGAAACAGAATCAAAGTTCTCCACAAACCTGGACATTCTCACCTCTCCCCACCCATCCGGTGGAAGATTAAAAGAAAACAGAAACATACCACTGGGCTGAAGGATGGCCTCCATTTTGCTGTGATATCAAATTGAATGTTCCCAGTATGATAGGACACAGCTTAATAAGATGGACTGTCGACCTCACTATCTAACTCCATGTGACCTTGGACCATATGTCTACCTGCACCGCACTTTCTCTGTAACCATAATGATTTGTTACATTCAGTTATTATTTTACCTTCCATCACCTCAATGTTCTGTTGTAATGTATTGATTACTATGGATGGTTCACAAGACACATCAAAGTTGCTGGTGAACGCAGCGGGCCAGGCAGCATCTCTAGGAAGAGGTACAGTCGACGTTTCGGGCCGAGACCCTTCGTCAGGACTAACTGAAAGAAGAGCTAATAAGAGATTTGAGAGGGAGAGGGAGAGGGGGAGGGGGGAGATCCAAAATGATAGGAGAAGACAGGAGGGGGAGGGATGGAGCCAAGAACTGGACAGGTGATTGGCAAAAGGGGATATGAGACGATCATGGGACAGGAGGCCTAGGGAGAAAGAAAAGGGGGAGGGGGGAAACCCCAGAGGATGGGCAAGGGGTATAGTCAGAGGGGCAGAGGGAGAAAAAGGAGAGAGAGAGAAAGAATGTGTGTATACAAATAAATATCGGATGGGGTACGAGGGGGAGGTGGGAACATTAGCGGAAGTTAGAGAAGTCAATGTTCATGCCATCAGGTTGGAGGCTACCCAAACGGAATATAAGGTGTTGTTCC